>NC_134354.1:195229735-195829735 GCF_048569485.1 Anomaloglossus baeobatrachus | reverse complement strand
CTGCAGATGGAGTAAGCTCCATGTAACTGTGCGGAGCTAAATCATATCTAGCACGCAGGATCAAAACTGAAGAATGATGATTAAAGCTCTGGGTGAATAGTTCACTCTGACACTGGCATACCCTTCCATGTAAAACAGATACAAATAGTATTAACCAGCCAACAGCTGAAGAAAACTAATCTGCCAGAGTCCTCCATAAATCCGCTTTGCAGTGCAACTGATACAAAATTGACCTTAAAGTTAAAGTTAGAATGTCATTCACCAGTATTACAATGTAGAGGACCGCAGAACATGGCCTGGTAAAGTACCAGCGTATTTTTTTTTATTGCATCGCTGGAGTGATGCTTTAAATGTCAGTTCCCTGCCCCCTTTTTATACTCGCCTTCAGGCAGCTTCACTTTCTATTGCCGCCTCTCCGGTGAGTCTCCTGTGATTTGTGACCTGTCAGCAGCTCCAGTGTTTCATGGAGGTCACAACTCAATTCAAGTCTATGAGAGTCTCGTTCTGGCCTACACTCTCGACACACTGAGTGAAGACATACCCCAAAAGACTTGTAGCAGTAATTGCAATGAAAGGTGGTCCTACAAAATATTAACTCAGGGGGCCTGAATACAAATGCACCTCACAATTTTCAAATTTATGGGTTTTTTTTTTAAAAAAAAAAACTACATTTTTTTAATGTTTTTAAAATGTATTACCCTGTTTTCCTGAGAATAAGACACTGTCATATATTTTTTTTGCCCCAAAAAAAGCACTAGGTCTTATTTTCAGGGGGTGTCTTATTCTCGAGGAGACATGGTTGGGGGTAAGTTTACCCCCCCACAAAAAGCAGACCCCCCCCTTCCCAGGATCGTCATACAGTACTTACTAGCCCCGGGCGTCTGTGTGCCTCTCAGATCTCTCTGTGATCTCCCAGCAGGTATGCTGCACACCTCCCCTGCGTCTGGCGACACACATACTTCAGATCACACACATCAGATAGCATACACTCATATAGACACACACACATCAGATAGCATACACACACACACACACACACACACACACACATCAGATAGCATACACACACACACACACACACATCAGATAGCACACACTCATATAGAAACATACACACCAGATAGCGCACACACACAAACACACACATCAGATAGTATACACACACATCAGATAGCATACACACACATGTGATGCCCCTGGACTATCAGGTCATCACTGGGTATTGCACAATCTGTCCTCCCGTGCAGTATCCACCTTCTTGTTGGTTTTGGATCTCTAACCATATGGTGTTGCCTACATCAGCTAATCAAATCCTAGATACACCCTGTACCACACCCACCAAACACACCAGTGAACGTCTTGAGTGGAATAGAGTCGCCCACCTGGGGGGTTGGGGAGGGGAGGTGAGGAGTGTCAAGAAGAGAGAGTAGACTGAGTAGTGAAAGTGAGAGGAGGTCGGGAGCGAGCCTCCTGAAAAACTATCTAGGTAGCAGATGGTGGTCTTGGGCCTAGACGAGTCGGACCCCCAGTCACAGGGGTGGAGGACAGCCAGCAGCCTTACACCATCACCAGTCCGGGACCGAGGCACGATGGGGTACCTGGACCCTAGGTCGGGGAGTAGCTTCAGGCAACCAGATAATTTATCCGCGGAGAACGGAGCCTTCAAGATTCGTTCCCCACCTCCAAAATCGGGGCACTAGCGCAACGAGGGGGATAAGACTTTCCAATCCAAAACGGTCCAGAAAATCCCAAGCATGAGCCCTGAGAGCAAGCTCCCACACTTAGCCATAGTGGGGAGCGGGACCCGGCAAGTTTCACACTACCGGGACCACCAAAGAAGTAAACTTAGTGCCAGGAGGCAGGTCATGGATCACCAGGCAGCACTATTGGGGACGGAACCCGAACTAACTCCCCTCAGCGGCAGCAGTGTCCAGAGACTTGCTTTACCTGTTTCGGTGTCTGCTTAATGGACTGAGTGAGTACCAAAGTGACCCCCTGCACCCAACGGCATTCCCCTCCAAACACTGAGTCCCGGGGTATTCCCCCCTACCCATGGAGAATTCTAACACCTGGCTGCCCCATTCCATCACCCCTGGGTACTCCCAACTGCAGCGGTGGTACTTCTAATTACCACATACCACGGGTGGCATCACGAACTTTATAAAATCCCTTGTAAATACCCCCCTTCATTTGAGTGGCCGCACAACCCCCGGGTCCGTGGTCCTCGAGCCACTGAGAACCTGGATCCGAACAGCTCGGCTGCTGGCACGGGGGTGGCACACACACACATCAGATTCCATATCATTCCTCCCTCTGATCTCTATGCAGCACGCTGTCCTCCCCTGCATCTGACTGACATACATACATCAGAACACACTCACACTCAGATAGCATATACACACACACATCAGATTCACATCATTCCTTCCTGTGATCTCCTGCGGGCACGCCAGGCAGTTGTGCTGCACGCCGTCCTCCTTTGCCTCTTGCCGACACTCACACATCAGACATCATAAACTCAAACATCCGATCGCATACATTCACACACACTCACAATATCGCACATACCTGTACAATCCCGCGCACACACTCATAACATTTGGAGATACCACATGCTTCCGGCCATGTGATCATCCTGCAGGTCCGGGAAGCTCACTGCACAGCATCGCGCCGAGAAGCTAGAGATATCGCTAGATGTGGTGTGTGTGTGTATGCAATCTGTAGTGTGTTTGTGAGTGTGATCTGATATGTGTGTATATGTGATCTGATGTATGTTCTGCCGCAGGACCTTGATGCATTCCCCTGCTCCCGGTCGGTGTCTAGTGAGTATGGTCGCGGGGTCTTCTATCTTCTTTCTTCTTTCTTTAGGGGGTGTCCGCTGTCTATAATGAAGTGTCCTGCAGTGTCTTTAACTTTTTTACCACTGCACAGACACTTCATTAATGAACTGTGGCTAGGTCTTATTTTCAGGGGATATCTTATATTTAAGCCTCCCTGAAAACTCCTGCTAGGTCTTATTTTTGGGGGAGGTCTTATTTTCTGGGAAACACGATATTACCTGTACCCTTCACAAATATTTACTACTTGCTGTTAGTATATAACATAAAGATCATATAGAAAGGGAATATCAACTCACCTACATGATAAGTCATCAATGTCTGAAAGGCTGGGGTCCGACACCAACGTCGATCAGCTGCTCTTGGTCCCAGCGGCGGTAGCAGGTAGCTGGAGATGCTCAGTTCTGGAACTGCTCTGTCAACTCATAACAGATGCGGCCGGGTACTGAACATCCTCCTTCTATTCAGATCAATAGGAGTTGAATGTGCAGTTCAAGCCGCGGCCACTATCGGAGGACAGGGCAGCTCTAGAACTGAGCATTTCCAACTGCCTGCTGCCGCCAGCACTGAACACAGCTGATCGTCGGGGACGTGGGGTGTTGGACTCCTGCCTATCAGACATTGATGACCTATCCTAAGGACAGATAGGCTATTAATGTAAAAGTAGGGACAACTACTTTAATAGAACATATGGATATATATTTTTAATTATTTTGGTGAGTTATCCAAGATATTGGCCCCAATTCATCATTTGCATTTTTATAAGTCACTGTCTTTTTTTGTACTGTAATATTAGTTTCTGTTTTGGCCATCAAAGTCATCAAAGTAAAGCACACAAAAATTTGTTGAAAAGTTAAAATAGGCTTTGTTCCTGTCAGGAATTGTTTTAGTGACTTTTGACACCAAAAATCACAAAAATGCATCAAAATACTGGCATACACAAAAAATATACCAGGATGGACTGGAGTGGAGCTATGCCAAATTTTCCTAATTTTTAAAAGTTGCAAGTGATGTATAAAGGGAAAACATCTAAAATCTCTAGACTCTATCCACAAAGTGCAAAAAAAGTGAGCACTAGTGATGGGCAAACTCACAGATATCCGGGATCGACGTGACTAACTGGACTAAAAAAAAAAAATCGGTTCAGGCCCGGAATTGATCCCGGATATCTGGCCATACGACGGTCACCATATAAGTCTATGGGGAACACCGGATTCTGGTGCTTTAAAATGGTGGCAGAAGGGATAGGAGGATTAGAGCAAGCGTGCTATACTTTCCGAGTCTCCGACGCACTTATAACTGTTTTTGGGCAGCTCACTCTTCTTCCGGGGCCGTTCATTTACCTTCATGCATATTCACTACTTCCCCTGGGACAGCATCTGACTGCTTACAATCACAGACCCTGTCTGTGGCTCTATATTGTGTTATAAATATAAATAAATAAATAGACGTAGGGTCCCCCCATATTGTGATACCCTGCACAAATACATAATACGGCTACAGGCTGCAGCCACCAGCCATGCGCTTATCTTGGCTGTGTATCAAATTAAGAGGAACCGCATGCGGCTTTTTTTTATTATTATTTAAATAAATAATTTAAAACAACAGCATGCGGTCCCCTCAATTTTAATACCTATCCACAATAAAGACCTACATCTGGGCCCTGGTATTCTCAGGCTGAGGAGAACCATACTTATTGGCTCCCCACCTTAAAAATAGCAACCTGCAGCTTCCCGGGACTGTCGCATCCATTAGATGTGACAATCCTGGCACTTTATTCAGCTCATCCCGATTGCTCTGGTGCAGTGACAATCAGAGTAATAAAGATTTCATAAAAGCCAACAGCTGCCACTAAGCCCCAGATTAGTAATGAGAGGCTACTATGCGGCCCCCACCCCTTTTCTAATCTGTAAGTGAAAAGAAATAAATAAACACAAACACCCAAAAAATCCATTATTTGAAATAAAATACAAGAAAAAAAATACCCTCTTTCACCAATTTATTACCCCAAAAGCACCCAGGTCCAACATAATCCACACGAGATCCCACAACGATTCCAGCTCTGCTATGTCTGATGGCACAGCGCGCAGCCATAGAGCAATGATTGCCCGCTGTGAGCTTCAGAAGGTAAAATCTGGAAAGAAAGAGGAGCCCAATAGGGTCTTATCTTTGTTGAAGGGAGATGGGAAAGAAAGATAACAGGCTCACCTGTGGTACTTGTGTGAGTCACAACTACTTGTTAAGCATCAAACGCTGCTGCAGCACCCCTGGATGATGTACATGGCTGGCGGTGAATGGGGAATATACAACGCTGCTATGAAAAAAAAACTATCCAGATGGAGATCAAAGTGATTTTATTTTCAACGCATTTCATCGAAACCTATCTCCTTCATCAGGAAAAATCACACATATTGTGTGATTTATTCCTGATGAAGGCGATAGGTTTCGCTGAAAGGCGCTGAAGATAAAATCACTTTGATCTTCATCTGGATCATTTTTTCTGCTTGGCAGTGAGGCATATTCCCCATTCACCACCCACTGTGACCTTCAGCAGAGACTGAGCCGTGCAAGTGGTGACGTCACTCAGGTTATTTGCGGTCACAGCTGGAGGTTCCCACGATCCTTCACTTGTGATTGCAGGGAACCTGACCTCAGGTGACCTCATTAAACTCAGGTGAGGTCCCTGAGTTCACACACCTGCATCTCCTGGCAGAAAGCATTATTTTTTGCCAAGAGATGCAGATTTGGTGCTGAAATTTTTACACTATATTCCGGCACCCAATCTACACCTCCTGATGAAAAAAATCGCATGACTACTGAATCATTCCACATGCGGTTTGGATGCTATTTTTGCCAGGAGATATAGATTGGGTGCATGAATAAGGTGTAAAAATTTCAGCACCAAATTTGCATATCTGGGCCCAAAAATAAAAAAAAAACAGTTTTGACATCTTTTCAGTGCGGGTTTTCTGCCAGGAGGTGCAAATTTGGTGCCGAAATGTCTGCACCAGATTTCAGCACCAAATTTGCACCTCCTGGCAGAAAACCGCACTGAAACGGCATGAAAACCGTTTTTTTGCATATTTGGGCCATGAGATGCAAATTTGGTGATGAAATTTTTACTCCGTATTCCTGCAACCAATCTACACCTTCTGTAAAAAAAATTGCATCACTACGCATTATACTGAACATGGCAGTGATGTGTTTTTTTGGCTAGGAGGTGTAGATTGGGTACAAGAATATACTATTAAAATTTCAGCACCAAATTTGCATCTTTTGGCAAAAAAACTCCCAATTTTCTGCAACGAGATGGTCTGTGAACTCAGTGACCTCACCTGAAGTGATGTCACTGACTTTCTTGAGGTCAGATTACCTGCGATCACAGGTGGAGGACCGTGAGAACCTCTAGATGTGACCACAAAGAACCTGAGTGACCTCACCACTCATTGCGTGGCTCATTCATTCTTTGCCTGAAGCTCACAGCGGGCAGTCATTATCTATGGCCACTCCCTGTCACTTCAGATGTAGCAGAGCTGCAATCGTTGTGGAGTCTCCTAGGTGGTTTTGGGGTTAATAAATTGGTGAAACAGGGAGGTTTTTAGTATTTTATTTCAAATAAAGGATTTCTATGGTGTTTGTTTATTTCTTTTCACTTAAAGATTACTAAGAGGGAGTCATAGACGTCTCCCATTACTAATCTAGAATATCAACAGAAGAAAAAAGACAGGTATTTTGCCGCGCTTGAAGACCATAGACTATGATGTCAGGCAAATGATTCTTTTTATTTCATCCTACGCGTTTCGGAGACCACAACTGTCTCCTTCTTCAGGGAAAGGAACTATTACAGAGACCAAGGAAGAGTGCTTTTATAAAGCAGTCAAAAAAAAAAAAAAAAAAAAAAAAGGGGGGAGGGAAAACAAAGGAAGGAAACCCTGCCCATGACATCAGCTCACCATGTGCTGCAGGGCCATGACTCATAGCCACATGGAGCAGAGCCGTGTCAGGATCACATTAGGGATTTCCATAAATTACAAGATAAAACTCGCTGAACATTAATCATCCATCATAAATAAATGTCAAGGGTGCACAGATAACTGTGAAAAAATTGTTAGACATATTCATATCAAACTATGCACACAGATATACATATGATATAGAAAATATGAAGTGAAAAAACACAAAATATAAAGCATCCATTAAACATAAACCAGACATAAAAATAAAAATAAAACTTAAAACATGAACATTGAAAGCTGCCCCACAGCCAAGGATATGACTGCAAAAACAGTTTCTTACTAATAGCTAATGGTCAGCTGTAATCAGCACCATTAACATACGGACATAAAAAACATTGCATAAAGTGCAGGTGAGCATACTGAGTTATTAAGTGTCTCTATTTGTTGGTATTGCTGATTTTAGATTTTACTGCTATTACTTTTGAACATTAACCTTTGAAAAAACAAAAAACAAAAAGTGAAAACATGAAAAATTGCAATTGCTAACAAAAAGTGATGGGGTGTGCATTTGGAACACTAAGAAAGCGGACTGATGAAGAAAAACTGAAAAAATTAATATTGTGTACTTGCGTGCAGAAAGAGAAAAAATCTCTTACCAAAGGGGGTGAAATGGGTTCAGGCCGTGGGAAAAAATTAAAAGGCGCAGGCGCGCTGCACAGGGACGGTAGCAGGATCCTCACAACAAGGTCAAGTGAGTTCAGGAGCGTGGGAAACCGCTGTAGCACGCGTGCGCGCACATCATACTACAGCAGCTAAAGAGAAAGAGAAAAAAGAAAAAAAAAAAAAAAAAAAAGAGAGGCATTTAAGCTCTAACCAAAGAGCATTCACAAAAGAATTAGTGCCAAAAAAGAGGATGATCAAGCAAAGGATTCGGCCTTGCTCCGTAAACAAGAGAAAAAATGTTTTTATTTTTACAGGGAAAGATCTGAAACACGCAGTGATGCTTAAAAAGAGATAAAAAAATATACTATAAAAACATGGAGGTATAAGAAAAACTGCCAAAATATGGAGCTGAAAATATCGTTATTATCCAGCATCCAATATCATTGGTGTCTGCATTTATGACCAGGGGAGGGTGGGGGAGGGGGGGGAATTGAAATTAGAAACATACCTATGACGTTTATTTACACTTATTAAAATTATATATAATATTTAAAAAGATTTTTTGGAACTTTTTACGTATAGAGGATTTTTTGAAAAAAATATATATATAAGAATATAGAAATATAAAAATATATAAAAATGCCACAACAATATATATGTATCTAAAAAGCAGACATTATAAAAACATAATAAAAACATATTATTCGCCTGAAGTTATAAAGTGAATCTACAATTTTCTTGAACATATTCACCCACACTTAATAAAAATTTTTAATAAAATAAATCAGTAATTTCATTGAGGCCAAACGGTTTGAGAGTATTTAGCCTGTGTATCCAGTAAGACTCCTTTCTACTAAGGGTTTCTGCCCTATTAGTGATGTTAGGAGAGACTTGCTCTATGGGTGTAATTTTAAAAACTGGATTTTTGTTGTGTACAAGCGTGCAGTGTTTAGACAAATGGATCTAACCATCTTTCATGATGATACTAAGATCCACACTAAAACCTTTTTCAAGAAAGTAGATGCTAATGGCTACATAAACTTTGGGAGTGAGCATTATGTGAAATGGTTAAATAATATCCCACTCAATCAGTACAAAAGAATTAGGAGAAATTGTTCACGAGATGCTGATTTTAGAGACCAAGTGGGTATACTGAAAGGACGTAGATTCACTTTATAACTTCAGGCGAATAATATGTTTTTATTATGTTTTTATAATGTCTGCTTTTTAGATACATATATATTGTTGTGGCATTTTTATATATTTTTATATTTCTATATTCTTATATATATATTTTTTTCAAAAAATCCTCTATACGTAAAAAGTTCCAAAAAATCTTTTTAAATATTATATATAATTTTAATAAGTGTAAATAAACGTCATAGGTATGTTTCTAATTTCAATTCCCCCCCATCCCCCACCCTCCCCTGGTCATAAATGCAGACACCAATGATATTGGATGCTGGATAATAACGATATTTTCAGCTCCATATTTTGGCAGTTTTTCTTATACCTCCATGTTTTTATAGTATATTTTTTTATCTCTTTTTAAGCATCACTGCGTGTTTCAGATCTTTCCCTGTAAAAATAAAAACATTTTTTGTCTTGTTTACGGAGCAAGGCCGAATCCTTTGCTTGATCATCCTCTTTTTTGGCACTAATTCTTTTGTGAATGCTCTTTGGTTAGAGCTTAAATGCCTCTCTTTTTTTTTTTTTTTTTTTCTCTTTCTCTTTAGCTGCTGTAGTATGATGTGCGCGCACGCGTGCTACAGCGGTTTCCCACGCTCCTGAACTCACTTGACCTTGTTTTGAGGATCCTGCTACCGTCCCTGTGCAGCGCGCCTGCGCCTTTTAATTTTTTCCCACGGCCTGAACCCATTTCACCCCCTTTGGTAAGAGATTTTTTCTCTTTCTGCACGCAAGTACACAATATTAATTTTTTCAGTTTTTCTTCATCAGTCCGCTTTCTTAGTGTTCCAAATGCACACCCCATCACTTTTTGTTAGCAATTGCAATTTTTCATGTTTTCACTTTTTGTTTTTTGTTTTTTCAAAGGTTAATGTTCAAAAGTAATAGCAGTAAAATCTAAAATCAGCAATACCAACAAATAGAGACACTTAATAACTCAGTATGCTCACCTGCACTTTATGCAATGTTTTTTATGTCCGTATGTTAATGGTGCTGATTACAGCTGACCATTAGCTATTAGTAAGAAACTGTTTTTGCAGTCATATCCTTGGCTGTGGGGCAGCTTTCAATGTTCATGTTTTAAGTTTTATTTTTATTTTTATGTCTGGTTTATGTTTAATGGATGCTTTATATTTTGTGTTTTTTCACTTCATATTTTCTATATCATATGTATATCTGTGTGCATAGTTTGATATGAATATGTCTAACAATTTTTTCACAGTTATCTGTGCACCCTTGACATTTATTTATGATGGATGATTAATGTTCAGCGAGTTTTATCTTGTAATTTATGGAAATCCCTAATGTGATCCTGACACGGCTCTGCTCCATGTGGCTATGAGTCATGGCCCTGCAGCACATGGTGAGCTGATGTCATGGGCAGGGTTTCCTTCCTTTGTTTTCCCTCCCCCCTTTTTTTTTTTTTTTTTTTTTTTTGACTGCTTTATAAAAGCACTCTTCCTTGGTCTCTGTAATAGTTCCTTTCCCTGAAGAAGGAGACAGTTGTGGTCTCCGAAACGCGTAGGATGAAATAAAAAGAATCATTTGCCTGACATCATAGTCTATGGTCTTCAAGCGCGGCAAAATACCTGTCTTTTTTCTTCTGTTGATATTCTACTTGTGCAACAGGGCTGCTGCTGGACCTTTTTGGCGCTCACGTTATGCTGTTAAAGGAGTTGTGACTGGCACAACTCGATCAGGTGAGTGCATCACTTTTACATGATCTTTCCCACCCAATATATCGGGTAAGACCCTATTGCGCCTTCTCTCTCCTATTTAGAATTACTAATCTAGGGCTTAGTGGCAGCTGTGGTCTGTTATTAACCCTTTATTACCCTGATTGCCATTGCACCAGGGCAATCGGGATGAGCTGGGTAAAGTTCCGAGACTGTCGCATCTAATAGATGTGACAATCCTGAGCAGCTGTAGGCTGCTATTTTTAGGCTGGAGGGCTCAATATGCATGGGTCTCCCCAGCCTGAGAATACGAGCTCCCAGCTGTAGGGGTTTATCATGGCTGGGTAACAAAATTGGGGAGGTCCACACTCTGTTTTTTATAATTATTTAAGTAAAAAAAGCTGCATATATTTCTTCTTATTTTGATACACAGCAAAGATAAGTGCACTAGGGGCTGCAGACTGTAGTCGTATGCTTTGTCTCTGCTGGGAATCATAATACAGGAGAACCCTACGACAGTTTATTTATATATATGCCAAGATAGTGACACGCAGACAGGGTCTGTGATTGCAAGCAGTCAGACAATGTCACACAGGCTGAGGGCGCATCTGACTGCAACCAATCACAAACACCAGGACTGGCAGGGAAGCAGTGAATATGTATGAGGCTAATTAGCGGCCCTGGAAGAAGAGTAAGCGGACTCGAATACAGACAGCCGCACCGCAGACTCGGTAAGTATAGGGCTCTTGCTTTATTTTTGTTTTTCCTTTATTTATTTTTTATTTCCCAAGTTGCTGTCTCCAGGTCATTAGTCAGAGTTCTCTGGGAACTCCGGGCCCTGCTTCGGCACCCAGATACTTTTGAAACTGCGCAGATCTGGACTTTTATAGTCCAGGTCCACCTATCACTAGTGAGAACAACTAGAATATAATTAAAAAAGGCGCTAATACAAAAAATGAATTGGGTGCAAATTAAAAAAAGATAGCAAAACACACTAAACTTTACAAAAAAAGTTGCAAAGGAATGATGTTTAACCTTTTTTCTAGGTTTTTAAGCCTTACCATTTACAAGATCTTCTGTGCATCAGTGAATATAGCTATGCATAGTTGTTTTTTTAACTGATTTGGAATGTGAAGGCTCTTCATGCCCGCAGTGCAACCCATCTAAACATTCCAATTTCCATTTTTGCCATTAGCTATGCATGGTGAAATTTTAAAGGGGTTAGCCTTCAAAAATAACTTACCACCTTTTTACAATTTAGGAGAAAAGTTACTTATCACTTGGGCTCTCACACATTGAACCTGCCACAAATTTTGGGAATGAACCTCTGTAGTGTTGAAAAATGAAGAATGGTAACAGAGTATATTCTAATGCTGTAGAACATTTAATTCTGCACTTAAGAATCTTAATGAACATAAAAATTGAAAATTTTAAAGTGAACATTATTAGCATTTTGCTTACTCATCTGTTGGTTCAGACAATAGATTTGATAAGTCAATGCCAGTTTCATGTGGAATGACGAACATTGGCTGACCTATATGGTTTTGTCCATAGAGGTTGGTAAGTAATATTGAATAATGCTAAACAATTAGGTTTTTCAATAAAGTTTAACACTGAATTCTGGCTGTCAAAATAGTTTATTAATATTATCTGATCTATATGGTTTATCCATATAGCTTTCTATGCACAAATCTGACCTATAAGGATTATTATTCCAGCTGATTATTGGAAACTGAATAATGGCTGACCTATAAGTTTATCAATATAGCTTTGTATGGAATACTGAATGAAGTGTAATATTATATTTAAAAGGCAAGGAATGTTTTAAAATAATACAAAATTGTGTATGTTGCAATACATTTACAGGGCCATGTGTTTTACAAAGTGTTGCAAAATTATTTATTGAAGTATGCATTAGAATTAGGAATTTTGCTTTAAATAGGACCTATCACTAGTGATGAGTAAGCACTACCGTGCTCGGGTACTCTGTACTAGTGATGAGCAAGCACTACCATGCTTGGGGGCTTGATGCTAGTGATGAGTGAGCACTTCCATGCTCAGGTGCTCGGTACTAGTGATGAGTGAACACTACCATGCTCAAGTGCTCGGTACTAGTGATGAGTGAGCACTTCCATGCTCAGGTGCTCGGTACTAGTGATGAGTGAACACTACCATGCTCGGGTGCTCGGTACTAGTGATGAGTGAGCACTTCCATGCTCGGGTGCTCAGTACAAGTGATGAGTGAACACTACCATGCTCAAGTGCTCGGTACTAGTGATGAGTGAGTACTACCATGCTCGAGTGCTCAGTACTAGTGATGAGTGAGCACTACCATGCTCGGGTGCTTGGTACACGTATTGAGTAAGCCAGACATGGATGGATGGGCATGACTCAGGTACCCAAGTATAAGTTAAGTCAATGAGGAACTCATTACTACCTGTCACCTTTTCTCACATGTCTAATTAGCAAACACTTGTATTCTCCATGAAGTATCATTTCTGGATCAACCATTCACATAACATTATGCCATCCCTCTGTTATTCCTCCTGAATATTTATGAGTTTACACCTGGGTACTGCTGGGTATGTACTAATCCACTTGCCAAAGAGGTTTATCCAGTCGGATGCTATGAACACTGATTGGACAGAGTCGAGTATGAAGGTTCACACCTCAACTGGTAACATCCAACTGTCAATGTATTAATACATTTCCTGGAGGAATAATAGATGAAACGTAAAGAAAAAATGACACAGAAAAATATACAGAACACAATTATTTACTAAAAGCAAAACATCAGGGAGCAGATGGGTCTTTTTTAAAAAAAGGTCAATTTACACTGATGCACCCATTAATGAGCCCCAACCGGTTAATGTTCCATCTCCATATACAGTATATGTTATCGGAAGGACATCGCCTGTATACATGGGTCAATATACTGCCAATAATGATGGTTTTTATACAAGCATAAAAATCAAATCCCCTGAAGAACTAGTGTTTTGCTGGTTCTTCAGGTTATTGCCAACATGTTTACACTGGCAGATAAGTTACTACAAATGCTTGTTTGATGATTATCTGTTTGATTAAAAGAGCCTTTAGGCTTGTTTAGGCCTACTGCAATAGAACTTGCTAGTTTAAGGAATAAATCAGCTGAGCATTTCTGTGTTATCTATAACAGAGCAGCTGCCAGACTTCCCTGGCAGCAGCTTATCTCCCGAGAACAATAGGATCCGCTATTGGAAATCTGATATGTTGGATCTTTCTCTTTCCCGACATCATCTGTCAGGGAGTGTCTGGAGGCCCCATACACATCGGATTGTCAGGAGATTACATCGATCTCGGTGGGTTCAGTCGATGTCACTCGGTGTGTGGGGACCTGTACACACGTGACAGAACAGAAAAGCTTGTAACGGTAGAAACCATTGTCTTCCCATTTTGATAGCATAGTGGAAAACACAGAGGAAAGAGACACTAGACTAGTCAATGATAATGGCTAATATAACGTGATATGATCTATTTACATATACTGATCATAGTCATTGTAGCCCTGAATGCCAAATACAATACAAACACTCCAGTATAGTGCAAATGGTAATAGTAAAAATAAGCTGGTAGGGTTGAAGGCAAGCAGGAGGAGGCCGCTTATATGGTATTTTTAAAGTAGAAATATTGCATGTGCCTTGTGTGAAAATATTCCTTAGGCCCCTTTCACACGTCAGTGATTCTGGTACGTTTGTGCTTTTTTTTAAACATACCAGAATCACTGACATACGCAGACCCATTATAATGAATGGGTCTGCTCACACGTCAGTGATTTTTCACTGCACGTGTCTCCGTGCAGCGTACCCGCGTGTGCGTGATTGCTGCACGGAGACATGTCCATTTTTTTCTGGCATCACTGATGTTCCACGGACCATGCAGTGGTGTGGTCCGTGAAACACGTGCCAGAAAGAAACGTGCATTTAAAATAATAAACATTTTAACTCACCCAGCTTCAGCCGCGCTCTCTGCAGCCCGTCCTCCCTGATGCTTCTGAGCCGGCTGATTACTGTCACGCATCTTAATGATGCGCGACACAGCCGACCCGGAAGCAGCTGCTGCAGGGGTCACCGCCGGCCGGATGCTGCACCCCGGGAGGATTCAGCACCACGGAGAGCGGGAGCGGGCGCAGGTGAGTTGATTTCTAAGTGCAATCACGGGCCACGGAGAACGGATCCCGGATTGCACTTAGACAACCCACGTGTGCCGTGATTCACGGCACACGCAGGGACATGTGCGTGTTTTACACGCCAGTGAAAAACGTCACTGTTTTTCACTGACGTGTGAAACGGGCCTTAGAGTGTATGGGACCTCTGAGGTTTGGTCTTCATGATCTTCTAGTAGGATAGGAGTGAGCTGTCTGTCTGTCTTCAGTACAACTCACATAATTAAGATTCTACAGAGGAAATCATTTGTAACATTTGGTGCATATTACTCCAGCTGGCCTTTGTTCATCCCTTTAGAGCAAAATGGTGTACTTGTACATCAGTGTTGGGATCCATAAGCGTGGAACTATGCTCTTCTCTTTAACATGCAGCAGATGCCGACTAAATTACAAAGCCAGCATCTGCTACTAACAGCATTGTCCAGAGCTGAGTTCTGATCGCTGCTCTTAACCAATTAGATGCTGCTGTGAATCTCTGACAGACGCATTTAACCCTCCCCTGATATTGGATGTACTGATGCGTTTAATGTTGCATCCGAATTTATGATGCTGGCTCAGGAGCTGAGTTACCCAGCCAACATCTTTTCCCAACAGCAGCGAGTTTTTGCAAAAAAACCCAGAAACACCCACATTTGACCCCTTTTAGCAAACTAAGCTCCATAATGAATTCACTTATTGGTGTGGTGAGTATTTTTAACCTTCAAACTAAAAACATAGGGCTTTTCTGCTAAAATTTTACCTTAGCCTTTAAGTTTTAATTCACACAAAGGATAATAAGAGAAAATGGAGAGGACATCTTGTCATGCAATTTTTAGTATCCCATATGTGGTTGCAAACTACAGTTTGAGCACACGTCGGGGATAGGCTGTTAAGGAGCGCAACTTGGTTTTTAAAACACAGGTTCTGTTATAGATTGTGGGTTCCGTTAACCGAGCCCCTGAGGTGCCAGATCAGCAGAAACCCCAGAAATGATCCCAAATTGGAAACTTTGCTGATTAAGCAATTCATCAAGGGTTGTATTGAGTATTTTTAACCCCAGGTGTCTGACAGAATTTTATAACATTGGGACTTGGAAATATAACAATTTGTCAGTTACACAAGAGTTAAATGTTGAAACTAGACTGCATAATTTATTGCTCAATTTCTCCCAAAGGCAGAGATGCCCTATATGTCATCAGAAACGTCATCAGATTTACATATGCTACTTACATCTGAGTCCTCTAAAGGTCTTATTTCGGAATTATACAAAAGATTATTACCTGCCCATCTGGAGACATACCCACTGACTGTTAAAAGCAAATGGGAAAGGGACGTTGGCCCCTTGACGGAAGACCAGTGGTCCGACATTCTAGAACAAGTCCCTAAACTGGCAGTTTCTGAGTGCCAAAGGCTTTCTCAAGTATATCTCATCCACAGGGTATATAAAACTCCCAGCCTATTATTCAGGATGGGACTTAGACCAAATACACAATGTGTTAGGTGTGGACAGGATGATGCCCATTTGATGCATGTTATGTGGGAGTGTGGACACATTGGTGATTTCTGGAAACAAACCCTGGGACTCATAGACCAAATGTATCATATCACAATACAACCGTTGCCTTGTCTATGTTTGTTGAGTCTGTGGGAGGGAGGAGTAGACCCGGACTCTCCAACAGCCCTGGGAATAGCACGTATCCTATATCAAGCAAGAAAGATACTGGCATACCATTGGTTAGATCCTCTACCACCAACGTTATCAGAGCTTAAAAATATATTAAATAATGTCATTAGATTGGAAAGGGGAGTTTATTTAAAAAGAAAAACACTGAGAAAGTTTTACAAAATCTGTCAGCCATGGATGGAGTCGCCGGGTCTCCCCTCTGGGGCACTAGTGCAGGATGCAATGTTGGACCAGTTACTGTTGTGCTTGCAGTGAATGGAACGTTTGGGGGGTAAAAGTTAAAACTAGTGTTTTCTGTGGCGAAGTGGACTTTGAGTGACGTTGTGGAAGGGGGCCGGAAGGGTTTAATTGATGACTAAATGGGGAGAGAGAGGCAAGCGGTTATGGAAATATGATGCGGAGCGACACGGCTGATGGAGGAGACTTTCCTATTAGACTGAGGCATTGTTGCATAATTTAATTTTTGTTTATCTGTGGAGCCAGGTGGTTTGTAGGCTCAATTTATATAATATAACTGTGATTTGAGAATTCCTTTTTTTATATACAGAGGAAGAACCTGATTTAAAGACAGCATATGCTTTTTCAATGTACACTTTTACTAGTTATATAAGATGCAATATATTTTCTCTGTATTGATTCCTAATTGTTTAATAAAAAAGATCTGATTAAAAAAAAGAAACGTCATCAGAAACTACTGTTTGGCCACGTGGCAGGGCTGAGTAGGAAGGAGCGCTATTTGGCTTTTAGAGCACAGATTTTTCTAGGATAGTTTCAGGAGACACGCATCCCATAAATTGATAAGTGCACTCTCCCCACTAGAATAATGTCACATGCAGGGTTGCTTACTGCAGGGCTCACAAGTCGGGGGGTATTTGGATTTGTGAGTGCAGATTTCAGTGGATTTGATTTGCTGGTGTCTGAGCCGTTGCTTTTCCAGAGTTCTTGTTCTACCTGTAACGTGGGAACCCCTATATTTTTTTTGCAGATAACGGACCAGAGGGGAGGCTGGTTTTGTGTGGAAGAAATGTAGGGGTTTTATTCATGAAATTTTGGGGTACAGAACATTTTTTTATCACTTTCAGGATAAGGCTGATCACATTTTTGTATTCTGCACTGAGCACTTATGTCAGAGTTTCCGCGTAAACCCCACAAAAATGTGATTCAGGCAATACTCCTGACAGAACCATTCACTGTAAGGAGGCAGATGGAGACACTGTGGACTAAACATATGAACAGTGAGTCAGTTTTACATATATAAATGGATAATTCCATTCTTTTCAGCATTTAAGGAACATATTTTCATGTGCCTGAAAAAGACAACATGTGCATTGTACCCTTTAGGGTATGTGTACATGCTTAGTATTTGGTGCAGAAATGTCTGCACAATTTCTACATCTCTTGGCTGGAAATATGCAGCTGCAAAAAAGCATATTTGGTTTTTTGATTCATTTTTTGCTAATGCGTTTTTGGTGCACATTTTTCCATTCGTTAGTATGGGTGAAATCTGCTGCAAAAACGCTGCAAGAATTGACATCCTGCAGATTTAAATTAGCACCAAGTCTGTAAGGAGAAAGTACGCACATGTGCATGAGACTTGAGGAATCTCATTCACTTTGCTGACATAAGGAACCATTTCAGGTTTTCTGACAAATCTGTACTGACAAATACATAAAAAAAAGTGATAAAAACGCAAACGGTGCACACAACTTTAGGCTTGGGTCATGACGCTAATGACACTTGGCTTAAGCTGTATTGCGAGCGTGATCCGAGTGTCATTATACTGTGACCAGATTAATTTGCATGCAAGAATCAGATCACAAGTGTGGAGAAGATAGAAAACTTAAGGCCGCTTTACACGCTGCAACATCACTAGCGATGTCGCTAGCGATCGCACCCGCCCCCGTCGTGCGTGCGTCAAGGGCAAATCACTGCCCGTGGCGAACAATATCGCTAGTACGCATCACACATACATACCTTCCTAACGATCACACTGTGGCCGGTGAACAAACTCTTTTTTAAGGGGGCGATTCGTGCGGCGTCACAGCGACGTTACACAGCGGGCCACCAATAGAAGCGGAGGGGCGGAGAGCAGCCGCATTAACGTTATTCCAACCTCGTTGCCGGATGACGCAGGAACCCTGTTGTTCGTCGTTCCCAAGGTGTCACACGTAGCGATATGTGCTGCCTCAGGAACGACGAACAACCTGCTTCCAAAATGTACAACGATATTTGAGAAAGGAATGACGTGTCAACAATCAACAATTTTTGCAGTTTTTTGGATCATTAGCGGTCGCTCGTAGGAATCACACGCAACAACCTCGCTAACGGGGCCGGATGTGCTTCACGAATTCCGTGACTCCAGCGATATCTCGTTAGCGATGTCATTGCGCTTAAAGCGGCCTTTAATCTCTCCATCTTCTCCATTGTCTGACTCTATATATATTGGACTGCACTTGGATGTCATCAGTGCAGTCCGATGTTTCACTTGCACCTATAGTCTTATAGTTTCACTTGCACCCATAGACTCTAGCAAAACCTGGTGAGAGAGATCCTGATTCCGTCGATGTATCACTTCCTGGGCTGCTTTCTACAGTTTTGATAAAATGACTGTGTTATCTGCAGATTTACCAGTTCTCTGATTGCTGAGCTCTGCATAACTCAACCCAAACCACTGATTGGCAGATTTCTGTAGATACTGTCCATAGGCAGTGGTATGAGCAGAGTTAAGCCCCCAACACACACTTCAATATATCTCACAATCCGTCGTTGGGGTCAAGTTGTAAGTGACGCACATCCGGCATCGTTTGTGAGGTATCTGCGTGTGACATCTACGTGCGATCATGATTGAACGCAAATACGGTGATCGCAAACACATCGTATCTTTCTCTAGAATTGAGCGTTTTGTTGCACGAACCTAGTCAATTGTAACGTGTGACATCCCTCATACGATTTTGGTGTCTGATGCTATGTGCGCAGGTGTGCGCTCTGCACCACAGCTTAAAAAAGGTCCGCTTCAGAGCGCAGCTGAAAAGCTGCATTCTGAAGCGCCTCACAATGTCTGTCATTCACTAATCTCTGTCAGTCGGTCACTATCTCTGTCCCTCACTCTCTGTCCATGTCAATCTATCCCTCTTACCCCCTCTCTCATACTCACCGATCCCCGATCCCCGGCGCGGCGCTGCACGGCATTCACACTGCTCCGGCGGCTTTTACTATTTTGAAAAAGCCGGCCGCCCATTAAACAATCTCGTATTCCCTGCTTTCCCCGGCCACTGGCGCCTATGATTGGTTGCAGTGAGACACGCCCCCACGCTGAGTGACAGGTGTCACACTGCACCCAATCACAGCAGCCGGTGGGCGTGTCTATACTGTGCAGTGAAATAAATAATTAAATAATTAAAAAAAACGGCGTGCGGTCCCCCCCAATTTTAAAACCAGCCAGATAAAGCCATACGGCTGAAGGCTGGTATTCTCAGGATGGGGAGCTCCACGTTATGGGGAGCCCCCCAGCCTAACAATATCAGCCAACAGCCGCCCAGAATTGCCGCATACATTATATGCGACAGTTCTGGGACTGTACCCGGCTCTTCCCGATTTGCCCTGGTGCGTTGGCAAATCGGGGTAATAAGGAGTTATTGGCAGCCCATAGCTGCCAATAAGTCCTAGATTAATCATGTCAGGCGTCTATGAGACACCCTCCATGATTAATCTGTAAATTATGGACATGTGATTGTCCCCTAGGTATAAATTCTATCCATGAAAACCACGGATAGCACTTGTACATGAAAAACAGATGTCTAAATGAGCACTTACACAGAGCTTATAAATATAGAGAACCAGTGGGCAGCAGGTTTACTAGTGCTCTAACGATAAAAATAACTTTTATCAGCAGGAGATTATCAAAACTACACAAAGTAGCTCAGAAAGTGACACATCATTGGAATCAGGGTGTCTGCCCCTAGACTATACTGCTCCAAGATGAGATGGCAAAAATCTGTTGACAGTTTCCCTTTAAATGTTAATAATAATATAAGGCCGTCACAAAATCAAAGCTCAGATACCATGGTGACACTTCTACACTCAAGCTAATAATCTAAGAACCAAAATAGAAAAAAATATAAATATTAATCTTTAACTCAATTTTGAGTCACATCAAAGATTAAGGTTATAATGTACATTCATCGCACTTTCGTGGCAGAAAAATCCAGGGCAATCATTTCAGGCAGGAACGGTTAAGCAAGACATTTTATTCTGACTGTGAGAAAATACTTTTTCCACCTCGTTGTTTTTACATTTGATTGATTTATTGTATTCTACATATTAATTTTAATTTTTTTTGCCTGGGTTCACCCACCATTTTCTTACATAAAATCTCACCACTGGTTATTACTCATGCTAAATTACTGTATACAACACAGACAGCAATAGTAATCTGCTTCTCAATAGCAGCTCAATATATTAACACGAGCCCCCCATGAGACAAGAAAATTGAGACAGTGTAAAGGCTAAAGCCCTGGATATGAATGTAAATAGCCAGCAATGAACACGTTAGTATTAAGCACAGATTTGCCTGAACTCCTTTGTGTGCAGGAGAGCTGTGCTTTAATTAAGACTACATTCCCACTGTAAGAGTGGTGGACAATGGTGGTTGCGTTCCTGCCCCTGAAGACACCAATCATGTCAATACTGTGTCATGTGAATAATGTCTGGTGTCTTTGGTAAATATTGTGTCCAGTGATGTGTAATGTATTATATTCTAATGTGATATGGTCCTTTGTAATTTAAGGTTTAATGTGTAGTGAAATGTAATGAATGTGAAATGTATAGTGTTTATATAGAATGTAATGTAAGTGAAAGGCTAAGCATGTCCAGCAATAGACTGCAGGAACAGAAACAGTTAAGTGTAAGGATTAGCCACCCTGAAAGAGGTCATCTGACAAGGAAAGGATGGTTCTTTCAAGAGGGAATCAGTGAAGGCCTAGTGAGCAAATATGACAGACATATAGTCGGTCAGTTTTAAAGGTCACATGCCCTTGAAGATTTTGTGGCAACAAGACAAAGGAGGCAGAACACAAGATAAGGTGAACCTTAAGAGAAGCCGGAGACATAAGGGTGTGAACAGCATTGTAACTAAAGACCAATCCTCGAACAAAGAGGCCTCAGACTGTGGAATCCGGTGGACTGAACCCCAACATCTAGGCCCCTTAACCGTCAAGGTACCAGATGACTTCTACCGGTGTAGGACTTTAGTGGCCAGGTCCCTTAACTGTCAAGGTACCAGACTAACCTAAACTGGCGTGTGACATAATCAATTGACTTTGCAGTGTTCCGCTCGACGTCCGGGTGTGCAAAGCTTTACTCCGGTCATTGTGGGACACCCGAGGAAACTGGACGTGGGACTACAGGAAAGTGACCATCACATTGTACAATGTAATGCTGGACTAGGTTGCACTGGGACTCACCAGCCCAGTTAGATTGGATGCATCCCAGAGGGAAGTTGAATTGTATCTGTTAATGAAAAGTGAAAATGTAACATACTGGAAGAGATGTGCCCGCTATCTGGAGTACAAAGATATGAACAATAATCAACTGTCCAATAAAAAGTTATGGTTTATACTGAAAACAGTTGATCTCCTTGTGTGTGAGAGTCATCATGCAGACACTAGCAGGAGTATGCGGCCTACATAGGATACTCCAACCTACATAGCCGACATCCACACTTTCATGTAGCATGCCACGGTGTCTGTAGTCCGTAGTCAATCCCATATCCTCGGCTACTGCCCCACACCACTCTACACCCACAATCAGTATCCATTGAGTTTTTGACGCTGCAAGATTTCTGCACCATCTCCACACCTTAGTTTACTTGCATTTTTTCATCTCTAGCTGCATTTTTTGTGTTTAGTATGTCATCCTTTAAGTAAAATTGCTTTGTTTTTTAAACTTCCTGGTATTGACATCGTTAGGTGAGGATTACATGCATTTTTAAGCGTTTCCGCAGCATAAAAACAACAAAAACGTACGTGCGTTTTTTTTATTTACCTGCGGAACTTCCTCATCTAATGCAAGTCTATGGGGACATTCAACACAGAATACTCAGCATTCCCAAAAGAGAAATTGACATTGACAAAGAAGCACAGTGGACATTAGATTTCTAGAAATCTCATCCACTTTGCTTGTACTGTAATATGCTGCATTTTCAAAGCAGCAAATATACTCAGCATTAAAAATGCAAGTGAAGCTCACCATTCACACATACTAGTTTGCATTAAACACGTAAGAGGAGAAACAGACAAATAATTCCTCCTATGGCCTAGCAATGGCGTATGTAAGGGAGCCCATTTCCACCTCCAAAACAGGGGGAATTGTGCATTATGATGAACTATTGGACTGCAAAGGGCCCATAGATTGTTCTTGCACAGGGGCCCTCTTCTGTCTATGTGAACCAGTGATTCAAAGTCACAAACGGTCCCTGATCTCAATGAACTGCCCCACAGCAGTAAGTAGTTTTAATATAAGACGACCTAGTGGCAAAGCTAAAGGTGGATTTAATGATTTTAGTTCTTAATTTAAGTTAATATTAAAGACAATGTCAGAGCTTAAAATGGATAAAGTGAATCTGTCACCAGGCTTTTCCTACCTTATCTGAAAGCAGCACAATGTATGAAAAGAGACCCTGATCACAACGCTGTATCACTTAGATAACTTGGTGCAGTAGCTGTGAAAAATTCAGAGTTCTTAGATGTAACATATGTAACATGTAGCAGAGAACAGAAAACTACTCCCGCCCACACCACAGCTCTCTGTATACATTGTCTATTGACAGTGAGCTGCTTATCACAGGAGGGAGCGAGGTGGGACCAGGATTCACGAGAACTGTAGTCCTGGCAGTGATAATCTCCTGGTGATGAAAAATTCATTGTATTTGTATTGAAACAACACCACACAGTGTAATGAATCAGTGTAATGAATGTAGTGTAATGAATGTAATGAGTCCATGAAATCTGTGTCTTAGCTCAACTTCCTGCTGTTCTCAGATAAATTATTCCTATGTTCAATAGTGTTCTGAAGTGCAGTTAGGATAAGACAGAAATTTATTCTATAGGTGGTGTAGTTGTGTTTTTTAGGACAGATGTATCTCCATTTTTTAAAAACCTATTCCTAATTAGGCTAGACATATGGGTCCTTTGTTAAATCAAGCAAAGTTAACCATTGTCTCTTGTCAGACTTATCAGAGCCGTATTTGCTGTAAATATGTATTCCCTCAGCCCCTTCGACTACATAATTCAAAGGAAACTTATGCAGTCAGATTGAACTAGTGATCAATGAGAAAGCAGAGATCTACGCCAATCCTGTAAGAGAACTGAATGGTAAAAAAGGGTCCTGCTTTTGTCAACAGGGAGGATTCTAAATGAGCTCAGCTGAGGAAATTCAGTTCCAGCTGAGGAAACACACAACTGCTTCACTTTGGATATTCTACATGATTTCAGCAGAGGAACTACATTTCCAGCTGAAGCAACACAGAACTGCTTCACAGCTCAACACTCAGCCCACAAATTCATTTGGACAACCCAGGTTGGGACTACTCAGACATCTGTCTACATATTTTACTGTGCTCAGTCAGCTTCCTAAGCTTGCCACTTATTTTCTTCTTTGGGTGTTCACCAAAAACAAGGTGCTGCTGAACTGAGATAGTTGGCCCTGGAAGCCCCAAAGTCATTAAGATTCTAATCCCTGGGGGGGCCAGCGGAAGTGTGAGACTCTGTCGCTTGTACCATCTTGTGTTCTTGCTGGGAATGTACAATATGTTTTTGCCTGTTGGTGAACCAATAAAGTCTTACCAATGTGTGGTTCCCTTACCCTGTGTTGTCTGAGTAGGGTTCTGCCCACAGGGAAGGAGTGTCGGCGTTCCGTGAGATGAGCCCTGGTCCATATTTCCATATTTCTGAAGACAGCCAGACCAGTGGACAAGACCCTCGTGTCTCTAAACCTGGTGATACCAGATCAAAAGTGTCCAGTTTCTGCTCCCGAGTATGACGTTTTTTAAAAAAAAAAATATCCAGCAAATAGTTTGAGATTGACTTTTCTATTTAGTGCTCGCTAATCTTTATTATCTTTCCAAGGGGGATGGCTGAAAGATTGATAATTCAGAGCAGCCTAAAGATGCCCTCAGAGACTCCTGTGAGCAATATCCTCTTGTAAAGATCGCAAAAAGTTGCATAAATGTAAAAGAAGCACATATCTCTGAAACCATGCAATGGATTGCTCAAAACAAAAAAATGTTATACTCAAGGGTACAGTGGGAGTTCATTTAGAATAAAAATCAGGTCACTTTAACCTGATGACAGGTCCACTTTAAGGGGAAAATCATTATTGCTGTATCTTCAATTTTGAAGGGGATGTCTCATATATTTTGTAACAGTTTAACACCTGTCTTTGTCCAGTTGTGTACCTTTTTTGTTTTATCTGAATTCATTATTTTATTTGTATATATATATAAATATATACATATATACAGTATATATACAGCATATGTACCGCCCCCGTGCCAGCAACACCAAAGGACCAGGATCCGTAACCAAGGAGGAGTGGATACTGTGCAGAAGGGCAGATTGCACAATACCCTGTGACGACCTGATAGGCCAGGGCATCACATATACATACATGTGTGTGTACATATATATATATGTATATATATATATATATATATATGTTTGAATATATTTAAAGTTTGAGCATATTACATATAGTACCATATGGTATTACATTGTGAGTAGCACCATAGCTGGGTGATCCGCACTGTATCTTTACTGCGCTGGAGTCCTGAGTTCAAATCTCACTAAGGACAACATCTCCAAGGAGTTTGTATGTTTTTCCCATGTTCATGTAGGTTTCTTCCGGGTGCTCTAATTTCCTCCAGTGCTTCAAACATATACTGATAGGGAATTCAGAGGGTGAGCCCAAATGGGGACAATAATGAAAATGTGTGGAATATGATGGTGGTATGTAAGTAAGCTAAATATATTGAAACAGTAATATGTACATTGTAGTGTAGTGGTGGCATCGGGCAATTGTAATCACAAGTGGGGACGAATGCCGGCTGCTGCGCAGCCCTACAATCCCAGTCTGCGCCCTGGGCCACCTCCACAGTGAAAGGGGACATCTTCAGGGACATGTGGTGTCTAGCACCCACTTGTGGGCCGGAGGCTTCCACTGTCTCGATCTTCCAGACCATTTGTAAGCTGCCAGTAGCAGCTGGTTCCCATTCCTCAGTTTCAGTACACGTCACACAGAATTCAGCAGATGCCAGACACTTCTCCTCAATTAGAACGTTAATCAGCATTTCAAACTCAACATATTTCTTCACAGTATGTGATGCATAACATCTTTCAGTAACGTTACGGTGTACATTAATATTAATAATCCTGCTTTACACCTTGGCTTCTGCTCACTGCTTGAGGACTTCCTAGCAGAATCTCTCTCTCTTGCTTTGTCTCTCCCACCTGGTGAATCTTGTCTCATGTCCCCTGTAGAGAAAGGGGCTTTCAGGTACTCTCCTAACACCAACCCTGAACAAGAGGCTCTGTACCTCCAGTAGCCTTCACACCTAGGATTTTCTGGGTCCAGTCTGCCTCAAGTGGGCACACTGGGCCTAGCAGGCCAGGTCCCTACATTCTTTCTTGACTCTGTCTTCGCTAGCGATGTGTCGGTCGGGAACGATCCCCAACACAAAGATCTGACTCCCTGCTGTGACTAATAGGAACCGGATCCCCAGTGAGAGTCACTAAATTCTCTAAACGGCTCTCACTGGGCGTAACATATGGGAGTTTGCTCGGCAAAACCCCGCCCACCTGAACAAACTCCCACCCACTTGGCAAATTAATTGGCCCATTGTGGGTGCATGGGGTTTAGCCACGGGTAGGCGTGGTTTCAGTGGCATTAACACTACGGGAGACTCCTTTTAAAGATTTAGAAGCTGACTCATCAAGACGAGCATTTTTTATGCCAGTCATGATGCAGGGTCTGGTGAAATAGGGTGCCGAATTCAGTAAGAAAAGAAAAAATGTTCTTCATTGCTGGATGAAAACTGCAGGTCTGATCAGTTTCTGACATGTGAAGTTAGAATCGAGCAGTGACCATCATTCCATTTATTATTGCAGCACTTGTTTATCTCCATTAGTCAAAGAAAAGACTCAGTGGTGTGCATGAACAGTTATGTCTCCATTCTAACTGGCACTTTAGTTTCTCATTCTTAGGGCTGGTAGTCCCATCAATTAGTTATTATCTGATACTTGGGAAAAAGGATTTAAGGGGGCTCTGGACAAAATGAGAGTTTTCCTTGTTTACATGCCTATATTATGGCATAGTACATTTTAGTCTTTGGCAACAAAAACACAAGTAAGCCTGTAACAAGCCTGAGCAGAATCATGAAGAGCAATGGAGCTGAGTGTAATGATAAGCAGGATCCTGGTCCTGCATCCACACCAGTAGCCCATAACTGCAGAACTCCTAGTACTTGCAGAATCCTTGGCACCTCTTCTTATTAATAGACCCAAATATCATGTGCACATTGCAACATAATGCTTCCATGAGGCCTACTAATCAGAAGAGCTAAAAGGGATGTTGCAGGTAGTAGGAGGTTCGAGGGCTCTACTCTAGAGGTCATGGAGTACCTATGTGGTTGCTGGACCACTGTGTGGTTGCTGGACGGTGCTATGAACCTTTTGGCTCAATTCTATTGAAAAAAAATACTGGAGCACGTGTGGCTGTATGCTATGGAGCCATAGACATCTTGTCTGTGTACGGGGGTCAGGATTATGCCCACCCCTGCAGAAGTAGCTGGCGCATTCAAGGTTATGTATAATGCTGTTTAATATACTGTATATGTTGGATGGTATGTTATGTCAATGGCCACCAGGTGGAAGTGTGGTAATACAGCTGTCCTGGCACCTGGGTGAGCAGAGAAAGAGTTAAGGAAGAGGAGGAGAGCAGGATATATAAGAGGGTGATATAGGAAGCAGTGAGCAGGAGTGTCCCCCAGTAGTAGTGACACACAAAAGCCCCAATTGTTGATTCGGACCCTAATGCGGGCTTCACACGATGCGATCTATGGTGCGATCGCATGTGCGATCGTTGCCGCCCCGTCGTTTGTGCATCACGGGAAAATCGTTGCCCGTGTTGCACAAAGTCGTTTAGCCCCCGTCACACGTACTTACGTGCTGTGCGACGTCGCTGTGGGCGGCGAACATCCACTTCCTGAAGGGGGTGGGACGTTCGGCGTCACAGCGATGTCACACAGCGGCCGTCCAATAGAAACGGAGGGGAAGAGATGAGCGGGACATAAACATCCCGCCCACCTCCTTCCTTCCGCATAGGCGGCGGGAGCCGCGGGACGCAGGTAAGCTGTCTTCATCGTTCCCGGGGTGTCACACAGTGCGATGTGTGCTACCCCGGGTACGATAAACAACCTGCGCAAAGTAAAATAAATGATTTTTTAAAAATAAACGACGAGTACATGATACCCGATTTCTCACCGATTTGCGATCGCTCGTAGGTGTCACACGGGACGATGTCGCCAACAAAGCTGGATGTGTGTCATGAAAACCGTGACCCCGACGATCTATCGCACGAAAGATCGCCTCGTGTGACGACCACATAAGGGTCACCCCTACGATCGCAGACACGCAGGATCATGAAGGGATTGGCTAACTGTGTCCCCAGAAGCGGGGTATAGTCCAGTCGGTCAGGGGAAGGCGTCCACATTCTCCTGGATCGAAAACGCGAAGATTTCCCCTGTGAGACCAAAGGTCAGTTGTGCCCTCAAGGAGAAGGGTATGTCTTGTTCCTGGCCTGAGCACGGACGGAGGAGTGCCATCATGCGTGGTCTTTCACATGTGCAAGCAGTCCCTATGGATGGGATGGAGCGGCCAAAAAGACTATATGATTCGGTCCATGCTAGAGTGACGTTAGACAGAGGGACGAGGGGCCTAGCGGTGTCTAATGGAGGCCAGGTGCCAGGAGGATGGTTGGCCATTAAATTCAATACTGAAGAGGAGTCAGGAGGGAAGCACTATGTGACCACGGACGGTGCCCGTGTAGTGAAGAAAGTGAAGAAGGGAATTGAAGTTGTAAATGCTATTGATGTGGAAAGAGAAAAGAAGAAAGTGATGAAAAGATATGCTGTAACCATTGAGAGAAAACAAGTAAAGTTAGGACGTTTAATGAGAGAACTGTGTCGCCCTTCTTGTCACAGAGTGAACGTGAAATCCAGAGTAAATGGTGTAGAGCCCATTCCTTTAAGTGGCACAGCAACGGGGAGGCATGGGGTTAACAAGCGGCTGCAATGCAGCCTGTTGACCCCCTGAACACACGGCTACTACTGCCTGCCCCGTGCCCGCTACATCTGCTGCCTATGGTGCTCTCTTATGGGGTACTGTTGTGAATGTCATCCGAGGCGGTAATGGTTTGGAGCTCCCTCTGGTGGTCAGGACTGGGGGTGAAGCTGACTGTGCTTCAGGGCTCCAACACACATCCGTTAAAACCACGCACGTGTGATACGGGCCGTTTTCGGGTCCGTTTTCCATTTTTTTGGGTCCGTTTTTATGGTATGTGTGGCCAGCGTGTGTATCCCGTATGCTAACCGTATGTGCGTGTGGAATGTCCGTGTGTGCGTGAGTGAAATAACTGACATGTGTGTGTGTTGTCCGTGTAAAATGTACCTTGTGTGTGTGTGATGCACAATGTCGTTGATCCATGTCGGCAGACAGCAGACAGAGTTGCGCGATGAGAATGAACTCAGGTGAACTTCACCCGACTTCATTGTCATGCTGCGGCTCTGTCTGTGTGCCGCGTACTGATTAGCGGTCACCCGTGAAGGACTCACCGGTGACCGCTAATCCCCTGACTGAATTGAGCAGCCGTCTCTCATACTTACCGTTCCCCGATCTCCGGCGCGGCGCTGCACGGCTGTTATAAAAGCTCCGGCGGCTTTTACTATTTTGAAAAAGCCGGCCGCTCATTAATCAATCTCGTATTCCCTGCTTTACCCGCCCACCGGCGCCTGTGATTGGTTGCAGTCACACACGCCCACCACGCTGAGTGACAGCTGTCTCACTGCACCCAATCACAGCAGCCGGTGGGCGTTTCTATACTGTGCAGTAAAATAAATAAATAAATAATTAAAAAAACCGGCGTGCGGTTCCCCCCCATTTTAATACCAGCCAGATAAAGCCACACGGCTGAAGGCTGGTATTCTCAGGATGGGGAGCCCCACGTTATGGTGAGACCCCCAGCCTAACAACATCAGTCAGCAGCCGCCCAGAATTGCCGCATACATTATATGCGACAGGTCTGGGACTGTACCCGGCTCTTCCCGATTTGCCCTGGTGCGATCAGCTGAGCTGACACTGAGGTTACCCGCGGCCACCGCTGGATCCAGCGGTGGCCGCGAGTTACCTGACTGACAGCAGCTGATCGCGCTACTCACCTCATTTGTTGCGTGGAGCTGACAGGAGCGGCGGTGTATTCTGCAGCTCCTGTCACCTGCATGTAGCAGAGCTGGAAGCGACGCTGGAGGTCCGTCGATTACGCCGGACATGGAGGGCTTTGTCAGGGTTAATAAATTGGTGATGAGGGACTTTGTTAGTGTTTTTTATTTCTAATAAATTATTTTTTCGGGTGTGTGTGTGTTTTTTAAATGTCACTTACAGATTAATCATGGAAGGTATCTCGGGGAGACGCCTGACATGATTAATCTAGGACTTATTGGCAGCTATGGACTGCTAATAACTCCTTATTACCCCGATTTGCCAACGCACCAGGGCAAATCGGGAAGAGCCGGGTACAGTCCCAGAACTGTCGCATATAATGTATGCAGCAATTCTGGGCGGCTGCTGACTGATATTGTTAGGCTGGGGGGCTCCCCATAATGTGGGGCTCCCCATCCTGAGAATACCAGCCTTCAGCCGTATGGCTTTATCTGGCTGGTATTAAAATGGGGGGGGACCGCACGCCGTTTTTTTTTAATTATTTATTTATTTATTTTACTGCACAGTATAGACACGCCCACCGGCTGCTGTGATTGGGTGCAGTGAGACAGCTGTCACTCAGCGTGGTGGGCGTGTGTGACTGCAACCAATCACAGGCGCCGGTGGGCGGGTAAAGCAGGGAATACGAGATTGATTAATGAGCGGCCGGCTTTTTCAAAATAGTAAAAGCCGCCGGAGCTTTTATAACAGCCGTGCAGCACCGCGCCGGAGATCGGGGAACGGTAAGTATGAGAGAGGGGGGGGAACTGACCGACAGACAGCTAGAGGGACAGATAAGACAGAGAGACCGACCGACAGACATAGAGACCGACCGACGGACTGAGGGAGAGAACGAAATAGAAAAAGAAAAAAGACCGACATCACATGAAAAAAGCACAAAACGTACAGGGAGCAAACAGAGATGCGTCCGTGTCACTCGGACGTGCGCACAGACCCATTGACTTTCATTGGGTCCGTGCTGCGTGTTGCGTGCAGAAAACGGACATGCTGCCGTGCAAAACGCACACAGGTACGGATCATGGACACGGACAAACGGACATGCATCAAAAACGCACGTGGAGCTTTTATCATACAATAACATTGGTGCACGTTTGGCCGTGTCTCCAGTATACACGGAAACGGACCAAACACGCACGTGTTTCACGGATGTGTGTTTCAGGCCTCAACAGCAGTGGGAGTTAATTGGGAGTTTGGGAAGCCCAATTGCAGATCAGCCTGGGCTATATAGAAGAGTCTGCTGGCTGGAGCTGGTTATAAATGTTGTTCCTCTGTCTCTGAATTGGCTTGGAATTGTCCTTCCATTTATACTGTGCCTGTCTCATTCCAAATAAGTTGCAAGTTATTTGCTTAATTGCCTGATTCACACCTAAGGGTGTTTTTTTTTTCTTTTTGTTTTGCTTAAAGTCTGTTTTCTTGCAGGAGAGGAATTGTCTTTCTGTTTTGATGAGCATGGGGGTTCCCCACCTGCAAGTCCCACTGCAAGGAAAGGGAGATTCTCCCTATTCTATTTGATTATTTGCACTTTTGTATTTCTTGTGTTTTTTTTGGTATTTTTCTTATCAGGAGATTGGTATTTTTCCGCAGGGGTTTTGCACTGACTGCAATCAGTTATCTGTTCTGTCCTGTTCTATCTAGGAAGTCGGGCCTCGCCTCTGCTAATCTATATTTCCTATCTGTGTAATGTGTTTTCTTACATCACCGTTGGCTTTATATGTTGGGGGCTTGCTATTCTTTTGGGGACTACTCTGAGGCAAGATAGGTTTCCTCATTTCTATCTGTGAGGTGTAGTAAGTTTCTCCGGCTGTGACATGGCACCTAGGTGTATTTAGGAACGCTCCACGGCTACTTCTAGTGTAGTCTGACAGATAGGGGATTGCGGTCAGCTCAGGTTCCAACTACTCTTGTGGTTTTTCTGGTGATGGGATTTTTGTGATCATCCACGGTGACCAGATCATAGCAGGGTACTATGGGTTTTTCCTTAGAACCAATGCAGTGAGGAAGAAATCATAAATAATATGACATTTGATTAAAGGGAACCTGTCACCACTTTTTTGGACTATAAGCTGCAGCCACCACCAATGGGCTCTTACATACAGCATTCTAACATGCTGTATATAAGAGCCCAGGCCGGGGGTATAACATAAAAAATACTTACCTAATGGTAGCTGCGGTGGGCCTTCTGGGCGTCTCCGTTGTCTAGTGCCGACGCCGCCTCTTTCGGCCATGTTTGTCCTCTTTCTGAAGCCTGGGTGCATGACACGGCTGCGTCATACAAACTCGTCGGTCTTGCGCAGGCGCACTTCAAAACTTTGGGCAGATCAAAGTGCGCCTGCTCAGGACCTGAATGCCGGCGAGTGTGTATGACGTCGGACCCATGATGCACCGTGGCTAGAGAAGAAGGAGCACAAAGATGGACAAAAGAGGCGGCGCCGGCACCAGACAACAGAGACGCCCATAAGGCACACCGTGCGACCATTGGGTAAGTATTATAAAGCGTTTTTTTATGTTATACCCCCGGCCTGGGCTCTTTTATACAGCATGTTAGAATGCTGTATATAAGAGCCCGATGGTGGTGGCCGCAGCTTATAGGCCAAAAAAGTGGTGACAGGTTCCCTTTAAACTTGGCGCATGGAAGAAGCATCTAGAGATGCAGTAGACCCAAATAAGTCAAAGGGTGACATAGTAAAACCCCCAGCAACTTATCATTGTAAGGACTAATATATTTGTGTGCATGTGTACAGTAAATCATTATTGCTCAGAATTGCTCTAACATAACAGGCAGCTTGTGCTTACTGGGCAGGATTGGATTTGGATTCAGTAGCGGATGCCAATTTCTATCAGTGAAATCCTCAACCTGCAATGCAAATGCTGAGAGAACTGCTCATTATTTCCCACTTTTGGAACAGTGACAGTTGCGATATTTACCTCTACAGTTACAACACTTTGCTTCCTTTTTAAAAATCCAAATGTAATTAACTAATATTAATTAGAAGAAGAGAAGCTCAACTCTTCACGAGCTCTCGGAAAGATTACAATGAAAAACGTGTCCAAATATAATTACGACAGGTTCTACTCTCATGGATTTACCTTTTATGATTGGGAAGAATAGCAAAAGATCTGGCTTCTCTTGAACAGGAATACAAGCGGCAGAGAAGACTTTTGATTAGGCAAATTACAAGCACTCGTCCACTATCTGCAATGAATGATCTGCGTTGAAAGGAAGCCGTACTGTTTGATGCTTGTGATAATTTTAGCTTGATTCATTCTATCAGATACAGAGAAGTGTGCAGAATCCCAAGCACATAATCCTACCAGCCCCATCCTTCAACCTGTGTCGTACTATTTCTTTCAGTCATTGACAAAAGACTTTTGCATTGAGTTTTTGATAATAAAGCACCATGTGATGCAGTGATGTACAGAAAATGCCATCAGTGACACCAGTTCATTGTGACTCACCATCTAATTTCTATGTCAACCACACACATACAATTGAGCCAAATTAATAGTAAACCAATTATAGGGGTTTTTATAGAATTAATTAAAAAGTTGATGGCAGGAAATGTGATAAAATGATAAAAATAATCTGGCAAAATCTACACCTCCAGTTGTCCCTGCCAGTCTTATTGACATGTCTTGCAGCGATGACTTGTAATGAGCGAGCGTGCTCGGCACTGTTCATTAGTCGATTGAGCATCAGGGTGTTTGGATACTCGCGTAGCTCAACCGAGTATCACGGGGGCTCGTATGTTTTGTCCATGAAACAACAACCACAAGGCACAGGTCTGCATCACTGCATGATGTGTGCAGGAAAACCAGGGAGAGCCATTCGCAGTCTCTGAATGGCTCTTCCAGGGAATAAGATAATGTTCTCAGACATAATATGACAAAATTTTTTTAAAAAAATCCTTAATCCGGAAATGCTCTGTTTATGGCTGGCTGTATGTGGCCGGAGACCCGAACATGCCAATCATTGACTTTCCATCTTGCTCGTTACTCATGTTGAGCTTGTCCGAGCGACTGACCATCTCGAATCAACTAATGAGCATTGTAGCATTTTAGTGCTCGACCATCACTAGTAAAGAGCAGTTGAATGCTCGCATGGGTGCTACTCCAGCACCCGAATATAATGGAAGTCAATGGGCATCTCGAGCAGTTTTCTGGGAAATCTTTAGCCATTGGCTTCCATTACAGTCGGTACTCGAGTTGTGCCCATCCGGGCATCAACTGCTCTTTACGAGCACCAAGCACCTGAGTATGGTAGTGATCTCACTAGTGATGACATGACATACAAATTAGCTTCTGCATTCAAGTGCCATACCTGCAGACATTATGACTGAGTCCAGTGATTGGCTGCAGCAGTGGTATAGGCATGTGTATATACAAAACACTAGGCAACAGCATTCTAAAATGATTGAATCCATGAATTAGACTATCACTAAGCACGTAAATTAATGTGACGTACATGTTCTTGTATGGCAGATCATCAGCGCAGAACCTTTCAACAAGACAGGCTGCGACCATTGGAGTGGCAGTGTTGGAGCATCAGGGGACCTCGCCAATCAGTGGCCTCAGGGATTATATGCCAAACATGCAGGCTGCATGCTGAGTGCAGTCTTTGCCACTAAGGCCCACACGGGCATATATGGCACTGTAGGACAAGTCAATAAGATCAATGGTGACCACTGCAGTTGTGGTGCTGCAGTAGCAGAAAATTTCACCACATTGTCTGCCATCACAAAACCTTTTTAACCCACATCATTATGAATTCAAGACCCCTGTACTATAAGGAAACTGACCCTTAACATATTTATATTAAGAAGTTCCTGTTCACAAAGAACATTGCATTTTTAATTCTTATTAAGATATTGAAATTATGTGAAATGATAAAAACATGATGGCATCTCAATGTTCTGTGTAGATGGGTTATGGTTAATTTATTTAAAGGTTTTTGCTCTTAAAATAATATCGTCTGATGAGCCCTACATACTCCGGTCTGACACCATGCACACCACAGTCTCCACCTCTGGCTATGAGGGATACTGCAAAAATAAATGCAGAAGAAGATGATACATAATGTAAATTACATTATAAGCTGTTGACAGCCATTTCTCCACCGGTTTATCCTTGTAGATGCGTTCCATTGTTTGCTGCTTTTTTGAGCCCTTATACTTGTTACCTCTACAAATACAACTATGTAAAGAACATGATGTTTTTATGCTTTTACACAATTGGTATTAATTTGATAACAATTATTATTGTGACAATACATGTTTTTTTTTTATTACACAGAAAGCTAGACTTGCCAGGATAAGAGTGGCCAAGACAGGAACTTCATCTGCCTACCTGCACAGTAAAAGGAACGGCTTACTGAATGAAGCAATGGAAATGGCGGTGAGTACAATGACTAGTACCAAGTACTTGCTTTACAGAAAGCTAAAGGTTACATTAAATGTGTATTGTTCTACAAAGTGCATATGTCATTAGTAATGATGAGCGAATATACTCAGCACTATTTGTTACTTGCACGAATATTGAGGTATTCGCGATATCCGTTACTCATTGAGTATTTTCGTATTCCCCTCTTGAGTTTTGAGACCCCTTACAGCAAGTTTGGAGCCTGGATTTAAGCCACTAAAGATGCTGGGATTGCTTGCAAATCATAGTAATGCTGAAGCCATCTTTGTTCCTGCCATTACTGTAATTGTGAGGTGCAGTGAAAAAAAAAAAATTAATGTCATAAATCATGAGAATTATACTTACGGAGTTTCCCTGTCACTCTACTTACTGGTCTGCTCATTAACCTTTTAAATATGCACTGCTTCTCCTGCCCACCCTATATGCATGTGTCTATGACTCGTTGACACCCTGCTTTCCCCACCCTCTCTGCAGGAGTCTGTGATTGGTGGAGTGTAAAAATAAATAAACAATTGTAAAAATGATGCAGGCTCCCCCTTATTATGATACCCAGTGCAGATAATGCAAACGGCCACAGGCTGCAGCCCTCAGCTATCTGCAATATAATGGTGATGTATCGAAATACAAGGGACATTCTTAGAGTTTTTTCAATTATTTAAATAAATAATTTAAAAAAAGTCATGCAGTCACCGCCCCAATTTTGATACCCAGCTAAGATAAAGCCAACAGCTGGAGGCTGGTATTCTCAGGCTGGGGAGACCCATCATTATTGGGCCCCCAGTCTAAAAATATCAACCCGCAGCCATCCTGAAATTGTCCCATCCATTAGATATGACAATTCTGGCACTTTATCCAGCTCATCTCGATTGCCCTGCAATGGTGGTAATTGGGGTAGTATAAGGAGTTATTGACAGCTATGATTTGTCAAAAAAATCACAGCTGTCATTAAGCCCAAAGCTACGAATGGGGAGGAGTCTATGGGACCTCTCCATTACTAAACCTGTAAGTAGTGATGGGCAGACTCGCAGATACCCAAGATCAGCGGGTCCAACCAGGTTGGGGCCGGAATTGATCTTAGATATCTGTCTGGATGCCAGACCCTATATAAGTCTATGGGGACAAGAATCAGGCGTTTTAACATGGTGGTAGAGGGGATAGCAGGATTGGAGCAAGAACTTCAAACTTACAGAGTCTCCCACGCAGCTCTAACGCTACTTTTGGGGCCACTCATTAACCTCATACATATGCACTGCTTCCTTTACCCACTGGCAGTCCCCGTATCTCTAATTGGTTGCAGTCAGACAGCTCCCCCATCCTGAGTGGCATCGTGTCTGACTGCTTTCAATCAGAGACACGATGTGTGTGTGTGTATGCATTTCTATTGCTGCAAAAATGAATAAATAAAACAATTGGCATAGGGACCCCCAATATTATGATACCCAGCACAGATAAAGCATACGTCTACAGACTGCAGCCCCCAGTTATGCGGTTATCTTGGCTGTGTATCAAAAGAAAAGGGACTGCATGTGGCTTTTTTAAAAAAATTATTTAAATAAATAAATTTATAAAAAAACTGGTGTGCAGTACAAACCCCAATTTTGATACCCAGCCATGATTAAGCAGACAGGTGGAGCTGGTATTCTCACCCTGGGGGGACCCATGCTTATTGGGCTCCCCAGCCTAAAAATAGCAGCCTGCAACCACCCATGATTGTGGCATCCATTAGCTGCAACAATCCTAGCACTTTACTCTGCTCATCCAACTTCCCTGGTGCAGTGGTAATCGTGGTAATAAGGCGTTAATAACAAGTCACAGCTGCTACTAAGCCCTAGATTAGTAATGGGAGATGTTATGAATGGCATCCGAGGGGGTGATGGTTTGGAGCTCCCTCTGGTGGTCAGGACTGGGGGTGAAGATGACTGTGCCTCAACAGGTGTGAGAGTTAATTGGGAGTTTTAGAAGCCCAATTGCAGATCAGCCTGGGTTATATAAAAGAGCAGTGTCTGCTGGCTGGGGCCAGTTATAGATGTTGTTCCTCTGTCTCTGAATTGGCTTGGAGTTGTCCTTCCATTTATCCTGTGCCTGTCCCATACCAGATAATCTGTTTTCTTGCAGGAGAGGAATTGTCTTTCTGTTATGATGAACTTGGGGGTTCCCCCTTTTCAGGTCCCACTGCAAGAAACGGGAGATTCTCCCTGTTCTATTTGATTATTTGCACTTTTGTACTTTTTGTGGGTTTTTTGGTATTATTTCTCGCATTATTTACAAGAGTACCTGATATAGTGGGGAAGAGTCCATGTGGTCTCAGTATTTTTCTTATCATGAGATTGGTATTTTTCCACAGGGTTTTGCACTGACCGCAATTAGTTATCTGTCCTGTCCTGTTCTATCTAGGAAGTCAGGCCTCACCTATGCTAATCTATATTTCCTATCTGTGTATTGTGTTTTCTTACATCACCATTGACTTTATATGTTGAGAGTTTGCTATTCCTTTGGGGACTACTCTGAGGCAAGATAGGTTTCCTCATTTCTATCTGTGAGGTGTAGTAAGTTTCTCCAGCTGTGATGTGGCATCTAGATGTATTTAGGAAAGCTCCATGGCTACTTCTAGTGTAGTCTGACAGAAAGGGGATTGCGGTCAGCTGAGGTTCCAACTACTTTTGTGTTTTTTCTGCTGATGGGATTTTTGTGATCATCCACGGTGACCAAATCATAACAGTGAGGCATTTATGAGACCCCCCTATTACTAATCGGTAAGTGAAAAGAAATAAACACAAACACCAAAACATCCTTTATTTGAAATAAAATACAAAAAAACACCCTCTTTCACCTCTTTATTAACTCCCAAAACACCCAGATCCGATGTAATCCATACCATGAAGATTCCAGGTTTGCTACATCTGAAGTGACAGCGCATGGACATAGAATATGGCTGCCCGCTGTGAGCTTCAGGCATAGAATGACAGAGCCACCATGATGAAGGGTAAAGTCACTCAATTTATTTGCGGTCACAGCTGGAGTTTTCCACGGTCCGCCACCTGTGATCGCAGGTAACCTGACCTCAGGTGACCTCATTGAACTGATATTAATTTATTTTTACACCAATCTAGATACAGACACAGACCCTCTGATTGAAAGCAGTCAGAAACGCTGTCACACACAATGTGGGTACTGTCTAACCAATCAGAAATGTGGGGACTGCTGGTGGGTGGGGGAAGCAGTGCATATGTATTAAGATAATAAGCAGACCTTGAAGTAGAGTGAGAGACCCTGGAAGCATTGTACAGCCATGCAGAGACGAGTAAGTATGAAGCACTTGCTTTATTCTTATTTTCTTCTTTTTTTTTTTTATTTCTTTTTTTCTTACTCGGGTTCCCTGAGAACTTCGGGCCCCGAGTCTTTGGAACCTACACGGATCTGGACTTTTACAGTCTGGGTCCGTCCATCACTACCTGTAAGTAAAAAGAAATAAACACAAAAATCCTTTATTTAAATTAAAAAAGCAAACACCCTTTTTCACCAATTTAACCTCCAAACATTCCCGTAGGTCTGATGTAATCCACACAAGGTCTCACGATGAACCCGGCTCTGCTACATCCAGAAGCTGCAGTGATGAAAACGTGACCACTCACTGTAGCTCCTGGGACATACTGAGGGCAGTGGGGGACCCGATTGTGAGAAACGGTGGTCAGTCAGGTCCCCGGACTGACTGCCAGTGAACCCACTGGCGGATTGCCGGATGGCTGGATTGCGGGACACGGCACGACAGCAGTTCGGCAATCTGACTGTCAGGTCACCAGAGGTCACACTGGGGACTCCCCGCTGCTTTTAGTGAAAGTTGACCCGCTGCTCTTAGTAAAAGTGTAACTAGCTGCTGAATTGCCAGACTGCTGGATTGCGGCAAAGGGCAATCCAAGTTCCCGAGTATGAACTCCGCTGACCTGTCTGCCAAATTGCTGAACTGCCAAGTCCCACAATCCGACAGTCTAGCAATGAGGCCTGGAAACCTTAAAAGAACCTTTCAGGTTTCTAGAGTTCCCAATTGCTGGGACTTCTGGAGGCTGTGATCTGTTACCAGAATTCACAGCCTCCAAGTGTCCCAACAGCTGGGAACTCCAGCACAGCAGTCCCGCAATCTGGCAGCGGGTTCAACTGAGTTCACTGAGGGCAGAGGGGAACCTTTCAGTGTGAACTCCAGTGACCTAACTGCTGGATTGCCGGACTGCTGTGCCTCCTTGTATCACAATACAGCTGTCCAGCAATCCAGCACACTTGGTACTGTGGGTTCCCCATCTGTGACCTCAGGTAAAGTCATTGAATTCAATGCCAGATTACCAGATGAGACAATGTGTGCATACTGAGTATTTGGGTAAAGAAATTTCTGCACCAAATCTGCATCTCCTGGCAAAAAAATTGCACCAAAACCGCATGCGCTTTTCATGTGACTTTGGTGCGTTTTTCTGCCATTAGATGAAGATTTGATGCAGAAATGTCTGCAACAAATGTCTACAAAAATTCTGTATCTCCTGGCAGAAAACCCCAGCAAAAATGTGTCGAAACCGCATTGTGGTTTTCATGCGTTTTTCCACCAGGAGATGTAGATTTGATGTAGAAATATTTGCAACCAAATACTCAATGTGCACACACTGGCTAATTTTGTAATCCGGCATTGAGTTCAATGACCCCGCACACCCACTATCACAGAGGGTGGGCGGGGGAAGCAGTGAATATGCATGACATCTAATGATAAGACCAGGAAGTAGTGGGACAGCCGCAGGAAAACTCATTAAGGCTGTGTGCACACGATGCGTTTTTTACCGCGGAAACGCTGCGTTTTGAACCGCAGCGTTTCAGTGGCAAATTGCATGCGTTCAGCTTTCCCAGCAAAGTGTATGGGAAAGCTGAAAAATCAGTGCACATGCTGCGTTTCTTTCCGCAGCGTTTTGGATGCCAAAAATCGGTGCGGAAAGAAAAGCAGCATGTCACTTCTTTTGTGCGTTGTGGCTGCGTTCTCTCCCCCATTGAAATCAATGATGTGGGGTCAGAACGCAGCCACAACGCATGGACCTGCTTTTTTGTTGCGGTCCGCGGCCTTTGTCGGCACGCCAGAACGCAGGCATTTACCTGGAAGTGAGGTCAAGAGGCTTCCTGTTGACCTCACTTCCTGGCAAAGCCCCCGGTGTCGCCAAAGTGCCCGCCCCGACCCCTGACCCCCCTCCCGAAAATCCAACATGGCCGCGCACAGTAGCGCACCGGCCGCCCTGCTCCTATGATTTCTGTCGCATGTGCAATAACACATGCGACAGAAAACTGTTCCCCAGGCCCTGCCCGTTCACCCCCTATTCCCCCCGGTGTCATACATACCTGTCCGGTCGCAGCGCTGATCCCCCGCGGCCCCCTCCTCCTCCTTCAGTGCACGCTGGCCGGTCACATGTGCAGAGCAGCTGACAGCCAGCACAGTGTTCAGTGTGAGCTGTGCTGGCTGCTCGCACTCTGCAGCTGTGACCCGGGGAGAGTGGGTGCAGATTTTTGCACCCACTCTCCTCAAATGGAGGGTCTGCCCTCCTAGAAAATGGGGGATACGTTTCCTGAACGTGCCCCCATATTCTAGAAGGTCCAGAGGCGACGTGGGACATCCATATGGATTTCTGCGGACCCATTTTTTTTTATTAAATTGGAGAACAAGGGAATGATTTGGGGAGTGTTTTTTCTAATAAAACATTTTTTGTTGTCTTTTTTTGCTTTTGTTTACTGTCAATTAGTTATGTCGGGTGTCTGATAGACGCCGTGACATCACTAATTGCTGGGCTTGATGCCAGGTGACATTACACATCTGGTATCAACCCCATTTATTACCCCGTTAGCCAACGCACCAGGGCGCGGGATGAGTTGGGGCGAAGCGCCAGGATTGGCGCATCTAATGGATGCGCCACTTCTGGGGCGGCTGCGGCCTGCTATTTTTAGGCTGGGAAGAGTCCAATAACCATGGCTCTTCCCACCCTGAGAATACCAGATCCCAGCTGTCAGCTTCACCTTGGCTGGTGATCTAATTTGGGGGAACCCCACGTTATTTTTTTTTTTATTCTTTATTTATAAATAAAAAAAAAAACATGGGGAGCCCTCCAAATTGATCACCAGCCAAGATGAAGCTGCCAGCTGTGGTTTGCAGGCTACAGCTGTCTGCTTTACCCTGACTGGCTATCAAAAATAGGGGGGACCCCACGCCATTTTTTTTTTTTTTTTATTGGATAAATACTAAGCTAGGCACCCTTTAGTGCCACATGAAAGGTACTAAAGGTGCCAGCTTAGAATATGCAGGCGGGGGTAGGACGTTCTATATATTTGACATCCCTTCATCCATTGACGCTTTTTAGGCTGTGTGTCCACAATCAGGGTTTGCAGCGTTATGGGCGCTGAGTGTTTTCCCTGCATCCATAACGCTGCGTTGTGCAGTAGAAGCACAGTGGAAGGATTTTTGGAGATCCCATGCCCACTGTGCTTCTTTTCTACGCAGCATAAACTGACCGGTAGCGTGGCTTCCCGAGCCTCAGCATGTCAATTTATGCTGCGGAGACGAGTGTTCTCTGCAGGTAGCATAGAGCTCCACAGCAGCCTGAACCCAAATCGTGGGCATGGGCAGCTGCAGGAAGGCTGGCACTGTGTACTAGACGCCGTGTCGCTGGATCATGGCCACATAGCCTTAGGCCCCTTTCACACGTCAGTGATTCTGGGACGTTTGTGCTTTTTTTTAAACGTACCAGGATCACTGACATACGCAGACCCATTATAATGAATGGGTCTGCTCACACGTCAGTGATTTTTCACTGCACGTGTCTCCATGCGGCGTACCCGCGTGTGCGTGATTGCCGCACGGAGACATGTCCATTTTTAAAAAACGTGCTTTTAAAATAAAAAACATTTTAACTCACCCGGCTCCAGCGATGTCCTCTGCAGCCCGTCCTCCCTGTTCCTTCTGTGCCGGCTCATTATTGTCGCGCATATTCATGATGCACGACACAGCCGACCCGGAAGCAGCTGCTGCGGGGGTCAGCGCCGGCCGGATGCTGCACCGCGGGAGCGATCAGCACCATGGAGAGCGGGAGCGGGTGCAGGTGAGTTAATCTCTAAGTGCAATCACGGGCCACGGAGAACGTAGCCCGGATTGCACTTAGACAACCCACGTGTGCCGTGATTCACGGCACACGGAGGGACATGTGCGTGTTTTACACGCCAGTGAAAAACGTCAGTGTTTTTCACTGACATGTGAAGCGGGCCTAAAAGTGAGAATATTGTTGCTACAGCAACATTTTGGGTGAAGTAGCTGTGGATTCAAAATGCTTAATATACTCCTGAATAAAATCCTTGATGGGTGCAGATTCCAAAATGGGGTCACTTGTGGGGGTTTTCTGACGTATAGGTACCTAAGGGGCTTGGTGCGCGAAGTTTATTTCAACTTTTCCAAAATTCAAATGGTGCTCCTTCCATTCCAAGCCCTCCCATTTATCCAAACAGAATGTGGAGAAGGAAATGACATCACAGGTTTTTTTTTCCAAAGGTCTGTGTTCAACCAACTTTATTATCACTGACAAGTCTTAAAAAACGCACCTAAAAAAACGCATGAAAAACGCATGAAAAACGCATGAAAAACGCATGAAAAACGCATGCGTTTTCGATGCGTTGTTTCTCAAAAAGCATTGTTTACAATTCTCCCCTCTGCCAGAGGGTGCGTTTTTTTCCGCGCGGAAAAAAAAGCAACGTGTGCACATACCCTAAGTGTAATATTCCTGCTTTAATCCATGTAATACTCTAACAGTATTCCCAGAAATCCCATGCTGTTCCCATTCAGTTTCAGGACTTTTCCATCCATTTCGGCATTTTTACAGCCTTTCAGACTGATGTCCAAGGTCCTAATGAAAATTATTTGAGTTTCCCATTAACGTGCATTAGGCTCGTTATTTGGTACGAATACACGAATATTAGATATTATTCAGATAGAATAATCCGAACCCAATGTTTGACTATTTGTCCAGCTCTAGTCTTTAAATATCTGGGATGCCTACGAGTTGATATCTGAGGCTAGAGAATTCTATCATTGGTAATCTTCACTATACAGGCAGCACTGAGGTAAATCTTGTCTTTTGCCCTTTGAATATTTAGCATCATTGTAAACTTAAAGGGGTTGTTTCATGTTAGTTCTTCAGAAGCGCATGGCTTCACTGCCTCTAGGTTGCTAGCTGGCAGTGCACTTCTGAAGATTACCAGCTTGGGCCGTCAACATGGCTATGCCACTGGCCTAAATTGTGTTCTCGCCAATGCTACTGGCAGAGACAGCTTTACATCTACAGCATCAGAGAAGCTTGGTGTGTCTGAAGTTAACAAAGTAGAAGCTACAAAGCAGAACTTGCAAGTGTGAGCACCTTGCATTGGATACCAGCCCCATGCAAAGGTGGCTGGTAGCCTAGGTAACAAGCTGCAAACTATTAAAATAAAAGTCCCTCTGTTCTTGAAAATATATAGAATTTTTCATAAGAAATAAATTGCACAGATGCTTGTTTTTAAAAGCACATTGCCAATTTAACCATATATGTCCATGGCACAAACCATCCAAAGCAGCACCCAAGTAATTTTTTTGCACACATAATGATAACTCAACTGCAATATTCTATCCATGTAGATTTGATGTCTTTCATTATGGTTACATTTGTATTGTGATGTCCAGTACATGCTGTTTGACTTCACTTCATGTAAACTACAGAACAGCATAATCACTGTGACCTAACCCATCCATCCTTGCAGCTCTCATAGCCCTCCTTCTGCATTCAGCTCCACCTTTCTTGCTTCTCCGTATGTTTTTACATGAAGCCAAAAATATAATGTTTTATTTTGTATAAAAGACCAGAGTATATGCAATAACCATAGATGTAGAGAAGAAAGACGTGGCTCGCACATACCAAAGTTATACATTGATATAATGACGCTGGGTAAAAATGTAGAAAACTGAAATTGAGGTTCAAAGTTAAATATTTTGATCAGAATGTGTGAAGCCCATTACCACATTACGGTGAAGTTCTTGTGACACCCTGGACTAGTCAGGTAGTCCCTGTTAGGGCCCCGCACAACACCTATCCCTTTAAAAGGTGTCATCAGTGAACCACTAAAACCCTAGTCACCCCCCTCAGGGCTTGATGGGCACACCAGGGGGGTGTAGCCAGGCGGTTGGCACGCCCACCGAGGAGTTCAGAGAGCCTGAGGCGGGAAAAGTAGACAGAGCAGATTAGTTTTGGGAGTGAAGGAGTGTGGAAGCAGGCCTGTGTAGCAGGTCTGCAGCAGTCTGACAGGTGCCAGGGTTGGAGCCGTGCACGTTTGGCTAGGAGGCATACGGTGGCCTAAGCCTGCAGGAGCCGGGAAGACGACTCGGTGGAACCGTGGTGGACCGGGACAGGGTAGTGGCCCACCGGTACTGACCCAAGGAACCGACTCGGAAACCAGAGCACAAAGGGGGGTACTCAGACCCTGAAGAGAGGTCCAGAACCCACTGGACTGAGTTATTTAACTGATTGCGGTCTGGACTATAGGTCCTTTCCCACCCAAAGTACCGACTGAAGACAACAGCCCAATGACGGGGATAGAAAGCCACCGCACAGGCAGAGAGATCCCACGGGCCACCGTCTGTGGGCAAAAGGGCTCTCCCGACAACCACAAAGCTGGGAAGCGAACTTCCGACGCTGAAGCGCAGGTAGCCCACAAATACACAACACGGTGCAGCAGAAAGGCAGAGACCACCAACCGGGTGGGGGACCAGACGCAGGCGGCTGCAGGCACCGACCACCATCAACTTGGTTTACCAGAGACTCGTCTGCGTTAGTAACCGTGAGTACAACAGTGCCCTAAGGCCGCGCACCTCCCTGCACCGCCCAACTACTTCACCAACGGGTCCCGGGGCCACCATCCCTGCCCACGGAGGAGTTAACAACTTCCTGCATAACATCTCCCCCGGGTGCCCCGTAACTGTAGCGGTGGTGTCTACCTTCCCCACATTCCGTGGGTGGCGTCACAAACTTAACCATGGCTCTGGCCATAGACCTACGTCCCCTAAACCGCTGGCCCCTTTCAGATAGAAGTGACTACAGGACCCCCCCAGGTCCAGAGACGCTCGAGCGACCCACCAGCAAGCCCGGATTCGAGCGGCTCGACTGCAGCCGATCACGGGGTGGTACACATTGACTCTTCTGACGTCACGAACAGGATACTTACCCATTCACTTACCTAGTGAAGTGCGCCTTGAAGTTAAGTCAGCAGTGATCCGTTGTAAAGTTTTCGGAATCCGCCATCTTGCCGCCATCTTTTGGCGCGAAGATTCCCGCGAGAGTCTTCTTCCCCGCAAAAAGGGCGCGAAAGCTGAAGCCCCGCCCCCTGGGAACACAGCCGGAAAGTGAGCCGGAAGTCGCAAAACGAAACTGCCAGCAAAAAGGAAAAAAAAAAAAAGAAGTACCGGCAAAAGACGAAGGGGGAGAAGTGGGAAGATGTCCGCGCCTAACCCCGACAGTGGAGTGGTCGCAAAACGAAACTGCCAGCAAAAAGGAAAAAAAAAAAAAAAAGAAGTGCCGGCAAAAGACGAAGGGGGAGAAGTGGGAAGATGTCCGCGCCTAACCCCGACGGTGGAGTGGCGCCGGCCGCTGGAGTGGCGGCGCTCGCAGGTGTGCCCGACGATGGGAACGTGGCGGCGTTCGCTCCGGTCGCAGGAGCGGGGGAGACCACGGCTCCGACGGTCGCCCAGGTAATGCCAATCTCCTTGCCCTACATGCCCACCGCTGCCTGGCTACCCCAGTACGATGGGAAGCCTGACGCCTTGCAGGTGGTCCGGAAAAAGATATGCACGATTCTCGATTTGTATGCCAAGGCTGGCAAGCAGCGTGCAGCGGTAGTGCTAGGGCAGCTGACCAGCGCGGTCAAGCAGGGGGTGGAGACTTGGGTAGACGCGGACCGGGCCTCGGTAACCGCCATTTTTGATAAACTCCAGGTCGCCTTTGAAACCCGCATGGAAGCGGAGTTACAGATGCAATTTTACCATTGTCGGCAGCGACCAAAGGACAGTATAAGAGACTATGCCTTGCGGCTGCAAATAGCCTTGCGTACAATAAAGCGGATGGACCCCATCAATGAGACTGATAGCTGTGGTCTGTGGTTTTGGAACACGCCGACCTGGACTTTGCAGAGCTGAAAGAGCGGGCCATCAAGGCCCTACAAACACCAGAAGCCGGCGCCCCCGATCCGCCATCTTGGCTGGTTGATACCGCTCCCATCTCGGTAGCGCCCCCCTTTCTGGCCCTGCCGACCCCTGCTGCAGCCACCGGAGCTCCAGAAGATCTGTCATCGCAAGTCTGGCGCCTGAATGAGGAAGTCACCCAGATCCTCGGCGCTCTCCAGCTACTGATGAGAGTGAAGCCCGCGGAGAAGATCCAGCTCGCCAACAGTCCGGAAGATGTCCCTTGGATGCAGCGAAGGAGGAACAACGACCCATGGTATGGACCGCCTGTCTGCTATAAGTGTAACAACACCGGTCACTACTCCAGATGGTGTCCGTTAAACGAGCAACCCCTGAGACCAAGGGCCAATCCTCAGGAGTAGATCCTCAAGGCCCAGCTGATTGGTGGGATCGGTACTTTGCAGGCCGCCCCATCATCTCTCTGGCAGTGGATGGTGTCCCGACCATGATCTTGCTCGACACCGGATCACAGGTAAAGACAGCCCAATATCGCTGGTACAACGTGTAAGGCATTTACACGGTGTACCAGCGATATTGGGCTGATAGTGAACTTGCCCCTCCGGATGATGGGCTAACTATCATTGCGGCCAATGGGCTCCCTATGATCCAGGTGGGGTTCAAGGAAGTGACCCTGACTGTGGGACGAACGAAACTGAGGCGTCGATGGATGATTGTGGTGCTGAATGATTCCAGTTACCGGAACCCAAAAGTGGTCCTTGGGACCAATGTGATTAAGAATTGCATGGGGGAAGTGTTGAGCCTGTTGCAACAACTGTCTGACACTGCGGGAGGGGGTCGGCATAGGGCACTGCAGCGTGAGATTCGGGCTCTCTTGCAGCAGCAGCAGGTGAACATGACAGTTGGAGAGATTGGTTGTGTGCGGGTGATGGACGCTGCACCGTTGGTGGTGCCGCCGCGGAGCGAAATGATGATTTGGTGTAGGGCAGCAGTAGGACCCCAAGGACAGGATTACCCGGCAATGGTAGAGCCCTTCCCTTCGGAGCACTGGCCCACAGTAATGGCAGCCAGGGGGGTGATTGATGTCAAAAAGGAGAGAGTGCTTGTGAGAGTGCTGAATTGTGGAGAGGAAGAGGTCAGGCTCCCCCGCTATGCCACCATAGCCAAGTTGTTCACCGTAGACGCACACGCTATCCACGAAACAATCCCCACAACCACTACATCACACCCGGGCAGTGACCTTCCACCCAAACAGTTAGAGGAGTGGTGCCGGGAGTTGCACGTCGGCACCGAGTCCACACCCATGCACCAAAAGGAAGGGGTATACCGGGTAATGCAGGAGTACGGGCAGGTTTTCAGCAAGCACCCGCTAGATTTTGGGAGAATTAAGGGGGTTCAACACCATATCCCCACGGGTACACATCCACCCATTAAAGAAAAGTGCAGGCCAATCCCACCTGCACACTACCAGTGTGCCAAAGACATGTTGAGGAACATGAAGGAGGCAGGGGTCATCCGGGATAGTTGTAGTCCCTGGGCAGCTCCATTGGTGCTGGTGAAGGATGGTACCATGAGAATGTGTGTGGACTACCAGAAGATCAATCAGATAATGCATAAAGATGCCTACCCTCTACCCCGCATTGAAGAGTCACTGGCTGCGCTGACGACTGCTAATTATTTCTCTACCCTTGACCTTACTAGTGGCTACTGGCAGGTGGCGGTTGCACAGGGAGACCGCTAGAAGAATGCGTTCGCTACCCCCATGGGACTCTGCGAGTTCAACAGTATGCCGTTCGGGATGTGCAATGCCCCGGGGACCTTCCAGAGGCTCATGGACTGCTGTTTGGGGCATCTCAATTTCGAGACTGTTCTGCTGTATTTGGACGACGTGATTGTGTATTCCAAGACGTATGAAGCCCATGTGGAGCACCTGGCAAAAGTGTTCGCGGCCCTCTCCAAGTACAGGATGAAGTTAAAACCCTCCAAGTGCCACCTGTTGAAACCCAAAGTGCAGTACCTCGGGCATGTGGTGAGTACGGAAGACGTAGCCCTGGATCCTGAGAAGATCATCGCTATCCAGAACTGGCCGCAACCAACCAAGGTGAAGGAGGTGAGGCATTTCCTAGGCCTAGTGGGCTACTACCGCCGTTTTATCAAGGGGTACACGAAGATGGCCGCGCCCATGCAAGACCTCCTCGTGGGACAGACCAAGAATGGTAGATCTCCTGGACCCCCGTTTGTCTGGGGTGAGAAGCATGAGGAGTCCTTCCAACAGCTGAAGTCGGCCCTGACAGGGGAAGAAATCTTGGCTTATCCTGATTACGGCCTTCCGTTCATCCTTTACACCGATGCCAGCAATGTGGGTATGGGTGCGGCCCTGTCCCAAGTACAAGATGGAAGAGAGAAGGTGATCGCCTATGCCAGCAGGAAGCTCTGGCCAACAGAGAGGAACCCCGAGAATTACAGCTCCTTCAAGCTCGAGTTCTTGGCCCTCGTGTGGGCGAGAACAGGTTTAAACATTACCTCGCGGCGGCGAAGTTCACTGCCTACATGGACAACAACCCGTTGACACATCTGGATACAGCCAAGCTGGGCGCCTTGGAGCAGCGGTGGATGGCTCGACTGTCCAATTACAATTTCACCATCAAGTACAGGGCTGGCCGCAAGAACACCAACGCGGATGCGCTGTCTCGGATGCCACACTTGTTCGATGAATGGATGGAAGAAGACAGCCTGGAGGAGATCGAGCTACCCACATTCCATCAGCCTAGGGATGAGAAACCCTGTGTTAGCCAACAGCAGGCGAACCTTGACCCGCTGCCTAGCCAGGGGTGGCAAGAAGCCCAGGATCAGCAGCCTGCAGTTCAGCTGGTCAAAACAATAATTGCCCAAGGCTCCTCCAGGATGGACCCCACAGCCCCCTCTGATGCTCAGCGGTTGTGGAAACAGAGAGACCGTCTTTACCTGCATCAATGGAAGCTGTATAGGGGGTTAATCAACCCGAAGACCCATGAAAAGGTCCGCCAGCTAGTGGTGCCCCAGGCATGCGTGCCCAAGGTCCTGCAGGCCTACCATGATGGTGCAGGACACTTCGGCTGGAAGAAGCTAGAGATGCTGCTGAGGAAATGTTTTTACTGGAGTGGGATGCGGGAGTCCGTGGAAGCCTGGTGCCGAGAGTGTGATCCCTGTACGCTGAGAAGACGTGACGAAACCAGTCAGAAGGCCCCGCTACAGCCGATTGTCACCCACCAGCCGCTGGAGCTGGTCACCCTGGACCATGTCAAGCTCACTCCCAGCCGGAGCGAGTATACCTACGCCCTGACCATTGTAGAACACTACTCAAGATTCATGGTGGTTGTCCCCGTTAAAGATTTGACAGGCCGTACTGCAGCCAAAGCCTTCCAGGCCTACTTTTGCCGGTCGCTGTGAGCTGGTATAATTAGGGTGGGAAGGGCCATAGTTATTTGTCCCTTCCTAAGCCTAAAAATAACAGCTCGCAGCCTCCCCAGAAGTGGTGCATCCATTAAATTTTTTTTTTTAAATAAAGACACCACCACACACTCTCTCATTCACCAATTTATTCATTTTAAAAAAATCCTCAAAGTTCCAATGTAATCCATTTGAGGAATAAAGACTCCCAAACATGCCCTCATTCACAAATGTATTAATTGAAAAGAAATCCTCAAAGCTCCGACGTAATCCAATGGTGTAATTACTCACAATGCTGATCGATTGCTATGAAGCTTCATTCTGAGAATGTTCTCTGAATGAGGCTCCATAGTTCACTCCCAGTCAGTGACAGATCTGGAATTTCTCACGTTCTATAGGAATCGATGGGCTTCGTGGGACATTACACCATTGGATTACATCAGAACTTCAAGGATTTATTTTTAATTAATAAATTGGTGAATGAGGGAGTGTGGGGGAGTATTTATTCAAATAAACAATTTTTTTCCTTTGTGTTTGCGTTTTTTAACTCTACGCTTGCCGTGTTAGTAATGAGGGTGTCTGATAGACACCTATCTATTACTAGAGATGAGCGAACCTGAAATTAGGTATTCAGTGCACTGTAGAAACGCAGAATTTTCCAAGAAAACAAAGTTCGATTTCGGAGTTCAGGTGCTTTACAAATGTAAACCACCTGTGTGACCATCACTGTGCTTGGGTATGCATGGTGCTCGGCCCAGTGCGAGCTGCTTGCAGTGTTGGATTGGCTCACACTGGGGTAACCGATGTAGTGTGCGCTAAAAAAAAGGATGGAAAAAACCCAGTCCACCCTCCCCTGCAAGTGATCTGTTTATGGCTAGCTGCATGTGCACAGAGACCCAAACTGCCAATCAGTGACTTCAAATGAAGTTCAGATCAAGTCTGGGTCCAAAACCGAACTTTAAAAAAGTTCAGCTGGACCAGCAGAACCCATACTTCCACAGGTCTGCTCATCTCTATCCATTACTAACCCCTGGGCTGGTTGGCAGCTGTCGATTCACACCTGACATTAACCTCAAAAGTATTACCCTGATTGCAAAGCACCAGTGCAATTGGGAAAAAATGGGCAAAGCTCCAGAACTTGTGCATCTATTGGACGCGCCACTTTATTGTTTTCCTATCTGGTGTGTTCCTTGGTTTTCATGATCCTTTGAGACCTAATTTTCTCAAACAAACCTCTGAGATCTTAACAGAACAGCTAGTTATTATGAGAATAAACTACACACAGGTGGATTCAAGTTACTAATTAAGTGATTTCTGAAGGCAATTATTCTGTCAGATTTTTATTTAGAGGTGTCAGACTACAGGGGGGCTGAATACAAATGCACGTCAAAATTGTCAGATGTATATTTTTAAAATATTTAAAAAATAATGTATCATTTCCTTTACACTTTACAAAGGCTTGTTATTTTGTGTTGGTGTATCACATAATATCCTAATAAAATACATTTAAGTATGTGGGTGTAATGAGAAAAAAATATGGAAACGTTCATGGGGTATGACTGATATTTCAAGGCACTATAACTGACAGACAAGAGCAGTATTTACTGGATAATGGAAATACATGGTACCCTAATGAAAACGTTTGGGTGCACATTTTTTTATTTGCCATGTAGAAGATAATGGCTACTGTGTACACAATTTTTTTCTAATTTACACTTTTTGAAAATAATTTTTACTAACAAGTATCTGGATATTTTCCATTGATCACTGACTATTAACTAGACTTTTGTAGCAAAGATTCAGTTTGGAGCTCTAGCTCTGAAATGTAATACCATTCTCAAGACAAAGTGGCTTCATGGCACAATTTTTAACCTGGCCGGCATGCCCCAACCAGCTATGCCCATGAGTGCACGTCCAAAGAGTGACCACATATTTTCAAATGTTGACTTTACAGTCAATTGTCACTACCGTTCTTATGTTTACATTGCAAAATTATCATCTGATTCAAAGTAATTAATGAGCAACAATAAATAGTGATACATAGCTCTGCCAAAAACGAAGAAACTGGAATGATGCACGATTCGGCAAAAAAACAAAGATGAACAATACACTCATACCGCGCTCCCAATTGTGCTGGGATTATAAATGTAACGTGGGTGTTTAATTTAGGATTTGCCGTAGATATGCAATAGGAATAAAGTAATTAACGGAAGCATATTTCTCATTATTTCATTTATCTCATTAACTATCATGAGAGGCTGAAGATTTCTTTCCTATTGTATCACCAAAACAATTTAATATAAAATCTATGCGGTAACTACTATGAAATTAGCTTTGTAATTGACTTCTTACAACAGTTTAGCATTAGTGATGAGTGAGCACTACCATGCTCGGGTGCCCGGTACTCATAATCAGCAATTTGATGCTTGGATGAGCTCGACTCGAGTACCCAAGTATAATGGAGGTCAATGGAGGACTCAAGCATTTTTCCAGAAGATTTCCTGGAAAATGATCAAGTCCGTTATACTCGGGTACTCAAGTCGAGCCCATCCAAGCATCCAATTACTTGTTACGAAGTACTGAGCACCCGAGCATTGTAGTGCCCATTCATCACTATTTAGCATAAATTGGTGAATGGTTTTCATCCATTGCTTTGTCCAGTAATGGCACAGCATTAATCCCTTGCACTGTCCTTTGTGCCTCGGATCTGTTACTCCAGAAAAAAAATGTATTCTGTACAGAAAAATGGTTTAAAACTTAGTTTCCATAGTTGTTCTGAACATTCTCAACAAGCACTTGTGAAATATGCAGTACTAAAATATATTACTGCCATCAAACTAACCTTTACATTGGGATTCTACAGCTTTATCATCCATTTCTAATGGGAACAATGTGATCCAACATATTTTCAGTAGCCTGCAAAGGTATTACAGTAAAATGGAGACAAGATAGGAAACATAACTTTTACTGTTCCTCAAAATCTGGGCATTAAAGATTAACAGCCCCTGGGAATCATTTTACAGATACATATTGCTCTTACCTCATTTGGTTTAGAGTAGAGGGTCAAGTCCTATTATTACAACTTCCTTTCCACTGCCCAGCCATCGTGTCTATATGTGTACTGTACACCCTGACTACGCATTGAACACAATAATTTGTTATTTTGACTTGTGATTTGGCAAATTAAGTCACAACTCTTATGTTATCGGCTCAGCAGTTTTGCAGATAAATTGTGGTTTTACAAACTAAATTCTGCATCCAATTAATACTCTACTTCAAAACTCCACCCATCGCATGTGGTCATCATTTCAGCCTCACGAGATTTCTCCGGCATGTGAAACTTGCCTTATATTTTGTCAATATACACTAAGTGGACAAAAGAATGTGGGCAGCCCTACAAAATTATTGAGTTAAAGTCTTTCAGTCATACCATTTGCAAATGTGGGCATAAAATTAATCACACACCCATAAAGTCATAGAAAATGTAGGAAGTAGCATGGCCCATACTGATGAGCTCTGTGACTCTTGGTAGAAGTGACTTCTTGATGTTGGTTTCTACTAAATTTGCCCTAATGAGCAGTAATAAATACTCTCTACCTCATTAAACTACAGTGTTGGAGAAGATAAGGATTGATCAATTTACATTTTAACACCTAACCAGAACTGTCTTGCACTGAATATTTCCATCCTCTCTTTTACATAGTTACATAGTAACTAATAATAAGTCATTTATAACCAACAATGTTGAGAGGAAATCATCCAACCGTTTTTTAAAAGCTGTTATAGTATCTGCCATTATTACCTCTTGTGGTAGGGTATTCCACAGTCTGACTGCTCTAACTGTAAAGAACCCTTTCCTATTTAGCTGATGGAATCGCTTTTCTTCCACTCGCAGTGAATGCCCCCTGGTCCTTAGTATTGTCTTTGGAAGGAATAAGTCATGTGCCAGTCCTTTATATTGACCACACATATATTTATACATATAAATGAGATCTCCTCTGAGACATCTTTTTTCTAAGCTAAACATATCTAACTTTTCCAACCTGTCATCATATGGGAGGCCTTCCATTCCTTGTAGTAGTCTAGTTGCCTGCCTTTGAACTGACTCTAACTTCTGAATGTCCTTTATAAAATGAGGAGCCCAAAACTAAATCCCATTTTCTAGATGAAAACACATAAACGTTCAGCTGAGTGTATATGGGAGTGGGGAGAGAAAGCTTTTGTTCAACTGATCATTTGTCTGACAGACATCTAATGTGTATGTGAGCCTTCAGATTAAGTTCCTACAATGATTAGATGATGCAAATTTTCTCTAAACAAAAAGCTCTGGTGTAAACTGCTTTGAAAAGTCTCCAAATTTTGGCACATCATCGAGTTATGCAAACATTTTCGGACTTTTGCCGTTTTCAAACAAGTTTCTCCCAACTCCGTCAAAATGGGCCAAGCTGGGGCAAGACAGGAGCACTGCGCAGGCTTGACAGCACAGCTTATCTAATTCATGATGAGCTGTGATGCGCTCTATGCCAGCGACTGGAGTAAGAATTTTGGTGAGGTACACAGATGTGGATGCCACTCTTCAGACGTGTGGCTGCTGTTTGCCGCGTAACACAGAGGTGGATGCCAGTATTCAGATGTGAGCCTGTTTATGAACCAGGAGCATCTGACTCCAACACACCGCCTCATCAAAACCAGTGAGAAAGTCACTGCTATCAATGTATTGGGGCCATTGTTTTATTTATAATACAAAAAATAGTGCATTATTTTCTATTTTCTTTTTTTTCTCTGGATTTTTCAAACTATAATATTGACCTTATATGAAATTAGTTTTCACCCTGGTCATTAACTTTTTATATTAGACAGATACTTCCTATTTTGTTACAGATAAGCAGTCAACTCATCACAGGCAGGATAATAAGGTAACAATGAAAGATATCATCAATATATAGATTAGACATGACAAGCCACAAAATGTTTCTATAATCAATGGGTTGAGAGCTCCTATGTTCATCAGCCTGCAGAAAATCTCCATAACCGCTATTGTTTCTCAATAGACAAAATGTCTGCCTCATAATTATAAAAAGATTGCCTGTCAACAGGTGAAAAGGGAACGCTCTTGTTCGTATTTTATTCCCGCTGGACCTTTGCGTATGACATTGTTTTTGTTTGTGTTTTTGTTGTTGTTTGTTCTTTTTTTCCATTTAAATTGGCTATAAGGTTGTAGAAGTATGTGCCTTTTTATTTAGTGCTACTTTTGAGTAACAACATCTTGGTAAAGACCATAAACAATAGGAGCAGTGGGAATAAAATAAGAACAAAAACTGATTACTTTTGTCAAATTAAGTGTAATATGTTTCAGTATCTATTTTTAACTAGTATAAACAAACAAACAGTAAGGTTGTCCCTTCAAGAATCCAAGCAAGCCTGAAATATCCCTACTGACAAGTCTAAATAATCTAAAGTTTGAAAGAAACGTTGCTGCAATGACAAAAACAACATACAACATCCACCAATATAGCCATTGCCCCCAAATCACCATTGTTTACCAGTTTTCTGGAATAAAAATGATCATTGTAGTGGCTTTAGTATTGCCGTGACTGACCCAATGTCATGGCAATCTCCTGTTGACTACCATGCTTGTGCAGTACCACTCAGCTTCCCGAGCATGCGCTCTGCACGTCCCTTTTCTTTCTTCACCACCTGACAGAAGATTCAGCAGCAGAGCGGAGGGAGCACAGAGACGCGCTTAGTGTGTCCGCTGCCAAGGTTACTGATAAAGCACCAGGCATGCACAATAAATCTGGGTCTACATTCGCAGATTCATTTCATACATGTACATTCCCCAAGTTTTATCACATCTCCTTGGTAGTGCGCACGCTAAGCGCGTCTCTGAGCTGCCGCCGCTCTGCTGCTGCAGCTGCTGTTGTGACGCCCCAGGGCTATGGGGTACTCGGTCCTGGGTGATGTATTGATGGGGGGGAGATGTCACTGGGTGGCACTGGGTGGTCATTGCCCGACTCCATGACCCTGTGGGATGCTTTTAAAAGGGGGAATATTTACAGGGGAGATGAAATAAAGTTTTTTGTCGTGACGCCACTTGCAGGTTGCGACTATTTAGTGGAGCCACCACTGCAGGGTTCTCACTACTGGGGCTGGTGTTGGTGGCAGCATGGATGTTGAGCCCTCCGCAAGTAGGGCCAGGCCCCAGGTGATAGATTATGTTGTTAGGCATGGAAATAAGGTAGGTAATCCAAATGAAGAAAGAAAGCGGCAGCTCACTCTAGAGAATACCGGAATTTATTCTGTAAGTACAGACATCACAGAAAGGGGGAGAGGGGAGTGCGGGGGCAGCAGACGGATGACAGCCGTTTCGTGCTGTGGCTAGCGCTTTAACGAGTCTCTGTGATGTCTGTACTTACAGAATAAATTCCACTATTCTCCATACTGAGCTGCCGCTTTCTTTCTTCATTTGGATTACCTTTTTCTTGAACACACTGCCAGGAGAGCACTACCTGGAATGGCTAAAAAAGTCCTGGAGATGTTCTAAGGAGATATTCATCGTTCCTGCGGTATCACACATAGCGATGTGTGCTGCCGCAGGAACGACGAACAACATCGTACCTGCAGCAGCAACGATATTTGGAAAAGGAGCGACGTGTCAATGAGCAATGATTTTTCACGTTTTTGCGCTCGTTGATCGTCGCTCCTTGGTGTCACACGCTGCGATGTCGCTAACGGCGCTGGATGTGCGTCACTAATGATGTGACCCCGACCATATATCGTTAGCGATGTCGCAGCGTGTAAAGCACTTTTTAGTCCGTATAACAGGTAGCTTGAACCCTGTGGGGTCGGTTTCTCTTGTTCTGTTCCCTGATTCTCCCGTTGCTACTGTGTCCTGAACTTTACGATCAGTGAGGTCCTGGATGGTCCCCTCACTGTGCAGATTTTATCAGGTCTGTCTGGAGCGTTTGTCTGACCTAGGATTCTGTACTTTGTTGGTGCTATGGTTCTAGGAGTACTCCACTGTAGTCTAGTGGCAACCAAACGCCTGGACCCTCAGGTCACCGTTACACTCTCCTGTCAATGCAGTTATGTCCGTCTCCTCTCACTCCCACTTACTGACTGTCTGACCCCTCCCCTCTGGTTGTCGTCTAGTGACTGGATCGGCTCCACCCCTCGGTGGCCATCCATTGGGTCCAACCCTAGCCTGTCACCAGTCTTTGGGAAGGGAAAAGCAGGGATTAAATTGAATGTTTTGCTGTTACCGGCACTGGTCTTCTGTGTCCCTGGGGGTAGGCCCTACATCTTTGACAGGATGCAGTACCTTGTAGCTCCAGATGACTTATGGGGCACTACCCTGTCAGGAGAAGAAAGTAGAAGGACATGCAGAACTCATGCCTGGGAAGCCAAGGTGAACTGCGCACATGCAGGAGTTAATAGGAGATTGCAGTGACATCGGGTCAATCACGGCAATCCATCACAGTGTGGGGCACATGCATAATTTGAAGATGGAGCCTGACTGACCGTGACTGAACCAAAGGCGAGCACCACCCCTATGACTGAAACAGAAGGTCTTTAATGCATTCACTTTAACCATAAAAAGTGGGGGGTTTTCAAGTAAAATACTGCAAACATTTCCATGTTACTGATGCACATTGCTTCACTAACAACATTGGGGGCGGTTTAATATCGAAAAAGGACGTGACAGGTTCCCTTTAGGTAACAAAAAAAAACAGTTAAAGACAAAAATAAAGAGCATTTTTTATTTTGCACCAAATTCATAAACTGCTTGTACCATTTTAAAGAATTTGGAGGGAAAAAGGTCATTGAATAGCACAATAGCAAAAAATGAAAATTGGGTATGTTCAGAATTGCAAAATGCATCTTATCTACTTCTACAGCGAAGCTTGTTCTGCATATATGAGCAGGTGAAGGAGCCAGTTAGAAGGGATTAGAAGGAAGGATTATCAAGTATATTCAGCTAAAAAGTAACCTGTAGCTGGACAATCCACTTTACAAGTCAGAGCGCAGAACCATTCTGATCCCTTATTTCACAGTGGGTTTTATTAAATGCATTAATGCTAAGCTCTGTCTCTGTTTAGGGCTCCACGGAGGAAGAGCAGCACATAGGAAAATCCGCATCCCTGATAGAGAGTCAACACCACCACCTGCTGCACTGCCTGGAAAAGACAACTGTAAGTACGACTGTGGCCAATGTCACCGTGCGCTGCTCCGTGTATCTCTGGGTCTATCCCTGCGTTTGTCACAGCGAGGACTTGAAATTGTTTTATTGCAACCAGTCCAATGCATGCGGCTATAGAGCAACACAGCACTATACAATACGACAACACAGCTACACTGAAATCCATGAGGGCTCTCCTCTATGCATCCTATTCAGTAATTATGGCCGGGTAATATAAATATGACAAGGTTGCATGTCTTATAGATACGACCTTGAAATATTCCAAGATGGAACAAGGCAGAGCTAGTCGAGAACTGGCAGCTCCTTATCCTCAGAGTGTAAAATCTGCGACAGATTCGAGGCACTGGAGCCCAATTACAGAGCGAATGGAAAAATCAGAGTCAAAATCCAAGTATCAATATGTGCAGATTTTCACATTCGTTCTACAGCAGTGATTTTACACTTAGGCTGAATTCACATCTCCGTGTTCAGACCTCAATGCTCAGCCCTACAGAGAGTCTCCTGACACTTACAGAACCATATATGCTTATGAGGCTGTTAGACCAGTCCGGATATACAATACTGATGTGTGAATTCATCCTATGCAATATAGTCTTTTTCATTAACAATTTGGCAGGTAAACAGCAGCTCTACCCACAAAACCTGTAGACAATAATCAATTTAATGACCATGCTGAAAATCAATTTTCCCAACGGGAATTGTTGCTGTCTAGCATACCCTGCTCTTATGCAGACTATTTGTCTCTATGATTATATTTCTACAAACAAAGTCTGTGTTTCACTGCAAATTTTAATCAAGTCTTAGGGGCCCTTTGCACACTACGACATCGCAAGCCGATGCTGCGATGCCGAGTGCAATAGTCCCCGCCCCTGTCGCAGCTGCGATATCTTGTGATAGCAGCCGTAGTGAACATTATCGCTACAGCAGCTTTACATGCACTTACCTGCCCTGCGACATCGCTCTGGCCGACAACCCGCCTCCTTCCTAAGGGGGCGGGTCGTGTGGCGTCACAGCGACATCACACAGCAGGCAGCCGATAGAAGCGGAGGAGCGGAGATGAGCGGGACGTAAACATCCCGCCCACCTCTTTCCTTCTGCATTGCAGACGGGACGCAGGTAGGAGATGTTCCTCGCTCCTGCGACTTTATACACAGCGATGTGTGCTGTCGCAGGAACGAGGAACAACATCGTACCATCGCTGCAGCCAAAATAATGAAAATAACTGACACTACACCGATCATACGATACCGACGCTTTTGCGCTCGGTAATCGTAGTTAAAACGATTTACACACTACGATGTCGACAGCGACGCCCGAAGTGCGTCACTTTCGATTTGACCCCACCGACATCGCACCTGCGATGTCGTAGTGTGCAAAGGGCTCCTTAGGATCTGCTTATATGGACCAATCGGTGGCAGTAAATGACCATTGATCTATAAACTGTTATTGATTAGTGTTTGTTTAACAGCCAGTTTACACAGGAGACCATGGTAAACAATGTGCACCGATCTATCTGTAATGCAACGTTCAGTTCACCGGCTAGGCTGCCATGATTACAGATAACGATTAGGGATGATCGAATACCACGAATACCACAAATATTCGGCTTCTCGAATATTCGCCGAATAGATCGCCGATATTCGACTATTCGCGAATATTCGATGCGCAATGTAAGTCTATGGGAAACCCGAATAACAACTATTCAGGCTTCCCATAGACTTACATTATGCATCGAATATTCGCATAGCGGTGACCTATTCGTCGGATATTCACGAAGCCGAATATTTGTGGTATTTGATCATCCCTAATAACAATGCACCACCAACAACTGTGTTAAAACACCATTTCACAGGATGAATAACGGATCAAAATAAAATATGTGAATATAATACATGCCAACACATTGCCTCTAGAGGAGGAATGCCATGCCACACTGTAGTAGGCAAATAGCTGTCAGCTGAATAATAGTTAGGCCAATTGCTTGGCCAGCAGCTATGTCGCCCGACTTTCCAATATACCAGTCTGTATCTGTCGCAGGCGGAGGGGCCGCGCTCGCCATGCTCGGGTCCGGGGCTGCTGCTGCTCGGTGGCTCGAGTGGTGGGCTGACCCGGGGACTCGAGCAGCGATCCTCGCCCACGAGTGAAAATGGGTGGTTTGTTTGGGGAGATAGTTCGTGACGCCACCCACGGGTCGTGGTGATAATGGGCACCACCGCCCTGGTGACGGGGATCCCGGGAGCGATGGCAGGGAGCAGCTAGGATGTTGGTTCCCCCTCCGTGGGTAGGGGTTGGTGATCCCAGGGCCCGGTGGCGGTACGGGGAGGCAGGAAGGCCGGGGTGCAGGGTTGCAGGGGCAGTGCGGCGTGGTGCCGGATGGCACTGTTGTACTCACTCAGGCACAGATTCACAGAGTCTATGGTAAACCAAACGGCTGGATGGACGGGTCCCGCAGCCGGCTGCAGTGTCTTTGCTCTCCCTGGACAGGTTGATGGTGGCTGTCTTTCCCTGCACTGCTGTGTATGTATTGACTCCAATGGTTTCCCACTGGTAGTCTGCTCCCCCGCGTGTATGTACCGAAGGAGCCCGTTTTGCCCGCAGTCTTTGGCCCTTGGATCTCTAGCCTATGGCGGTGGCTTTTTATCCTCACTGTGTTGACGGTTGCCTTCTGTCGGGTCTTGGGTGTGAGGGAACCCCTGAGGTTCCGGTCACTATCTGATTTGACCGTTGTCGGTGGCTCCTAGTCTGGTCGGGGTCTGATGGCCCTGCCTTTGTGCTTGGTTCAGATCTGCTCCCCGGCTCGGTACCGGCGGGCCACCGCCCGTCCCCGGTCCTACGGTTCCGCTGACCTGCGCCAACTCCTGCAGACGGCCACCACCGTCTGCCGACCTTGCTGACAGTGCCTGGGCTCCGACCCAGACACTAACAGTTTCTCTCCTTCCCTACTTAAACTCTAAACTCAACTCTCTGAACTGAACTAACTGCTTTTTCCCGCCTCCAGGCCTGTGAACTCCTTGGTGGGTGGGGCCAACCGCCTGGCTCCGCCCCACCTGGTGTGGACATCAAACCCTGGAGGAGGCAACAAGGATTTTGTTTGACTGTTGTTGACTATCCAGGGGAGGGGGTGTGTGTGATGTTGTGTTTGTGACTACCTGGCTAGTCCAAGGCGTCACATTCCCCCTTGATGAAATGCAGACCGTCCGCGGGCGGCCCGTCCATCACCGGTTTTATTTCTGAAAAATATAAATTAACATGGGAAAACATATAACATTAAGCATACTTTTAATTCTTCCCTTACGGGAGGCTTTTCTCTTAAACGTTACTAACGGTATAAAACATTTTTATTAACAACAGAGGGGTCCATGTTCCTCCGCTCCCCCACCCAAGCAACCTACACCTTGATGCTGCCCCTAAGAAACGGGCAGCACCCCTTTACCCCAGTCCTGGTCCAGGTCACCCGAGCGGGAACGGGTACAGTATCTCGCACCCGGCTGTCATTTCAGGGGACCCCACGTCCAGGGGGACCCCTGACCCCCAGAGGATGGTCACCGGTCCTAGTGGTGACCGGACCCCAGCCTTCTCTGCTGCAGGTCCTTCCCCCAATCTGCCTCTTCGGAGGCGGCAATGGAATACAGCCCACAAATTATTTACAAGCCCACAAGTTCGTGGTTGGCCTGCAAGTTCTCGGCCTTGTCTCTGGAAGGGGGTTAGTGGAAACACATAAAGTCCCCATGGGGACAACTTTCTTCTTTTACGAACGGCAATCAGGTGAGGTATTCGGGTAATTGGTGCTCATTCATTCAGTAAAAACTTAAAACAAGAACAAGGTGCTGATGGTCCCAACGGGGACAACTGTGTTTCAACGGAGGACCGCTGCCTTTATTTGAGGTCGCCTTCCTCATACGCCTCCTCCAGCTCTACACCGTGGCCATCCCTCTGCTTCACATCTAGGGAACCCCTGAGGTCCCGGTCACTATCTGATTTGACTGTTGTCGGCAGCTCCTAGCCTGGTCGGGGTCTGATGGTTCTGCCTTTGTGCTTGGTTCAGATCTGCTCCCCGGCTCGGTACCGGCGGGCCACCGCCCGTCCTCGGTCCTACGGTTCTGCTGACCTGCGCCAACTCCTGCAGACGGCCACCACTGTCTGCCGACCTTGCTGACAGTGCCTTGTCTCCGACCCAGACACTAACAGTTTCTCTCCTTCCCTACTTGAACTCCAAACTCAACTCTCTGAACTGAACTAACTGCTTTTTCCCGCCTCCAGGCCTGTGAACTCCTTGGTGAGTGGGGCCAACCGCCTTGCTCCGCCCCACCTGGTGTGGACATCAGACCCTGGAGGAGGCAACAAGGATTTTGTTTGACTGTTGTTGACTATCCAGGGGAGGGGGTGTGTGTGATGTTGTGTTTGTGACTACCTGGCTAGTCCGGGGCGTCACATATCCTTTATGGGGGTCATCTCTGGTGGCAGCATAGCTCTTAGAGAACAAAAGGATCAACAGTCTGAAATCAGATATCCTTATCTCCCCTGACATCATCTATCGGAGGAATTTTGGAGCCTCCATGTACAATAGACCATCCATATTGGTGGGATCGGCTGACGTTAGTCTTATGTTTGGGGGCCATTGGTGTGCCACTACACAGGCTTTATATACTTGCAAGTGACTTGTGCTCTCCGTGTTGTCAAACATTATTGGGGTTTTCTGGGACATTAATATTGCTGGCCCACACTTGTTAGTGACTGTACCTCGTGCAGAAGCTCAGTGCTATTTACATGTTGCCCCTTTATTCAGATGATTGATGGGGCTGCACTGGGTTGTGCATCCACTAATTAAATATTGATCGCCTGATTTTTAGATGGGCCATCAATAAAAGTCCCTGTTCCTCCTTATAATATTCATTTTATCAGGGCTATATGAATAGGGAGCATAGGAACAGAATGTAAATATAAAGCCAATAAGCAGTTAACGACTGCCATAAGTAGCAAGCCCCCCTCCCACCCCAGTCACCACCAGAAGTTAATTAGGGTTATGTACGAATGTCTCTCCTGAGGTTTTTTTTATGAAAAATACATTTGCGAGCAATGGTTCTCTGGCTTGTGAACACAAGACTGCACAATGTCCTCATGAAAGAAATGAAATCAACATAAAATTGTCTGGAACGTGGAACAATGTTTGTTTTTGTTCTTTCATTAAGTCAAGATTGGTTTATGCAGCGCACCGCTAGATGTTCTCTGCATCTTTTCATATTCCGCATTACCAAGCCTGGGCAATTTATTGCTGGCAAATTGAAATGTATCATTTCTTTCTGTCAGCAGAGGGTCCTCTTACATTTGCCTTAACAGTGGAAATATATGGATTAAAATGCAGGGATTCTCTTTCTCAGCCAAGCTCCAACTGGGAGTACAGTATCAATATCATGAATACAATTTTTCCCCGTGATATATTTATGACAACTTACGAAACCTCAGCCTATAAAGACCTTGACTAAAAATGGATGATCAATAAACATCTGCTATCAGAACTAGATTTTTTTAGCTCTAAGACTGCTGCCATTAGTTTGACTTGGCAAACCCTAAATGTAATTTCAGTTTTATGGTCTGTACATATGTATCAAGCAGATGTGGACTGGTTATTTAGGTCTTCAGGGCCTGTGGCCTGTTGTTAGTGGACTGGTTATTCGGGTCTTCAGGGCCTGTTGTTAATGGACTGGCTATTGAGGTCTTCAGAGCCTGTTGTTAGTGGACTGGCTATGTGGGTCTTCAGGGCCTGTTGTTAGTGCACTGATTATTTAGGTCTTCAGGGCCTGTTGCTAGTGGGGTCAACTGCTTCATATGTACAAAAAAATATTCTAGCAAAAGACATTAATCTCATATTTCTAGGATAAGCTCTAAATGTCTGATAGCAGGTGATGGGCTCCAAATTCTGGGACCATGGATGGCACCGCCGATCCACTCTGCTTTGGCTATCGTAGACCGGAAAGCAAACTGATGTTTGCCCCATAGTAAATGGAAGCCTGGCTTTGCTTTTGACCCCATGGAGAGGGGTTCGAGTGTGTTTTCCTTTCCTAAAAGATGAGGCAAGGCGAGGGTCAGTCATCTACAACCCCCTACCCCCACCCCCACTATCCAATTATATTGTCCAATATAATTCAATTTGTTAACCCAATATGGGCATTAGCGGTTTCATAACAAATAGCTTAGTCCACCCTGAGCCTACCCATTGATAATCTTTACTACAGTAATATTATAACTATGTTTTCAACACATGTCAATGTTATCAACATTTGAGATAGAAAATGGAGTACAAAATAATAGATCATTAAAGATAAATGCACTACCACTCAATATCCATTAAAAGAGTTGTCTGACCAGAGACATTCCCTCTAAAATGCGACAAACCGTCACTTGATTGCTCTGAATTCCACTGTCTCAATTGATTGTATAGGGAAACCATGGACAGCTGGACATTGTCCCTTTAGCAACCATCTGAAAAATATAATATGCTAAAAATATAAATAATATACATTTAAATATACATTTTTCTAAATACCTTTAAGTAGCAAAGACGTATGCTTTACCTACTGTACTCTGCCTCTTTTTCAAAGATGGCAGCTGCCATAAATCTGTACAGCCCATCCTAGATTTCAGAAAACACACAGTATGACAAGTTGTGTGAAGCATGGGACAGATGCACTTAAACTTTCAGGCTGACAAAGATGAATGTTCATTCTTAGCTAAATAAAAGGTCTATATCTTCTTTAGTTCACCAGCGCTTCATGTCCTGCCAAGTTGACTAAACAGAGAAATGTGTGTTCACGATGCCTAACTGGACGGTGCTTTGATCTGACCTCTGTCTTGAGCAGGTGTTCTTTATGCAACTCATCCTCTCACATCTAGGACAGGTTGTGATTGACTGCAGTTGCCATCTTTGAAATCCTGACAGTACAGAATATAAAGCATACCTTTTTGCTAAATAAAGGTATTTAAAAATATGTTTAATATGTATATGTATATTATTTATTTTATTACATTTCTCAGGGAACCCATTTAAGATTGTTAGGTTCTGTTCTAGTTTAAAGACGATAACCATTTTCACCTCAAGTTAACTGGAAGTGAATATTGTTAAAGACTCTTGTTTCATTATTATCATGCTGTGTAAACAGGCTGCCAGTCACACGATTAATGAGCAAAATGCTCATTCATTGGGTAAAATGATCTTTTGTGCAGAATAAAATATCATAGTTGTTGGTGTGCAAATAAGACTTTACACTGCTAAGAACAGTGGCGGCAAATGAGCTCTGAGCTTTTTAGTGTAGATATCTCAGTGCGCATCGTTTACTTTGGTGTGCCTGTGTAAACAGGTATTCAAATGACCACCAACTGGGGAATCATATCATAAACAAACGAAATGTAAAGAACCTCAAAGCATAAGCGTTGTTTTAATTTTTATTTCATAAATCAGTAGTACACATGAAAATGAGCAACTTTGTGATATATCTTACAAGACAAATTTGCTTCTTTCTCTGCCAGTATTGATTAGTCATTACCAAAATTCTCAATTCGAGGTAAAATCTGTATTTAGTGAAGACTTTCCCATTATTGAGATAAGAGTGTAGCGCCCCTGAACCCATCAGGGCACTACTAGGTACTGCATCCTGACATAGATGCAGGGCCTACCCCCAGGGACCTGGAAGACCAGTGCCGGTACTACCAAAACACATAACATCCCCAGTTTCCCTCTCCCAATTAGGGGTGATTGACTAGTCCGGGACCCAATGAATGGCCACACAGAAGTGGAGCCAGTCCAGTCCACTAGACAATCCGGTTGGAGGGGACAGAGAACGACAGAGGAGTCCGGTAGTGACTGTTGAAGGGAACGGATGTGTCTCAATACAGGGTCATGTAGCAGTGACCTAGGTGGCGCAGGAGAGTGGTTGCCAGTGAGGGTACAGCCAGGTACCCCTGGAACCAGAGCACTGAGGGGGCACAGGGCCCTAGGTCAGGCGAACACTTCAGGCTACCTGACAAGTACCTCACTGACCTAAGAATCCAGGAGCACCAGCAGTAAAGATAGAGCCAGGGACCGGAACAGAACACCAACCCTACAGGGTTCACACTGCCTGATGTACGGACGAGAGACTGATGACAGACAGTAGGGGACCCACAGACGCTCCAAGCTACGAGGTTCCACCGACCAGTGAGAGGTGCCGGGGAAAGAGGCCAACAGGTTACCACACCGGCACTGGAACAAAAGGGACCAGGGGTCTGAACCAGCCGTCCTCAGTGCCTCAGCTCAACACCACAGTGAGTAAAAACAGAAGTTGCACTGCATCCTCATCATGTGGTATCCCTTCTTTCTGCGCTGGATCCCACCATTCACTCCCTGGGGCCCGGCCCTACTTGCGGAGGGCCTAACATCCAGGCTGCAATCACCATCAGCCTCAGTGGTAAAAGACTGTGCAGTGGCGGTTCCATCACCATAACTGCAACCTGCAAGTGGTGTCACAATATAAACTCTATACTCTCCCCTGTATATATCCCCTTTTACAAAGTGCCCCCCCCCCCAGGGTCATGGAACGGGGCATCAGCCATTACACAACTGTGGCACAGCATCCCCGTACATATACGGCCCAGGACCGAGTGCCCCATAACTCTGTGGTGTCACAGCAGCTGTTACTGAGGAGATTCTATGATGATGGGAGGAGCTAGATGCAGTGCTCCACCCCCTCCTATCTACATAGAATCTGCTCAGTTAGAGCCGCCATCTCCTCTCAGTAATGGGAAAGTCTTCACTGATTACAGATTTTACCTCAGAATTGAGAATTTTGATAATGACTGATCAATTCTGGAGGATAAAGAAGCAGATTTGTCTGATAAGATATATTACAGAGCTGCTTATTGTCATGTGTACTATAGGTCTATGAAATAACAATTAAAGCGACAATCACGCGTTAAGTGATGGTTTCTGTCTGTCATGTTCCTGGGGTATTTTTATAGGGTTTTTTTTCACAAGACAACTCCTTTAACCCCTTAACTTCATAGCAAGTTTTGGTCTTAATAAGACATATAGATGAGGATGGGATAAGTGTAACCATGTCTGACATGGGTCTATAGGCCACTTTACACGCAGCGACATCACTAGCGATGTCACTCGTGAAAGCACCCGCCGCCGTCATTTGTGGATCACAGGCAAATCGCTGTCTGTGGCGCACAATATCACTAGGCCCCGTCACACGTATTTACCTTCCTAGCGACGTTGCTGTGGCCCGCGAACAGTCTCTTTTCTAAGGGGCGGTTCGTGCGGCGTCACAGCGACGTCACACAGCAGGCGTCCAATAGAAGCGGAGGGGCGGAGAGCAGGCGCATGAAAGTCACACCCACCTCGTTGCCGGAGGACGCAGGTACGGTGTTGTTAGTCGTTCCTGGGGCGTCACACATAGCGATGTGTGCTGCCTCAGGAACGACAAACAACCTGCGTCCTGAAACAGCAATGACATTTGCGAAATGAACGACGAGTCAACGATCGATTAGGTGAGTAATTTTGATCGTTAGCAGTCGCACGTACGTTTCACACGCAACGACGTCGCTAACGAGGCCGGATGTGCGTCACGAATTCCTGACCCCAACGACATCTCGTTAGCGATGTCGTTGCATGTAAAGCCCCCTTATTTTGAATTTAAGGGTACTGTATAGTGCTCATCTCCAGGGATGTCAGGGTCCCTGGCAATTATCTAGAATGCTGTAACACAAAAGTAGTTGTCCTGCTGGGACAAATTATTTTATAAATTGTTTTATTGTTAAAGGAAGCATAAAATTGCCTTTAGTGAAAAGGAAGAACAGAAGCACTCCATAATGAGGGTCAGTTAGACGAGGAACAACCTGAGGTTAATCGAGGAGCTGCTCACTTGATCTAGTTGCACAGTCGCTGGTTGTGTATTTTCTCTTATTCTGGCTGCAGCTCCGACCACTGACCACAGGGACTCTCTTGTTGCAAGTATAATAGATGCATTAAAAATAAAAAAAAAAAAAATGCAGTGACTTCAGGGCACTGACAAGAAGAACAGTAATTGCCGATGATGACGATGAAAATAGGTTTTATTCCATACAATGTATTTCAGAGTTTATCCAACTCCTTTGTCAGGTATAATTAAACTGGATGTGACCCATGACCTTTATAGTGCTCAGTGGTGATGTACACTCTCCTTGGCAGCATCCAGCAGTCACTGCTTTTTGAGTTGTTTGTCATAGATCAAAAATTACCCTTAGGGAATGACCAGTTCATGAACTTTGAACGGTTAAACAATCAAGTTCAGTCCAGTCATTTTCTTTTATACAACCAGTCACTGTAGTTTTGATATTATTTCTTAAAAAATATCTATTTTATTTATTGTTTTTGGCTGGCAATGATATCTTAAACATGAATGTTAAAGAGTAACCATCATTTGAAGTTATATTTAATAAATCAATAGTACACATGAATATAAGCATCTTTTTTTAATTTATCTTATCAGAACAATTTGCTTCTTTCTCCTCTATAACTGATAATTGAAAATTCTCAATTCACAGTTAAAATTCATATTCAGAGAAGATAGACCGCCCCATTACTGAGATAGGAGATGACAGTTAGTGCTGATAATATTCTATGTAGTAGAAAGGGGGAAGGAAGAGGGTAGATCTAGAGACACAGCCACTCCCTGCTTCTACCCTCTACCTGTTCTACTGCTGCTGAGTGAAACAGTTGTCATGTGGCAGTAGATATGTTCCATTATGCCTGTTACTTTGGGCACTGTGAGTTAGGCAGTATGTAATGCATTGTGTTATGCTGTGCATACGCTGACGATTGATAAATGTACTTTGCTGCCATCTACTAGTCAGTGTAAGTATTGAAAGTTATCTGTTCATTCTCCTCACAACTAGCAGCCATAGAAACAGGTGGGAGGTGTCTCCACCTCAGAGCTGACACGTCCAGTAAACTGGAACAGTCCAGTCTAGTCAGGAGAGAGGGAGGAAGCTCCCACAATCTCTATCCCAGTCCATGCTGAGGGGACATCTTTTTCTTCATATAATTACCTTCACATAGGAGTGAAGCTTTGTACAGCCAGGAGGGATAAGGCTGATCATGGGCCTCCTGCATACTGGTTTTCTATGCGCTTTCAGCCAGAACCAGTGTAACGTGACTTCTATGTCACAAACTCTGTCTGCTCTACCCCCTGAAATAGGGAACGGTGGCGCCAAAACCATGAGTAGCTCGATACCACTAGTGCATGGCCATGGGGAGCCAACACGTGAAGGTCCCGCCATCATTATCTGGACTGTGCATTATATTACCTCCTACAGCAAGTGATGAGAACTGTACTCCAGCTGCCCTGAGACACCCCAAACTTGCTTGTTTCATAAGAAGAAGACACCTTCTTTTATACACAAAATACCAAGTGTATAGTGAGCTGCCACCTCTCTGCCATTAGGAGAGAGACTGTATGCTATTATTCCCTTCATTGAAGTGTTAATGCAAGTTCACCCGTGTGTCTGGCTTCTTGTAATTGCACAAATATCACAGGTGCTGCAAATCCTGCACCCAGACACCACCAAATCCATAGGAGCGCCCCCAGGGGGTCCTATACCATCTCCATTGTTATGGACACAAGGGAAGTGTTTAGGAGTCTAGTGACACACCTCAGCTACCGTGACAGTACCATCTGCTGCCAGTGGAACTTCATATCCCAGTTCGCGCCTCATAATATTATCAGTGGCAACAACCATCTCCTATTTCGCTAAATAACATTCTGTCTTCACTTAATTAAGAGTTTACCAAGGAATTGAGAATATAGCATCGATATCTCCAGATGGAGTATCAAAAAAAATTTTTTTAAGCTTGTCATCTTATGTCATATATCTTGGCATAGGTTGACCCAAAAAAGAAAAAACAGATCTGTACAGTCAACTTTCTGAATAATTTCCGACCCAGTCAATGCTTGTCAGACATAGGACACTACTGACTATAAATATGATAGTAGAGAAGCATGGTAACATCTACTAATGTACAGTGCCCGGGTCAGATGATTGGCACTTTTCAAGCTCAAGTATGCTGATTTCTGACATTAGGTCTAATCTCTCATTACATCATGGTTATATAATATGCCCATGCTGAACATTTACATTCATTGTTCATTAATATCTGTAAGGAATGTAACGGAGCAAGGTCAATTTAACAAGCATATCCGCTTACTTTTATTTGTGCTATCCACATTACTATATGGCATTGCTTGCCAATGCTATATGACGGGTCCTTGTTTGCAGAAATGTTTGCTTCTAATTGACGATACTGGAATGATTTTGCCTGTGTATTTAAAATTAATTTTGTTTTTTTACTTTGTTTTTGCTTTCTCATTAAACTATTTTCTTGCCAGAATGCTAGTGAATTGGCTACGTGATACTTGCTGCAAATTGCCTCACTCTTGGTTTGAGATTTGCCTACTGGGAAGAAACAAAATATATATTTAGATTGCTAAAACTGGCAGTCAGGGAACTGCATAACCGATGAAATTATAGGATATACGTGTGAGCCCTTCATACTTCTCAATGAAAGATATGCCACTATTTGTCATGTCTATGTATACATACATATATATATATATATATACATACAAACACCCCTCAACATTGAAATTGCACACGAAGAAGGAAAATTCATAGAATTCTGAAAAATTGCAGGATTAATAAACATGTTAATGATCTGTACACAACAAAATAAAAAATCATTTTCAAGATATCTCTCTTAAATATGGAGTATGAGTGCCATGAGCAGAAATACACACTTACACACCTTGGCATGCAATAAGTGAGGTTAATAATAGTTGCCTGAATAATGTTTTAACACGCTGAATGCACTTAGGTACCCAAATTATCAAGATTAGAGCTGGGCGGACCAACAAAAGGGGACCGGCGGGTCCCTGCTCATTTTTAAAAAAAAATCTGGATCCGGTCCGGAATCTGGTACCCATATAAGTCTACGGGAACCAGAATCCAGGGATTAAAAATGTTGGTGGAAGGGATAGGTGGTAGGAGCGTGCGCGGTGTACTCACCAATCCTTCGTGTCATCGCGGCAATCTGCTTCCAGGTTGCACATTCACTTCCAGAGCTGCGTGGTTCATGCTAGAATGTACGGGCTCCTTCCAGATATGATGTAATTTGTCATGTGATGGGTGGCGTGTTCAAAATGCAGCCCGCGATGTGTCCTCCTCTGTTCAGCCTGAGCGGTCTGCTTCATGAAGCAGGTAGCTCAGGATGAGCCGCGCCCACAATGTGTACTCCTCTGTTCAATCTAAGCTGCCTGCTTTATAAAGCAGGCAGCTCAGGATGAGCTGCACCCACGATTTTTAATGCTGTATTCAGCCTGAGTGACCTGTTTCATCAAGCAGGCCGCTCAGGATGAGCGCCCACAATTTGTACTCCTCTGTTCAGCCTGAGCAGATTACTTCAATGAAGAAGGCCACTCAGGATGAGCCACGCCGGCAATGTTTCCTCCACTGCTTGTCTGACTCGCAGACAGCGTCTGTGAGCGGAAGCAGTCAGATGCTGTCACAAAGGCTGGGGGCACGTCTGATTGCAACCAATCACAGACGTGGATGGGGAAAGCCATGCATATGCGATGAGCTGCACAGGGAAGCAGCAGGAGCAGCGTAGAGCAGTGCTGGAGCAGCGTACAGCCGGGTCGGAGCTTGAGTAAGTATGAAGTACTAGCTTCATTCTTATTTTCTTTATTTTTCCTTTATTTTTTTTTTTTTAAATTTCTCGAGTGCCACATCCAGATCAAACACCCGGGTCCGGAACTCGGGCAACTTTGAAACTCTGCGAATCCGGACTTTTACAGTTCGGGTCCACCGAGCACTAATCAAGATCCATTGCTTTGAGATAAGTTGCATATGCTGACCAGTGGCGTTCCAAATGCGATTGATGGGAGACAATCCTTGACAAGGTCATGATAGCACAATTAAACCATGGGAATTGCTCACCGTTGGTGTTGTCATGTTAAAAACGGTCTCTTCCTGGTAATGCTAAAGTAGTCTCCAGTCCAGACCAATTTCTTGCTATCAGTGTGTTCAAACCAAAAGCTGGACTCATCATCGCCAAATAGGAAAGATAGACCTCTATTTCAGCCTCCATTAGAATCTTGTTCTGCACCATGACAGCCTGAACACCAATCTTAGTCCTGAGATTATGGTGGGGTGGCATAATGTCAGGTTTCCGCATACCTATAGTCTTCATTCCAGGAACGAACTAACAGCTCCGTGTTTGTGAGTGTGTGAAACTAGTGGCATGGCCGTATCTCCAAAGTTTTGCAGGAGCTGTTTTTCAGTAAAACAATGCCTAGCCACATGGCCTAAACGAGCTACTGTCAGCAGCCAGTTATCATGCTAGGTACAGGGAAGTATCAAGGGAACTGCAAAAGGGGAGAGAAGGGAAACCTTGCACCTAGGGAAGGGGGAGATAGTGACCCCTAAGCAAAGCTACCACTGGCCCCTGGGGTCCCTCACCTATTTTTCGGACTATAAGACGCACCGGACTATAAGACGCACCCTGGTTTTAGAGGAGGAAAATAGGAAAATAAAACTTTAAGCAAAAAAATGTGGTCATGACACACTGTTATGGGGCGAGGATCTGCTGCTGACACTGTTATGGGGGTAATGTCCCCAAATTCTCTACTAAGGTACCCCATCCTGGTAATGATCCTCCTGCCTTGTATATGATCCTGCTATAAACCCCCATCCTGCTCATATACCCCCATCCTGCTTATATACCAGCATCCTGCTCATATTCCCCCATCCTATTCATATACCCAATCCTGTTCATATACCCCCATCCTGTTCATATTCCCCCATCCTGCTCATATACTCCCATCCTGTTCATATACCCCCATCCTGTTCATATACCCCCCATCCATCCTGCTCATATACTCCCATCCTGTTCATATACCCCCATCCTGTTCATATACCCCCCATCCATCCTGCTCATATACTCCCATCCTGTTCATATACCCCCATCCTGTTCATATACCCCCCATCCTGTTCATATACCCCCCATCCATCCTGCTCATATACTCCCATCCTGTTCATATACCCCCATCCTGTTCATATACCCCCCATCCATCCTGCTCATATACTCCCATCCTGCTGTATGCCCCCATCGTGCTCATATACCATCCTGGTATATGGCCTGTATCCTATAGCACAGAGAAAAAAAAACAAACGTTTATACGTGTGTGTGTGTGTGTGTGTGAGTGTGTGTGTGTTTGTGTGTGTGTCCGTCCGTCCGTTCCCCTGCAGCACGCGATGTCTTCCTGTCTGTGCCGATCAGCTGACCGGCACAGACAGTAAGACATCGCGTGCTGCGGGGGAACGGCTCCACACACGGGGATGGGTGAGTGTACTGATTCACTGCACCCCGCGCTGATGATGACGCGCGGAAGGAAGTGAATACAGCCGCACATGATCACTCCAGGCTGTAATTGCCAGCGGTGATCATGCGGACCGCCTCTTTACTGTGCGCGCGTCCCCGCTCGTCATCCCGCCCACCTGTCAGCGCCGGCTTCTGCACTGAGAAATGGGCGGGAGGATGGGCGTGCATATGTAATGAGCGGGCACACGTGGTCACAGCAGGCTGCTACAGCCTGCTTGTGCCCCCGATGACCCGCTCCACCGCAGCACCTCATTCCCCGCAGCCACAGTCAGACCATAAGACGCACCCCCCAACTTTCCCCCAACATTTGGGGGAAAAAAAGTGTGTCTTATGGTCCGAAAAATACGGTAGGTTGTGCACCTATGCACTGAGCCGGTTATCTGACCCTAGGATGACCCTAGAGCTGTGCCCTAGATAGGGAAAGGATGGGATGAGCTCTTTGTCAACCCCACTAAACACTAAAGAAGACACAGGGAGCACATACGCATGGGGAAAGCACATGAACAACCTATCTTCAGATGCCTTAGGAAGACGTTCAGCAAAAAACAGCAGATGAGTGCGAGCCGCCTGCCTGCATCTAGAGCTTGTGAAAGAACTGAATATCACCAGCACAAGTCCAGGGAAAATATGAGTATTTAAACCCAACGGGAAATACAGATGAGCAGCAGGTGAAGGGAAAAGGAGCTCCACTGGTTCCTAAAGGGTAAAGGATGAAAACCCAGCAGAGGAGAAACCTAGAAAGCTGAATGCTGACAGCAAGAATAATAAAAAGCCAGGGAGCATTTTGTGCAGCCAAATGCTGTGACCTTCTATTGCCAGACCCCACAAGACTGTCTGTTACCTGTGACAAACCCATGACACCTACATGGCCTAAACATGCTACCATGTCCTGCAGTGTCTTTAGAGCTGTCTCTCGTCATTGGTCAGCAATTACAAAGGGAGCTCTCAGCAATGTGTCTTGCTGATTTGCATTCCCAAATGTAATCAGTGTGTCAGACCATTCCTCAAACAACCATTAATAACCTCATTGATAGCTCCCAAAAGTGTGTAAATGCGTGTATATCTGCGAGAGGCGCTCATACCCGATCACGAATAAATTGAGATGTTTTGAAAATGTTGTTTCCATTTTCTCATCACTTGCATATCATTAACATGTCTATCAATCCTTAGATTTCCATAACTCCATCACTTCCCTTACTTGACGATACAATTTAAAAAATACATATGAAACACGTTTCTTTTCGCTCCCATTTTTCATGAGCTGAACCTAAAGATCCAACACTTCTATTTACACAAAAGGCCTTTTTCTCTCAAATATCGTTCACTAATTTGACTAAATCTGTGTTAGTGCGCACTTCTCCTTTGTTGTGATAGTCAATCCACTTCACAGGTGTGACATATCAAGATGCTGATCCGACAGCATGATTATTGCACAGGTGTGCTTTAGGCTGGCCACAATAAAATGCCACTCTAAAATGTGCAGTTTTACAGTATTGAGTGGTCCAGGGGGGGTCAGAAAATCAGACAGGATTTGGTGTAACCATCATTAATTTTCCTCACCCAGTGCAACACATCTCCTTCGCATTGAGTTGATCATGTTTTTGATTGTCGCCTGTGGAATGTTGGTCCATTCTTCTTCAATGGTTGTGAGAAGTTACTGGCTACATCAATTCAGAGCATCACAAACATGCTCAGTAGGTGACATGTTCGGTGAGTATGCTGGCCAGGCAAGAACTGAATATACAGGAATTGGACAAAATAATGGAAACACCTGGAAACATCAACAAAAGTTAGTTTAATATGGTGTAGGTCCACCTTTTGCGGCGATTACAGCCTCAATTCTCTGAGGTATGGATTCATACAAGGTGTGAATTGTTTCCAAAGGCATATTAGCCCATTCTGCAGTTAAAACACCCTCCAGTTCTTTGAGCAACAATAGTGGCGGAAATCGACGTCTAACTTGAATCTCTAAAATCGACCATAAATGCTCAATAATGTTGAGGTCTGGGGATTGTGGGGGCCTGAAGAGATGCTATGTGGACAAGGGGCGCACCACTAAATAATATGAATATAATTAAGTTGGAGGGTGCTACATCATGAATATTAAAAGGCTGCAATCAGGTAAAAAGGAAAGGACGATACATAATTGATGAGCACATCTTAATAACTATTAAAATGAAATAGTTTATTGAAAACCACAAAAAAACACACCTTAAAAACACCAGATTAAAAAAAATTTATACTAATCAATATTGACTGCCTTGTGGGTCAGGATAGCGCCTGGTGCAATAGAATTCTATAAGGGTTCATGTAATGCGCTGAATATCTGAGCTCAACATCTACAAAGCCATACCATGAATTATCAAAATATCTCCAAGCAAAAACTGTATAGGTACTTGAAATGTAAAGACTAAACATGTAAGTAGTCATAAAGGAGGTGAACACAAGGAATCTGAAAAGTGAAGACTAAACATGTAAGTAGTCAGTGTGAGCACAAAAAGTCCCATCAGTGAGCTGAGCTATGGGATGAAAGATAGACAATAAATGAATCAATAAGCCCAGAGGTATACAGGTGAGTATTGTCAGAGGCCATGCTATGTGTAAAGCATTGATCGAAGCAACTCGCAAACACGTCAGGCTGGAGGAGAGTTGTGGAAGACGCAGCTAGCAAAGGAGAGACAAGGTGACAAATAGACAAGTATCCAGCCTTGTCAGGGAAGATGTCATGCAAGAACTGGGATGTTTTCATCTTCCAGGAATTGTGTACAGATCCTTGCAACATGGGGCAGTGTAGTATCATGCTGCAACAAGAAGTGATGGTCGTGGATGACTGGCACAACCATGGACCTCAGGATCTCACCATAGTGCACTCAAAATGGCATCAATAAAATGCACCTGTGTTCGTTGCCCATAACATACACCTGCCCTTACCATAACCCCATCGCCACCATGGTGCACTCGATTTACAATGTTGATATAAGCAAACCGCTCACGCACATGACGCCATACATGCCATCAAAGGAGAAGTGCTCGTTAACACAGGTAAAGACAAATTTGTGAACAATATTTGAGAGAAAAAGGCCTTTTGTATAGAATAAAAAGGCTTAAATCTTTGAGTTCAGCTCATAAAAAATGGGAGCAAATCTAACAGTTTTGTGTTTATATTTTTGCTCAGTGTATATATACAGTATATCGCAAAAATGAGTACACCCCGCACATTTTTATAAATATTTTATATCTTTTCATGGAACAACACTGAAGATAGGACACTTTGATACAATGTAAAGTAGTCAGTGTACAGCTTGTATAAGAGTGTAAATGTTCTGTACCCTCTACACACAGCCATTAATGTCAAAGTCACTGGAAACAAATGTGAGTACACTCCTAATTTAAAATGTCCTAATTGTGCCAAAAGTGTTAATATTTTGTGTGGTCATCATTACTTTCAAGCACTGCCTTAACTCCCTTGGGCCTGGAGCTCAGTAGAACTTCACAGGAACAACAGGAATCCTCATCCATCCTCCATGATGGAGCTGGTGGATGTTAGAGACCTTATAATCCTCCAACTATCATTTGACGATGCCCCACAGATGCTCCAAAGGGTTTAGGTCTGGAGACATGCTTGGTCAGTCCAGCAACTTTACTCTCAGTTTCTTTAGAAAGGCAGAGGTTGTCTTAGAGGTGTGCTTGGGGTCGTTATGATGCTGGAATAATACCCTGCAGCTCAGTTTCTGAAAGGATAGGGATCATGCTTTGCTTGAGTATGTCACAGTACATGTTGGCATTTATGGTTCCTTCAATGAACTGTAGTTCCCTAAAGTTGGCAGCAGTAATGCAGCCCCAAAAGATGACACTCCCACCACCATGCTTGATTGTAGGCGAGTCACACTTGTCTTTGTATTCCTCACCTGGTTGCTACCACAAACACTGACACCATCTGAGCCAAATAAGTTTAGCTTGGTCTCATCAGACCACAGGACATGGTCCCAGTAATCCATTTCCTTAGTTTGCTTGTCTTCAGCAAACTGTATGTGAGCATTCATGTGCATAATTTTTAGATGAGGCTTCCTTCTACGATGACAGCCATGCAGTTCGATTTGATGCTGTGTGCGGCATATGGTCTGAGCACTTACAGGCTGAACCCCCAATCCTGTAACCTTGGCAGCACTATTTTGAAAAGACAACTTCTGGATATGAAACTGATCATGTACACTCAACTTCTTTTATTGACAATGGTGAGGCCTATTCTGAGTGGAACCTGTCTTGTTAAACTGCTGTATGGTCCTGGCCACCTTGCTGCGGCTTAGTTTCAGGGTGTAGGCAATCTTTTTATAGCCTAGGCCATCTTTATGTAGAGCAACAATTCTTTTTTTTTCAGATCCTTTGCCATTAGTGGCTGTGTTGAATTTTCTGTGACCAGGATGAGAAGTATGTGAGCGATAACACCAAATTTAACACATCTACTCCCTATTTACACCCGAGACTTTGTAATAATAATGAGTTACATGACAATGGGGAGGGAAAATGGCTTATTGGGCAAAATTTGGACATTTTCACCAAAGAGTGTACTCACTTTTTTGCCAGCAGTTCATAAATGAATGGCTTTGTGTTAAGTTATTTAAAGAGCACACCAAATTTACACTGTTATACAAGCTGTACACTGACTACTTTACATTGTATCAAAGCATCATATCTTCACTGTAGTTCCATAAAAAGTTATAATAAAATATTTACAAAATGTAAAAAATATGGGAGCTGTACTCACTTTTGTGATACATATATATATATATAGTACCGACCAAAAGTTTGGACACACCTTCTCATTCAAAGAGTTTTCTTTATTTTCATGACTCTGAAAATTGTAGATTCACATTGAAGGCATCAAAACTATGAATTAACACATGTGGAATGAAATACTTAACAAAAAAGTGTGAAAAAACTGAAAATATGTCTTATTCTAGGTTCTTCAAAGTAGCCACCTTTTGCTTTGATTACTGCTTTGCATACTCTTGGCATTCTCTTGATGAGCGTCAAGAGGTAGTCACCGGAAATGGTTTTCACTTCACAGGTGTGCCCTGTCAGGTTTAATAAGTGGGATTTCTTGCCATATAAATGGGGTTGGGCAGATATCTGGTGGATACACAGCTGATAGTCCTACTGAATAGACTGATAGCTGCTTTTTTCTTGCCATAATACAAGTTCTAAGTAAAGAAAAACGAGGGGCCATCATTACTTTAAGAAATGAAGGTCAGTCAGTCCGATTAGCAGTAATCAAAGCAAATGGTGGCTACTTTGAAGAACCTAGAATATAAGACATATTTTCAAGTGTTTCACACTTTTTTGTTAAGTATTTCATTCCACATGTGTCAATTCATAGTTTTGATGCCTTCAATGTGAATCTACAATTTTCAGAGTCATGAAAATAAAGAAAACTGAATGAGAAGGTGTGCCCAAACATTTGGTCTGTGCTGTGTGCATATATATATATATATATATATATATATATATATATATATATATATATATATATATATATATATATATATATATATATATATATAGATGTATATATATACATATACATATATATATACATATATATATATATATATATATAATCTATACACATTTATAAAATATACATTCATTAAACATGTAAACATCTACATTTATTTACTCTGGAGGGTTCATAGACATATCTGACTTTAAGGACTTTAAGTTTTTAAGATATGGATATCTCTCTCTCTCTCTCTCTCTATATATATATATATATATATATATATATATATACATACATATACATATACTATGTGTGTGAACCCCTCAGAATTTCTTCTAAGAGTAGATAAAATGATTCAATATCACATGTCTATAAGTGGCAAAAGTATACAAATCTTTAGGATTTGCAGATAATTTAAAGGTGGAATTAAAGTTTCATTTTTTCAATGGAATGACGGTAAGGTGTGAATGGGTAACCTGTGTTACTTTTAGTCAACCTGTCACCATAAAAATGCAGTCCAATCTGCTGACACCTTGTTATAGAACAGGAGGCAATGAGTAGACTTCTATATACGGTAGTATTGTGAGAAAGATCCTGTGTTTTACTCATTTAATCCTTGGTATTTTGATGGATTTATGGTCCAATGGGTGGTCCTATCAGTAGTTGACAGGTTTGTTTGTATAAAGGCCGCTTTACACGCAACAACATCGCTACCAAGATATCGCTGGGGTCACGGAATTCGTGATGCACATTCGGCCGCATTAGCGACGTCGTTGCGTGTGAAATGCCGAAACGACTGTTAACAATCAAAATTACTCACCTTATCGTTGATCGTTGACGCGTCGTTCTAATCCCGATTATCGTTGCTGCTGCAGGACGCGGGTTGTTCGTCGTTCTTGCGGCAGCACACATTGCTATGTGTGGCACCGCAGGAACGAGGAACATCACCGTCCCTGCGGCCGCCTGCAATGAGGAAGGAAGGAGGTGGGCAGGATGTTCGGCACGCTCATCTCCACCCCTCCTCTGCTATTGGGCTTAGTGACGCCGCAGTGACGTTGCAATGATGCCGAACACACCTCCCCCTTAAAGGAGGGATTGTTCGGCGGTCACAGTGACATCGCTGAACAGATATGTGCGTGTGACGCTGCCATAGCGATAATGTTCGCTACGGCAGCGATCACCAAATGTCGCACGAACGACGGCACGAACGATGGGGGCGGGTGCTATCGCTAGCGATGTCGCAGCGTCCCTTAACTGTGTATACATAAATAGTTACAACAAGAAGTAAATGGCACTTCCTCTGTGCAGATGATAATAAATGTTGGGATGCGCTTCAGGTTCCAAGGTCTTTCGTCAATAGAAGAATACAAGGCACTCCCAAGATTGGCTGCAACGTGTGTTTTATTTAATGTGCATAACAACAGAACATACATACATAAATAGCTGTCAGTCACTGATAGGCCCTCCCACTGGACCAAAAATCCCAGAAGAAGCAGAGGTTTAAATGATGAAAACACAGGTTATACTGAATTTTTTCTCACAATACTAAATATCAACCCACTCCTCTATCCCTGTTCAATAACATGGCATCTGCGGATTGAACTGCATTTTCCTGGTGACAAGTTCCTCTTAAAAAACAGAGATTTATCACTTATCTTTTCAACCCACTTGTGGAAATGGCACAAACAAGAGATATTGAAGGAATATAGAAGAAGAGTTATTGATGCTCATCAGATTGGAAATAGTTGCAAAACCATCTGTAAAGAGTTTGGACTCCACCAATCCACAGTCAGGAAGATTGTGTAGAAATTTAGGAAATTCAAGACAAATATTACCACTCCCACAAAGACCATTCTAAGAGGAAAGTGTATAATGATCTGTATTTTCACAAAGGATCCCAAGGTAACTGCTAAGCAACTTAAGGTCTCTCACAATAGCTAATTCTAATGATCAGGAGTCCAACTCAGGACAGGAAACAATAATGGCAGGATTGGAAGAAGAAAGCCACTGTTCTCCAAAAGAACATTGCTACCAATCTGCAATTTGCTAAAGTCCACCTGGGCAAATCAGAAGGCTATGATGTTTTGTTAACTGATGAGAACCAAAATTTTGGAATATCCAGGTTAATGCCATGCCCATAATCCAATACAATTGCAATGGAAGAACCTGAAGTGTATGGAACATAAAAGAAAAGCCACCAACATACCATTTGAAGCTGTGTTGAAGGGAGTAATAGGCTAAAATTCCTCAACGCTGATGTGCAGGACTAATCGATAAGTACAGGAAATGTTTAGATGCAGTTATTGCTGAACAAGATGTTAACACCAGATACTAAAAGCAAAGGTTTATATACTTTTGCCTCTCAGTGTCATGTGATATTGGATCATTAATTTAAAAAAATGACAAAGTCTAATATTACTCACTGATTTGGTTGATTTGGTTTTCTTTATCTAATTTTCAGATATAAAAAAATCAGTTTTAGGATAAACTTTCAAGCACTATTGAACATAATATATACTACACTATATATACTATATAAAATAATACAAATCTTACATATTATAATGGATAAAGAATGTTTAAAGAAGACTATAAAGACTATTCAATAAACCCTATTAAGCAGTAATACTCTACCTCAGTTATCTACACAATTTTATTTTTAGATTACACTGTATGGGATTTTTTAATGGCAAATCTTTCCTTTTTTGGGAAGAAAATCTCCACCCAGAAGTGAGTCAATATTTAAGCCAATTCTTAAAATTATGGTTTGTGGATGCTAAATAATTGGGAACTGAGAAATATTGTTTTGGAGCACAAAGGAGCGCCTTTATTGTCACAAGAGTTCTTTTTTTTACATAAATTATTATTAAGTACTATTAATAATGTTAAGGATAGACTCAACATAAGGGCAAATCTAATAATAATGGGAACAACTGTTGCCCTAAAGCTATAGACGTTATGTCACCAGGAGATAATTCAATATATGACCATGTATGATATTGAAACTATTTTTAGACATTTTCTGCTGTTGGTGTATGAAAGGTTATTATCCTATACAAATCTACAGTCTTGTGACATTGAAGCAGCGCCTTGTCCTTTAAACCCAGCATGTGCAATATGGAATGTTGGAGCTGAGAAATGGAATGCCGGAATGTACAATCAATTTGTGTTCTTATCTTCTGTTGGCATGTTGTCCTGTAGGGATTGTCCTATCTTGTGGATGATCCCCTGTTATCTGTACGAACTTCCACTCTAAAGGTATTACATTTACTTATTCAATTCATGTTTTAAACTGAGGATGGGCAAGTTCACAGGTTTTTTAAGTCAATAAAAAAATGCAATGAATTGGTTATAGGTTAAATTTTCAAGAATGTTATGGTCCCATACAGTCAAGAAGTCTTGGGATTTTTGGCTTCTCCATTACCAAGGTGATACACTGACAGGGGCTTTGGGCAAAAAGCAGAATGAGACCTGGGCTGGCAAGGGGAGACAATACGTGTGTGTTCTGTTGGGTAAAATAATTAGCAAAGGGATAAGTAAAAGAGAATATTACATAACCAGAAAGGGAAATAGAGGTGAGACTCAACATGATGGAGTAACAAGGCTCGGTGGGTGGAGTAGGGGGTGAAGGGAATGAAAAGTAGGGGAAAAGGTGAAGAATCAAACTTGCAAATGACTCGCCCACCCCAGGGCTAGGGGACACCCGGTGCCGGGCCGGACTAGTCCGGTGGTAGTCAGTGGTGGCTGGGCCCGGCTCCGTGGCCCTGGTGGGTGTCAGTTGAATATGTGGCTGATGAGTTGAAGTTAATGTTCGTGACGCCACCTGTGGTATGCGGCTATTAAGCCGCCGCTGCTATGGGAGAACTCCGGGGTGATGTTATGGCAGCTATGATGTTACTGCTCCCCACAGGTGGAGCGATGCCCCGGGATACAGTTGGTGCCCGTGAAAGTCTATGGTGTTGTGTGGCTAACACGGTGCAGGGCCGACAGGCGAGGAAAGAATCAGGCACAAACAACAGTCTCTTTACCTTCTCCTCTTTTACTCTGGGAACAGTCCAGTCCTGGGAGACCGTTACAGGTGGTGATGGGGATCCGGTCGGCCTGGAAGTACTTGGGATGATCTTTCTGGCCAGCTGAGTATGAGGCCTACTCCTGTACTTTGCTTTGTGATGATAGGACCCTGCTTCTCTGAATCCAGCAATGGCCCTCTTTGCTGCTGGGACCGATGGCACGTCCCTTCTTTCTGTAGGTGGCTGCGCAGACCCTCTCTCCGGTGCTTCTCCGCTGGAGTCCACACCGGGCCCTGATGCTGCAGCTGTACCTTGGATGTTTCTGGGCCAGGGGCTTGCAGCTCTCCTGCCCTTCGGACTCGGCTACCAGGGGCGGATTTTATACCCTGGCAACCACAGACTCCGATGTCTGAGTCTCTCTGCTGCCTCTCAGCTATTCCTGCTTCTCTGGGCCAAGCTGCTCCAGCTCTAGGCCCCAGATTCACAGGACAGCTCACTCTGCGTCTGTTCACTTCCACTACTCCCTACAGACTGGCTGCACTTCCTCCCTCTGGTCAGGTAGAGGAAGGCTCCCTGGAATTCCAGGTTCAGAGCTCCCCCTGCTGGCCGGAGGGAGAACTGTGTTGGGTGTTAAACCTGCTGGCCAATGGATCTCCCAATTACCTCCAGGCTCAGCATTACCCCTTTGGGAGGGCAATGCTGCTGTGGCGACCAGGTCCTAGGGCGCCACACTCCCCCTTAGTTAAATTCAGTACTCCCGGACTGTGGAAACAAAACATAACATGTCATACATTTCATCCCAATATGGGAGGCACATTATTTTTAACGTTACAACTTCAAACAGTACTATAAGAGTCCAGTGTGGCTCCCTGCCGGGTGTCCATTACACTGCTCCATGGGGGACCCGCCGCGATCAAACCCCCAACGTAGGCTCTGGGCGTGCGTCAGAGCATTGATGACCCCACTCTATGCACGCCGGACGGGTTTTTCTTCAGGGGTGTTGAGCACACTGGTGCTAACTATAAACAATTTAGGTGTTGGCCACCCATAGTCCAGTGGCCCAATTGTCCATTTTCGCAATCACAAAAAAAAACATTTTGTACACGACATTACAGACTTTTCACATAACTATTTACATTCTAATAAATACTCTTTCTTTATATAGTTGATTCCCTATACCTTAGAGGGGGTTGTCCCCGAGTGCTGCGTTGAGACCTGCGTAGCTCTGGTGTTTGTCCCTGACTACTTAGTGTGTCTCCTATCTCAGCACTACCGGTAGGCCTAACCCCAATAGGTATGCATGATGATTGCCTATGTGGTCTAGGAGTCGCCAAGGGTATGACAGGTTCACCACTGACAGGGGGTTGATCCTCCTGTTCCACTGCTGGCGTGTCACCGCGTGTCGGGGCGGACGGTTCTTTGGGTGGATCCGGAACCTGTTCTGTTTCTGGCTCGACCAACTGTGGGAACGTCAGGACCGGTACCACTACGGCACCATTTATGCGGGTCCAAGTCTTGGGGAATTTGCCGAGGATCGTTTGTATCATCTCTTCCCCTTCTTCTCGAACTTCCTCCACTTCCCTTTGAACTTTGCACCGCTCAGGGCACGTCTTCAGGCGGTCTCTGGATATTGCTTGACAAGTCTTGCCTTCGTCCTTGCTTATGAGGCACACCTTACTGTTGTCAAAGTTGGAGGGGATAATGGTGTAGGGCTCGCTCTCCCACTGATCATCCAATTTATGCGTCCTCCGCTTCTTCTTGAGGACTTGTTCTCCAGGTGCTAAGGGAGTTGCTGGGGCCGTTTGATTGTACTGCTGCTCTTGTCTTGTTCTGGCTTGAGACAGGCTCCTCTCTACGCATTCCTGGACCTTACGGTACTGCTGCTGCCGTTCTGTATCCCAATCCTCTATTTCTTGAACCGCCTCAGGCGACACAGTCCCCATCTCAAAGTCTACAGGCAACCTGCCAGGTCTGGCTCGCATCAGGTAAGCGGGGCTACAGTTGGTCGAATTTACTGGGATATGGTTGTACAGGTCGACCAGATCTGGCAGCTTCTCTGGCCATTGGTTCCTTTCTTCCAGAGGTAGAGTCTTCAGCATATCAATAACCACATGGTTCATTTTCTCGCACAGTCCATTGGTTTGGGGGTGGTACGGTGTTGTTCTGATTTTCTTACAACCGTACATGTTACAAAACTCTTGGAACACCTCCGCCTCGAACGCAGGACCTTGATCGGTCAGTACCCTTTCCGGATAACCGTGAGGCCGGCAAAAGGATGCCTGGAACGCTTTAGCTGCTGTTCTGGCTGTCTGGTCCTTCACAGGCACTACTACCAGGAAACGAGAGTAATGGTCCACAATTGTGAGGGCGTACACATAGCCTGACCGGCTTGGTGTTAACTTCACGTGGTCCAGGGCCACCAACTCCAGGGGCTGCTTCGTAACAATTGGCTGTAGGGGAGACCTTTGGCTGGCATCATCCTTCCGCCTCAGGTTACACGGGCCACAGTCTCGGCACCACTTCTCGATCATCTTTCTCATGTGCACCCAATAGAACCGATCACGGAGTAGGGCCTCCAACTTCTTCCACCCAAAGTGGCCTGCGTTATCATGATAAGCTGCTAGGACCATTGGAGCATCCCTCTGCGGAACCACGATCTGCCAGACAAGTTCATTTGTTCGCCAGTTGACGTGTCTCTTGCAGAGCTTGCCTTGGTAGGTGAACAGTCGTCCCCTCTCTTTCCACAACTGCTGGGCTTCTTCTGGAGCATCTGGACCAAGATGAGTCTCAGCTTGTGCTAGCTTTTCTTTGACCAATCGCACCGCCGGGTCACCGTTCTGTGTCTCTTCCCAATTATGGTGGAGTAATGGGTTAACCGGGACCTCGTGTTGGCTCGAGCGCTTCACTCCCACAGCATGCTCACACTGGGAAACGCCCTGATGATGGAAAGCCGGTAACTCTATCTCTTCGAGTTCATCCAGGTCTTCTCCAGATTCGGGTAAGTGAGGCATTCTGGACAGCGCATCAGCATTGTTATTCTTCTTGCCAGCCCGGTACTTGATGGTAAAGTCAAAGTTAGACAGCCGGGCCATCCATCGCTGTTCCAACGCCCCTAACTTGGCTGTTGCCAGGTGTGTCAACGGATTGTTGTCCGTGAAGATGGTGAACTTGGCCGACGCCAGATAGTGTTTGAAGCGTTCAGTCACTGCCCAAACAATAGCGAGGAACTCCAGCTTGAAGGAACTGTAATTTTCTGGATTCCTTTCTGTGGGCCGAAGCTTCCTACTGGCGTACGCTATCACCTTCTCCCTGCCTCCCTGCACCTGGGACAAAACGGCTCCCAGGCCCACGTTGCTGGCGTCTGTATACAGTACAAACGGCTGGCTGTAGTCAGGGTAGGCCAGAATTTCTTCTCCCGTGAGAGCCCCTTTCAGCTGGACAAAGGAGGTTTCTAGTTGGCTGCTCCATTCAAATGGAGGGCTCTGCTTCTTAGCCTGCTTTGGCTGGCCCACCAGGAGATCTTGAAGGGGCGCTGCTATCTTGGTGAAACCATCAATGAACCTTCGGTAGTAGCCCACCAGCCCAAGGAACTGCCGCACCTCCTTTACCGTGGTGGGTCTTGGCCAGTCCTTGATTACGGTGACTTTCTCCGGATCAGGTGCCACACCTTCTGCGCTGACCACATGACCCAGGTACTGTACCTTTGGCTTCAAGAGGTGACATTTGGACGGCTTGATCTTCAGGCCATATTTTGACAAAGACTCGAACACTTCTGCTAAGTGCTTCAGGTGGTCTTCATAAGTCTTGGAGTAGACTATGACGTCATCCAGGTACAACAGCACGGTTTCGAAGTTGTGGTGGCCCAAGCAGCACTCCATCAACCGTTGGAATGTCCCTGGGGCGTTGCAGAGCCCGAATGGCATGCAGTTGAACTCGCAGAGGCCCATCGGCGTCGTGAATGCAGTCTTCTCCTTGTCCGCCTCTGCCACGGGAACCTGCCAATACCCACTGGTGAGATCCAAGGTGGAGAAATAGTTAGCTGACTTTAAGGCTGTTAGTGACTCCTCTATTCTGGGTAGGGGATAAGCATCTTTATGTGTAATGCGGTTAATTTGCCTGTAATCTACACACATTCTCATTGTACCATCCTTTTTCTTTACGAGCACTAGTGGAGCTGCCCAGGGGCTACAACTATCTCTGATAACCCCAGCCTCCTTCATTTCCCGTAACATTTCTTTGGCACGCTGATACTGTGCGGGGGGTACAGGGCGGTATCTCTCTTTAACGGGAGGATGATCACCCGTGGGGATTTGATGTTTAACCCCTTTCACCTGCCCAAAATCTAGGGGGTGTTTGCTGAAGACCCGCTCGTACTCCTGTACCACCCGGTAAACCCCATTCTTTTGGTGTGAGGGGGTGGAGTCGGTGCCCACATGTAAGTTTTGGCACCAGTCTTCCAGCTGCCCCTTGGAGCCATTGTCTTCCGCCTGGTCGGACGGGATCAAGGGTTCCACTGCTTTGATGGTGTTGTTGCTGACAGTGTACAGTTTTGCTACAGTGGCGTACCGGGGCAATTTGGCTTCCTCCTCCCCACAATTCAGGACACGGATGGGCACTCTCCCCTTGCGGACGTCTGCTACCCCTCTGGCTATCAGGACTCCAGGCCTACTGTCTGAATACACCGGTTCTACCAAGGCATGGTAATCCTGACCCTTGAGGCCTATTGCTGCCCGACACCATATCAACATTTCACTTCTTGGGGGTATTGCAATGGGTAGGGGGTCACTTACCCTCACACTGCCAATTTCTCCTCCGGCCAGCTCTACCTGCTGCCTCCTCATCAGGGCTCTGATCTCCCTCTGTAGGGCACGCTGCTGCCCGGAGCTGGCAGTTTCAGACGCCTGCTGCAACAAAATTATCACTTCGGCAATACAATTTTCTATCACATTTGTACCAATGGTCACCAACGGGTCAGATTCTTTGCGATCAATATCTACAATTATCATCCCCTGACATGGCAATTCCACCCGCCCCACTTTAATGGTTACTTCTTTATACCCAATTTGAGGTAAGGGCTGACCATTACTGGCCACAATTGTTAAATCATCATCTGGGCCATGGTCAATGTCTGAATCAGCCCAATATCTCTTGTACAGTTTATAGGGGATGGTTGTTACCTGGGACCCAGTATCCAGGAGGGCATTCAAAGGGATCCCATCCAGCACAATAGGAAGGACCGGTCGTCCTCCCACATACTTGCTGCGGCTGGGGGTTGAGCCGGGCTTCCTTACACCTGGGGGTCGGCTCCTGGCCCCAGGCTCGGCCCATTTAAAGGACAGTATCGTGCAATGTGGCCCGCCTGGCTGCAGCGGCGGCAGATCGGTTGTCCCGTTGAATCATACCGGTCTGTGTCTCTGCCTCGGGTCGGCGGAACCCTCCTCTGTCGCATCCATGGGACGTCATCTGGGCTGGAGGCCAACTCGATTTTTGCAGGCGATGGGGTCACTTGTAGGGACTGCACGATCTTGGCAAGGGCAGCTACAGTCTTGGTCAGCTCCTGGAACTGCTGTCTGAGCTCTGCAGTGGGATCCTTATCCAGGGACTGCGCCTCAGCCCCTGCAGTGGCTCGTGTTGCAGGCACCACCCCGGGGTACGTGATAGCAAGAGGCCGGAGGGGTACTGGGTCATTCGGTGTAGATTCTCTCAGTACCCGGATGGCCTGGTCCTTAAACTTTGCAAAGTCCAGAGCAGGGTTCTGCAGGACCATGATACGCAGCTGGGTCCTGTGGGCATCTGACAGGAGCCCCTCTATGAACTGCTCAGTTAGGAGTTTGTGTTCTTCACGTACACTCTCTGGGTCCACTTGTTTAACCGCTTTCAGGGCCTCCTGCAGGTTTAAGGCATAGTCCCTTATGCTGTCTGTGGGCCGCTGCTTGCACCCAAAGAATCTCATCTTTATCTCTGCTGCGGTGCGGGTGTCAAAAGTACTCTTTAGCTTGGCCAGTATCTGGGTTACTGTCCCTTTATCTGTATCAGGCCAGGACTTCACTTCACGCTGGGCTGCGCCGGCTAGCTGTCCCATTAATATGCCCACCTTCTGGCTCTCAGTCAGCGGATACACCCGGAATAAGCTGTGCAGGCTTTCTCTGAAGTCGCTCAAGGTATGGGACTCCCCGGAGTACTGCGGCAGCCATTCTGCGCCCGGTATGTACGGCATGGTGATCGGCATTACCGGCGCTACAGCGGGGGATGGGGCGACGGCGACAGGGATCGCTTCGGCGGGCGCTGCGGCGTCTCGGGCTATGGCAGCCACCTGCCCTCCCTCTGCGTCGGACATCTTCCTCCCCCTTAGTGAACCTTACCAGGCTCCGTTCACTTTTCAAATTTCCTTCCGGGTCGCGCGGGGTTAACAGCGCTCTGCTCTGATGGCGCGCTCCCTTCGCGCTCTTTGTCAGGCACGCCCCCCTTCTTCCTGCGCTCAGTGAGGATAATGGCGGCGGCAGTTTTCAAACAGTGAAACACGCAGTAATACAGTCTTTAAAGCGCAATTATTCAGGCGCACAGTACCCGGTGGAACCGGGCACGAAATCCTGTTCGTGACGCCAAAAGTTGACTCGCCCACCCCAGGGCTAGGGGACACCCGGTGCCGGGCCGGACTAGTCCGGTGGTAGTCAGTGGTGGCTGGGCCCGGCTCCGTGGCCCTGGTGGGTGTCAGTTGAATATGTGGCTGATGAGTTGAAGTTAATGTTCGTGACGCCACCTGTGGTATGCGGCTATTAAGCCGCCGCTGCTATGGGAGAACTCCGGGGTGATGTTATGGCAGCTATGATGTTACTGCTCCCCACAGGTGGAGCGATGCCCCGGGATACAGTTGGTGCCCGTGAAAGTCTATGGTGTTGTGTGGCTAACACGGTGCAGGGCCGACAGGCGAGGAAAGAATCAGGCACAAACAACAGTCTCTTTACCTTCTCCTCTTTTACTCTGGGAACAGTCCAGTCCTGGGAGACCGTTACAGGTGGTGATGGGGATCCGGTCGGCCTGGAAGTACTTGGGATGATCTTTCTGGCCAGCTGAGTATGAGGCCTACTCCTGTACTTTGCTTTGTGATGATAGGACCCTGCTTCTCTGAATCCAGCAATGGCCCTCTTTGCTGCTGGGACCGATGGCACGTCCCTTCTTTCTGTAGGTGGCTGCGCAGACCCTCTCTCCGGTGCTTCTCCGCTGGAGTCCACACCGGGCCCTGATGCTGCAGCTGTACCTTGGATGTTTCTGGGCCAGGGGCTTGCAGCTCTCCTGCCCTTCGGACTCGGCTACCAGGGGCGGATTTTATACCCTGGCAACCACAGACTCCGATGTCTGAGTCTCTCTGCTGCCTCTCAGCTATTCCTGCTTCTCTGGGCCAAGCTGCTCCAGCTCTAGGCCCCAGATTCACAGGACAGCTCACTCTGCGTCTGTTCACTTCCACTACTCCCTACAGACTGGCTGCACTTCCTCCCTCTGGTCAGGTAGAGGAAGGCTCCCTGGAATTCCAGGTTCAGAGCTCCCCCTGCTGGCCGGAGGGAGAACTGTGTTGGGTGTTAAACCTGCTGGCCAATGGATCTCCCAATTACCTCCAGGCTCAGCATTAACCCTTTGGGAGGGCAATGCTGCTGTGGCGACCAGGTCCTAGGGCGCCACACAAAGATTCTGAGGAAAGACGAAAGACAGACAGAAGTTGGGAAGGTGCTCTCTTGGTGGTGAAAGGGAAAGCACTAGATTATAAGGCTTTGTGGTGGTACCAGAGGCGGAGGGATAAGGGCTATGAACAGTAGTATGAGGAGTTGATGAAATAACCTGTGATGGTTCTGCGGTAAATAGTAGGTGGGAAGGTGGATGCAAAGTTAGAATACACTAGATGTCAGGACCATAGGAAAAAGAGAGCCGAGGGAAGAGAAAATAGCATAGATAGAAGGGTGGGCACTGATAAAAATATTGGGCAATGACTCTGAATAAAGGCAGAGGCAAGATTGTAGTTGGGTAGGGCTTTGTGGGTGATTTTCCCCTTCTCTATTTTTGGCTAGGCCCCTGGCAAGAGTGTAGGCTCTACTACCTTGATGGCGGCTCTTACATTTGTACATACTTTAAATACTTTAGAAGACTCTGCTGCCATAACTAAATAATTTGAAGGCTTGCAGCCTCAATTAACTTCCTTCACTTAGTAGACAGTATATCTGTGTTACTGGATGTAGAATAAATGGCATGCAATTGTAGTAAATGCGGATATGTAACTACTATGCCTATAGATCGAAACCAGTGAAGATGCCCACCCTTAAGTTTAAGTTGGTCTCTGTGTGATCCACACCCAGATTGCTACTGTCTTATACAGAAAAAAGGTTTGCTTACCTTGGTAAATGAAAGTCAGTGTCTTACATTCAAGAAAGTTCACCTGCTGTAGAAAGGAAATAGATCCACGGATGATGGATTGTGTTTATATAGTAAACTCTATACTGCACAGTGGGCAAGAATTTGCAACAAAAGCATTCTGCAGAAATAATACAAGCAAAGTACTGCAGCAAAAATGCTATTTCTGTTTAAATGAGAAATAATATCACCACGTAAAACTTGAAAGGCGAGACAATGCTTTTTCCACCTTTTTAAGGTTTCTTGCCATAAAATTGAGATGTAATGCGTCCTTGCAATTTATCTATTCATAAAGTAAACCCATAACACCATTCCATGTATGCAAATCTGAAGCTCAGCAACCCATTAAAGGGCTCTGAATGATTATTGTCCAGCTGCAGTAGAGGCGTCCACAATTACAGTATAGTTAAAAAGAATATGTCACTAGATTGATGCTGCCCGAGCCATGGCAGCATGAATGAAAGAGCCTGCAGTCAGATACTGGGTGTCTTTCTTTATAAAACATAGTATAAAAGCTTTACGAGGACAATGGAGGGAGATGTCACCAGTCCAGCATGGCCTCGGCCAGCTTCTCCCTGCCCTGCTCCAGGTGAGTGATAAATTTCTCCATATGTGGCGTACATGGCAAAGACATACCTTGCTGCAGGATTTGATTCAGGCTACCTGTGGTTCCAGTAGCATTAATCTAGTGACAATTCCATTGAAAATTGGTTTGCTCAAGGGGGTTTCCTTCTGTCCTTCCTTCCTTTCTCGCTATCTCTCTTTCGTTCATCCTTTCTCTCTCTATTTATTGTTTCTTTTTTTTCTTTACTCCTTCTTTTCTTTCTTGCTTCTTTTATTTTCTCTTTTTTTTCTATTGTTTCTTCATTTTATTTCTTCTTTCTTGCTCTCTTTCCTTTCTTTCTTTTTTCTTTCTTGCTTTCTTTTTTGCTTTCTTTCTATTCATCCTTTTTTTCTTCTTACCTCCCTTTTCTCCTTGATTTTGCTTTATTTTTTTTTCTTTCTTTCTTTATTATATCTTTCTTTCTTTCTTTCTTTACTTCTTTCTCTCTTTCTTTCTTTCTTTACTTCTTTTCTTATCGCTCGCTTTCTTTCTTTTTCTTTCTTTCTTTCTTTCTTTCTTTCTTTTTCTTTCTTTCTTTCTTTCTTTCTTTCTTTCTTTCTTTCTTTCTTTATTTCTTTATTTCTTTCTTTCTTTCCTTATCCTTTTCTTTCTTTCTCATATTGTAGGTCAGAATTCACTTTAATGGGCTGAGCTGCAATACTAAACACAACCCATGGACAGTAGTGATGCTCTTTCTGTAATGAAAGCAAACCTTTTTCCCATTTTCAGTTAATTCCTTTAAATCTAATTGATTGGCAAGCCTACAACAAGCTGGATATATTTCCGATTTGCCTGTTGATAATTCGGTTTATTAATAAACACAATTATTAAGTCAGTTGTGTGTGCTTTGAAGTTTAATGCCGTTACTGTGCTGTATGCCCCAGTGATAGCAAGGCATCCTATGGAGTCAGCAGTATATTGAATCTGCACTTTTGAAATGCTGTAATTATTCTGGTATTGATATTTTGCTTCTCCGCAGAACCATGAGTTCATGGATGAACAGATGTTTGAACAGAACTGCCGTGAGAGCTCCATGCAGAACTATCCATCCAGCCGCAGCCCATCACTGTCCAGCCACCAAGGAATTACATCATCTTGCTGTTCTCGTAGGAACAAGAAGACCACACATCTCCCAAACTCTAATGTTCCAGCTACAAGGCTACGTAGCATGCAAGAGCTTAGCACGATCCACATCCAATGTGGAGATCAACCTTCTCTAACTACAAGGTATGTATGGATAAGATGGAAAGAATGTAAGCAGTTATGTTGCTGAACAGTATTACGTTGACAGCCAATAAAGGAATGGGAGATCATAAAAGGGAAGGTGGTATAGATACAACCATAATGCATGACCAAATCTTTCTTAAAACAGCTATTTTTTCCCTCCTCATCACGAGTGTTGATCAGTTTGGATCAAAATTCAGAAAAATAATTTTACACATTTACATAAGTATTTGATATATTCTTCTGAAACTGCATCAAAACCTTTTTGGAAACCATTAATGGTTCCTGCTGTGACCAGTTCCTTAGATTGACTATTTCGCAGATTAATACTTCTTATGGTGAAGAAGGCCTTTCTGCTCTACTGACTCGACTTTTTTCCCCCATGTAAAAAATGCCTTTTGTCACTTGAGTGGGTTTTGCATGAACCAACTTCTCTGTGTGGTGGCTTTTGAGCCACTGACTCCAGCAGCAGTCCACTTCTAGTGAATCTCCCCCAAATTCTTGAATGGTTTTTTGTTAACAATCCTATCAAGGCTGTGGTTATCCTGATTGCTTGAGCACCTTTCTCTGCCACACTTTTTCTTTCCACTCAACATTCCATTAATATGGTTGGATAGAGCACTCTGTGAACAGCCAGCTTCTTTAGCAATGACCTTTTATAGCTTACCCTCCTTGTTTAGTGTGTCAATGACTGCCTTCTAGACATGTCAAGTCAGCAGTCTTCCCCATGATTGTGTAGCCAACAGAACCAGACTAAGGGACCATTTTAAATGCTTAGGAAGCCTTTGCAGGTGTTTTGTGAAAATTATTCTAATTTTCTGAGATAACTACTTTTCATTGGCTGTAAGCCATAATCATCAACATTAACAGAAATAAACACTTGAAATAGATCTCTCTGTGTGTAATGACTCTACATAATATATAAATTTCCTTTTTTGTATTGAATTACTGAAATTAACTTTTTGATGATATTCTAATTTATTGAGATGCACCTGTATGTACTTGTAGAAGGCAATCATGTCTCACCTTATATGTCTCTTCTCAAAACTAAGTAAATGTAATTATTTTAATCTATTCTAACTGAGATTCTAAATACCAGTCATCAGTTTTGTGGCTCTTTTTTCTACCTGAACTCCGTATTCCAGATGGGTTTGCACTAATGGTTTGTAAAGTAATAATATTACAACCCTGTCCCACAATTTCATGACTCTTTTAATAATTGGCAATATTCTGCATGCCTTAGAAGTTGTTGAGCTCATTGCTATTATTTAATATGTGATTTATAAGTACTCTCAGATCCTTTTCTACAAGGGACTCTCCTAGTTTATCTCTCCTTTGAACATATGATTATTTTTCCCACAATGAATATTAAGCTTACTGGTCTATAATTACATTAGATATACCTAGAACCATTTTTATGCTTGGTACAGTACAAGTCACTAGAGGCTTACTAAAAAATATGTTCAAGGGCACAGCAATAAATGAATGGAGTTCCTTTAAAAACCCCTAAATACAGACCATTTGGGCTCGTAACCTTGATCACGTTCATTTTGCTTAACTCAGCTGGTACCATATCTACATTTAGCCCTCTGATTTCAGTTATATTAATACTTATCGTTGGGAGGGCACTTGCTCTCATTTAGGATATCAGTCAAATATGGAGTCTTATTGCCCATGTCTCAGCTTTGAGAAGGGGAAAGAGGTTGAAATTCCTGAGTGTGGAGAAAAAAGACTATTTGAGTTTGGAGCCTTATTGTCAGGGTTCCATGGTAAAAGAAACTTGCAAATTAACCCTATCTCCCAAAGTAAAAAAAATCTGTCTTACTACAGTCACCATTTAAAGGATAACCATTACATTGTATTTCATAAATCAATAGTACACATGAAAATAAGGAACTTTGTAATATATCTTATCAGGAAGTCTGCTCCTGGACATATCTTTCACATTTAATTTCCAGGTAAAATCTGTTTTCAGTGAATTTAGATGATCCCATTAGTGAGATAGGAGATGACAGTTGCTGCTCATAATAATCTATGGAGAGGAAGAGGGTAATGAGGAAGAAAGAGGTGCAGGCAGACACAGACATTCTCCGTAAATGACAGTTACAATTTAAAGTGTAACTGTTGTTTGAGATGAACTTGTTTTGGAATGTTTCTGCCTCTAGCTCCCCCATCCTTATTCCCCTCCCACTCACCATAGACTGTTATGAGCAGTAATCATCATCTCCTGTCTCAGTAATGTTACATAGTTTTATGTGTTGAAAGAAGAGACAGGTCCATTAAGTTCAACCTTCCTTCACCAGTTAGACTTTCTCTATTGCAAGATTATTTATAACCCCCAATGCCATTTGTTGTGCGAAAATCATCCAGTCCTTTTTTAAATGCTGCTGTACTGTCTGTCACTCCAACCTCATGCTTCCAGGAACTCCACAGCCTGACTGCCCTAACTGTAAAAAACCCTTTTATTTAGCTGCCAGAATCGCTTTTTGTAATGAATGTTCCCTGGTCTTTTGTAAAGTTGTGCCGCCCCCGTGGAAGCAGCCGAACTGCTCGGATCCAGGTTCGATGTGGCTCGAGGATCTCCAGGGTCGGAGTTGTGCGGCAACTCCAAATGAAAGGGGGGGTATTTACAAGGAAATTGATATAGAGTTTGTGACGCCACCTGTGGTGTACGGTAATTTGGGAGTACTGCCGCTGCCGTTGGGAGTACCCAGGGTGATGAAGTGGGCCAGCAAGGTGTCGTTACCCTCCACGGGTAGTGGGATGCCCCGGGACTCGGTGTGGGGTGCCGTGGGTGCAGGGGTCACTCTCGTACTTACTCAGTTCATAAGCAGACGCTAACAACCGGGTAAACCAATTCTCTGGGTACCGCTGCGGGAAGCTCATCCGGGTCCCGTCCCCTATAGTGTTGCCTGGTGATCCGTGACCTGCCTCCAGGCACTAAGTTTAACTTCAATGTGGTGGCCCAGTAGTACGGAACTTGCTGGGCCCCACTCCCCACTATGGCTAAGTGTGGGAGCTTGCTCTCAGGGCACACACTTGGGATTTTCTGGACTGTTTTGGATTGGAAAGTCCTATCCCCCTCGTTGCGCTAATGCCCCGACTCTGGAGCGGGTGGGAACAGATCATAAAGGCTCCGTTCTCCTCAGGTGAATTGTCGGGTTGCCTGAAGCTACTCCCCGACCTAGGGTCCATGTACCCCGTCGTGCCTTCGGTCCCAGACCGGTGATGGTGCTAGGCTGCCGGCTGTCCTCCTCGACAGGTCCAGGCACCTTGCCACAGTCCCCTGCGACCGGGGGTCTGACTCCTCTAGGCCCAGACCACCGTCTGCAACCTAGACAACTTCTCTAGGAGCCACCGCTCCCGACCTTCTCTCTCTCTCTCACACTCTACACACTTCTCTCTACACTCCTCATCTCACCTCCCTGACCCCCCAGGAGGGCGACTCTATTCCACTCAAGCCGTCCACTGGTGTGCCTGGTGGGTGTGGTGCAGGGTGTATCTAAGATTTGAGTTTCTGTTGGAGGCAACATTATTTAGATAGGGACCCAGAACCAAGAGGGAAGGGGAATACTGCACGGAAGGGCAGTTTGTGCCATACCCTGTGATGACCTGATAGTCCAGGGGCGTCACAAAGTCCTGGGAAGGACAAAAATCATGTGGCAGTCCTTTGTATTCTGCATACATTTATTTATAGCTATAAATAAAATCACCTCTGAGGTGTCAGTTAGTAAAGATTGATACTTTACTGTCAATCCCATCCACAATGTCAGTAACAAAAGATTAAAAAGAATGGGTCCCAGCACAGATTCTGATTTTATCCCATTTAGAAAGTGTAGTATCTATAATGTTTCTTTCATGCCCCTTAAAGGTAATTAATCAGTATGATCAACCCTCCTAAGCCATCTATATGGGCATGCAGTTCACAGGAAGTTGAATAACATGATACCTTGATTAGTGATGGGTGGACTCGCAGATAAATGGGACCGGCACACCGAACCGAAAAAAAAAAATATGGTTCCGGCCTGGATTTGATCCCGGTTATTTGACAGGATGCTGGTCTCCATATAAATCTATGGGGACCAGAATCAGGCGATGGTGGTAGAAAGGATAAGGGGATAGGAGCAATTGCTTCATACTTGCCGAGTCTCTGGGTGGCTGTAACTGCTCCCACTGCCACTCTTTCACTTCTGGGGCCACTCATTTACCTTCATGCATATGCACTGCTTCCCCCGCCCACCGACATCTGTGATTGGTTGCAGTAAGATGTGTCCCCATCCTGAGTTGTAGCGTGTCAGCTGACTGCTTCTAATCACAGACGCTATAAGTGTCTATCGTGGTATAAAAATTAAATAAAAAATTGGCTTAGGGTTCCCCCATATTATGATATGCAGCACAGATAAAGAATATGGCAACATGCTGCATCCCCCAGCCGTGTCCTTATCTTGGCTGTGTATCAAAATAGTAGGAACTGCATGCTGAGTTTTTTTAAATATTTAAATAAATAATTTTAAAAAAACGTTGTGCGGTTCCCCCCAATTTTAACATCCATCCATGAAAAAGCCCAACAGCTAGGGGATATTATTCTAAGGCTGGGGAAATCCAAGGTTATTGAGTCCCCAGCTTAAAAATTGCAGTGTGCAATTGCAGTGTGCAGCTGCCCATGATTGCCGCATCTATTAGCTTTGACAATCCCGGCACTTTACTCAACTCTTCCCAATAGCCCTGGTGCAGAGGCAATCGGGGTAATAAGGGGTTAATGTCAGCTCATAGCTGCCACTAAGCTCAGATTAGTAATGTGAGGCGCCTATGACACCTCCATGTTATGATTCAGTGACCGAGGAGGATCAGAAAAAAGACCTAAAACTAGGAAACCCAGAATGTACCAGAGTGGTTGGAATCTCAGTGAACTGCAGACCTACCACTAACACACAACTAGAAGGAGCCGTGGGACGTGCCTACGATGGCCTGGTCGCCTCAACACAGCCGGAGAACTAATTATTCCTACAGAGAGAAATACAGGAAAGGTTAATCTGCCTCAGAGCAGTCCCCAAAGATATAGATAGCCCCCCAAATATAAAGATTACGGTGATGTAGGAAAACACAATACACAGGTAGAAAACAGATTCAGCAAAGATGAGGCCCAAACTATCTAAATAGGAAAGAACGGAAAAGGGCACTGTCTGCAGCCATGCAATACCCTAGAAAAAGAACCAACATGCCTGATATGGAAAAATACTGAGCACACATGGACTCTCCCCCACTATATCAGTAAACTTATCTGAAAGGAGTTCTGGTAGACATAGAAGCAACATTGAGCACTGGTAAGGAACAAGAAAACACTACTCAGTTATATAGGCCCAGTCAGAAGAACCTGATTGCCAATCATCCCCAGCTGTCTGGTCTCTATTCAGAAAGCAAACATCACTAGCAGCACACACCACAAGAGGGAGCCCCAATCTGGAACCTACTCCAAATGTATTCACAACACCTCCATTAATAATCTGTAAGTGAAAGTAAATAAACGCAAACACCCAAAAAATCCTTTATTTGAAATCAATTACAAAAACCACCCTCTTTCACCATTTTTTTAACCCCAAAAACACAGCTGCAGGTCCGATGTAATCCACTCAAGATCCCACAGCAATTCCTGCTCTGCTACTTCTGAATTCACAGCGCGCATATAGAACATGACTGCCTACTGTGAGCTCCAGGCAGAGACTGAATGATCCCCGTGATCAGCGGTGACATCACTCAGGTTAGTTGCGGGCACAGCTGGAGGTTCCTACAGTTCTCCACCTGTGACCATAAGTAACCTGACCTCAGATGACCTCAGTAATCTCAGTGAACTGACCTCAGATGAGACCTGCGTCTCCTAGCAGAAAACCACATTCTTTTGCCAAGAGATGCAAATTTGGTGCTGAAATTTTTACACCATATTCCTGCACCCAATCTACACCTCCTGGAAAAAAAATGTATCACTACTGCATCTTACTGCAGGCGGTTTTGATGTATTTTTTGCCAGGAGATGTAGATTGAGTGCATGAACATGGTGTAAACATTTTATCACCAAATTTGCATCTCAGCCAAAAAATGCAATAAAAAGTTTTGCCGCTTTTTTTGTTGCAGTTTATTGTCAGGTGGTGCAAATTTGGTGCTGAAATGTCTGCACCAGATTTTAGCACCAAATTTGCACCTCCTGGCAGAATAAAATGGGGTTTTTTTTACTTGTTTGGGACAAGAGATACAAATTTGGTGATGACATTTTTCCACCATATTCATGCACAGGCAAAAAAAAAAATCATCAAAACAGCATGCGATATGATGGGGTAGTGATGTGTTTTTTGTGTCAGGAGGTTTAGATTGGATGCAGGAATATGGTGTAAGAATTTCAGCTCCAAATCTGCATCTCTTGGCAAAAAAATGCAGTTTTCTGCCAGGAGATGCAGGTATGTCAACCTGAGTTTACTTAGGTCCCCCTAAGGTCAGATACCTGCGGTCACAGGTGGAGGGTCATGGGAACCTCCAGCTGTGCCCACAACTAACCTGAGTGATGTCATCGCTGATCACGCAGCTCACTCAGTCTCTGCCAGAAGCTAGAATTTACATGTAGCAGAGCTGGAATTGTCATGGGACCTCATGTGGATTACGTCAGACCTGCAGGGGTGCTTTATTTCAAATTAAGAATTTTTTTGGTGTTTATGTTTATGTTTATTTCTTTTCTCCTACAGATTAGTAATGGGGTGGGTCTCAGAGACACCATCCATTACTAATCTAGGGCTTAATGGGCTTAAAGGGCTTATTAGCCTAATTTCCACCACACCAGGGCAATCGGGAAGAGCTGGGTAACGTGCTGGGATTGTCACATCTAATGGATGCGGCAATCCTGGGCAGCTGCAAGATTTTTTTAGCTGTTGGGGCTCAGTAACCATGGGTCTCCCCAGCCTGAAAATACCAGCCCCCAGCTGTCAGGCTGAACATCAAAATTGGGGGAACCGCATGTTTGTTTGTTTTTTCAAATATTTATTTAAATAATTAAAAATTATTTTTTTAAATAATTAAATTTAAAAAAGCCGCATCACGCATCTGGTTCCTTCTATTTTAATTCACAGCCAAGATAAGCACACGGCTAGGGACTGCAGCCGGTAGCCATATGCTTTATCTGTGCTAGATGTCATAATATAGGGGAACCCTACGCCATTTTTTTTATTTATTTATTTTTACTCCAATTTACAGTGACCCACAGACAGAGTCTGTGATTGCAAGCAGTCAGACACTGTCACACAGGCTGGGGGTGTGTCTGACTGCAACCAATCACAGTCGCAGGACTGCCGGTGGGCGGAGGGAAGCAATGAATATGTGTGGGCGATAATTAGCATCCCGAAAGTGCAATTAGCGGCTGCAGTAGCAGTTACAACCGTGCCAGAGTCTCCATAAGTATGAAGCGCTTGCTCCAATCCCTCTATCCTTTCTACCATCATTTTTACACGCCGGATTTTGGTCCTCATAGACTTAAAAGGGGACTGGTGTCAGGCCAGACATCTGGAATCAATTCCGACCTGGAACCGGATTTTTTTTAATCCTCTTAGATCCGCTGGTCCCGTTTATCTGCGAGTCCACCCATCACTACTCACCACACATTGAATTTTTTCCCTCTTACTGTTACATCATACGGCTATTTTGACGGAAAAATAAAAAGTAGCTTATGGCTTTTTAAAGACAGGGGTGGAAGGGTTAAAAGGAATCCATCAGCAGGTTGTTGCCACTTTATCAGCATGAAGTAGGAAAAGAGACTCTGAATCGAACATTGAATTTTTTCCCTCTTACTGTTACATCATACGGCTATTTTGACGGAAAAATAAAAAGTAGCTTATGGCTTTTTGAAGACAGGGGAGGAAGGGTTAAAAGGAATCCGTCAGCAGGTTGTTGCTACTTTATCAGCATGAAGTAGGAAAAGAGACTCTGAATCGAATGATGTATCATTTATTATACAGGGTGCAGCAGTTGTGACACAATTAGAGTTTTTAGATTTAGCAGTACAGCAGAGCTCAAAAACTTAACCCACACCAGGTTCTCTGTATGCAAAGTCTATACAAAGTGAACTGCTAATTAAAAGGGATGGGGGTGTGGTTGGACTAGTGTAGTCCTGGCAATGATAATCCTAGGTGATAAAACATTTACTATAAGTAAACAACAGCTCAGCAGGGTAATAAATGAAACATGATTGAACTCTGTGTGTCAGCCTCTATCCCATGCTGTCTTCAGATCACATAGCAAATACCTGCTGACAGATTCCCTTTAAGTCAATCTCTAAAGGTCCAGTCACACTAAGCAACTTACCAGCGATCCCAACAACGATAGGGATCACTGGTAAGTTGCTAGGAGGTTGCTGGTGAGATGTCACACTGCGACGCTCCAGCGATCCCACCAGCAACCTGACCTGACAGGGATCGCTGGAGCGTGGCTACACGAGTTGCTGGTGAGCTCACCAGCAACCAGTGACCAGCCCCCAGCGCCGCGTGGAAGATGCTGCGCTTGGTAACTAAGGTAAATATTGGGTAACCAACCCGATATTTACCTTGGTTACCAGTGCACGGAGCTACACGTGCAGAGAGCAGGGAGCAGCGCACACTGAGCGCTGGCTCCCTGCTCTCCTAGTTACAGCACACATCGGGTTAATTACCCGATGTGTGCTGCAGCTACATGTGCACAGAGCAGGTAGCAGCGCACAATGCTTAGCGCTGGCTCCCTGCTCTCCTTGCTACAGCACACATCGGGTTAATTAACCCGATGTGTCCTGCAGCTACATGTGCACAGAGCAGGAGCCGGCACTGACAGTGAGAGCGGCGGAGGCTGGTAACAAAGGTAACTATCGAGTAACCAAGGACAGGGCTTCTTGGTTACCCGATGTTTACATTGGTTACCAGCCTCCGCAGAAGCCGGCTCCTGCTGCCTGCATATTTAGTTGTTGCTGTCTCTCTGTCACACACAGCGATCTGTGCTTCACAGCAGGACAGCAGCAACTAAAAAATGGCCCAGGACATTCAGCAACAACCAACGACCTCACAGCAGGGGCCAGGTTGTTGCTGGATGTCACACACAGCAACATCGCTAGCAACGTCACAAAAGTTGTTCGTTAGCAGCGATGTTGCTAGCGATGTTGCTTAAGGCCCCATCACACTAAGCAACATCGCTAGCAACATCGCTAGCAACATCGCTGCTAACGAACAACTTTTTTGAAGTTGCTAGCGATGTTGCTGTGTGTGACATCCAGCAACAACCTGGCCCCTGCTGTGAGGTCGCTGGTTGTTGCTGAATGTCCTGGGCCATTTTTTAGTTGTTGCTGTCCCGCTGTGCAGCACAGATCGCTGTGTGTGACAGCGAGACAGCAACAACTAAATGTGCAGGCAGCAGGAGCCGGCTTCTGCGGAGGCTGGTAACAAATGTAAACATCGGGTAACCAAGAAGCCCTGTCCTTGGTTACCCGATATTTACCTTTGTTACCAGCCTCCGCCGCTCTCACTGTCAGTGCCGGCTCCTGCTCTGTGCACATGTAGCTGCAGGACACATCGGGTTAATTAACCCGATGTGTGCTGTAGCTAGGAGAGCAGGGAGCCAGCGCTAAGCATTGTGCGCTGCTCCCTGCTCTGTGCACATGTAGCTGCAGGACACATCGGGTAATTAACCCGATGTGTGCTGTGGCTAGGAGAGCAGGGAGCCAGCGCTAAGCGGTGTGCGCTGCTCCCTGCTCTATGCACATGTAGCTGCAGCACACATCGGGTAATTAACCCGATGTGTGCTGTAACTAGGAGAGCAGGGAGCCAGCGCTCAGTGTGCGCTGCTCCCTGCTCTCTGCACGTGTAGCTCCGTGCGCTGGTAACCAAGGTAAATATCGGGTTGGTTACCCGATATTTACCTTAGTTACCAAGCGCAGCATCTTCCACGCGGCGCTGGGGGCTGGTCACTGGTTGCTGGTGAGCTCACCAGCAACTCGTGTAGCGACGCTCCAGCGATCCCTGCCAGGTCAGGTTGCTGGTGGGATCGCTGGAGCGTCGCAGTGTGACATCTCACCAGCAACCTCCTAGCAACTTACCAGCGATCCCTATCGTTGTTGGGATCGCTGGTAAGTTGCTTAGTGTGACTGGACCTTAAGTGTGACGGGGCCTTAACAGTTTAACAAATCTTACAACATGACCAATAGATAGAAATTTATTGGGACGATCACATAACGGCACGACTTGTTATAAGCCACATTCCTGATAACCAACTATAACAGTGATGAGACATGCACAAGTGTGCAGCATTTAATCAATCTAGATTTTTATACACTGGAGTAGTGATTCTAAATATCAGCCAGCAGAAATCTTAAAACCCAAAAAAATTGATGCAGAAAGTATACGGAAAAGTGTATCATGCATTACACAAAGAATAACCTTTTTATATGCTAAACCATACTAGCCCTTTAAGAATTCATCAGCGAAACATAATCATGAAAGATGAAGCAAGGGTCTGGTTTATTGGGATCATAACAAATCTCATTTTACCGCTTGGTTAGTAAATAGAGCTGTTAGTGGAAGCAATTCTAGACACAATAGGGGACCATGTCTCAAAGAGAGAAGAGGGATTAAGAAGTAATGAAGGTGTGTAAAAATAGAAGATTCATGATACATCAAGGCAGCAAAATGAAGCAGAGTAGACAGGAAATACTATACGACACCGGCAAAATGTGTATAAAATACAAAGACAGTATAACCAAAGGCACAAGATCAACATCTGATTCTTAAAAGGGGGTTAAGAAGATGTCCTCTATATTGTTTTATCAGTATCCAAAGGGAACCTACACCCCCAGTTCCCAACCAAAACTATTGCAGTCTTTCTTTTAATATGTGCTTAATCAAGCAGTCGGCTTTTCACCGCATTGCATTTGTTAATGGGGCAGAACTAGACCGATTTGATTCAATGGACCTGACAAGTCCCTTTAAAAATAATAAACAGCTATAAATATTGCACACCATACAATAATAAATATAAATTAAATACTTTATTATTGCAATATACTGTATATAAAAACATACATTCACCCATTCCCAGCATGACGATTTTCCAATTTTATGCCTTTGTTTTTTCCTACCATTTTTCCAAAACCCACAACTTCTTTTTTAATTTTTCTGTTATTATAGCCTTATAGACATGATCAATGCAATACCAAATTTGCATATTTATTTTTTTATTTAAGTGGTGAAAATAATTCAGAAATTCGAAAAGACGATGTTTTTTTGCTTGTGTCGCCATTTTCCAAGACTTGTAAGGTTTCCATTTTCCAATTAATTAAGCTGTGCTTGTTTTTTTTGTGCAGCGAGTTGGGAAGCTTCCTGGCCATTGACCCAAAATTTAAATATTTTGTTCACTGAGCCACTAATCGCAGCACGTAAAGCGGCCTTATCATTACCGATATCGCTAGCGCGCGTATCTGCCCCCATCGGTTGTGCGACACGGGCAAATCACTGCCCGTGGCGCACAACATCGTGCGGACCCGTCACACACACTTACTTGCATAGCGACATCACTGTGACCAGTGAACCGCCTCCTTTCTAAGGGGGCGGTTCGTTCGGTGTCACAGCGACGTCACTAAGCGGCCGCCCAATCAAAGCGAAGGGGCGGAGATGAGCGGAACGTAACATCCCACCCACCTCCTTCCTTCCTCATTGCTGGCGGGACACAGGTAAGGAGAGGTTCCTCATTCCTGCGGTGTCACACGTAGCGATGTGTGCTACCGCAGGAACGACAAACGTTTTTGCAACGATTCAAAATCGCTAATAGGTGTCACACGCAACGACATCGCTAACGCGGTTGGATGTGTGTCACAAAATCCGTGACCCCAATGACATTGCTTTAGCGATGTCATAGCGTATAAAGCCACCTTTAGTTATCCCTTTTACCTTGTGACATAGTCTCCATCATGCTGGAAAAAGCATTGTTCATTGCAGCTGGACTGTTGGGAGAAGTTGCTCTTTATTCATGGCAGTATTCTTAAAGGGTTGGTCCAAAGTAATTTTATAAATTTAGTGCCATTATCCAAACTATTTTCTAATATAATTGAATTAAAAATTACCTCTCCTTCTCTCACTTTATAACTGTTTTACTATTTTTTTTCTCACTTCCTTTTTGAAGACGTTTCGCTTGAGAATTTTAGTTCATGCTGGGATACGCAGGGTCATAAGGGGGCAGAGGGCAGAGTTTGCAGCCTCTGCTCCCTCCATGAAACGAAGCGTCATCAGTGATGTTCGTTTCAGGGGTTTGTCCAGTCCCTGAGTGATGTGCACTGTGCAATGTGCACAATGACAGCACGTTCTATGTTGTTGGCTCAGAGGAGCAGTAATGAGCCTGAAATAGAGCATGTTAGAATACCTTGCATGCAGAGACTAGTGATGTCACTTGCAGGGGCGGCGCTGGTCTCTATACACAGGGTATTCTGACAACATGTTCTGTTGCCAGATCATTACTGCTAATCTGGCAGAGAGCGCGCTGTCATTGTGCACATCACACACTGCAGAGTACGCAAGGAGTAGCCCAGCTCCTGAAACAAGTTTCCCTGATGGCACTTCATTTCAGGGATGGAGCAGAGGCTGCAGCAGTGAACGTGCATGTACTTGGATACTCAAATGAATCGTCATCTAAAATGGAAGTAAAAAAAAATAGAAATGCTATGTAATTAAGCAAGGATATAGAGTTTTTAATTCAAGTACATTAAAGAACAAATAAGACTACTGTATTAAATAGATAGGGATTTAGAATGAAAATTACTTTTAACTTCGAACAACCCTTTTAAAGGTAATGTATCGCGTTTTTTTTATTTTTGTATTAAAAATAGTGATTTTGAAATGAAGTATTTTTAATACAAAATGAAAATTGCAACTTATTTACTTTTTCTGTTATTCTAATTTTACTGGAGGCACTGGGGGCCATGTTGGATTTGCTGTGTGTGTAACGACAGTTACACACTCCTTTATGGCAGCCCCTGTGCATAGAGAATAGTGGTCGTGATCCAACCCCATTCACTAACGTTACAGTGGGCGTCTGCTGTGACCTGAACGCGCCCCCTGGGCTGTCCAGGTCACAGCAGAGGGAGGATCTCAGCGCCATTTTTGTGGAGCTTCAAGCCATGCTTTTTGCTCCACTTTACACCTGTCAACCACCGGGATGTGAGTCCGGGCCGCCTCCCCTCCCCCCCGCAAAATTGTAAGAGAGCCCACACCTTTGGATGAAAAGCAACCCCACACATTAACTCAGCAGACACCAGTGCATCTGCACCCACAGTGAAGGCATTTGGCGGCTGGCCTGGTGTTAAGATAAGCAGCAAATAAGCTACATCTCTCCAAAAAAATATGTAGGAAAGATTTACAGCATTTTTGGTATTATAAGGCGTGCTTTTTTAAAAAACAAAATTGGGGGGAAATGGGGGTGCGTCTTATAAGCCAAATGTGGTTTCCAGGTGGGGGCGCTGGAGAGGTAAAGTGGAGTCACAGGAGGCAGGGCCACTCCAAGAAGCTGGCAGTGGCACAAGTGGGATGATGCTGCAGACTCAGGGCTGGGGGGATGGGTGTATTAGCGGCGCAAGGCAGTTGTCATTGATCTCCCGGCAACAGATGCGATGGACTTCAGAAAATGGAGCTGGAGGCGGCACAGATTGAGATCTCAGCTCTCCAAGCTCTCAATCTATGCATGCACTGCCTCTGGTACCATTTTCCAGAAGTCCATTGCATCCGTCGCAGGAAGATCAATGGCGTCTGCCTTGTGCCGCCATGACACCCACCTCCTCTCATCATCTCCCCACTCGTGCCGTCGGCTTCCTGTGACTCCATGCCCCCCAGGTAAGTAATATTCGGCCTAAAAGATGGACTATAAGACTATAAGACGAACCCTCATTTTAACATTAAATTGTTTTTTTTTTCCCACTTTCCTCCTCTAAATTTTTGGTGCATCTTATGGTCCGATGCATCTTACAGTCTGAAAAATATCGTACATTATGCAGGAACTAGAGGGATTGGACTGTAGAGGACCAGGAAAAAGTTATTTTCTCTTATGAAGTCACTTTCAGGCTATTTGGGGCATCTAGAACAATGATTTGATGGAGAAGTAAAGGTGATCGCTACCATTAGTTCTGTGTGATATCAACAAAGAAAGTATCCTGACACCATTCATGTATGGGGTTATTTTTCATCTAGGGAGTGGGCTCACTCACTACTTCACCTAAGAAAACTGCCGCAAATAAAGAGTAAAGAATGGTATCTAAATATTCTCCAAGAAGACTTCTCCCAATGATCTTTGAGGATAAACAATGCTTATTCCAGCATGATGGACACCATGTCACAAGGCAAAAGTGATGCCTAAGGTGATCAGTGAACAAAACGTTGACATTTTGGGTCTATACCCAGGAAACTCCTCAGATCTCAATCCCATTGAGGACCTGTGGTCTATCCTCAAAAACAGAGTAGACAAACAAAAACATAGAAATTGTGATACTCCATGGACTGATTAGGCAAGATTTGGCCAAGGAGCTGGTATCTAGCATGCCAAGGTGAAGTGAAGAAGTCGTGAAAAATAGGGATCAACACTGTAAATATTGAGTCACTCTTTACATAAATTTGATGTACAGTATTGGCCAATAAAATGTGGAAAAAATAGTAAAGTCTGAATGTCTAACATAATTCTTTATCATTCCTTGGTGACATAATATTAAAAATATAAAATAATCTAAAAAATAAAATATGAATAAAGAAAAATGAGATCCTTTATTTTTAAAGCTGCAGAAAGTTTCATTTCCCAGACCTTCTCCCGTCTGCCTGTCAGCATTTTATACTTTGGTTTCGGTTCCGACCTAATGCCCGATTGCTGATTAAATAGATAAAAATTTTCGGTATCAGCTACAAAAGACCTAGATGATATAAATAACCTAAAAAGAGCTGCAACCTGGTATAGCTAAGGATGAGCTGATAGAAATCTTGCACCAGCCCCCGGTTCTGGCAGTCAGACAACCACCTGGCCTGATACAAAAATTAATTAGGAGGAAACTTCATTTTCATGATAAAGATATTGCCAAGAAGCAGCCACATAACAGTATACGCCGCAATGTGTGTCCACATGAATGAATCATCTGCTGTGATGGGGACGATGAAGGAGAGATTAAGAAAACGTGCTAGCTGCACTGAGGATATGCTGAGGAATTGTTACTGTTTCCATATACCAGTCATAAATGAAGTATTGGGTTTACAAAATGCACTTTGCATCGCTCCATTAATGCATTTTCAGTTAAAGCGAGGAAAGGGATTTTTTCTCTACAATAAACACAAATTATTTATTTTATTATCAACATACAGTTGAAACCAGAAGTTTACATTCACTATCTATAAAGACACATATGCATGTTTTTCTCATTATCTGACATGAAATCAGAATAAACGTTTCCTGTTTTAAGTCAATTAGGAACCAAAATTTTATTTGACAAATGCCAGAATAATAAGAAAGACAGAATGTTTTGGCATTTTTATTACTTTCTGCAAAGTCAAAGGTTTACATTCATTTCATTAGTATATGCTACCATTGCCCTTAAACTGTATGACTTGGGTCAAACATTTTGGATATTTTTCCACAAGCTTCTCACAATAGTTGGTAGGAATTTGGGCCCACTCTTCCTGACAGAACTGGTGTAACTGAGGCATGTTTGTAGGTCGTCTTGCTCGCACCTGCCTTCTCAGCTTTGCCCATACATTTTCAACAGGATGGAGATCAGGCCTTTGGGATGGCCATTCCAAAACATTGACTTTGTTATCCTTAAGCCACTTTGCAACCAGTTTGGCAGTATGCTTCGGGTCATTGTTCATTTGGAAGACTCATTTCTGCCCAAGCTTTAAGTTCCTGGTTGATGTCTTCAGATGCTGCTTCAGTATTGCCACATAATCTTCTTTCCTCATGGTTCCATCTATTTTGTGAAGTGAACCAGTCCCTCCTGCAGCAAAACAACCCCACAACATGACGCTGCCACCCCATGTTTCACAGTTGGGATGATGTTCTTAGGCTTCAAAACTTCTCCCTTTTTCCTCCAAAAGTAACAATGGTCATTATAGTCAAACAGTTCAATTTTAGTTTCATCAGACCACAGGATATGCCTCCAAAAATTAAGGTCTTTGTTCCTGTGTGAATTTGCAAACATTAATCTGGCTTTTTTATTTTTCTTTTGGGGGTAATGGCTTTTTCCTGGCAGAGTGGCCTTTCAGCCCATGTTTATGCAGTACTCGTTTAAGTGTAGATAATTACAATCTTACCAGCTTCCACCAGCATCCTCACAAGGTTTTTTACTTTTGTTCTTGGGTTGATATGCACATGTCTGACCAAAGCACATTCATTTCTGGTACACAGAACCCGTCTCCTTCCTTCCTTCTTTGTATTTGCATATAAGTGTTTGTACAGATGAACAAGGCACCTTCAGGTATCTGGAAATTGCACCCAAGGATGAACCAGACTTAAGGGCCCGTTACACGCTACAATCAAATGATATGTCGTCGGGGTCACGTCGTTAGTGACGCACATCTGGCATCGTTTGACATATCGTAGCGTGTGACAGCTACGAGAGACTGTGATCGAGCAAAAATACTGACCTTATCGTTGCTCGTTGACACGTCGCTCATTTTAAAAAAATCGAACGTCCTTCTGCGCGCCGGTTGTTCATTGTTCCCGAAGCAGCACACATCGCTCCGTGTGACACCCCGGGAACGATGAACTGCAGCTTACCTGCATCCCACCGGCAATGCGGAAGGAAGGAGGTGGGCCGGATGTTGCCTCCTGCTCATCTCTGCCCCTCCGCTTCTATTGGGCGGCCACTGAAAGACGTCGCTGTTACGCCGAACGTCCCTCCCCCTTCAGGAAGAGGATGTTCGCCGCCCACAGCGAGGTCGTTCAGGAGGTAAGTACGTGTGTCAGGGGTGACCGACTTTGTGCAACACGGGTGTTACGGTTGCTGCGAGCACTGGAGACTATGTCCAGATTTCTTGCTACTGCACATGTGCGAGCGCTGGAGACTAAGTCCTATCTTGGAGCCATTGCACATGTGCGGGTGACATCATCGCTGACACGAGGTCACATGTCTCTGACACCTTCTATGCCGATTGGTCGCTGGTCATGTGCTTGTGACGCCTTGCTCAGTGATAGGCCAGCATGACGTCACTCTTGTCGTTCTGGCAGCGGATTGGCTCTGGTGTCCTCCATCTTGGATGAGGCACAGAGTCTATATAAGACCCTGACACACGCCGCATGGCGCTCAGTCCTCTTGGTTCATGCATAAGAGTAGACGCTCTGTGTGCGTTCCTCTAGGCATTCCTCTGTCTATGCTAGGTGAGCGCTACCGGCAGGGTAGCGTTCTTATACCTTACAGCTTCGGCTGCTGTCCGTATCCTTACCTCTTAGGGGAGCGGACATAGGCAGGTGCCTGAGGCACATGGTCTGGCTGGGCCTTGTGATTCGACTCGTAGGTGGACGTTGCCACTAGGGTAACGTTCCTTATACTGCGTCTGGCAGTTGTTCGTATCCTCGCACACTAGGGGAGCGAACAGAGGTAGGAGCTTTGTGCGGCTTACGCTGCTGTTCGTCTCTTTTGCACCACTAGAAGAGCGGACCTAGGCAGGTGCCATATCTAGTGGTTCGTGTCCTCGCACACTAGTGGAGCGAACGCAGGTAGGAGCTTTGTGCGGCTTACGCTGCTGTTCGTCTCTTTTGCACCACTAGAAGAGCGGACCTAGGTAGGTGCCATTTCGCACACATTGCCTTTGACTCTGTGATTATTAACAGAGATCATTCCACACACCCTCCAAGTAAGGGAGGAATTGCTTTACTTACTTATTATATCCTTCTGTGAGTTAACAGAGGTATTGCACTCTGCCATAGTCTGCAGCAGAGTCTTTGCACGGTGGACCCTGACTGTCTGACACTCCTTTAGGTTATTAGCAGACAGCCCCCCGTAATAACGGGCTACAAATTGCCCGTGTTGCACAAACGATGGGGGTGGGTGCGATCGCAAATGTGATCACACGATAAATCGCAGCGTATAAAGCGGCCTTTATGCAAGTCCACAATGCTCTTCCTGAGATCTTGGCTGATTTATTTTGACCTTCCAATGATGCCACGCAAAGAAGCAGTGTGCTTCAGGTGTGCATTAAAATACATCCACAGGTGTGTCTCTAATTAACTCAGATGTTGTCAATAAATCTATCAGAAGCTTCCAAAGACATCATGATCATATGGACTGTCCCATATTGTTTAAAGGCATAGTACTCTTTGTGTATGTACATTTCTGACTTTGCAGAAAGTAATAAAAGTGCCTTAAAACATTCTCTCTCTCATTCGACAAATATAAATAATTTTGGTTCCTAATTGAGCTAAAATGGGAAAGTTTATTCTGATTTCATGTCAGATAGTGAGAGAAAAATATACATGTCTTTTTAGGTTGTATGTAAACTTCTGGCTTCAATTGTATATATTACAAAGTACATTAGCACACTGCAATTAACCCCTTTCAGACCAAAGAAGTACTGGTACGTCCTATTTTAACATCACTTGACGACTAAGGACGTACCGGTACATCCTGGCAATCGCAGGGACACAGGGTGCTGTGCCCCAGCAATCACCACCAGGGAATCAGCTAACTCAACAGCTGAAACCCGGCCCTCACAGCCAGAGATAGTACCCGCACCGTCCCTGGCTGTTTAACCCCCTAAATGGCATGATCAATACCGATTGCGGCACTTAAATGATTAGGAGAGGGATCGTGCTCCCTCTCCCCTCCGATCGAGACCCTCGTGATGTAATCACGAGGGCCCGATTGTTGTCATGGTGACCTGAGGTCATCATGATGACCTCCAGGTCACCTGACTATGGAAAGCTTGTGTGATCATGCCTGCAGTGCAGCTCTGACAGCTGCGATGCTCTGCAGTGATCAAACACTGCAGAACATTGCAGCTGCAATGTGAGTACTGTGGGAGGATATCCCATAAAGGGGCTAAGTAAAAAAGTTAAAAAAGTAGTGCTATTAAAAATTAAAAAAAAGAAAGAACAAAAAACAAAAAAAATATTCCAATAAATAGTTAAATTTGTTAAAAAAAACTAGAAAAAGTACACATATTTGGTATTGCTGCATTCATAAGAACCTGAGCTACAAAACTGTCACACTAATTAACCCCTTCACTGAGTATCATAAAAAAAGTAGTAAAAACTGTCTTTTCACCATACAGCTTTCAAAAAAGTGGAATTAAACGTGATCAAAAAGTCATATAAATAAAAATGGTATTGCTGAAAAAATCATCTTGTCCCGCAAAAAAACAAGATAACATACAGCTCTGTCAGCAAAAAGCTAAAAAAAGAAGATATAGCTCTCAGAATACAGCAGTGAAACACTATTTTGTTTTTTTTTCCTATAAAATAGTTTTTATGGTGTAAAAGCGGCAAAACAAAAAAAAAAACACTTAAATGTGGTATCTTTGTAATCCTATTGACCTGAAGAATAAAACTGTCATCACTTTTATGGCATGGCAAACAGCTTAAAAAAAAAAAAACTATTCCTGAGTTACTGTTTCTTTTTGATTCTGTCTAACAAATAGTGGAATAGAAAGTGATCAAAATTTATTATGTGGCCAAAAATGGTATCAATAAAAACTACAACTCGTCCTGCAAAATACAAGCTCTCACATGACTCTGTCACCAGAAAAAAAAAAACTATAGCCTTTCAAATCCGGGGATGCAAAAAACTTTTATTTTGTAAAAAACATTTATAGTGTGATAATCGCCAAATCTAACAAAAAGATATAAGCCTGGTATCACTGTGATCATACTGACCCAAGAAATAAAGCCATCCTATTGCATATACCGCATGAGGAATAGCATAAAAAATAAATCCAGCCAATTCTTCGCCTGCTATTGATTTGTTCATTCTGCCGCTAAAAGATTGCGATACAGGATGGCTCCTATTTATCCTGCGCACTAAGCTGAGCACTTGCACCGGCATTACGTATCAATGTATGTGCCCATGTTAAAGAATAGTAGCATTTTGGACGCAGCATGTTTTCGCTGAGTACAAAACGCTGCATTGTGCAGTACAAGGCCAGTGGGTAGATTTATAGAAATCCCATGCCCACTATTCTTTTCTATGCAGCTTAAACTGACCTGTAATGCAGCTTACCTAGATGCAACATTTCAATTTATGCTGAGGAGATGTGAATGTCCTCAGCTGGGAAAACAGAACGAAACTCCACAGCACCCCAAACCCCGATAGTGGGCATGGGCAGCTGCAGTATTCTGCAGAGAACGCTTGTTTTCTCTGAGGATGACACACTACGTCCAGGACGCAGCGCTGGAATGTACCCTAATCTCTGAAAAATGTGATTCAAACAAAATTCCCAAAGGAAAATTCACTGTAATGAGGGAGTCACTTTGACCTCACGTCTGGACTGTGGACTAGCGGTATCCATCTTTTTACTCCTCTTTTTCGGCGTGCACAAAAGTGTGGTCATCAACAGTTTTATTCACCTTTGAAAAGACGGACACCAATGAACAGAGGCCAAAAGAAGTCTGGAGTAACTTTGCTGCCTCATTAGTGAATGGATCTGTCACAAGTGTCACCTGAATCACATATTTTGGAGATGTAGATGGAAACCCCGATGTAAGTGCTCAGCATAGTGCACAGGTAAATGTGAACTGATCCAAAATGTTCTGTACCAAAATCACCACCAAATAGCATTCAACTAAACCCACAAAAACACAAGTCCTCACTCAGGTCTGTCATCGGATAGCGGAAAATATAGGAGGCTTCCAAATTACTGGTAGCACAAAGGCTCTCAAAAAATGCTATGGCTCCCCTCTCAAAAAAGAAATCCAGCAAAATCTGTCACTTGTGTGTGTGTGGGGGGGTTCTGCTGTTCTGGCACCTCTGGGGCATTGCCAATGTGACATGGCACCCACAAACCATTCCAACTAAATCTGCACTCCAATATGGCACTTTTTCCCATCTTCACATTCTACTGTGCCTCAAAAGTAGTTTTTGACCACATATGGGGTATTGGTGTACTCAGGAGAAATTGCATAACAAATTGTATAGTTCATTATCTCCTTTTACTCTTGTGAACTTGAAAAATTTGGGGTTAATCCAACATTTTTTAGGTTAAAAATGTATTTTTTCATTTTCACAGCTTAACGTTATAACATTCTGTGAAGACCCTGGGAGTTCTAGGTGCTCACTAAACATCAAGATAAATTCCTTGAGGGGTCTAGTTTCCAAAATGGAGTCACATGTTGGGGTGCACCACTGTTTAGGCATATCAGGGGGTCTCCAAATGCAACATGGTGTCTGCTAATGATTCCAGCCAATTTTGCAGCCAAATAGTGCTACTTTCCTTCTGAGCCCCGCCGTGCACTGAAACAGTTGATTTGCACCACACATGAGGTATCTGTTTACTCAGGAGCTTAGTTTCCAAAATGGGTTCACTTGTTGGGGAGCTAAATAGTTTAGGCACATCAGGGGGTCTCCAAACAGGAAATGGTGTCCGCTAATGATTCCAGCTAATTTTGCTTTCAAAAAGTCAAATAGCGCTCCTTCCCTTCCGAGCCCTGCCATGCATCCAAACAGTTGATTTCTACCATATATAAGGTATCTGCGTACACAGGAAAAATTCTACAATAAATTTTATGGTGCATTTGTTCCTGAAATCCTTGTAAAAATGAAAAATGTTACGCCTAAAGTAACATTTTTGTGGAAAAAAAGTAACATTTTCATTTTTTCCTTCCACATTGCTTTGGTTCCTTTGAAGCACCTTAAGGGTTAATAAGCTTCTCAGATGTGGTTTTGAGCAGTGAGGGGTGCAGATTTTAGAATGATGTCAATTTTGGGTATTTTCTGTCACCTAGGCCTCTCAAAGTCACTCCAAATGTGATGTGGCCCCTAAGAAAATGGTTTTGTAAATTTTGTTGGCAAAATCAGAAATTGCTGATAAACTTTGAAGCCTTCTAACTTCCTAACAAAAAAAAAATTGTGTTTCGAAAATTCGGTGATGTAAAGTAGATATGTGGGAATTGTTATTTATTAACTATTTTGTGTGACATAACTCCCGGACTTAAGGGCATAAAGTTTCAAAGTTTGAAAATTGTGAAATTTTCAAATTTTTCACCACTTTTCTGATATTTTCACAACTGAACGCAAAAATTATCTTCCTAATTTTACTACTATCATGCAGTACAATGTGTTAAGAAAAAACATTCTCAGAATCACCGGGATCCGTTGAAGCATTCCAGAGTTATAACCTGTCAAATTGACAATGGTCAGAATTGCAAAAAATGGCCTGGACATTAAAGGGAACCAAACATCAGGATTTTCGTATATAAGGTAAAGCCAGTGCAGTACTGGTACTATCAGGCACAGTCTGCACATACCATTAGTGGGCAGCTCGGATGTTTAGGCTTTGAAATCTAAAGGCCCCGTCACACTAAGCAACATCGCTAGCAACATCGCTGGTAACGAACAACTTTTGTGACGTTGCTAGCGATGTTGCTGTGTGTGACATCCAGCAACAACCTGGCCCCTGCTGTGAGGTCGTTGGTTGTTGCTGAATGTCCTGGGCCATTTTTTAGTTGTTGCTGTCCTGCTGTGAAGCACAGATCGCTGTGTGTGACAGCGAGACAGCAACAACTAAATGTGCAGGCAGCAGGAGCCAGCTTCTGCTGAGGCTGGTAACTAATGTAAACATCGGGTAACCAAGAAGCCCTGTCCTTGGTTACCCGATATTTACCTTTGATACCAGCCTCCTCCGCTCTCACTGTCAGTGCCGGCTCCTGCTCTGTGCACATGTAGCTAGCTGCAGCACACATCAGGCAATTAACCCGATGTGTGCTGTAACTAGGAGAGCAAGGAGCCAGCGCTCAGTGTGCGCTGCTCCCTGCTCTGTGCACATTTAGCTGCAGCACACATCGGGTTAATTAACCTGATGTGTGCTGTAACTAGGAGACTGGGGGCTGGTCACTGGTTGCTGGTGAGCTCACCAGCAACTCGTGTAGCCACGCTCCAGCGATCCCTGCCAGGTCAGGTTGCTGGTGGGATCGCTGGAGCGTCGCAGTGTGACAGCTCACCAGCAACCTCCTAGCAACTTACCAGCGATCCCTATCGTTGTTGGGATCGCTGGTAAGTTGCTTAGTGTGACTGGACCTTAAGTTTGTGAAGTTTAAAAATTCATCATTCATGCGCCCTCACTTCTTCAGATCTCGTTGTGACCGCGATATCTGTTACTAAGATCAACCCCCCTTATAGATCATATATGGGCAGGCAGGAATTTGAAATGTAAATTAATTGACACCTTTATTGACATATTTTTTATTGCTGAATTCCCAAGTTTTAACCCCTTCACCCACGAGCCTATTTTCACCTTAATGACCAGGCTAATATTTTCAATTATGACCAGTGCCACTAGATGCAGAAAGGCTATGTGCACACTAGAAATGTCCTTTTTCTCAAGAAACTTTCTTGAGAGACATTCTGGGAGTTGAAGATTCCCGCACGTGCGGGAAAAAAACGCACCAAATCCGTGGTAAAAACGCATGCGTTTTTAGCGCGGATTAGCCGCATTTTTACCGCGATTTCACCGCGGATTTTCCGAAGGTTGTTCCTGACACATGCAAGTATAGAAATTCTGGGGGTATTCCGCAGGTAATAATGGACATGCTCATTTTCTCAAGAAAATTTCTCGAGAAAATTTTCTCAAGAAATTTTCTTGAGAAAAATCCGCAGCGTGCGCACAGCTATTTTTTTTACACATAGGTTTTGCTGGGAAATGTCTGCAGAAAGATTTCTAATCTTTCTCAAGAAATTTCCGCCGCAAATCCGCGGGTAAATCCGCGGGTAAAACGGTCTAGTGCGCACATAGCCTTATAACTCTGGAACGCTTTAACGGATCCCGGTGATTCTGGGATAATTTGTTAGAGACATATTGAATTTCATGTTAGTAGCAAATTAATGCTATTTTTTGCATTTGTTTGTGAAAATATTAGAAATTTGGTGAACATTTTGAAAAATTCACAATTTTCAAACTTTGCATTTTTATGCCCTTAAACTAGAGAGTTATGTTCCATAAAATAGTTAAAAAATAATATTTCCCACATGTCTACTTTATATCAGAACCATTTTTGAAACAATTTTTTTATTAGGAAGTTAGAAAGGTTAAAAGTTTATCAGCAACTTCTCATTCTTCCAATAAAATACAAAACCAATTTTTTTGGACAACATCACATTTGAAGTGACATTAAGAGGCCTATCTGACAGAAACGAACAAAAGTGACACCATTCTAACAACTGCTGTCACGCTCCCGGTGTCCCAGCAGCGCTCCTTACCTACGGAGCCAGTTTCACCATCCAAGCACCGCTCCGTACCCACTGATCCGGTTGCACCTGCATTGCACCGCTCCATGCTCACTGATCCAGTCTCGCCATCGCACCACCGCTCCTTGCTCACTGGTCCAGTCCATACGTCCACCGGTCACGCCTGCCGCTCCCGCTCTTGCTCCCATGAGTCCTGTTCCAGGTCTCAGGAGTCTGACTCTGAGTCTTAGACACATGTTTCTGTATAGGACCGGGCCGCGCCCACTCACCTGGTCTTATAGGCCCAGCACTGCTGCAACAGGAAATGACCTGAGGCTGTGCTGGGTATATAGGACTGGCCTTTCCATGTGGGCGAGGCCTGATCATCGCTTGTGTTTCTTTGCTTTGTCTTGTGAGCTAGGTGCTCAGGTCCTTTTGTTCCTGTTTCCTGTATTACTGCCTTAAAGTACGCTGTGACCCTAGTGACCTGGTCCTGTCTTTGCTTCCTGATACCTGCACCTGTTCCTGTACTGTCCTATGGGACTCCATGACCCTGGTGACCTGGTTCTTCCCGTTCCTGCCACGCAAGTGCTCCAGCTACCGTGTACCCTGCCCTCCAGGTGGGGTGCTTGGTCCAGTGGATCCACCTCCTGGGCCTACCAGTCCTCCCCGGCCCTCACAACTGCACCCCGCAAAGTGCTCAAAATAACATTCAACAAGTTTATTACCCTTTAAGTGCTTCACCGAAACTAAAGCAATGTGGAAAAGAATAAAAATTGTATATTTTCCCAGATACTTTATCCCCAAATTTTGCATTTTTACAATCGTAGCAGGATATAAAGCACCAAACAATTTGTAACACAAATTTTTTGTCAAATGGCAGGGATTGGAAGAAAAGGAGTGCCATTTGACTTTTGGAACGCAAAAGCAACTGGTTTATATAGCGGACGCCAAGTCGCATTTGCAGAGCCCCTGATGTGCTAAATAGTGGAAACTCCCCACAAGTCAGCAGGAGAATATGGGGTATGGGAAGAAATCCAGCAATTGGCGTCTTCATAAAATCATTCTTTTATTTAAAAAATATTTAAAGTCACATTAAGACATAAAAAGATGTGAAATAGCCATGGAAAATAGTATAAGAACAACAAACATGTTTCAGACACAGGCCCTTATTCATTTTATGAAGACGCCGATTACTGGATTCCTTCCTATTCCTCGTATTCTCCTGTTGGCGCTTCAGATTTCGCTGCAATGGACGTCCTTTACAACTGATGAGCTGGCTTATTTCCTTCTACTCCCCACAAGTCACCCCATTTTGGAAACTAAACCCCTCAAGGAATTTATCTAGATGTGTGGGTGAGCACCATGAAACCACAGGTGCTTCACAGAATTTTATAACGTTGAGCCGTGAAAATGAAAAAAAATATATTTGTACCACAAAAATGATGTTTTAGCCCCAAATTATTTCATTTTCACAAGTATAACAGAAGAAAATGCACCTTACCATTTGATGTGCAATTTCTCCTGAGTACTATTTGGCCACACAACAGGGCTCAAAAGGGAAGAAGCGCCAGTTGACTTTTGAAATGCAAAAGTAGCTGAAATCATTAGCAGATAGCAAGATGCGTTTGAAGAGCTCCTGATGTGCCTAAATATTAGAAACCCCCCACAAGTGACCCCATTTTGGAAACTAGATCCTTCAAGCAATTTATCTAGATGTGTAGTGAGCACCTCCAACCCCCATGTGCATCACAGAATGATATACCATTGAGCTGTGAAAATAGAAAATTATGTTTTTTTCCACAAAATTGTTGCTTTAGCTCTAATTTTTTTTTATTTTCACAAGGGTAACAGGAGAAAATGCACCACATAATTGGATGTGCATTTCTCCTGAGTATGCCGATGCTCTATATGTGGTGTAAAATTGCTATTTGAGTACACAGCAGGGCTCAGAAGGGAAGGAGCACCATTTGAGTTTTAGAAATGCAAAATTGGTTGAAATCGTGAGTGGCTGCCATGTTTGTAGCCATGTCTGATGTGCATAAACATTTGAAACTCCCCACACACATTGGCAACTATACCCCTCAAGGAACTTATCTAGATGTGTGCTGAGCACCTTGAACCCCCAGGTGCTTCACTGAATTTTATAACATCGAGCCGTGAAAATAAAAATCACATTTTTCCTCACAAAACTCTTCTTTTAGCCCCAAATTTTGTATTTTCACAAGAGTGGAAGGAGAAAAGGCTCCATACAATTTGTTTTCCAATTTCTCCTGAGTATGCCAATACCCCATGTGTAATGGAAAACTACTGTTTGAAAGGGAAGGAGCACTATTTTGGCTGGAATAGATTACAGAAGCCATGTCACATTTCAAGATTGCTTGACATGCCAAAACAGCAGAAACCCCAAACAAGTGAACCTATTCTGCAACCTACACCCCTCAAGGAATTCATCTTGTGGTGTAGTGAAGAATTTTAACTCTAAGGCGATTCTCGGAATTGTATAACATTGGGCTGTGAAAAGAAATATATTAACCATTTATTTCCATTAAAATGTTGCTTTGGCCCCAAAGTTTTAATTTTCAAAAAGGGTAAATTTGGATAATAGAAGAAAATGCACTATACAATTTATTACACAATTCCTCTTGAGTTCGCCAATTCCCCATTAGTGATCAAAAGCTATTTTTGAGGCACAGTGCAAAGCTCAGAAAGGAAAGAGCGCTATAAGGGAGTCCAGATTTTGGGGGTTTCTTGTCACATTGGCCTAAAATCATAATAATAAAAACTCCAACAAGTCCAGCAAAAAAAAAAATCAAGCCTCACATGACTTTGTCATCATTAAATTAAAAAAAAATTATAGCCATCAAAATTCAGTGATGCAAAAAACCTTTATTTTGTACAAAAAATGTTTTTTTACTGTGATAGTAGCCAAGTCTAAAAAAACTATATCAATTTGGTATTGATGTAGTCGTACTGATCAGAGAAATAAAGCCTACTTATCACTTGTACCAGAAAGTTAAAATAGTAGAAAAGCCAAGTCTTCAATTGCTGTTTTATTCTGCCTCTCAAAGACAGCAAAGGTGCTGCTCATATTTTTCCTGAGCTCTGCGCTGAGCACTTATGTCAGGGTTTACTTGTAAATCTCTGAAAAATGTAATTCAGCTAAAATTCCCAAAAGAAAATTCGCTGTAATGAGGCAGGGGGGAGTCACTTTGAACTTTCGTCTGGCCTTTGGTTTGGAGGTGTCCATTTTTTTATGCGTCTTTTTAGGTATGCTCCAAAGAGTAACTCTGCTGCCTCATTATAATGAATGGATCTGTTAAGGGTTTCACCTGAATCACGTATTTTGGAGATGTAGATGGAAACGCTGATGTAGGTGCTCAGCATAGAGTACAGAATAAATGTGAAGTGATCCAAAATATTCTGTGCCCCCCATTGCCTCCAAATTGCATTCAACTCAACCCACAAAAAAACAAGTTTCCACTCAGAATCCATCATCTGTTAATTGAAATATAGGGATATTCCACTTTGCTGGTAGCACAAAGGCTCTGGAAAAGTGCTATGGCTCCTTCCCTAAAAAGAAAACAGCAAAATCTGCACTCCTAAATCCAATTGCCCCCGCTTTTCTGACCACCATAATATGCCTAAACCAGCTAATGTCAACGTTTGGGATTTTTTAAGTGAGACGAGCCCACTTAATTTACGTGTGTGTCCATAAGCATGAGCTGGGCAATATGTATGTGCACTACAGTTTACTGTGCACTACAATTGTGCAATTAGTAAATTTTAATTTTACAACATTCACTGCATTTGAATACATGGGTATTTTGCAGAGACCAAATCATGACTAAACCCACAGATGAATTCCCAGAGGGGTATAATTTCCAAAATGTGGTCACTTGAGGCAGTTTCTGCTGTTCTAGCACTTAAGGGCTCTGCTAATGGAGTACGCAAAGTAGTCTAGAAAAATGTGTGCTCCAAATTCAAATGGCGCTCCTTCCCTTCCAAGCCCTGATAGGTGGCCAAATAGTACTGTACAGTCACATGTGGGGTATTGCCATAGTCAGGAGAAAGTGTGTAACACATTCTGGGGTCTTTTTACCTATTCCCCTTGTGAAAATTGAAATATGTGGTTAAAACAACATAATGTAATATTTTCTTTTTTCACCGCCCAATAGTATAACATTTTGTGACACACCTGTGGTGTCAATGTGTTTACTGGATGAATTCATTGAGGGGTGTACTTTGTAAAATTGGGTCACATATGATGGGTCTGATTTTGCGGAAGCGAACTCCCTTTCCCAGCCTCCTAAAGGCTTTAATCGCCATTGATCGCAGTATTTAGGACGTTAAACAGCTAGAGCTAGTCTATAACAAATGCTGAGCTCCCAGCAGCGATCGCATGTGCCAGCCCATGTGTTTGCACAATAGCCATAACGTACATTTACATAGTTATGCGGGTACCCCTTCCCGACCAAACTTACGTCAAATGTTGGGAAGGGATTAATGCACATGCAAGTTAGATTTTTAAGTGCTCAGGTTGTGATGGAGCACTTCTCAAAGCCTCTGCCTTCTAAAGGGTGCTTTACACGCTGCGACATCGCTAACGATATATTGTCGGGTTCACGGTGTTTGTGACGCACATCCGGCGTCGTTAGCAACATTGCAGCGTGTAACACCTATGAGCGACCTTAAACGATCACAAAAGAGTTAAAAATCGTTGGTCTGGGACACGTCGTTCATTTACCAAAAATCGTTGTCTGGCCAGTAGCGAGATTGTTCGTCGTTCCTGCGGCATCACTCATCACTATGTGTGACACCGCAGGAAGGACGAATATCTCCTTACCTGTTCCGGCCTCTCATCTCCTCCCCTCCTCTGCTATTGGGCGGCTGCTTAGTGACGCCGCAGTGACGTCGCTATGACGCTGAACGCACATTCCCCTTGAAGGAGGGATTGTTCAGCGGTCACAGCGACGTCGCTGAAAAGGTATGTGCGTGTGACGCTGCCGTAGCGATAATGTTCGCTATGGCAGCGATCACTAAATGTCGCACGAACGACGGGAGCGGTTGTTATCGCGCAAGACATCGCTAGCTATCGCTAGCGATGTCGCAGCATGTAAAGCACCCTTAAGGCTATGTGCGCACGTTGTGTAGTGTCCATTCTGAAAAATCTGCAGCGATTTGGCAGTGCATGCGCGCTTCAAATCGCTGCAGACACACTGCGTAATGGATTCAGTGTGTCTGCAGAATAGATGCTGATTTCATGCGCTCTGGATGCTGCCTCTCCCATAGAGTGGGAGCAGCATCCAAAGCGCACGAAAGAAGTGACATGTTACTTTTTTGAGCGCAGCGATTTGGATCAAAATTTCAGCATGCAAATCACAGCGCTCTCAAATGCAACGTGCAGATGGATTATGCACAATATTCATAGATTGTGCTGGGGACGCAGGACGCATGTGTGCCGCCCCCGTGGAAGCAGCCGAGCTGCTCGGATCCGGGTTTGCTGTGGCTCGAGGGTCTCCGGACCCGGGGGTCGTGCAGCCACTCAAATGTAAGGGGGATATTTACAGGGGAGTTGATATATAGTTCGTGACGCCACTCGTGGTGTACGTTAATTTGGGGAGTACCACCGCTGCCGTTGGGAGTACTCGGAGTGATGAAGTGGGGCAGTGTGCCGCCCCCGTGCCAGCAGCCGTGCTGCTTGGACCCGGATCTGCGATATGGCTCGAGGGACTCTACCGGACCCAGGGGTCACGCAGACACTCCGAATAAAAGGGCTACGTATTTGTACGGGGGTTGTTGAAAACTGTCTGTGACGCCACCCACGGTGTGTGGTGAGATGTAGCACCAACGCTGCTGTTGTGGGGCTCCCAGGGGCGATGGGTTGGCAGCTGGATGTTAACCCCTCCGTAGGCAGGGATGGATGCCCCGGGGCCCAATATCTCCCTGCAGGGGATGATAACGGCAGGGGCCGGCACACCCGGTCAGCCCGGTAAAGTTACTCAATGTTGAATCAATCACACAAGTGTTTTGGTAAACCAAGGTGATAGTGGCCGGCTGCCGCAGACGGGTGTATCTGGTCCCACACCCGGAGTGATGGTCACTGCCCCTTTCCTCTGCACTTTGTGTTTTCTTGTGTAGGCTTCCCGGTGTGTAACGCAGGAGTCCGCTCCCGGTCCTCTGGTTGGGAGCCGTGCCCGTCAGACGCTGACCCATGGGATCTACCGGGCCCTGGCGGATGCCCTATCCCTCTCTGTGGGTGGTTGTTTACTTTTCGGGACTTAGGTTGGGACAGGACCTGGAATCCTGCCCTCAATCGGTTAATTAGCTAGGCCATCAGTGCTGGTCCTGGCTTCAGGGTCCGAGTACCCCCTTGTGTGCACGGTTTCCGGGTCGGTTCTCTGGTGTCAGTACCGGCGGGCTACAACCCTGCCCCGGTCCTTCAGATCTGCCGAGCTGTCTTCCCATCTCCTGCTGGCGGTGACCACCGTCTGCTACCTAGCCAATGTGTCAGGGCTCCGACCCCAACACCTGTCAGTTTGAACTTCAGGCCTTGACTGCCTGAGCTCGACTCCTCAACTTCACTCCTCACTCCTCCAAACTTAACTTAAAACTCCCTGTTTTCCCGCCTCGGGCTCTCCAGACCCCTAGGTGGGCCTTTCCTTTCCGCCTGGTTCCGCCCACTTGTGTGCCTATCCTTCCCTGAGGGGGTGACTAGGGTTTCAGGTCAGCTGATTTAACCCCGTGTGAGAGTGTTATGCGGGGGCCTATTCTGTGTGACTACCTGGTTTTGCCAGGGCGTCACAGCAGCAAGGTATCGTAACCCTCCACGGGTAGGGGGATGCCCCAGGACTCGGTGTAGGGGTACCATGGGGCACAGGGGTCACTCTCATATTCACTCAGTTCATAAGCAGATGCTCACAACCGGGTAAACTAAGTCTCTGGGTACCGCTGCCGCTGAGGGGAGCTCATCCGGGTCCCGTCCCCAAAAGTGTTGCCTGGTGATCCGTTACCTGCCTCCTGGCACTATGTTTGCCTTCAACTTGGTGGCCCAGTAGTATGGAACTAGCCGGGCCCCGCTCCCCACTATGGCTAAATGTGGGAGCTTGCTCTCAGGGCTCACGCTTGGGATTTTCTGGACCATTTTGGATTGGAAAGTCCTATCCCCCTCGTTGCGCTAATGCCCTAATTCTGGAGCGGGTGGCAACAGATCATAAAAGCTCTGTTCTCAGGTGAATTGTCGAGTTGCCTGAAGCTACTCCCCGACCTAGGGTTCGTGTGCCCCGTCGTGGCTTCGGTCCCAGACCGGGGACAGTGCTAGGCTGCCGGCTGTCCTCCTTGACAGGTCCAGGCACCTTTCCACAATCCCCTGCGACTGGGGGTCCGACTCCCTAGACCCAGACCACCGTCTGAAACCTAGACAGTTCTTCCAGGAGCCACCGCTCCTGACCTCCTCTGAGCTCTTCACAGCTCAAGGGCTACTTCCCTACTCTCTCTCCACTCACTGACTGACTACACTCCTCACCTCCCCTCCCTGAACCGCCAGGTGGGCGACTCTATTCCACTCAAGCTGTCTACTGGTGTGTCTCGTGGGTGTGGTGCAGGGTGTATCTAGGATTTGATTTGCTGTTGGAGGCAACACCATTTAGATAGGGACCCAGAACCAAGAGGGAGGCAGAATACGGCACGGAAGGGTAGCTTGTGCAGTACCCTGTGATGACCTGATAGTCCAGACGCGTCACACATGGATTTACGTTGCAGTGCAATATGCAGTGTAAATGTCTCGGGCGGGGAGGAGGCCGCCGCCGCTTTGCTCTCGCTAACTCTCGGTTCCGGCGCTGCTGCGATGGCTGCTCGGTGGCTCGAGCGGTGGGCCGGATCCGGGGACTCGAGCGGCGCTCCTCGCCCGTGAGTGGAAGGGGTGGTTGGATTGGGGAATTTAGTCTGTGACGCCACCCACGGGTCGTGGTGAAGATGGACACCACCGCTGCTGGTGACGGGGATCCCGAGAGCGATGGTAGGGAGCAGCTGGGATGTTGTTTTCCCCCTCTGTGGGTAGGGGTCGGTGGTCCCTGGGCCCGATGATGAGATGGGGAGGCAGGGTAGGTGAGGTGCAGGGTTGCAGGGACAGCGCGGCGCGGTGCCGGATGGCACTGGTGTACTCACTCAGCAATGAATGCACAAAGTCTCTAGTAAACCAAACGGCTGGATGGATGGGTCCCGCAGACGGCTGCAGTGTTTACTCCCGGTAGGTTGGAGGTGGCTGCCTTTCCCTGCACCTGTTGTGTATCTTCGGTCCCGATGGCTTCCCACCGGTAACCCGCTCCCCAGCTTGGATATGGGCCGGAGGAGCCCCTTTTGCCCACAGGCTCTGGCCCTGGGAATTCTAACTGTGGCGGTAGTTGTGTTTCCCTTTCTCGGTTTGGACGGTTGCCTTCAGTCGGGTCTTTGCTGCTAGGAAACCCCCGAGGTTCCGGTCGCTAACAGATTTGATCTGTTTAACGGCGACTCCAAGCCTGGTCGGGGTCCGCAGGCCCTGCCGGTTTGTGCTGGCTTCTCTTGGCTCCCCGGTTCGGTACCGGTGGGCCACCGCCCGTCCCTGGTCCTACGGTTCCGCGTCAATTGGCCTCTCCTGCAGATGGCCACCACCGTCTGCCAACCTTGCTCTCGGTGCCCGGGCCACGTACCCGGACACGGTCAGTCTGTTCCTCACTTGCTACTTTACTCCTGCTCCTTCACTCTCCCTAACTGTTCTGACTTCCTTTCCCGCCTCCAGGACTGTGAACTCCTCGATGGGTGGGGCCAACTGCCTGGCTCCACCCCACCTGGTGTGGACATCAGCCCCTGGAGGGAGGCAACAAGGATTTGTGTGTGACTGGTGTGCCTATCTCGGGGTGTGGGGTGTGTTGTTGCAGTACCTGTGACGACCTGGCTTCTCCAGGGCGCCACATAAACGCATGAAATTATGCAACATACACACATAGCCTAAGGCTGTTTCCCCACCTGCCTCTTTAGATTGATTGACTGTGTAATATCAGTCACCAAATAATGGAATCAGACTGTGATCTATTAATCAAGCTGAAGAAGCTGGTGCCAGGTAGAAAACAACCTCGGAAGGAAATTGTCACTCAAATATACAGTATTCTGGAATGCTGTATATGAGAGCTCACTGGTGGTGGCCGCAGCTTATAGTCATCAAATCTGGTGACGGGTTCCCTTTAAGATTCCACCCCATTACAGCTCAGTTTTGCAAGCACAAGATGCTTTATGAATACACATGCAGTGATTTTCTCTGCATTTTGCGTTGGCTTTGCCACCATAGGTTTTTTTTTTCACTTTAAAGATTAAAATAGTGAGCAACTTCCAAGCAGAAGCCACGTGAAGTGGTAAAGTCGCTACTTTTAAACATTTCATGTCTTTGCAAACTGAAGTCGTTAAAAGAAGCTCATCTGACTGAAGATATGCATGGCAAGTCGTATTTACATTGTGGTGCATATGTTCATTCGTTTTAGCGTCTCTTTAGGACTTTTAAAAAGCAGGTTATGGAACAGCGCATACCATTAGGTTTTTGCCTTGATGCCATGTTTTTAATGCACCTGGAACCTTTTAAACTGGTGTCAGCAAGTGTGTGATCTGCACACTCCTGATCAGAATCCGACTAAAATGTTTCCAGCCTCGCGCAATACACTTGTATTGAGTGCGCAGGAAACTGTCTAGTCAGATTATGGCTAGAAGTATGCATATCGCATACTTGCATTGAGGGGGCAGGAAACAATCTAGTCAAATTATGGCTGGGATTATACATATCACACACTTGCATTGAGAGGGTAAAAAACAGTCTAGTCGGATTCTGAATAAGAGTATGCATATTGCACACTTGCATTTAGAGCGCACTAAACAGTCTAGTCGGATTTTGGCTAGGAGTATGCCCACACTTGAGGTCATGTGACCTACGTTTCCAACTTTGAGACCTGAGAATCCTCACAGTGCACAGAGCCTGCGATATTATGATTCACAAGTCTACAGTCACATAGAGTGACACATAGAGTGCCTGCAGACTTGTCGTTTCAGACAGGAAAACCCCTTTAAGGGCAATACACTACCATATTACTGACCAAAATGTCATCTAAATAATATGGTATGTTTCATTTTCTATGATAGAAGTTACTCAATAATTTACTGGTGTTGTGTATATAAATTTCTATTAAAAAAATACTGCAGCATTTCCATAGGCTTCTTTCTGGCACTTACTGGCAAGCAGAATCGGACTGGCTACCGGAGAAACCGCCAGTAATACCAGGCCTGACTGCGATTACCTACATTGAACTTCATAGCTCTCACCTGAGCTCCGAAGTGCAGCCTGGACTCAACACAGGGTTTGCAGGACGGAACCGCGAGTGCCGACTGATTCCCCGGAGATTGCGGTTCAGTTTATGTCACAGCTGCGGACAGGCCAGGCTGAACTCTGGAGCTCAGGTGACAGCCCAGCCTGTCCGCAGCTGCCAAAAAACTGAATCGCAATTGCTGGGGAATCAGTCGGCGCTTGCAGTTCAGTCCTGCAAACCTCGGGTTCAGTCCAGGCTGCACTCCAGAGCTCAGGTGAGAGCTCCAGAGTTCAGTGCAGGTAACCGTGGCCAGGCCTGTATTAATGGAGGTTCCTTCGGTAGCCAGTCCAACACTGCTGGCAAGTATGCACTTGGATATAATTTTTTACTGTACTTTCATTTAATGTGTATGGGAGCCTTCTCAATGTAGAGTTAATGAAAAAGAACTATATAGCAAAAAAGGAAAATCATATAATTGCCTGTGCGGCACGTTAAACAAATGTTGGCTTCCTTTAAAAAGAAATCGAGTGCAAAAACAAGAAGCTGTGATTTACTGAATCCTCACTATGACTCCGAGAATCATGACAGCTCTGTCAGCTTTCCTAAAATGTACTGATCAAGTCTCTGTAGGAGAAACTTTTTAACTGCAATGAGTTTATGAATCCAAAAAAAAGTACAAATCACCAGGAGACAGTTCAGACAGTATTAAGACTTACTTTTTCCTTACTTTCTACCAACTGAAATATTTTCTGTCTTACAGTCGATCCAGCCTGAACTTGAAGTCAGACGATGGCTTAAGATCAAACTGCAAATCTGCACAGATCACAACGGCGATCATTAGCATTCCAACCCCTCCAGCTTTGACACCAGAAGGCGAGAACAGACCCGCCAGCCCACCTGGACGCACCACAAACATTCATAGTGCCAGCAACGTTGTAAAGGTTTCCGCGTTGTAAGACACTGTATCTAGCATAGCGAATCGAGGTTGTCGTGTCGTGTCCTTTTTTGCTGCAAAATAGTGGAATTAGCAGTGAAGGAGTGACCAAGCTTCTGCTAAACTTGCCATTTACCACCATGGAAAATTCATGAAGGCTATATACATAGACACCTATACTCATGCATATAGGGTTATGTATAATTTGGATGTTTGCTGCTAGGAAGTTTCATGGCAAGTCAAGGAGTTAACACGAAAAGCAAATTGACAACACTGTGTCTAAACACCTTTTTTTAAGGTTTTCAGTGGATAATATTTATTCATGAAGAAATGACTCAACTTACAAAAATTCTAAAATAAGGGATCGACAAGGAGTAATTTTTGAAGGTCGTCAAAGGGGAACAGGGACATACTAATGCAATTTTCTTCTTGTAAGGGAATCTGCAAGCAACCAAAATGACACAAAGTTTTGTGTTTCTGACAAAAAGGTCGGACTTAGGGGCTAGGGTGGGATTCGGGGGAAGAGGTCAAAGAAAATTCTATTTTCCTGCATTTTCTGTGAGAGTGGACATTGAACTGTTCAGAGAACAGCATAGCTCCTAGCACATTTCAGGACGGGCACATTGTAGATGCGAGCACACACTCACACTCATCTTCCCTTGCTGATGTTCTTAATTCTTAGATCATTTTTGTATTAGCCTTTGAAGTCCAAGCAGTGCAGACTGTGATGTTGTCAGGTATTATGTCTGTGAAGAAAAAACATTCGTGAATCATAAAAAAAAGAAAAAAAAAAGAGAAAAAAAAAACATGATAGCATTTAGTTTATGCACCACCAATTATTTTCTGCTTTATACTTACTTTCGACTCAGAAGCAGAAGAAGCTGCAAGTTCTGTAAAAAAATGAAAAAAAATGAAAAAAAAAAAAAAAGTTAGAAAAGTACATGATAGCGGATCTATCCCAGTATCCAATCACAATGAATTCAGGCACCCCGGAGTAGACGTGTTACTGAGTTGTCTTAATATGGAGTAACCTGGATCTTTAGAGTTCAGTGTAAATACTGTAACCATTCCTTGATGTTTTCGCATTGATCTTTTGTGGCTCCGCACCTCAGGCGTTACTCAATTAACAGACTGATCGTGCAGCAGTGTGCTGTTATAGGAGACTATTTTTATATACATATATATATATATATATATCTTAGGTAAGCTTAGGGCCAGGTACACTAGTGTATTCTTCCATCCATACAAATGTTCCCCTGCCGGTGCTGGCGTCCGTTTGATTTCAATTTTACAAGATCCAACTTCCAAGCTAAAACAGGGTTTGGCTAAAGCTCATAAATTGTGATGTCTCGCCAGATACCAGCGCAAGGGGGAAAAGCACCTTGCCAATCCGTCATATTGCACTCTAATTCAATGTCCAGCACTGCTGCATACTTCCGGTGGAAGAGGATCTTGGTGTCAGAAAAAGGGTAGGAAAATCCATTAGCACAGTAAGGGTTAAAAAGACCCTTTGCCATTTACGTTATATGACATATACGCCATGTTTTTTCAGCATAAAATAACAGACGGCATTCTATCCGTTCTGTATGGATGTTATAAGAACTATATTGACAACCAAAAGCTCAGGTCAGTACTGACCATGGAAATATCAGTCCTGGAGTACAGAAGTCGTGTAGATGTTGAGCTGCTAGCGGTGGTACAACCTGTTTGTGGCATTAGCTTTGTTGCCAGTACATAATGTTTACAAGAACCCATCCCGAAAAGAAGAAATGAGGTCAGGTATGTTTGTAAAGATAAAATGTATGGGTAGCCATCTTCTCAAGGAGGGATAGGTTTACTATGTCCCTTGAAGGTTGGTGGACTCACTCAGATTATGTTACATTGTGTTTTCCAATCAATGTTTTTACTCTCATACAAGTAAAACCCTTAATGATCAAATGTACTATATGTCCTCCTATCTTTCTGGATGTTAGCCATCAACTGTCCCCAAAATTTACATACGATCATAGTTTTATATCAGACATGACCTATGCTCATAGGCGATTTTTGATCATCCAATACTGTTACTCCACCAAAATAGATGAAAAAGGCCAACAAATTGATCAGAATATCATCAAAACCTGTTTTAAAATAGATAATAATGTAATGGATCAGAAAATCCTTTTAAATACAAGATATTTTATCTATGTTCAGAAATTCCATTTGAAGATCAACTGGCCTGAGACAGCAGTGGTGTAACCCTCAACTCCAGTCCTCAAGAGCCACCAACAGGTCACGTTGTTAGAATTTCTTCAGTACCACAGAGGTGATCATTTTATCATCTGCACAGGTGATGATTCCAACTCCTATACATTGCTAAGGAAATCCTGAAAATATGCACTGTTGGCTCCAGAGCACTGGAGTTGGAGAACACTGGCCTAGAGGGTGCAAAAGTTGCAGTTGTAACCAGTCCCTGGAGAGTGAGGTCAAGAGAGCGAATAGTATACAAAAATGATGAATTGTATGTCCTGTTTTAGATCTGGCATAGGCACCAACAGTTTTTTGACAGACAAGAGGGAAGTGTTAAAAGTGTTCTCCGATCATATGATATTGATGACTTCACTGTCAGCAATATCGGATTGATGGGCGTCCAACACCCGGCACCTCCAGAGGTGATATTAGCAGTGGCCAGGTGAAAGCAGTCAAAGGATTTGCATTGTGCATCTTCCATCAATGTAAAATGGCCGCTGTCGGGTCCTTCAGATCAGCTCCTTTCTTCTTGAACAGGAGCTGATCTGCAGTACTTGGCAGCGACTGCTACACAGTGAAGTGAGCTGTGCAGTCCAGCCTTGTTCACTGTTTCCATTGGGTCACCATCGGATCTAATAACAGGTATGGGAGTGTCAGACCACCACAGATACGATATTGATAGGTCATAAATATCAACTGCCTATACAACCCCTTTAATAAATTTGCTCCCACCACTAAAGGGATAGTTCTAGGGGGAAATATTAAGAAATCCCGATTATTGAAATAATAAATTAAAACAGGGCATGCGCCATAATTAACAATGTTTGGCCATTGATTGTGGTAATGAAATAAAACGGGTCAAATTTATCAAAAGTACCTAAAAGAAAGATGGTTTGTTGCCTATTCCAACCAACCAAAACACATCTTTAATTTTACCAGAGCTGCTTACAAAATAAGAACTAAACTCTGGTTGGTTGCCATAGGAAACAAAGACAGGTTTTCTTTAAGTCAGTGTTGATTCTTGAGGATCAATTATGTATGTGCCCACCACAGGTTTTACAATGGTGCGGCACAACTCTGAGACGCATGTGGAAGAAATCTGTTCTCCTGCACATGTGGTCACCGATTCAGACCTCTCCAAACGAGAGCTCAGCCAGTACGTCCACCAACAAGCAAGGGGTAGGAACACAAGTGCTGCTGCTAAGGCCATGTTCATACTGAGCTCTCTGAGGTGGTCGAAAACAACGAGTGCAAAGAGCTGCAGGGTATGACCCTCATTTGGAGAGCTTTTGGAGTATTTTTTCCTGAAGTGGATTTAAAAAGTTTGTTTTTTTCTGAACCACTTTTTGCAGCCTTTTGATTGGTCAGTGCCTAGTTTGGAGTCAATTTCATCAGATCTTTTTCAATGACGTGACATGCTCTTTTTTTTTCCCATGAGGCGTTTCTCAAAACCTCTTCAAGAAAATAAAAAAGCTTAAAAAAATTACTCAAATGAACAACAAATTGGATTTACAATATAAATGAATAGGAAGAGCATTCCAAGCATTTTTATGAAGAATTTTGGAGAGGAGCCACCCCCAGAAAAAGATCCTTAAAAAGTCCATGTGAAGCTAGTATAAGTGTATGTGCCAGCAAACCTGATGAGTTTTTCAAGAGCAATGATACTTCAGAAACGCCAGCAATTTTTTTTAGTGTTTTGTTTTTGGTGGTTACCTGAGTGCTTTTTGATGGATTGGACCGCCAGCACATTTCTTTTGTGTTTTTACACATTCAAGAATTAAGAAATTGCTAGTTTTCTTGAAGCACAAATGCTTGCAAAATGGTCAAAAAGATGGTGTATTTTGAGCTTTACCATTGACTTTTATTATAAGACACATAGAGTCTTCAGAGAGGAAAACATCTGAAGAATGGTCAAGGAACGACTTTGAATGATTGGCGTCTTTGGCAACGTTATCCGGTTAAAAGATGGTGAAAAGCCTGAAGGCATGAACAGGGAGTCTTTTTTTATATAGAAAACAGAAATGTAAATGTTCATTATTTTGAACGTTTTGTTTGTGCTTTTTCAGGCGGTTTTTATAATAAATCCACCTGAAAAAGACATTGTAGGTACATACCCTGTTTATTAAAACACTGCATATTTCAAGATTGGTCTGGCCTCTTCCTCGGGTACATCACCTATACCCAAAAAAAGTCACTCTGACCTCAAAACGAGCAATATATAGTGACTAAAATTATTTTAGCATTACCTTCATTATTGTACTCTTAACCAGTAGTCGGCAGCACCTTTTGTATTCTTTCCTTTTGCTTTTTGGTGGATGTAACAGTCAACAAAACAACACCAACATGAAGCATTACATATAGTAAGATGTAAATCCTCACTAGAACCATTCTGAAGTAGGCCATGTTCCCATGAAGTGTGAATACTGCATTTTTTGTGCAGAAAGTATGCTGCATTTCCCATTCTTAGCAAGGTGGATGTGTTTTTATGAAAACTGCTCACTGTGCATCTAAAGATGATGTCCTTTTTGGTGTATTATTTCTCTATAACCGTCTATGGGGAGACTGAAAAATGAATATAAAAAGTTGAATTTTTAAATGCAAAAGATTTTATGTACTAAAAAAGAGTTATAATTTTTTGCTTCAAAACTGCCCCCAAAATAAATCATATATATTGAAAAACGCATCAAGCAAAAGTAAAAATGCAATAAAAAAATGAAGCATAAAAAGCAAAATTTAGGGAAGATGAATGTAATAAGAATGTCCAGCTCTATGATCAAATTCTTCTTTATTGCTTATAGAATTCTTGAACAAATATTTGCATGGAAAGCGCTATAATAGTGTATGTATCTACGCGTTTCTGGTGAGTGACCATCCTTAAGGCCCATTTACACACAACGATATCACTAACGATATGTCATCGGGGTCACGGAATTCGTGACTCACATCCGGCGTCGTTAGCGACATCGTTGCGTGCTACAGCTCCGAGCGAGTGTTAATGATCAAAAATACTCACCTAATCGTTGACACGTCGTTCATTTTCAAAATCTCGTTAGTCGTTGTGGACGTAGGTTGTTCGTCGTTCCTGAGGCAGCACACATCGCTACGTGTGACACCCTGGGAACACGAACAACAGCTTACCTGCATTCTCCGGCAACGAGGTGGGTGTGTCATTAATGCGGCTGGTCTCCGCCACTCCACTTCTATTGGTCGGCGGTTGTGTGATGTCGCTGTGACGGCGCACGAACCTCCCCCTTAACAAAGACGTTGTTCGCCGCCCACAGCGACGTCGCTAGCAAGGTAAGTACGTGTGACGAGTGTTAGCGATATTGTGCGCCACGGGCATCGATTTGCCCGTGACGCACAAACGACAGGGCGGGTATGCTCGCTAGCGATATCGCTATCAATTTTGCAGCGTGTAAATGGGCCTTTAGTCATGACTAAGGGCAGTCACACACCAGTCCACCCTTAGTCCATGACTAAGGGTGGTCACACACCAGCCCACCCTTAGTCCATGACTAAGGGTAATCACACACCAGTCCACCCTTAGTCATGACTAAGGGTAGTCACACACTAGTCCACCCTTAAGGGTGCTTTACACGCTGCGACATCACTAGCGATTGCTAGCGATGTCGAGCGCGATAGCACCTGCCCCCGTCGCTCGTGCGACATTTGGTACTCGCTGCTGTAGCAAACATTATCGCTACGGCAGCGTCACACGCACATACCTTGTCAGCGACGTCGCTGTGACCACCAAACAATCCCTCCCTCAAGGGGGAGGTGCGTTCGGCATCATAGCGACGTCACTGCGGCGTCACTAAGCAGCCGGCCAATAGAAGCGGAGGGGCGGAGATGAGCGGGACGTAACATCCCGCCCACCTCCTTTCTTCCGCATTGCCGGTGGACGCAGGTAAGGAGATGTTCGTCGTTCCTGCGGCGTCACACATAGCAATGTGTGACGCCACAGGAACGAGGAAGGACATCGTACCTGTGGCAGCAGCGATATTAAGGAAAGGAGCGACGTGTCAACGTTCACCGTTTTTGAACGATTTTGCGATCGTTGATCGTCGCTCGTCGCTCCTTGGTGTCACACGCTGCGATGTCCCTACGGCACCGGATGTGCGTCACTAACGATGTGACCCCGACGATATATCGGTAACGATGTCGCAGTGTGTAAAGCACCCTTTAGTCCATGATTAAGTGTAATCACACACCAGTCCACACTTAGTCCATGACTAAGGGTAATCACATACCAGTCCATCCTTAGTCCATGACTAAGGGTAATCAGATACCAGTCCATCCTTAGTCCATGACTAAGGGTAATCACACACCAGTCCACCCTTAGTCCATGATTAAGGGTAATCACACACCAGTTCATCCTTTGTCCATGATTAAGGGTAATCACACACTAGTCCACCCTTAGTCATGACTAAGCGCAGTCACACACCAGTCCAGCCTTAGTGATGACCAAGCGCAGTCTCACACCAGTCCACCCTTAGTCATGACTAAGGGTAATCACACACCAGTCCATCCTTAGTCATGACTAAGGGTGGTCACACACGAGAAATGCCTAGATCCATACGCTATTATAGCGCTTTCCATGCACATATTTGATCTCCCCTGTACAAGTATTTTATAAGCAATGAAGAAGAATTTATTCATACAGCCGGACTTTCTTACTCCATTCATCTTTAACTCACGCCATGATGGAGCCTTTTGTCCATGCTCTGAACAGAAAGCGGACAACTGTAATGTTGAGGTGGACTTTTTTTGTAGTCAGTGAAGATTCCTATCATGTATTTTTAGTATAGACCCCTGGAGAAAACATGCAGAAAAAAATGCAGCATTTACACTACGTTTGAGCAAGGCCTTATAACATATTTTTCTTAAGATATACTAGGCAATGCTACTAAAAAAAAGCGTGACATTTTTTATAAACTATGATTTATTCTCTTCCCATTCTGGCTTGTTTATAACCCTCGACCTATAAGTAGTCAGCCACAATACACATGTCACTTAAAAGAACAAGAGATCAAACGGATTTATCAGTCACCGTGTTGTTAGTGCCTTTTTTTGGCATTGTATCTGATCTGTCGGCACCCTGTCACCTAATTCTTCTCCCATCCTCCGCCTGGCCTCACTTTTGTCAAATGCCATAGGACGGTGAGGCTTTCTAGTGGATTGTTACTGTCCCCATCATGTTAAGATTGTAACTCACATACATCAGGGCATCGTGTGACAATCAAATTGCCACTACTCGAGCTTGAAATGTCAAGCCGTGGTGTGAAATGATGAGCATCGATCTCCCCTTTGCTGCCTTTTCAGGGTGGCCATTGCCAGGAAGGTTGATGGAATCTCTGCAGCATGCTTGTTTGTTCCTATGTGTGAGTTATGAGATACAATTTGCACAAGAAGCATTCCTTTTTCTTGATGTGTAACTCCTCCAGCAGCGAAAAACAAACTAAAAAAATAAAAAAAGACACTGAGAGCCAAAGACATTTGACTGGACTTTCCTGACAAGCAAAAACAACAACAAAAACCCCAATCACAACTACGTGTCCCAAAGTGCAACGTGACAGAATAACGCATGGGACTAAAAACAAAAAAAAAATAAAAATATTTTGAGATTTCTGCAGTTTATTAACATGTTCACTGCCAGTCTCCTCGGTCTCTTGGAGCTTCTAATACCATATCCCACAGAAAGAAGAGCAGTCATTCCCAACAAATATTTTGTGGATACATATGTGTAGGTTTGGCCTAAAATAGGCCCTAGAAAAGTGACCTAGCCGTGTAAGAGATAGAATTGTTTTAAATGTTTCAATGTAATTGTTCTATTCTGTGTCTTTTTCCGAGGTTTTCATTTCCTGACAGGAGCATCTGTGTGTTTTTTTTCAACATATGGCAGAGCCCATTCTCTTTGTTGTCTTTGATTGCAAAAATCTGTTCTTTCGATTGCTTTACTTTTTAGCATTAGCAGTGAGCAAAGCAATTACCAGGCAATCAATATGTACCAATACAAGAAGTACTGTATAATAATTAAGAAGAAAACTGCACGTTGGATCTTCTCATGAGGAAGAAGGCAAAAGGACGTGGGGAAAAAAAAAAAGAAATCACATTTCTTTCTTGCAGCTTAAATCCTGTTGTCTTCTTTTGAGATGTAGTGCATATGTTAAATTGTATATAATTTGCAGTAATTTGTCTTGTGCCACTGCTGTAACTAATGTATCCAATCCGGATTAAACTCATTATGTGCCACACATGGACAGTACACCTTCTGAGTGCTCATTCATGAAATCGCAGGTAAAGCCTCAACCATGAATGCGTATTGTAGCCATGTTTAAGAGTGTGTTTTCCAGATATATCCATGCCAATAGTCAAAGGCATCAGGTCACATGGGGTCAGAAAGTAGGAAAAACCCAGGGCTGAATGGCCTTCATCCAAATTCTGCTTCATGTCTACAGCAGAAAAAGAGAGAATGTCCATGGACCCGGTGCATTGGCTATACCTGCTCCATAGCCTGCATGTTCCGGCTGTTTTACACAACACCCCCAGCAATGGCAGTCACAGACAGAAAAGAGCCCTTTTGCAAAAACAGTATATGATTCTACCTCCTTTGTTGGTAGAAATGGGCCCCTTACTTCTCTGGCCCCTATGTAGCTGCACAGGTTGTACCAATGATATGTCCGCCCATGCACCTCAGTAATTGCTGTGATTGGAGTTTGATTTGTTCGCAGTAGTCTAACCCTTTTAGCTGTTATGGTGAACAATAACCATGAAACCTAAGTGGTTAGAGGTCATTGTGCCACCCCAACAAGGGTTGTTTAATGGAATCCAGAAGCCCATGAGAGGGCCCCAATTCAGACCTACTTTATGAGGCCTTGGAATTTCTTTGTACACCCTTGACTCTACTGAATCAAATTTAACAACTATAGGGTGGGCCACAAGTATGGATACACCCTGGGTGGGCCATAAGTATGGATACACCCTGATAAAAAAGATGGCTGCCATAGGCGTCACCCATCCTCAAATGTTTGGCCCCTCCTATGTACTAATATGCCACAAACAGTACGGTGATATCAGCAACCACTTCCATTTTATCAGGGTGTATCCATACTAATGGCTCACACAAGGTGTATCCATACTTATGGCCTACCCTGTATATCTCCATCCATACGATGCTATAAGTTCAGTAGAAATTATCTGATAGCTGTACCTGGTATACAAATAGTCAAACATGAGGGTCTGATATGTCCATCTAAATGAGGCGTCTGGTCTGGAAACGTGTTTCAGATAAGGCCACGTCCATCAATTCAGTATTTGGTGAGTTTTTTACCTCAGTATTTGTAAACCAAAACCAGGAGTGGGTGAAAAATACAGAAGTGGTGCCCGTGTTTCTATTATACTTTACTAGACTCTCTAATTCACATGTTGAGCATTTGGTGAGTTTTTACCTCAGTATTTGTTTGCCAAAATTAGGAGTGGAACAATCAGAGGAAAAGTATAACTCTGGAGTCATACTTGCGTGTGACTCGCGTGAACATCGCATCTCCCGGACTGGCCGGTGACTCTCCTGACAGGAGCGTGTCAGCTGCATAGAAATACATGAAGCTGACACTCTCTTGTCAGGAGAGCTGTCAGCCAGTCTGGGTGATGCAATTCAATCCTCCCACAAGTGTTACTCCAGCCTAATAGAAACATGGCACCCCTTCTGTATTTTTTTATACCCACTCCTGGTTTTGGCTTTAAAATACTGATGTAAAAGAAACCCAAACATGTGCACATGACCTAAGGCTCTGGTCCTACACTGAGTAGTTATCGAGTTTTTGATGCTGCAGATTTTATGCACCTTTCATGCAAATTAGGTTACAAATTAGGTTACTTGCGTTTTTTTGCGTGCAGACTACATGCCATTTTAGTATATTTCCATAGCAGAAACACACTAAATACAAGTATTTATTTTTTACCTATGGACTTTTCGCATCTAAGGCAATTCTATGGGTAATATTTTCACATAATATGCAGCGTACCTGCAAGAGAAATTGAGATGTTACGGATTTGTAACATGCAGAAGGTCAGTTTACACTGGGTAAAAAAATTCTTTAAATCCCATCCATTTTGCTGGAACTGGAAGAGTAGACGCTGTGTTTTTGGAGCAGAGAAAAGACAAAGCATCAAAAACTCATTGTAGGAACTTTTCCAATCTCATATAGCTTGGATTGGCAAACACCCTATGACCTTGTGAATCTGATCCTCATCCTAAAAATGAAGCCCATGTATCATTGTGTCCATGGTTTTCTCTGCATAGTGGCCCTCAGGTGTGCGTGGACCTGTGGCGTTAACCTGTCTAAAAGAATTTGACCAGCTCAACAATCCTCCACTGATCGTTAGGTGCCATCACTTTACAATATATGAAAAGCAGCACTCTTTAAGTTTAGCGACTGGTGGGGGCAAACCTCCAAAAATCTTCAACTTGTCTGACCTGATACACTTATGGAAATTAAAGGCATGACTCGGCCCACAATATCTGTCTCCTCAAAAATGTCTGTAAGTAAAGCTGCAGGTTCTGATTCCAGTGGGCATCCCCTTTCCCTTTGCTTCTTTCAGTGCTTTAGCGATACACCTGTTGTGTAAATTACCTGTAATCACTGAGAAGAGTGTGGTAAAGGTAAAGTATACTCAGAACATACTGTATATTCCATGTTTAATCAAGGTTGCTTCATTTGTACTGGAGTAAACATAAATGGTTGCAAAGGTGCCAAATCACAAATATTTGTAGTTCCTGCATTATAGTTGTAAAAAGGTAAGAATACAGGGCTACACCTGGGTGGGCTACATAACAACTTGAATCATGTGTCACTGAAATTGGATGTAATTATTTACTTTGGCGTTTCCAATGTTTTGGATTTTCTGTCGCTGGTCGCAAGCCTCACACTGGTGTGCAATATGTTTGCAACTTGGCTGTTTTATTTACAGCAAAATCGGAGCTCTAAAATAGTCATGCAACAGCGACAAGTCGCACAGATGTGTTCGAAGAATTTCTATCAGTGTAGCCCTAGACTTAGGACTGGGCTTTTGCTGGGAATAAAGCAGCCAAATTGTAGAGAAGTTGCATGTCACATCTGACAATTCTTGCATTGCCTATGAAATACTGTAAGTCTGGAGCATCTTCGCTTAGAACTCTATGATGGGACAATTCTCTGTTGTTCATTCTGGAAAAAATATATGTACTATTCCCTTATTTGTTTAGGGACAAATCCTTTTAGCAAAATAATGAAAACATCCAGCTAGTAATTCATTTATGCATTTCTAGGGCAGTCAGGGCTGATTCCTTATTTCATTTGCACTATGCGTTCTAACAGGGTTCTGACCTCCTCCGCTCGTTCCTTTTTAAGATGGGTGCCATGTGATATGAGAACTCCTCTCAGGGTACATTTTAGGGCCTCCCACTTGATTGCGGGTGAGGAGGGGGTCAAGCTCATGGTCGGATAAAAAGTCATGCGTAGTACGCTGAATAGAAGCCAAGCAAATTGGGTCCTGCAGGAGGTTCTCATTTACCCGCCAAGTAAAGCCCAACCTACTATTGGAGCTCAACGTTAGGGAGAGAAAAATGATCTCAGCCTCATTATGTAGGTCTAAGAAAGAGTGTGAGACAAGAAAGTAATCAATCCTACTGTATACTGAATGGACTGAGGATTAGTAGCTGTAATCTTTGACCTCTGGGTGAAGGACCCTCCAGCCATCCGTTAATCGCACATCATGCACTTTTTTCCTGAGTCCTCTAATGGCGGAGAGGGGGTATGAGGTCCTACCTGACAACACGTCAACCTGAGGTACTAGCAGGAGGTTAAAGTCTCCCCCAAGAACCACCGGAGCGGGACCCGCAGTGTCTTCCTGCGCACTCTGGCACTCTGCGTGAAACCTCCTTTGGTTCTAATTAGGGCTATAAATGCTGGCTATTACAAACATCCTCTCCGACCAAGACAACTGCAGGAACACGTACCGACCTTGAGGATCAATAAGAGAATTTGAAATGCCAGATACAAAAGATTTGTGTAAAGAAATTGAGACCCCTTTGGATTTGGAGTTTGGGTTCTTACTGTGGAACCAAATAGGGTAATATTTATTCGGCTTTTTGGGAACAGCGTTTGAACCGAAATGCATCTCCTGCATTAGTAGAACAGAGACTCTTTTCTTATGACTACCATAGATAATCTGTCGTCTTTTTTTTGGTGCATTCAACCCCCTGACGTTGAAAGAGCATAGTTTAAGGTCATCCATTTAAAAGAATGAACCACACTGTCGCAATACATACCAAAGGAAACCAGCTCGGGTAGAACAGGACACGTGGTTGGGGTGGGTGATGAACAAGTAGTGCCATAGTAAGAGAGAGAGGAGCGAGCGGAAAAAAGAAGAGAAGTGAATAAGAAAGAAGGAAAAGAATTTGAGAGAAAATATAGAAGTAGAAATAGAGGCTGAGAGCCTCAAGAAATATGTGTGCTTGATAGGGCGGATTCTCTACTTGAGGCACACTGAGGAGGAGGAGGAGGAGGAGGAGGAAGCCAACAGGCAAGCAGGCAAACCCCCCACCCAACCCGACCAGCTTAGGCTAGTTTCACAGTTGCATTGACCGGAATCCGTTGCATTGCGTTGTGTGATGGATGCAATGGATGCGTTGCATATAGTGGCACAACGGATGCAACGGATCATACAAAACAATGGAATCTGCTTTTTTTTTTTTTACAGTTTTACCGGAGGCAGACTATTATGAACGATTAGCTGATCACCCGGCTGCCGGGCGATCAGCTGATCACTCTCAAAAGCCAGGCGATCAGCTGAGCGCTCTCAAAAGCCAGCTGTCGGGTGATCAGCTGAGCGCTCTCAAAAGCCGGCTGCCGAGCGATCAGCTGAGCGCTCTCAAAAGCCGGCTGCCGGGCGATCAGCTGAGCGCTCTCAAAAGCCAGCTGTCGGGTGATCAGCTGAGCGCTCTCAAAAGCCGGCTGCCGAGCGATCAGCTGAGCGCTCTCAAAAGCCGTCTGCCGGGCGATCAGCTGAGCGCTCTCAAAAGCCGGCTGCCGGGCGATCAGCTGACCGCTCTCAAAAGCCGGCTGCCAGGCGATCAGCTGACCGCTCTCAAAAGAAAGATGGCCGCCGGGCGATCAGCTGATCGTTCGGCCACCGAGAGACAAATTAAAGTTTCCGTGATAAAAAAAAAAAAAAGAGAGAGGAGCATGCGCAGTGAAAAAATAAAGGATTCCGCCATTCAAAAAACGCTACATGCGGTGTTCCCTCCGCCCGACGGTCACCAACAAAACAACTAATGTGCCGCCGGGCGGATACAACGCAAGACCATCTGTTCCAATCCGCCCTTAATAAAAGCCTATGAGGAATAAACGGATTCCTGGAACGGTTACCATAATTCTTCAAGGCGGCGGATTGCAACGGATGCCTAACAACGCAAGTGTGAAAGCAGCCTAATACAAAACTTTGACTCAAAAACAGATGGTCTCCACATGTTACAGAATATTGTAGCCATGTAAAAGATGGAGGAGAGAGAGAGAGACAAAAATTGTGCAGGAACCTACAAAAACCTAGTGAAAGATATAGAAAGCCTGTTAAAACATGGCAGTTTAAAGTAGACCAACTTGAACCTGAGGAAGAAATATGTAGTTACTGAGCATTAGAAACATGAGTAACATTCTATCGGCACCGCCAGCATGAAAGCGGCAACAGACGGGTTGTTGCCTTGGACATAAAACAGAAGTTCTGAGATTAGGTGGAAACTCAACGTGGGGAGTTCCAGTAAATCATGTGACTATCTGCTCTCAGGTCCCACGTGTTTCTTTTTCGCTTTCTGCACCGGCAGCCATCTTGGAGGTTCAAGGGGGAGTTGGAGTGATCTTGGCTATTCTGGAAGGTCTATCATTGAGAGCTCAAAGGTTCCAAGGAATCCTGGAAGGTCTCCTAGAGAGCGCAGGGTCGCAGATTTCCCATTTTTATATGTGATTAGCTGGAAGGGGAAAGGTCACTGGTATGTGATGTTCTTATCCTTAAGACAGAGCAGAAGTGGTCTGAGAGCCCTCCTAAGTTGTAAGGTTCTCCTGGCCAAGTAAGGCAGTAAAGTAACCTGCAAGTCCAAGAAAGGGATAGGGCCTTTTTTCCCTGGTGGCATATATTAGGGCTTCCTTGACCCTTAAAAAATGGACCCTGAAAATAATATCTCTGGGTCTGCAGTCAGAAGAGGGCGGGGGTCCAAGTACTCTATGTAGCCTGTCCAGCTCCACAGGGACACTGGTTGCACTCCCAGGATCTGTGCAAAGAGCTGCTGCATGGCCGGTTCTAGCTCAGGGAGGGTTAATTTTTTTGTATAGACCTCTGATACGGATGTTGTTCCTCCTATTACGGTTTTTGTGGTCCTCTATATTGGAGGTGAGGGCATCCAACCTGGCAGAGTTGGAGAGGATGACCTCTCTGGGTGCTTGCAGTTCGTTCTGTGAGTCTTCCACTGCCTCTACCTTGGCAGTGAATTCTGACTTAAGGATCTGGAGCTCCTTTTTGTACGAGGATTCCAGTCTGCAGACGAATCCCTCCCCGATCCCTCTTTGTGGGTAGACTGGAGCTGCTTGCTTATCTCCCCCAAGGGAAGGCCCTCCGCTTCCCCCATGTCACCTTCAGAGTCCTCTTCTTGTGCCTGTGAGACAGCACCATGCTCCTGCGCTTCCCTCCGTGGCAAGCCACTTGAATCATTGGCCGGCGCAATCTTAGCTCCGGAGCAACCCATGCCCCGGGACTCACTGTGCGCCAGGAAGCGTTTCATGGAAGTCGAGGTTCAGTCAATGTCCGCACCGGATCCCTGGGTTTCCCCATATAGTTGTATCAAGGCTAGGGACTGTTCTTTTCAATAAGCTGAGCAGGTCGGACGGGGAGCCAGCGGTGTGCACAACACAGCTTTTCTTTTTTAATTAGATTCATTTTAAAAATAGCGTGCAGTTCCTCCCAATTTTGATACCTAGCCATGATAAAGTCCAACAGTTGGGGCTTGGTATTCCCAACCTGGGGAGTCCCATGGTTATTGGGACCCCCAGGATAAGAATAGCAGTCTACAGCCGCCCCGGAATTGTCATATCCATTAGATGTGACAAGCCCAGCTCTTTACCTGGCTCTCCGGGCTGAAGGCTGCAGCCTGTAGCTGTAGGCTTTATCTGTACTGGGTATCATAATATATAACATGGGGGGCCCTACACCAATTGTTTTTTATTTTTATACCACGATACTGATCCAAAGACAGTTGTCCTGCTGTGCCTGCCAACTGACTGTCTTGGCACCTTTGATTGCTTGCAGTCAGACGTGCCCCCAGCCTGTGTGTCAGTGTCTGACTGCAACCAATCACAGACACCAGGACAGCCAGTGGGTGGGGACAGTAGTGGCTATGGATGAGCAACCCAGGAAGTGATGGAGAGGCCGCGGGAGCAGCATACAGGCACGCTGCAGCCTTCATAAGTATGAAGTGCTTGCGTCATTCTTATTTTCTTTATTCCCCCCACCCTTTTTTTTTTTTTTAAATTTTCCCAGTGCTCAATATTAATATTGGAATAATATCTGGAAGCCCGGCTCCGGCCCCCGAGCACCATTGAGAATGCGCAGATCCGGACTTTTACAGTCTGGGTCCATCCATCATTAGTGTAGTACCTTCAAGTTGTACAGAAAAGTAACACCATCAAAGCTGAGGATCCTTCAAGCACTAGCATACTTTGTATGTGCAGAGGTAATTTCATAGCAGTATTCCTTCTTGGAGAGAATTTCTCTGCCCTGAGGGTACTGTTTGGAGTCTATAAGACAACTCATGGAGATTATGCAGCTCCAGGCTAGTAAGAAACAGCCTCTTACAGGCTCTGGGAGTTTCTTCTTTATGGTTCACTCACATCTGCATGTGAAATCTGGCTCCGTTGTTCCTCCTGAACAGATGCTAGTGAAATGCGAGCATCATTCCGTATGTCATGCGAGTGCGTTTTTTCCCCCCTCACCTAATCTCCGTATGACGTTCGTTTTTAACATGGACTTTTTACATACTGTCAAAAGCTAGATGGAAACATGTGCAGCACGTATATTTCATGTCCCAACCTCCTGCATTGTAAGCTTCTACCCTTTAGTGCCTTTCATGTGGCACTAAAGGGTGTTCAGCCTTGACTTTCAATTCAAGACTCGTGGTTCCGGCTATGATAATGCAGACAGCTGCAGCCTGATAATGCAAAACAGGATGTCACCCTACCTGTTTGATTTAATTATAAATATATAAATGTAAAACAAAAAAAAAATGTGGGGTGACCCCCAAAGTGGATCACCACCCAAGGTGAAGTGGACAGCTGGGGTCTGGTATTCTCAGGCTTGGGAGACCCATGGTTATTGGGCCCTCCCAGCCTAGATATAGCAGGCCGCAGCTGTTCGAGAGGTAGAGCATCCATTAGATGCGCCAATTCTAGCGCTTCACCGTGGCTCATTCCATTCCATTGCGGTGGCAAACTGGATAATATATGGGGTTGATGCCAGCTGTGAATTTTGAAACTGGCATCAAGCCCTGGTAGTAGTAATGGGTGGGTGTCAAACATTAATTTACTAATCCGGTATTTGTAAATCGTAAAAAATACAACTAAAATTTTTACACTTATAATAAAATTCCTCAACACCAGCCCTTATTCAGCAATTTATTTGGGGGGAAAAAAATCCTTTCAAGTCCACTGTAATTTATTATGCTAAAAAATAAAGAACAATGATCAACGCATTAACATTGAAATTAGGTTTATTGATTGCTTACACTATCACCATGTTCTATAACAATATTTCTCTACAAGAAATGTTGACTAAGAGCATAAATCATCATGTGTAGGTCATGTTCCATTCAAAAAAGTACAGTACCTGGTAGTCGTACACTTCAGTGCAAAAATGTAATGGTATACAAGTCTCTATCTAGCCATATGCACTCCACCTAACTGAACATCAGATTTAACATCCTGGGAAAACAGATGCAGTCATAAAAGCAACGTGGAATATAACCAGCACTTTAGAATCTGTATAGGTTGAGCCAACATCCCAGCGTAACATAGTAAAGATAAAATAGATCTGAAAGCTGTATGTCTTTTTAAATATACTGCATTTCATAATGATAGAGATATAAAGCACCAATTAGCCGAAAATACCCATTAGCAGTACTCTGGGCGCTGATCAGATTGCAGGAAAAAGGAGAAAAAGATTAAAGGCAACGAGTATTTTACTAACCAACTGTTCCTTGCTCCAATGGATTGAAAAAATATTAAGCAATTTTGATAATTAAAAATAAAAGCTTTGTGTCTACAGCTCCCAAGCAGACCAATGTAGCTCTTTGGTTACAGACTATGATGAATCATTGGGATTCAGATACGCCCATTGGTCACCAGTAATTTACTTACCTTTCACATGTGCTGGTAAGAAGTTGGGAGATAGATAGAAAAGGGCATAACTGAAAAGATCAGACCAAACCGAATTTGTCTGCACTCTCTAAACACTTAGGTCTGTGTAGGAGTGGTATACACAAAAAAAGTAAGTATCTTGTCTAGAGGTAAGTAAACAGATTGGCAGGACCCTGGTCCAGTAGCCAGATTAGTAGTCAGTAACCTCCTAACAGCCGCTCTGCAGGATTCCTCCTGCCTACCGAAATCTTTGGCTCCTCTTCTGATTTGTAGGCCCAGCGTTGCAGGGCGGGGCGGCGTAATGCAACACAACATCGTACCAGGCTTACTCATCAGAAGAGGCACCGGGAATTCCAGCACGTGGCTTAGCCAGACTCCTGTCCAGCGGTCATGGACTACTGATTTGCAGCCAAGAAAGTGAAGGATGAATACTAAACCACCCTCAGCTACACCACCTCATCAGCTGCAAACCAATGTGAGTTATCAGTCTTGGAGAGGAGGTTGAGCCCTCACAATGCACCATTCTTGGTTCTGATACATATGGGGAGTCAATCTTTGAAGTTTGGACTGTGCAGACATTTAGATTCTATTCCAAAAGATAGAGAATCTGAAGGTCTACTGGAGTCTGCTACTTTTAGTTCAGATGCAGACTACTTTGGGCAAAAATATGATGAGCCTAACCTTATCTCGGAGATGGAATATGATGGCGAAAATTAGCCTGCTGTTAGATCAGGTCACAGCTGGACTATAAGTCATCATCTAGACAATCCGGATTTCCACAAATTTGGTGTATAATAGTTTCTTGAATCTTGTCAATGTTATATAATGTTTTAATGGTGTTCTGTTTATTTTATAATGTGCATTAATGAAAAGAAAAAAAACCAAAACACCGAACTAAGTATATTTAAATCAATAGATCTTGGAATAAAGTCCACAATTGGATGTGTTTAAAAAAAAAAAGGTTTCTATGCTGAGATAATCTTGCATAGGTGTCCCTTTATGCACATATATAATCTTAGCACAGGATTTTTTTTTAAACACATCCAATTGTGGAAATTATTATTATTCCAAGATCTATCGAATAAAATGAACTTTGTTCATGGGAAAACCCTTTAAAATTTGAACCGTTATTCAATTCCAGGGGGTAATGGTAATCTGTCATGGTCATGTGATGAAGACTATGATGCGTGGCGGCTCGTAACAAGATCATGGTTTTTATTTTTATTCTGGAAATTAGGATTACTGCTGAAGGACAGAAATAAGCAGATATCTTTACAGCCTTTATTATAGTGAGCTAGCTTTGTTATACCAAATATGAGAGGTAGATGCCAACAATTGTCATTTTTAGCTGAAATAATGGGATCTTCTAATTCTAAATGTGATACCAAGCATCATGACCAGAAAGTCTACGTCAGTAGCCTCCCATTTCTTCTTTCTTTTCTTCAGCTGCTCAACATTTACTAGAAAGCGATTAGCGACTGCCTTTAGTACAGATCCCCTTTTCACCAGCAACACCAGTTTTGATCACATCAAGACACATTGTCACAGGTGTTTTGTGCATGCTTAATGAGACTACTTTAGTTAATGCTTTACCAGGATTTTCCTATATAAAGTAAAGCCAGTGCTATACTGGTGCTATCATGCTGATTCTATACATGCCTTTAGTTGTGAGATTGGATGTATATTTTCTGAAATACAGACAAGTAAAGTTTGTAAAATGCACTGTTATTTGCTTGATAGCAGCTATAGAATATCTAATAGGTGCTAGTTATTCCCACCCCTGTCTGCCTGCCTGTCCAACCTCCCCCCCTGTCCTTCGCTCTCCCTCCTCCCCCTGTATTAACAGTGCAGGCAGACAGACAGGGGCGGGAATAACTAGCAAAATCCGACCCACGTATTAGATATTCTGCACCTATTAAGCTTTCACAAATTTTACTTGCCTATATTTCAGAAACTATGCATCCGATCTTACAACTAATGGTATGCATAGAATCAGCATGATAGCTCCAGTGTAGCACTGGCCTTAGTTTACATAGGAAAATCCTGGTGGGTAGTCCTCTTTAATTTCCCATGAAATAATGGACTCATGAACAGGAGGCCATTCCTTACCTTTTTAATCTTTGAAGTGTGTGAATAAATAGACACCTGGGGGTTACAATTCTCTTTGGTAATAGTGTGAGCCTGCAGAGAAGGTACTGCCAGCAGTGATTGGGTGATATCAGATTTCATAAAGTACACAACCCCACATGGTAACAACCACTTGTAAAGATATTAAAATATTTTTAACACTAGAAGTCCCAAAAATGTCAAGCTCCCCCCTGAAGTCCTGAAAGAGGGTCAAATGACCCTTAGTCTAACTAAATAGAACTATGGCTAAACTCAATGGAAAACAACAACCTCCTGTGGTGCGACAATAATGGCCTTAAATACAGAACAAAAGACGGTGACTATAGGATGTTAGCTAAAATCCTTCAGGTCACTAGACCAGTCTCTGGGTTCCAAAAGGTAGAAATGTTAAATGACCCCTCTCTGGGACTTCTAGTGTTAAGAGGCAAGACAAAGAAATGCAGAGTTCTAAGAAAAGATGCTCTAGATTTGTTACAGTTGAGCAAAAAGATTTGCAGGACTCTGATTCCAGCCACCATGTTGGTAGTACGTGGCCACTGGAGCAAAGCCTGGCAAACCTGCTTCTATCTCTTGATAACTCGGTCATGTCTCTGGATTAGTAGGCCTTACGTGACATCATTGTGTAGTGCAATCTTGCGGAAAGCCTATTAATCAAAATAGGCACTGAGGAATGTCAGCATGAGGTTCACAAGGCTCCCGTACGGGACCATGGATTACAAATGTGACTGCTAGACCAGGGTCCTGTATATCTTTCTGGTTATCTCTAGAATGGAAGTACTTTATTTAAGAAAACTCAAGTTAGGAGAATGTAAAAGTCATCCTCCTTATACATTTTGTGTAGGCTTAGTGCACCTTTAGAGTTTTATAAAGGCACTCTTTACAGAACCGGCAGTTCCTATTAAAATATGCGAACATTATAATATATGATTATACTATTGGGTAACTGCTTTCCAAATCATGCACGGTAAGTCAGCGTTATGACATATACTGGTAGCCACATTCCAAGTTCAGCAAAATACAAAATATAAGAAAAAAGAATCTGGATAATAAATTGAATGTAGATAGAAAGTGTGGGTGATTGAAATGATTTCTTCTATTGTGAGGCATCAAGGCTTGAGCATTTCGTGGAGGTACACGGAGTGCATGTGGTACGCAGACATCCAGTTGGAGCACTTGTAAACATTTTGGTAATAAGAGCTTGAGACGGCAGAATGATAGCTCTGCCACGCTTGATAATACGATCGCCAGTAGTCAGCATAGCTCATGGTGCCATAAGGAAAAGCACTGGCGCTCATGTAGTCCAGCTGGTGCAGGTCATCCTGAGTTTCTGGACATAATTCTCTTCTGGACAGATGGGTTACTTTCTTAGCTCGCTTCTTAAGCTTTTTGGAATTGCTAATAATGACTTCGTTAGCAGCAGAACAGTTATCTTTCACTACTGTTGCCTGCTGCACGTCTTGTGAAGATGCTGGAAACTCATCCACATTCATCTGGCAAACAGCAGCTCCGTCAGTCACTTCTGCAGATAGATCTGGATAGGAGCTCGTCGGCTCCTTAGTTTTCAGACTCTCCTGAGAATGTCGGGATTCCTCACTACTGTCTTCGCTCTCCGATAAGGAGCTGGATGAGCTGTAACTTTCATCACTTGAATTTACACTTTGGTTACAGTTATCTGGAGTGGTCACATCATCTGACGCTGTATCTGTCGAGCTATTCTTCTGGTCTGGATTTTCAGAAGGAATTCTCTCTACGTGACCTCCTGCGTCTGTGTAGACACGGATGACTTCCACATGCTTTTCTAAACCTTCTTTGATGAACTGTTCATAATCTTCGACCAGCTCAGCAAAAGATGATGTGCAAACCACAGGACGTTTAAAAGAAGATAAACTTGGGATTTTTGGGAGGGAATTATCCAGCCCCTCCTTGAGCTTGCTTTCACTTCCCAATCCTTCCTCTGTCTTTTTTGTTTTATCTGGTTTCTTTGGCAAGCTAGACGTCTCTACGTGAATCCATTCCTGGGGATTTTCTTTTTCTGTAGACTTTCTTTTGCCAATTTTCTTTTGCTTAGGTTGAGTGCCTTTAGTATTCCTCTTGCTTATGCCCAAATCTTGTAAGGTATTTATACCCAGATTTTGTGTTTTGAGGGAATTGTCCGACTTGACATCAGACATTAAAATTTGAGATGTGTTCTTCATAGACATTATCTCCACATTCCAATCACAGGCTTCCTCCATTAGTCCATCTGGAATTGGCTCTGTAAAAAAATAAAAAAAAAAAATTCACACACTTTTTTTAATTAAAAGCTGCTTAAACCTATCATCACCCAGCGATCATATAGAATGGTGCGTCCCCCTGGACGATTAGAGACAGGTCCTGACTGTAACACAGCCATAGATGGGGCATGCTCACACTGTGAGCCCGCTACTAATTTGCGGCATACATGTACTGCTGATGCCGGTAAAGGGTTAAAAGAGTAACTGTTGATTTATGAAATTAAAATTTAAAACAATAGTACACCTGAAAATAAGAAACTTGAAACTTTGTAATGCATCTTTTTAGAGGATTCCGCTTTTTTCTCAGAGATCGCTGATCAATCATTCTTAAAATTTACAATTCACGGGTTAAATCAGAAAACAGTGAATATAGAACTTTATGAGCACCAAATGTCATCTGCCGTCTAAGTAGTGAGAAAATCTGGATTCACTGGCCGATTTTATCCTTGATTTAGGAATTCTGAGAATAAATGAGGAGTCCTGAAGTAGAAAAGAAGCAGATATTGCTAATAAAGATTTTGATTATTTATAATATAAAATATATATATGATGTGATAACACGCTCTGGGTTCGCCTGTGCTGGGATCAAAGGGGGGTGGTGTGTGTGGTTCTCGGGGGGGGGGGGGGGGTCTCTCTCTCTCTCTCGATAGATATGCCCCTTGATCTCAGCAAAGGCGATCCCCGAGCGTCTTATCACATCATAGATATATTTTATATTATAAATAATCAAAATGAAAAAACTGTCAGTCTATACAAGGCTTCTCCCGAAAGATATAAATACAAACAACTGAAGGAGATAACATTATAAATAAATCCTAAATACATTTAATTAGCAAATCACAATTGTTTTGTCTCGGGATGTAATCACTATAGAATTAAAAATGGCCGTCGCCTTGTTACCCTGGCAGAAAGCCGTCCTATAGAATGGTAGGACAGATGACATGGAGCATGTGCCACAGGATGCTCCTTTGCTATGATTTGGAGATACTGTTGTTCAGAAAGACCGGGCGCACAGATGTTTAGCGGCCTTGTCTTACCTTAGCACCTCTGCCGTCTCCTGTAGTATTAGTGGTGCACATCTCCCTACATAAGATGGGGGGCAGATCTTCCTTCTGCACATGGCATCTGTCCCCAACACTGCATCAGGACAGTTTCTCAGTTAAACAAGGCGGCAGCTATTTAAATTCTAGTCATCACCTCTCCAAGACAATTGTGATCTGCTTATTAAATGTATTTAGAAATTTATTTAATAATGATATTTCCTTTAGTTTTTTTTTTTCTTTTCCCAGATCACTTTAAGCTCTGGAGCAAAAAGTCCTTCTATTGATAAACCACATGAATATCCTCTACTTCTCATCAGCCCCACAATTAGATTTACCCGGTAGAGCAAGTAGTCGAAGGTTGCACTTCTGAGCTATTGACATCATTAAATTCTCTTCTTCTCCCCGACAGCAGTAAGAGACAGAGAGTCCATAGGTTCCTGTGACAGCAGAACTGTCATTAGATTTTGTACATTCAAAAGTCAGCAAGTAGAAAAGAGAAAATTGCATCTTAAAATAAGCAAGCCGAAACAAGTCCCTGACAGCTGCATTCACACACATCAATGCACCCTTGAAGCATCTATTATATGACTAATACACAAGTCTTCCCAAGTTCATCCTGCCGCTATACTGTAGTGCAATGTACGGCACATAAATCTGCTCCATTCAGACTGCTGATATCTATAGTCTACGGTGATCTTTTCTGGCTGGTCCCCTCTTATAAAGAGGTGTGCAGCAGTTTGGGGGCAAGTACTAAGAAAAAAAAAAAAAAAAAACCTCAAAATTTAAATATTCAGTTATCAGTATCTATATCATAGTATCATAGTTTTTAAGGTTGAAGGGAGACTCTAAGTCCATCTAGTTCAACCCGTAGCCTAACATGTTGATCCAGAGGAAGGCAAAAAAACCCCAATGTGGCAAACAAGTTCCAATGGGGAAAAATGTCCTTCCTGACTCCACATCCGGCAATCAGACTAGTTCCCTGGATCAATACCCTGTCATAAAATCTAATATACATAACTGGTAATATTAAATTTTTCAAGAAAGGCATCCAGGCTCTGCTTAAATGTTAGTAGTGAATCACTCATTACAACATCATGCGGCAGAGAGTTCCATAGTCTCACTGCTCGTACAGTAAAGAATCCTCGTATATATGTTTTCTTATCCTCTGATAATTCTAAATAATTTCAGAAAGTTATTAAAATGAAAAGATTAAATGGGTGGTCCAAAGTCATTTTCACCTTAAATCCCTCAAAGAAGTCATCATCGGGGGCAGAAGCTGCGGTCATCAGTGACACTCATTTCAGGGGCTGTGTTAGTCACAGACCGCTATACACTGTGTGATGTGCACAATGACAGCGCACTCTCTCTTGCCGACTCAGATCATCATTGTCAATGTGCGTTATCAGAATACAAGGTATGAGGAGACCAGTGACATTACTTGCAGGGGTGGTGCTGGACTCTGAACACGAGGAAATTCTTTTACACGATGCTAGTGCGCATTGCTTTGTTACCGGCTTGTTACTGCTGATGAGTCAACAATAGAGCACGAACTGTCATTGTGAACATCGCACTGGAACTAACCAAGCCCCCGAAGTGAGCAAGATCTTTTGTTACAGGGAATCGGCAGGGGCTCTTGCATTGACCGCAGCCTATGCCCCCTGATGATGTTTCATTCAGTATTCCTGCATGAATTGGGATTCGCACACAAAGTGTCACAATAAATGAAGTGAAAACAATAACTAGAATAGCAGTTAGTGTAGTGAGAGAAGGTAGGACATTTTTAATTCAAGTATACTAGATAATAGTTTAGATTATGGCACTAAATAGATAGGCGTTTAAGATGAAAATTACTTTGGACTTCGGACCTCCTCTTTAATGCTGCTTGAGCTATGCACGGCCTGAACCAGATACTGGTAGCCGTGTACAAATTACTGTGAAACGAGGCATCATTTAAGAAAAAAGAAAAAAGAAGGGAATTTTGTTTACTTACCGTAAATTCCTTTTCTTCTAGCTCCAATTGGGAGACCCAGACAATTGGGTGTATAGCTATTGCCTCTGGAGGCCACACAAAGTATTACACTTAAAAGTGTAAGGCCCCTCCCCTTCTGGCTATACACCCCCAGTGGGATCACTGGCTCACCAGTTTTAGTGCCAAAGCAAGAAGGAGGAAAGCCAATAACTGGTTTAAAGACCAATTCAATCCGAGGAAACATCGGAGAACTGAACCATACCACATGAACAACATGTGTACCCGAAAAAACAGAAAAACCCCGAGAAAACAGGGCGGGTGCTGGGTCTCCCAATTGGAGCTAGAAGAAAAGGAATTTACGGTAAGTAAACAAAATTCCCTTCTTCTTTGTCGCTCCATTGGGAGACCCAGACAATTGGGATGTCCAAAAGCAATCCCTGGGTGGGTAAAAGAATACCTCATGATAGGGCCGTCAAACGGCCCTCTCCTACAGGTGGCCAACCGCCGCCTGAATGACTTATCTACCTAGGCTGGCGTCTGCCGAAGCGTAGGTATGCATCTGATAATGCTTGGTAAAAGTAAGTAGACTCGACCAGGTGGGTGCCTGACACACCTGCTGAGCCGTAGCCTGGTGCCGTAATGCCCAGGATGCACCCACGGCTCTGGTTGAATGGGCCTTCGGCCTTGAGAGAACCAGAAGCCCAGTAGAACTGTAGGTTTCAAGAATTGGTTCCTCGAGCCCCCGAGCAAGGGTGGAACTGGAAGCTTGCGACTGTTTACGCCGACCAGCGACAAGGACAAAGAGTGCATCCGGGTGGCGCAGGAGCGCCATGCGGGAAGTAGAACCTGAGTGCTCTCACCAGAACCAACAGATGCAAATCTTTCTGAAATTGATGGACTGGACGAGGACACAAAGAAGGTGAGGTGATATCCTGATTGATATGAAAATGGGATACCACCTTAGGGAGAAATTCCGGAACCGGACGCAGAACTACCCTGTCCTGGTGAAGGACCAGGAAGGGAGTTTGTATGAGAGCGTTGCTAGCTCGGAAACTCTCCTAAGAGACGAGACCGTTACTAGAAGGCCACTTCCCGTGAAAAACGGGAAGGGAGACATCCTTCAAAGGCTCGAAAGGCGGCATCTGGAGAGCAATTAGAACCTTGTTCAGATCTCAGGGCTCTAACGGCCGCTTGTACGGAGTGCTGAGAAGACAAACTCCCCGTAGGAACGTGCGTACCTGAGGAAGTCGTCGTTTCTGAAAAAATACAGATAGCGCTGAGACTTGTCCCTAAAGGGAACTGAGCGACAACCCATTTTCCTACCTAGATTGCAGGAAGGAAGGAAACATAGATGATGCAACCGGCCAGGGAGAAACACCCTGCGCCGAGCACCGAGATAAGAACATCTTCCACGTCCTGTGGTCAATCTTGGCGGACGTTGGTATGCTAGCCTGTCTCATGGTGGCAACCACGTCCTGAGGTAATCCTGACGACACTAGGTTCCAGGACTCAATGCCACACCATCCGGTTGAGGGCCGTAGAATTCAAATGGAAGAATGGCCCTTGAGACAGCCAGTCTGATTGGTCTGGTAGTGCCCCCGGTTAGCCTACCGTGAGGCACCACAGAACCGAGTACCACAACATCCTCGGCCAATTTGTAGCGACGAGGATGGCGCGGCCGCAGTCGGTCTTGATCTAGCGCAGTACTCTGGGCAACAATGCCAGAGGTGGCACCTAAGGTAGCTGGAACTGCGACCAATGCTGAACTAAGGCGTTTGCCGCCAGAGCTCGATGATTGTGAAACCGTGCCATGAAGCTGGCACATTGTTGTCGTGCCGTGACGCCATTAGATCGACGTCCGGCCTCTGTCAGCGGCGCCAGATCTCCTGAAACCCGTCCGGGTGAGGAGACCATACTCTTTCGGCCACACCTCAGCGACTTAGGAAGTCAGCTTCCTAGTTTCCACACTTGGGATGTGAATTGTGGATATGGTGGATGCCGCGTCTTCCACCCACATCAGAACCTGCCGGACTTCCTGGAAGGCTTGCCGGTTGCGCGTTCTTCCTTGGTGGTTGATGTATGCCACCGCTGTGGAGCTGTCCGACTGAAGTCGGATATGCTTGCTTTCCAGCCGCTGTTGGAAGGATTGTAGGGCAAGATACACTGCTCTGTGTTCAAGAACATTGATCTGAAGAGTGGACTCTTGCTGAGTCCACGTACCCTGAGCGCTGTAGTGGAGAAAAACTGCTCCCCACCCTGATAGACTCGCGTCTGTCGTAACTATCGCCCAGGACGGGGATAGGAAGGACCTTCGTTTTGACCAAGAGGTGAGAAGAAGCCACCACCGTAGAGATTCCTTGGCCGCCTGAGAAAGAACGACGACTCTGTTGAGGGACGTCGACTCCTCGTCCCATTGGCGGAGAATGTCCCATTGTAGTGGACGCAGTAAAACTGCGCGAAAGGAACTGCCTCCATTGCTACCATCTTACGTAGGAAGTGCATGAGGCGTCTCAATGTGTGCGACTGGTTCTTAAAGAAGAGCTTGCAGCCCGTAGTGAATGCTGTTTGTCTAGCGGCAGCTTCACTATCGCTGAGAGAGTAAGAAACTCTATGCCTAGATATGTTATCGATAGGGTCGGGGTCGGATCTGACTTTAAAAAGTTGATGATCCACCCAAAACTCTAGAGAGTCTCCAGCGCAACGTTCGGGCAGTGTTGGCATGTTTCCTAAGAGAGTGCCTTGACAAGTAGATCGTCTAAATACGGGACCACAGAGTGACCCTGAGAGTGCAGGACTGTGACTACTGCTGCCCTGACCTTGGCGAAGACCAGTTGGACTGTCGCTAGCCGGAAGGTAGAGCTACGAACAGAGGGTGTTCGTCTCCTATAACGAAGCGTAGAAACGCTAGTGCTCTGGATCAATCGGCACGTGTGGATAAGCATCCTTGATGCCTAATGATGCTAGGAAATATCCTTGGGACCTTGAGGCGATGACATGGCGGAGGGATTCCATCCGGAACCGCCTGGTGTCCACGAGCTTGCTGAGCATTTTTAGATCCAGAACGGGACGGAACGGCCCGTTGTTATAGGTACCGCAAAGAATTTGGGGTAAAAACCGTGACCTTGTTCCTGAAGAGGAACGGGGGTCATCACTCTTTCTGCCTATAGAGTGCACCCTGTTTGCAGAAGAGCAGCGGCCCGGCCGGGAGGTGGAGAAATTCTGAAGAATCGAGTTGGAGGACGAGAAGTGAGGTCTATCCTGTACCCGTGAGACAGAATGTCTCACACTCAATGGTCATTGACCTATGGCAGCTAAATATCGCCAAGGCGGGAGAGCCTGCTACCGACCGAGGCCGCAAGTCATGAGGAAGCCGCCTTGGAAGCGGGTTTTCAGACTGTCGCTTTTTTGGGCGAGACTGAGCCCGCTAAGAATCTTAGCTCCTCTGATCCTTTTGAGTCCACATTGGACGAGGAAAAATGGGACCTGCCCGAGCCTCGAAAAGGCCGAAAACCCCGACTGCCTCTTGCTCTGTTGGGGTTTGTTGTGTCCGGGCTGAGGAAAGGATGAATCCTTACCCCTGGACTGTTTGATGGTTACATCCAACGCTCACCAAACAGTCGGTCAGCAGAAAAAGGCAACTGGTTAGGCAACCTTTTTTGGAAGCAGAATCTGCCTTCCATTCACTTAACGAGCAGACCAGGCTCTGCTTAAAAACACGGAGTAGCGGAGGCTACCGCCGCACGGTTCGCAGAGTCCAGGACAACCTGAATCGCGTAAGAAACAAATGCAGACATTTGAGAGGTTAAGGATGCCACCTGCGGCACAGATGTACGTGTAACCGTGTCAATCTGTGTAAGACAAGCTGAAATAGCTTGGAGTGCCCCAAGGGAGAGAATGCCGGAGCCAACGGTGCGCCGACAGCCTCATAGATGGCTTTCGACCAGAGATCCATCTGTCTGTCAGTGGCATCTTTGAGTTTGCAGTTCCATCTCCCACTGCAACTATGGATCTAGCTACAAGCCTGGAGATTGGAGGATGCCGCTCGGGACATTGGGTCCAGTCCTTGACCAAGTCAGGGGACAGGGATAACGTGTATCCTAAGCCGTTTGGAGAAGCGCATATCTGGATAAGCGTGGTGTTCCTGGACTGCCTCTCTGAAGGCAGAGTGGTCCAGAAAAATACGTGAAGCTGACTCCTCCACTGGAGGAGCTGTGAGAAATAACCCACATTCTATAGATGGACGCTATAAGATTATTTACTATGGCGTCACAATCAGGTGTATCCAGATTGAGAGCGGTCTCAGGATCAGAATCCTGAGCCGCTACTTCCGCCTCATTACACAGCGAGTCCTTCTGTTAGGACCCTGATGAAACCGAGGCCGCTCATAGCGAGCCCACTTAGGCTGTCTGGGACTGACGTCCGTGCAGAGCCGTGACTCTGGGATGCGTGTGACATTCCCGGAGCTGTTAGTTATTCACACTGAGGGGGGCCATGGATCAATGATTCAACAGTGCCCATATTGTGAGAGACATGTCCGGACTGCTAGGCTTCTAGTATCATAGCCATAGTCTCAGAAAAACTGTCAGTAAATACTGCAGACACCGTCCTCATCCCCTGGCCATTAGTGCATACAATGGGAGTCTATGTAACCTGCCGGCCGTATAGCCGTACATGCTGTACCAGCTGTATAGAAAAACATGTGGTTCTGCACCTTTGTTTTACACAGAGAATATGCTGATAACTCCTCCGCATAATCCAGGAGGGTATATACAACGTGCGACCAAACAGTGCAATGTATATAGTACAAGCATATCTATAAGTGCACTTCTGCACTAGTGGGGTTAGCACCACAGGTGCTGCTTAACGCCTGTTACAGCGATTGTGTGACTATCAGAATGCCAGGGTCTTCCACACTTGTCTCTGTATCGTACAGAAACTGACACTAATGGCTGCCGGTGTCCTTGTAGAGAAGGAAGCCGTGGGCGTGCCTGAGAAAGTGCGGGAATCCGGACTCACAGTGCACACAGTGAGAGAGGGTGGAGTATGCAAAACATACTCCAGCTCTCAGCTCTGCTCTATGCAGCGTCACGCCCCTACCCTGACTGTCAGGGCTGTGGGCGGTAACGAAGGGAGCTAGGCCCAGAAGCCGGGGACTCGAGTTAACAGCGCGGCCGCCGTAAAAGCGCGGGCCGCGCTGAAGTCCCCGGCGCACCACAAGTGCCAGCCGCGCCGCAGTTCCAGCGGCCGGCGCGACCGATTCCTGGAAGTGGCCAGCGTCCCGCCCCTCTCCTGACTGGCAGGTCTGGGGGCGGGAACGAACGGAAGCAGGCCGCAAAAGCCGGGGACTCTAGTTATCAGCGCGGCCGCCGTAAAAGCGCGGGCCGCGCTGAAGTCCCCGGCGCACCACAAGTGCCAGCCGCGCCGCTGCCAGCGGCCGGCGCGACCGATTCCTGGAAGTGGCCAGCGTCCCGCCCCTCTCCTGACTGGCAGGTCTGGGGGCGGGAACGAACGGAAGCAGGCCGCAAAAGCCGGGGACTCTAGTTATCAGCGCGGCCGCCGTAAAAGCGCAGGCCGCGCTGAAGTCCCCGGCGCACTACAAGTGCCAGCCGCGCCGCAGTCCCAGCGGCCGGCGCGACCAATTCCCATAAGTGAGCCTGCTTCAGCAAAGCTGAATGAGGCCATGGCACAGGCGCCGCAGCGCTGATGTCCCCCGGCGCACTACAACACCCAGCATGCTGCGGTGTGAGCGCCAAATGCACGGGGACACAGAGTACCTTGAGGAAGCAGGGCCATGTCCCTGATGTACTCCGCTCCATCCAGCATCTTCTCCAGGGGCTGTAGATGGAGCACGGTCTCAGTGCCTGGAGACCGGTAAATCCCACTTCACCCAGAGCCCTGTAAAAAGGGATGGGGAAGGAATCAGCATGTGGGCTCCTGCCGCCGTACCCGCAATGGGTACCTCAACCTTACAAACACCTCCGACATACAGTGGGGTGAGAAGGGAGCATGCTGGGGACACTATATGTGTCCTCTTTTCTTCCATCCGACATAGTCAGCAGCTGCTGCTGACTAAAAAGTGGAGCTATGCGTGGATGTGTTGCCTCCTTCGCACAAAGCACAAAACTGGTGAGCCAGTGATCCCACTGGGGGTGTATAGCCAGAAGGGGAGGGGCCTTACACTTTTAAGTGTAATACTTTGTGTGGCCTCCAGAGGCAATAGCTATACACCCAATTGTCTGGGTCTCCCAATGGAGCGACAAAGAAAGAAAAAACTTAAAAGAAATCCATCTTTAGATGATGCTTCTCGAATTTCCAGTCATTGGCACATTCCCACCATGCTGAGAACCAGCCTCTGGATTAGTCATATGAAAAAGCATAATTCCTGACTGGCTTTTCAAAGTAGCCTTTTTTCTGAAGTGCTGCAGCGCTTCACAGTCGCAGCTACAAAATAAGGCCTCTTTCACACATCCGTGAAAAACGTTCGTGTTTTGCAAGGCCGTGTTGAAGGTGCGTATGGCCAATCCGCATGCCGTGATTTTGGCACACTAATATGCACAGTGTGCTACCCATGATAGCACACGGACAGCAGGAACTTTTTACTCACCTGTCCCGGGCCCTGCTGTCCTTGGTGCTGATGTCTCCGGCGCTGCTGCTTCCAGGTCCGTGGTTCAGTGAATATTCATGAGCATAACGAGCGGGCCTGGAAGCAAATGACAGAGGTGCCGAAGACAGCAGCACTGGAGACATGCAAGTACAGAATTTTTTTTTTCAAAGACATGTGTTTTCTCCAGTACGTGTCACAGTGATGTCACACGGATCACATCAGTGTGTGTTCGTGTGACATCAGTTCTGCTGGAGAAAAACGGACTCATCTCTGTGCAGAAACACGGACACACGGTCCTTGAGAAAACAGTGATGTGTGCGCAGACCAATTGACTTTATTGGGTCTGTGCATGTCCATGTCTCAGTTATGTATGAAAACGGATGTCCTACGTACTGGAATCACTGATGTGTGAAGGGGACTAGTAGATTGATAAGCCAATGGTTCAAGCAGCAGGAATTGTCCTGGGAGTGACTAATTTAATACTACAAGCTGTGTGAGAGTACCTCAGGCTACACCCACAGATTTGGAGTTTACAAAGTGAAGGACACCCAGATTCAACACTCTGTATTCCTGCCTGTCCTGGGAATGAGTGGAAAAATTGTTTGGGATTTAGTGCACCTTCTGCTCGATAGGGGTTATCACCTGTACATAGATACGTTTTACACCAGCATCCCACTCTTCAAATCCCTCTCTGCCAGAGCTACAGAGATTGTTTTTTGCGCAAAAAACAGAGAGGCCTCCTTGGGAAGCTAATTGGGCAGGTGCTGAAAGGGAGCAAGAGCAGAGCGCAATGATGACCAAAATAGCTTCACCTCATACTGGATTTGCTGCTTTTTAACAATAAATTTGTTCTTTTCATGACGTTGGAATGCCTGGTTACATTGATATAGCTACTACGAGTTTGGATCCTACAAGAGAACCCAAACACTAGTGTGCTGTACAGTGCTTGTCATGTTACAACAAACTAAACTGTGTCTTGGGGTACAATAAAAACATAGGTGGGAGTTGATTCCTGTGATCAAGTCCTCTAGTGCCATGTGGTAAATAGAGATGGCCATGCGCATGGTACTCTATAACTCTTACGTGCCATCAGGATGTGCAGGTCAGACTGACATCTTCCTTCAGTTCCAAAAGGTAGTGATTAAGGCCCTAATTTTTGGAAGTCTGGAAGGAGGGGACCCCAGTACTTCTGGAACTGAAGGTGCTGGTTTTCTGCCAGGGCAAAATTTCCTATGTGAGGAGCCCCAAACTGAAAAGAAAGCAAGGATGCAAAAAAGATGCCGAGCATTAGAGATGGGAGGATAAGAAAGACACCACTTGTCAATGTGAGACCTGCCCTGACAAACCTGGCCTGTGTATAAAAGAATGCTTCAAAGTCTACCACACATCCATGGACCACTAAAATGTAATTCTATACAACCCACATATGCCACAATATGAAATTCACATATCAGGAAAACCTTAGATCAATACCAATATAGGGTCACTTATGGCAGGCTGCGACTATTTTGGCACTCCTTTTGTAGCTTGGCAGTGTGACCAAACAGTTTCCCACCACATATGGGGTACTGAAATAGTCAGCAGAAACTGCACAAGTTTTGAGGATCCATTTTCTCTTGCTTTCCTTGTTGAAAATAAAATAATTTGGGCTCAAGCTCAAGGGTGTCTGGTTTTTAAAATGGGGTGGGGTTTCCATTGTTTTGGCACATCAGGGTCTCTCCAAACATGACATGGCATCCACCAACGATTCCAGACAATTTTGCATCTGAAAAGTCAAATGCCGCTCCTTCCCTTTCGCAGACTGCCGTTCACCCAAACAGTAGTTATCTGCGTACTCAGGAGAAATTGCACAACAAATTTTGAGTTCCATTTTTTTCTAGTTACCCTTGTGAAAATACAAAATGCTAAAGTATCATTTTTGTGGGTAAATGTAAAAGTTTCATTGTTTCTTCCACATTTTAGTTCCTGTGAAGCACCTACAGGGTTAATTAATGTTTGGAATATGGTTTTGAGCACTTTGAGTGCAGTTTTTAGAATAGTGTCACTTTTCGGGTTTTTTCTATCACATACGCCTCTCAAAGTCACTTCACACGTGATGTGGTCCCGAAAAAAAATGGTTTTGTAAATTTTGCTTGAAAAATGATAACTTGCTGATAATGTTTTAATCCTTCCAACATCCTTTTTATTAGCCATTTTGTGTGACATAACTGGTTTAAAGGGAATCTGTCACCAGGCATTTGCATCTAAGAGCAGCATAATGTAGAGACAGAGACCTCGATTCTAATGATGTGTCACTTACTGAGCTGTTTGCTGTCATTCAGATAAAATCATTGTCTTCTCTGCTGCAAATCTAGCAGTTAAACAGAGCTCATAAATATGCTGGACTACCTGGAAGCACACCACATAGTCCTCTAATGATAATCTAATGCTGATTAAAGGGAACCGTCATTTTTTTATATTAAACTGTCCCAATGTGTATTGAATGATGCAATGTGCATTACTAGCATGTTTAAGAAAAAAAAAAACAAAAACATAAAACAATGCCACGTATTTATATTTATAAATATCTATATAAAAAAGACTTTATATGCTTAAGTGAATGCAGCAAATACCTTAGGTTTCGATCATAGGGGCAGCACTTTTGCTTGGATCAAACTTCTGTCATCAGTCACATTTCATCATTTAATACACATTGAGGGTAATTTAATATTACCCCTTAACGACCACGGGCAGTAATATTACATCCTAGCAGTCAGTGTTACTGCCCGCGGTCTGCCGCCGGCAGCAAGCCGCGATCGGCGCACATCTCAGCTGTGAAAGAAGGGAATTTTGTTACTTACCGTAAATTCCTTTTCTTCTAGCTCCTATTGGGAGACCCAGACGATTGGGTGTATAGCACTGCCTCCGGAGGCCACACAAAGCATTACACTAAAAAGTGTAAGGCCCCTCCCCTTCTGGCTATACACCCCCAGTGGGATCACTGGCTCACCAGTTTTAGTGCAAAAGCAAGAAGGAGGAAAGCCAATAACTGGTTTAAACAAATTCACTCCGAAATAACCTCGGAGAACTGAAAACCATTCAACATGAACAACATGTGTACCCGAAAAACAACCAAAAATCCCGAAGGACAACAGGGCGGGTGCTGGGTCTCCCAATAGGAGCTAGAAGAAAAGGAATTTACGGCAAGTAACAAAATTCCCTTCTTCTTCGGCGCTCCATTGGGAGACCCAGACGATTGGGACGTCCAAAAGCTGTCCCTGGGTGGGTAAAGAAATACCTCATGTTAGAGCTGCAAAGACAGCCCTCCCCTACGGGTAGGCAACTGCCGCCTGCAGGACTCTTCTACCTAGGCTGGCGTCCGCCGAAGCATAGGTATGCACCTGATAATGTTTGGTGAAAGTGTGCAGACTCGACCAGGTAGCTGCCTGGCACACCTGTTGAGCCGTAGCCTGGTGACGCAATGCCCAGGACGCACCCACGGCTCTGGTAGAATGGGCCTTCAGCCCTGATGGAACCGGAAGCCCAGCAGAACGGTAGGCCTCAAGAATTGGTTCTTTGATCCATCGAGCCAGGGTGGCCTTAGAAGCCTGCGACCCCTTGCGCTTACCAGCGACAAGGACAAAGAGTGCATCCGAACGGCGCAGGGGCGCCGTGCGGGAAATGTAGATTCTGAGTGCTCGCACCAGATCTAACAAATGTAAATCCTTCTCATACCGATGAACTGCATGAGGACAAAGAAGGGAATTTTGTTACTTACCGTAAATTCCTTTTCTTCTAGCTCTTATTGGGAGACCCAGACGATTGGGGTATAGCTACTGCCCTCTGGAGGCCACACAAAGCACTACATTAAAAGTGCAAGGCCCCTCCCCCTCTGGCTATACCCCCCCCGTGGTATCACGGGTTCTCCAGTTTTAGTGCCAAAGCAAGAAGGAGGAAGCCAATAAGTGGTTTAAACAAATTAACTCCGAATAACATCGGAGAACTGAAAAACCGTTCAACATGAACAACATGTGTACCCGCAAACAACAAAAAAACATCCCGAAGGACAACAGGGCGGGTGCTGGGTCTCCCAATAAGAGCTAGAAGAAAAGGAATTTACGGTAAGTAACAAAATTCCCTTCTTCTTCAGCGCTCTATTGGGAGACCCAGACGATTGGGACGTCCAAAAGCTGTCCCTGGGTGGGTAAATAAATACCTCATGTTAGAGCTGCAAAACAGCCCTCCCCTACGGGGGTGTCACTGCCGCCTGCAGGACTCTTCTACCTAAGCTGGCATCCGCCGAAGCATAGGTATGCACCTGATAATGCTTGGTGAAAGTGTGCAGACTGGACCAGGTAGCTGCCTGGCACACCTGTTGAGCCGAAGCCTGGTGTCGTAATGCCCAGGACGCACCCACGGCTCTGGTTGAGTGGGCTTTTAGCCCTGAAGGAACCGGAAGCCCCGCAGAACGGTAGGCCTCTAGAATTGGTTCTTTGATCCATCGAGCCAGGGTGGCTTTAGAAGCCTGCAACCCCTTGCGCGGACCAGCGACAAGGACGAAAAGTGCATCGGCACGGCGTATGGGCGCCGTGCGGGAAATGTAGATTCTGAGTGCTCTCACCAGATCTAGCAAACGTAAGTCCTTTTCATACCGGTGAACCGGATGAGGGCAAAAAGAAGGCAAGGAAATATCCTGATTAAGATGAAAAGAGGATACGACCTTAGGAAGAAACTCCGGAATGGGGCGCAGCACAACCTTGTCCTGGTGGAACACCAGGAAGGGAGCCTTGGATGACAGAGCTGCCAGCTCAGACACTCGCCGAAGCGATGTGATCGCAACAAGAAACGCCACTTTCTGCGACAGCCGAGAAAAGGAAACTTCCTTCAGAGGCTCGAAGGGCGGCTTCTGGAGAGCAACTAGTACCCTGTTCAGATCCCATGGATCTAACGGTCGCTTGTACGGGGGCACAATATGACAGACCCCCTGCAGGAACGTGCGTACCTTAGGAAGACGTGCTAGACGCTTCTGAAAAAACACGGATAGTGCCGAAACTTGCCCTTTAAGGGAGCTGAGCGACAAGCCCTTTTCTAACCCCGATTGCAGGAAGGAAAGAAACTTGGGTAATGCAAATGGCCAGGGAGACACTCCCTGGGCCGAGCACCAGGATAAGAAAATCTTCCACGTTCTGTGGTAGATCTTAGCAGAATTCGACTTTCTAGCTTGTCTCATTGTGGCAACCACTCCTTGAGATAATCCTGCAGATGCTAGGATCCAGGACTCAATGGCCACACAGTCAGGTTCAGGGCCGCAGAATTCTGATGGAAAAACGGCCCTTGGGACAGTAAGTCTGGTCGGTCTGGCAGTGACCACGGTCGACCGATCGTGAGATGCCACAGATCCGGATACCACGACCTCCTCGGCCAGTTTGGAGCGACGAGTATGATGCGGCTGCACTCGGATCTGATCTTGCGTAGCACTCTGGGCAAGAGCGCCAGAGGCGGAAACACGTAAGGGAGCTGAAACTGCGACCAATCTTGAACCAAGGCGTCTGCCGCCAGAGCTCTTTGATCGCGCGACCTCGCCATGAATGCCGGGACCTTGTTGTTGTGCCGGGATGCCATTAGGTCGACGTCCGGCACTCCCCAGCGGCGACAGATTTCCTGAAACACGTCCGGGTGAAGGGACCATTCCCCTGCGTCCATGCCCTGGCGACTGAGGAAGTCTGCTTCCCAGTTTTCTACGCCTGGGATGTGAACCGCGGATATGGTGGATGCTCTGTCCTCCACCCACATTAGAATGCGCCGGACTTCTTGGAAGGCTTGCCGACTGCGCGTCCCTCCTTGGTGGTTGATGTATGCCACCGCTGTGGAGTTGTCCGATTGGATTCGGATCTGCTTTCCTTCCAGCCACTGCTGGAAGGCTAGTAGGGCAAGATACACTGCTCTGATTTCCAGAACATTGATCTGAAGGGTGGACTCCTGCGGAGTCCACGTCCCCTGCGCCCTGTGGTGGAGAAACACTGCTCCCCACCCCGACAGACTCGCATCTGTCGTGACTACTGCCCAGGATGGGGGCAGGAAGGATCTTCCCTGAGATAATGAGGTGGGAAGGAGCCACCATTGTAGAGAGTCCTTGGCCGTCTGGGAAAGCGAGACTTTCCTGTCCAGGGACGTTGACTTCCCGTCCCATTGGCGGAGAATGTCCCATTGAAGTGGGCGCAGATGAAACTGCGCAAAGGGAACTGCTTCCATGGCTGCCACCATCTTCCCTAGGAAATGCATGAGACGCCGCAAGGGATGCAACTGGCCCTGCAGGAGAGATTGCACCCCTGTCTGTAGTGACCGCTGCTTGTTCAGCGGCAGCTTCACTATCGCTGCTAGAGTATGAAACTCCATGCCAAGATACGTTAGTGACTGAGTCGGTGATAGGATCGACTTTGGAAAGTTGATGATCCATCCGAAAGACTGTAGAGTCTCCAGCGTAGCATTCAGGCTGTGCTGACATGCCTCCTGAGAGGGAGCTTTGACCAATAAGTCGTCTAGGTAAGGGATCACCGAGTGTCCCTGAGAGTGCAAGACTGCTACCACCGCCGCCATGACCTTGGTGAAGACCCGTGGGGCTGTCGCCAGACCAAATGGAAGAGCTACGAACTGAAAATGGTCGTCTCCTATCACAAAACGTAGAAAACGTTGATGTTCTGTAGCAATTGGCACGTGGAGATAAGCATCTTTGATGTCTATTGAGGCAAGGAAGTCTCCTCTGGACATTGAGGCAACGACAGAGCGGAGGGTTTCCATCCGGAACCTCCTGGCGTGCACATGTTTGTTGAGCCGTTTTAGGTCCAGAACAGGACGGAACGAGCCGTCCTTTTTTGGAACCACAAAGAGATTGGAGTAAAACCCTTGCCCTTGTTCCTGAGGAGGGACTGGGATCACCACTCCTTCCGCTTTTAGGGAATCCACCGCCTGCAGCAGAGCATCTGCTCGGTCTGGATGTGGGGAGGTTCTGAAGAACCGAGCTGGAGGACGAGAATTGAACTCGATTCTGTACCCGCGAGACAAAATGTCCGTCACCCACCGGTCTTTGACCTGTGACATCCAAATGCCGGAAAAGCGGGAGAGCCTGCCCCCGACCGGCGATGCGGAGGGTGGGGGCTGGAAGTCATGAGGTAGCCGCTTTGGAAGCGGTACCTCCATTTGCTTTCTTGGGGCGTGTGTGAGTCCGCCACGAATCTGAGTTTCTTTGCGTCCTCTGAGTCCCTTTGGACGAGGTAAATGGTGTCTTGCCCGAACCTCGAAAGGACTGAAACCTCTGCTGCCACTTTTTCTGCTGAGGTTTGGATGTTCTGGGTTGTGGTAAAGATGAGTCTTTACCCTTGGACTGCTTAATGATGTCAGCCAATGGCTCGCCAAACAGTCTATCTCTAGACAAAGGCAAACTGGTTAAACATTTTTTGGAACCAGCATCTGCTTTCCAGTCCTTTAACCACAAGGCTCTGCGCAAAACTACCGAATTGGCGGACGCCATTGAGGTGCGACTGGTAGATTCTAGGACCGCATTGATAGCGTAAGACGCAAACGCCGACATCTGCGTGGTAAGGTGCGCCACTTGCGGCACTGCTGGATGCATGACAGCATCCACTTTTGCTAAGCCAGCTGAAATAGCCTGGAGTGCCCATACGGCTGCGAATGCCGGAGCAAACGACGCGCCGATAGCTTCATAGACAGATTTTAACCAAAGGTCCATCTGTCTGTCATTGGCATCTTTAAGTGAAGCGCCATCCTCCACTGCAACTATGGATCTAGCTGCAAGTTTGGAAATCGGGGGGTCTACCTTTGGACACTGGGTCCAGCGCTTGACCACCTCAGGGGGGAAAGGGAAACGCGTATCTTTAGATCGTTTAGAGAAACGCCTTTCTGGGTGAGCGTCGTGCTTCTGGATTGATTCTCTGAAGTCAGAGTGATCTAACAAAGCACTCAATTTACGCTTGGGATAAAGGAAACGAAACTTCTCCTGCTCCGCAGCCGCCTCTTCTGCTGAAGGGGCTGGGGGAGAAATATCCAACAGCCTATTGATGGCTGAGATAAGGTCGTTTACCATGGCATCCCCATCCGGGGTATCCAGGTTGAGAGGGGTTCCAGGAGTGGATTCCTGATCACTCTCATCAGACACATCACAGGGAGACTGATTGCGCTGAGACCCTGAGCAGTGTGAAGACGTCGAGGGTCTTTCCCAGCGAGCTCGCTTAGGGTGGCTGGGGCCATCATCTGAGTCATAATCCTCGGCCTGTGAAGCCGGGGACCCCCCTGTGGGCTGGATACATTCCAAGTAAGGGGGACCTGAGGACAGAGGCCTCGCCGTGCCCAGAGACTGAGCCCCATGCATAGATTGCAAGGTTTCAAGGATTTTTGCCATAGACACAGACATATTATCTGCAAAAACTGCAAAGTCTGTCCCTGTCACCGGGGCAGAACTTACAAGCGTCTCAGCCTGGGTCGCTACCTCTCCTGACTCCGGCTGGCGAAGCAGCACCGGGTCGGAGCATTGCACACAATGGGGGTCATCGGAGCCTGCTGGTAGATTAGCCCCACATGCAGCACACGCAGTATACACAGCCCTTTTTGCCTTGGCCGCCTTGCGTTTTGAGGATGACATGTTGCTGCTTCCACAGAGCGATCTGGGATAAGCAGCCAGAAGCGACCTCACAGTGCAAGAAATACAATATCTATATATCTGTACCCAGTACACCGATACACCGTGAGGCACTAGAGGGACCAGCACAGAAAAATCGCTTACCGCCCGCTTAAAAAAGCGGGTGTGTGGTCGCCAGATAGCCCCTAGTCCAGGTCTCCCAGAGCCTTGCGTCCTTCCTCCAGCCAGGCATGCATGTAATGGCTGCCGGCGTCTCGAGAGAGGAAGGGGGGCGGGCCCTGGGCGTTCCTGGCCAAGAGCGGGAAGCCTGCTTCCCTCTGTGCCAAGTGTGAGGGCTGGAGCATGTAAATCAGGCTCCAGCCCTCGTCGCTGCTAGCGAACAGCGTCTCTCCCCTACCCTGAATGACAGGGTGGGGGCGGGAACAAATCGGAGCTGCCGGCGTCCTAGGCCCAAAAAGCCGGGGACTAAATTTATAACCGCCGCCGCCGTAAAAGCGCGGACGGCGGATCCCCGGCGCACCACAAGTCACAGCAGCGCCGCCCGGTCCAGAGGGGGTCGGCGCTGCGTTCCCATACACAAAAAAGTCCCCCAGTAATCTGTAGGGACACCAACTCCACGTTGCGGTCCCCGGCGCACTACAACACCCAGCCAGCCCGGAGTGTGTCTGTGCCTGCCGGGGACACAGAGTACCTGTATGATGCAGGGCCTGTCCCTGATCGTACTCCTGCTCCGTCTCCATCAGGTTCTAATGGGTCTGTGGATGGAGCCCGGCGTCAGAGCTGAGAGGCCGGCAGGATCCCACTTCCACAGAGCCCTACAAGGGGATGTGGAAGGAAAACAGCATGTCAGGCTCCAGCCCTGTACCAGCAATAGGTACCTCAACCTTACAACACCATCCAGGGGTGAGAAGGGAGCATGCTGGGGACACTATATGTGTCCTCTTTTCTTCCATCCGAAATAGTCAGCAGCTACTGCTGACTAAAATCTGTGGAGCTATGCATGGAATGTCTGACCTCCTTCGCACACAAAGCTAAAACTGGAGAACCCGTGATACCACGGGGGGGGTATAGCCAGAGGGGGAGGGGCCTTGCACTTTTAATGTAGTGCTTTGTGTGGCCTCCAGAGGGCAGTAGCTATACCCCAATCGTCTGGGTCTCCCAATAGAGCGCTGAAGAAAAGAAGGCAAAGAGATATCCTGATTAAGATGAAAAGAGGATACCACCTTCGGGAGAAACTCCTGAATGGGGCGCAGCACTACCTTGTCCTGGTGGAAGACCAGGAAGGGAGCCTTGGATGACAGCGCTGCTAGCTCAGACACTCTCCGAAGAGATGTGATCGCTACCAGAAAAGCCACTTTCTGTGACAGTCTAGAAAGTGAAACCTCCCTCAGAGGCTCGAAGGGCGGCTTCTGGAGGGCAACTAGCACCCTGTTCAGGTCCCATGGATCTAACGGTCGCTTGTACGGGGGTACGATATGACAAACCCCCTGCAGGAACGTGCGCACCTTAGAGAGTCGTGCTAGACGCTTCTGAAAAAAGACGGATAGCGCCGAGACTTGCCCCTTAAGGGAGCCGAGCGACAAACCTTTTTCTAACCCAGATTGTAGGAAAGAAAGAAAGATAGGCAATGCAAATGGCCAGGGAGACACTCCCTGAGCAGAGCACCAGGATAAGAATATCCTCCACGTTCTGTGGTAGATCTTAGCGGACGTGGGCTTCCTAGCCTGTCTCATGGTGGCAACGACCCCTTGGGATAATCCTGAAGACGCTAGGATCCAGGACTCAATGGCCACACAGTCAGGTTCAGGGCCGCGGAATTCCGATGGAAAAACGGCCCTTGGGACAGTAAGTCTGGTCGGTCTGGTAGTGCCCACGGTTGGCCGACCGTGAGACGCCACAGATCCGGATACCACGCCCTCCTTGGCCAGTCTGGGGCGACGAGTATGACGCGGCTGCAGTCGGATCTGATCTTGCGTAGCACCCTGGGCAAGAGTGCCAGAGGTGGAAACACATAAGGGAGCCGGAACTGCGACCAATCTTGCACTAAGGCGTCTGCCGCCAGAGCTCTGTGATCGCGAGACCGTGCCATGAAGGTTGGGACCTTGTTGTTGTGCCGGGACGCCATTAGATCGACGTCCGGCCTTCCCCAGCGGCGACAGATTTCCTGAAACACTTCCGGGTGAAGGGACCATTCCCCTGCGTCCATGCCCTGGCGACTGAGGAAGTCTGCTTCCCAGTTTTCTACGCCGGGGATGTGAACTGCGGATATGGTGGAGGCCGTGGCTTCCACCCACATCAGAATCCGCCGGACTTCCTGGAAGGCTTGCCGACTGCGAGTCCCCCCTTGGTGGTTGATGTATGCCACCGCTGTGGAGTTGTCCGACTGAATTCGGATCTGCTTTCCTTCCAGCCACTGCTGGAAGGCTAGTAGGGCAAGATACACTGCTCTGATCTCCAGAACATTGATCGGAAGGGTGGACTCCTGCTGAGTCCACGTACCCTGAGCCCTGTGGTGGAGAAAAACTGCTCCCCACCCTGACAGACTCGCGTCTGTCGTGACCACCGCCCAGGACGGTGGTAGGAAGGATCTTCCCTGTGATAATGAGGTGGGAAGAAGCCACCACTGCAGAGAGTCTTTGGCCGTCTGGGAAAGGGAGACTTTCCTGTCCAGGGATGTTGACTTCCCGTCCCATTGGCGGAGAATGTCCCATTGAAGTGGGCGCAGATGAAACTGCGCAAACGGAACCGCCTCCATTGCCGCCACCATCTTCCCGAGGAAGTGCATGAGGCGTCTTAAGGAGTGCGACTGACTTTGAAGGAGAGCCTGCACCCCAGTCTGTAGTGACCTCTGCTTGTCCAGCGGAAGCTTCACTATCGCTGAGAGAGTATGAAACTCCATGCCAAGATACGTTAGCGATTGGGTCGGTGACAGATTTGACTTTGAGAAGTTGATGATCCACCCGAACGTCTGGAGAGTCTCCAGTGCAACATTCAGGCTGAGTTGGCATGCCTCCTGAGAGGGTGCCTTGACAAGTAGATCGTCCAAGTAAGGGATCACAGAGTGTCCCTGAGAGTGCAAGACTGCTACCACTGCCGCCATGACCTTGGTGAACACCCGTGGGGCTGTCGCCAGACCAAATGGCAGAGCTACGAACTGAAGATGGTCGTCTCCTATCACGAAGCGTAGAAAACGTTGGTGCTCTGTAGCAATCGGCACGTGGAGATAAGCATCTTTGATGTCTATTGATGCTAGGAAATCTCCTTGAGACATTGAGGCAATGACTGAGCGGAGGGATTCCATCCGGAACCGCCTGGCGTTCACATGCTTGTTGAGCAGTTTTAGGTCCAGAACAGGACGGAATGAGCCGTCCTTTTTTGGCACCACAAAGAGATTGGAGTAAAAACCTTGTCCTTGTTCCTGAAGAGGAACAGGGACCACCACTCCTTCTGCTCTTAGAGAATTCACCGCCTGCAGAAGGGCATCTGCTCGGTCGGGATGTGGGGAAGTTCTGAAGAACCGAGGCGGAGGACGAGAACTGAACTCTATCCTGTACCCGTGAGACAAAATGTCTGTTACCCACCGGTCTTTGACCTGTGGCAGCCAAATGTCGCAAAAGCGGGAGAGCCTGCCACCGACCGAGGATGCGGAGGGAGGCGGCCGAAAGTCATGAGGCAGCCGCCTTGGAAGCGGTACCTCCGGCTGCTTTCTTGGGGCGTGAGTGAGCCCGCCAGGAATCAGAGCTCCTTTGCTCTTTCTGAGTCCCTTTGGACGAGGAGAATTGGGGCTTGCCCGAGCCTCGAAAGGACCGAAACTTTGACTGCCACTTCCTCTGTTGAGGTTTGCTTGATCTGGGCTGGGGTAAGGAAGAGTCCTTACCTTTGGACTGTTTAATGATTTCCGCCAATTGCTCACCAAACAGTCTGTCTCCAGATAATGGCAAGCTGGTTAAACATTTTTTAGAAGCAGAATCTGCTTTCCATTCCTTCAACCACAAGGCTCTGCGCAAAACTACAGAGTTGGCGGAAGCCATTGCGGTACGGCTCGTAGAGTCCAGTACCGCATTAATAGCGTAGGTCGCAAACGCAGTCATTTGCGTAGTTAAGGACGCCACTTGCGGCACTGCTGGACGTATGAAAGAGTCCACCTGTGCCAAACCAGCTGAAATAGCTTGGAGCGCCCACACGGCCGCGAATGCTGGAGCAAACGACGCGCCAATAGCTTCATAGACAGATTTCAACCAAAGGTCCATCTGTCTGTCATTGGCATCTTTAAGTGAAGCCCCATCCTCCACTGCAACTATGGATCTAGCTGCAAGCCTGGATATTGGAGGGTCCACTTTTGGACACTGGGTCCAGCGTTTGACCACGTCAGGGGGAAAGGGATAACGTGTATCCTTAAGACGTTTGGAAAAACGCTTGTCCGGATAAGCATGGTGTTTCTGGATTGATGCTCTGAAGTCAGAGTGGTCCAGAAAGGTGCTCAATTTACGCTTGGGATACAGGAAATGGAATTTCTCCTGCTGGGCAGCTGCCTCCTCTGCTGAAGGGGCTGGGGGAGAAATATCCAACAGCCTATTGATGGCCGCTATAAGGTCATTTACCATGGCGTCACCATCTGGCGTATCCAAATTGAGTGCGGTGTCAGGGCTAGACTCCTGATCACCCACCTCTGTCTCATCATATAGAGACCCTTCTCGCTGGGACCCTGACCCGCGTGATGACGTGGAGGGTCTCTCCCAGCGAGCTCGCTTAGGCGGCCTGGGACTGTCATCGGAGTCAGAGCCCTCAGCCAGTGATGCCTGGGACCCCCGTGAAGTACGGATTAGTTCCAACTGAGGGGGACCGGGGAACATAGGCACAGCAGTGTCCATGGTCTGAGCAACTGGCCTGGACTGCAAGGTCTCCAGGATTTTTGTCATAGTCACAGACATTTTATCAGCAAAGACTGCAAATTCTGTCCCCGTCACCGGGGCAGGGTTCACAGGCGTCTCTGCCTGGGCTACTACCACCATAGGCTCTGGCTGACGAAGTGCCACTGGGACTGAACATTGCACACAATGAGAGTCGTTGGAGCCTGCTGGTAGATTAGCCCCACATGCTGTACAAGCAATGTATACAGCCCGTGCCTTGGCACCCTTGCGTTTTGTGGATGACATGTTGTTGTCTTCCCAGAGCAATATAGGGTATACAGCCAAGAAGCGACCGTACAGTGCAGTATATATATATATATATATATCTGGTACAGGAAAAAGTACACCAATACACACTGTGGCACTAGAGGGGCCAGCACTAAAGTGCTGCTTACCGCCCGCTAAACGCGGGTGTGTGGTCGCCAGAAATCCCTAGTCTTGGGTCTCCCAGAGCCTGTGTCCGTCCTCCAGCCAGACTGCATGCAGGAATGGCTGCCGGCGTCCTGTGGAGGGGGGGGCGGGCCCTGGGCGTGCCAGACCAAAAGCGGGAAACCTGCGTCCCACTGTGCCAAGTGAGAGGGCTGGAGCATGTAAATAAGGCTCCAGCCCTCGGCGCTGAGTAAACGTACAGCGTCTCTCCCCTTCCCTGATTGACAGGGAGGGGGCGGGAACGAAGCGGAGCTAGGCCGCAAAAGCCGGGGACTAAATTTATAAGCGCCGCCGCCGTAAAAGCGCGGTCGGCGCTAAGTCCCCGGCGCACTACAAGTCCCAGCCGCGCCGCCGCTCCGAGAGTGGCCGGCGCGGTAGTTCCCAGCACATGAAGTCACACAGCTAAGCTGCTGTGACTCAAACCCCAGCGTTACTGTCCCCGGCGCACTAACACACCCAGCAAGTCTGGTGTGTGCGTGCCCGCCTGAACGGGGACACAGAGTACCTGAAAGTTGCAGGGCCTTGTCCCTGAATGGTACACAGCTCCGTATCCATCAGGTTCACTGGGTCTGTGGATGGAGCCCGGCCTCAGGGCTTGGGGGCCGGTAAGATCCCACTTCCACAGAGCCCCTCAGGGGGATGGGGAAGGAAAGCAGCATGTGGGCTCCAGCCTCCGTACCCGCAATGGGTACCTCAACCTTACAAACCACAAGTGGGGTAAGAAGGGAGCATGCTGGGGGCCGTATATGGGCCCTCTTTTCTTCCATCCGACATAGTCAGCAGCTACTGCTGACTAAACAGTGGAGCTATGCGTGGATGTCTGACCTCCTTCGCACAAAGCAGAAAACTGGTGAGCCAGTGATCCCACTGGGGGTGTATAGCCAGAAGGGGAGGGGCCTTACACTTTTTAGTGTAATGCTTTGTGTGGCCTCCGGAGGCAGTGCTATACACCCAATCGTCTGGGTCTCCCAATGGAGCGCCGAAGAAATCACAGAATCGTTATCTGCTCATGCCGTTTAACCCCTTAAATGGTGCTGTCAATATGTGACAGTGACATTATAATGGCATCAGCGGTAAACTTTTACTTACTGCCCGATACCGGAAGTCACGTGACGTGAACACGTGACTTCCGTTGGTTGTCATGGTAGCACAGGGTCATGTGATTACTTCTGTACCTGCCATGAATTACTTTCAGTTTCACTTGGCCCGGAGCTGAGTCAAGCAGAAGAAGGGAATTTTGTTTACTTACCGTAAATTCCTTTTCTTCTAGCTCCAATTGGGAGACCCAGACAATTGGGGTGTATAGCTATGCCTCCGGAGGCCACACAAAGTATTACACTAAAAGTGTAAAGCCCCTCCCCTTCAGCCTATACACCCCCCGTACTGCTACGGGCTCATCAGTTTTGGTGCAAAAGCCAGAAGGAGGAAAAAATTATAAACTGGTTTAAAGTAAATTCAATCCGAAGGAATATCGGAGAACTGAAACCATTTAACATGAACAACATGTGTATACAAAAAACAGGGGCGGGTGCTGGGTCTCCCAATTGGAGCTAGAAGAAAAGGAATTTACGGTAAGTAAACAAAATTCCCTTCTTCTTTGTCGCTCCTAATTGGGAGACCCAGACAATTGGGACGTCCAAAAGCAGTCCCTGGGTGGGTAAATAATACCTCATAATAGAGCCGTAACGGCTCCGTCCTACAGGTGGGCAACTGCCGCCTGAAGGACTCGCCTACCTAGGCTGGCATCTGCCGAAGCATAGGTATGCATCTGATAGTGTTTCGTGAAAGTGTGCAGGCTCGACCAGGTAGCTGTCTGACACACCTGCTGAGCCGTAGCCTGGTGTCGCAAGGCCCAGGACACTCCCACGGCCCTGGTAGAATGGGCCTTTAGTCCTGAGGGAACCGGAAGCCCCGAGGAACGGTAAGCTTCGAGAATTGGTTCCTTGATCCACCGAGCCAGGGTTGATTTGGAAGCTTGTGTCCCTTTACGCTGGCCAGCGACAAGGACAAAGAGAGCATCGGAGCGGCGCAGGGGCGCCATACGAGAAATGTAGAGTCTGAGTGCTCTCACCAGATTTAACAAGTGCAAATCCTTTTCACATTGGTGAACTGGATGAGGACAAAACGAGGGTAAGGAGATGTCCTGATTGAGATGAAAAGTGGGCAAGGCAAATGGCCAGGGAGAAAACGCCTGAGCAGAGCACCACGACAGGAATATTTTCCACGTCCTGTGGTAGATCTTGGCGGACGTTGGTTTCCTAGCCTGTCTCATAGTGGCAATGACCTCTTGAGATAATCCTGAAGACGCTAGGATCCAGGACTCAATGGCCACACAGTCAGGTTGAGGGCCGCAGAATTCAGATGGAAAAACGGCCCTTGAGACAGCAAATCTGGTCGGTCTGGCAGTGCCCACGGTTGGCCGACCGTGAGATGCCACAGATCCGGGTACCACGACCTCCTCGGCCAGTCTGGAGCGACGAGGATGGCGCGGCGGCAGTCGGCCCTTATCTTGCGTAACACTCTGGGCAACAGAGCCAGAGGAAGAAACACATAAGGAAGCTGAAACTGCGACCAATCCTGAACTAAGGCGTCTGCCGCCAGAGCTCTGTGATCTTGAGATCGAGCCATGAATGTTGGGACCTTGTTGTTGTGCCGTGACGCCATTAGGTCGACGTCCGGCATCCCCCAGCGGCAACAGATCTCCTGAAACACGTCCGGGTGAAGGGACCATTCCCCTGCGTCCATGCCCTGGCGACTGAGAAAGTCTGCTTCCCAGTTTTCTACGCCCGGGATGTGAACTGCGGATATGGTGGATGCTGTGGCTTCCACCCACAGCAGAATCCGCCGGACTTCCTGGAAGGCTTGCCGACTGCGTGTCCCACCTTGGTGGTTGATGTAAGCCACCGCTGTGGAGTTGTCCGACTGAATTCGGATCTGCTTGCCTTCCAGCCACTGCTGGAACGCTTTTAGGGCAAGATACACTGCCCTGATCTCCAGAACATTGATCTGAAGTGAGGACTCTTGCTGAGTCCACGTACCCTGAGCCCTGTGGTGGAGAAAAACTGCTGCCCACCCTGACAGGCTCGCGTCCGTCGTGACCACCGCCCAGGATGGGGGTAGGAAGGATTTCCCTTTCGATAATGAGGTGGGAAGAAGCCACCACCGAAGGGAAGCTTTGGTTGCTTGAGAGAGGGAGACGTTCCTGTCTAGGGACGTCGGCCTCCTGTCCCACTTGCGTAGGATGTCCCATTGAAGAGGACGCAGGTGTTTGCTGCCACCATCTTCCCCAGGAAGTGCATGAGGTGCCTCAAGGGGTGTGACCGACCTTGAAGGAGAGATTGTACCCCTGTGTGTAGTGAACGCTGTTTGTCCAGCGGAAGCTTCACTATCGCTGGAAGAGTATGAAACTCCATGCCAAGATATGTCAGTGATTGGACCGGTGTCAGATTTGACTTTGGAAAATTGATGATCCACCCGAAACTCTGGCGAATCTCCAGAGTAACGTTGAGGCTGTGTTGGCATGCCTCTTGAGAGGGTGCCTTGACCAGCAGATCGTCTAATTAAGGTATCACTGAGTGACCCTGAGAGTGGAGGACCGCAACTACTGTAGCCATGACCTTGGTGAAAACCCTTGGGGCTGTCGCCAGGCCGAACGGCAGTGCCGCGAACTGAAGGTGTTCGTCTCCTATGGCGAAGCGCAAGAAGCGCTGATGCTCTGGAGCAATTGGTACGTGGAGATAAGCATCCTTGATATCGATCGATGCTAGAAAATCTCCTTGGGACATTGAGGCGATGACGGAGCGGAGGGATTCCATCCGGAACCGCCTGGTCCTTACGTGTTTGTTGAGCAGTTTTAGGTCCAAAACAGGACGGAAGGACCCGTCCTTCTTTGGAACCACAAACAGGTTGGAGTAGAAACCGTGACCCTGTTGCTGAAGAGGAACCGGGACCACCACTCCTTCTGCCTTCAGAATGCCCACCGCCTGCAGAAGAGCCTCGGCTCGCTCGGGAGGCGGAGATGTTCTGAAGAATCGAGTCGGAGGACGAGAGCTGAACTCTATCCTGTAACCGTGAGACAAAATGTCTCTCACCCAACGGTCTTTTACTTGTGGCAGCCAGGTGTCGCAAAAGCGGGAGAGCCTGCCACCGACCGAAGATGCGGTGTGAGGAGGCCGTAAGTCATGAGGAAGCCGTGATTTAGACCGCCATGCGTCGGCGTTCCTCTGATCCTTCTGAGGCCTTTTGGACGAGGAGAATTGTGACCTGCCCGCACCCCGAAAGGACCGAAACCTCGACTGTCCCCTCCTCTGTTGGGGTGTTTTTGGTTTGGCTTGGGGTAAGGATGTTTCCTTTCCCTTGGATTGTTTGATGATTTCATCCAATCTCTCACCAAACAACCGGTCGCCAGAAAATGGCAATCCAGTTAAGCACTTTTTGGAAGCCGAATCTGCCTTCCATTCCCGCAGCCACAAGGCCCTGCGTATTACCACCGAATTGGCGGCTGCAACCGCCGTACGGGTCGCAGAGTCCAGGACAGCATTAATAGCGTAGGACGCAAATGCCGACGTTTGAGAGGTTATGGACGCCACCTGCGGCGCAGACGTACGTGAGTGCGTCAATTTGCGCCTGACCAGCTGAGATAGCTTGGAGTGCCCATACGGCTGCGAATGCTGGAGCAAAAGACGCGCCGATAGCTTCATAGATGGATTTCAACCAGAGCTCCATCTGTCTGTCAGTGGCATCCTTGAGTGATGCTCCATCTTCCACTGCAACTATGGATCTAGCCGCCAGTCTGGAGATTGGAGGATCCACCTTGGGACACTGAGTCCAGCCCTTGACCACGTCAGGGGGAAAAGGGTAACGTGTATCCTTAAGGCGCTTGGAAAAACGCTTATCTGGATAAGCTCGGTGTTTCTGGACTGCCTCTCTGAAGTCAGAGTGGTCCAGAAACATACTCTTTGTACGCTTGGGAAACCTGAAACGGAATTTCTCCTGCTGAGAAGCTGACTCCTCCACTGGAGGAGCTGAGGGAGAAATATTCAACATTTCATTGATGGACGCAATAAGATCATTCACTATGGCGTCCCCATCAGGAGTATCAAGGTTGAGAGCGGCTTCAGGATCAGAACCCTGATCAGCTACCTCCGCTTCATCATACAGAGGGTCCTCTCGCTGAGACCCTGAACATTGTGATGATGTCGAGGGAATTTCATAGCGAGCTCGCTTAGTCGGTCTGGGGCTGCGGTCCGTGTCAGAGACCTCACCCTGGGATCCATGAGACACCCCGGGAAGACATTGCTGTTCCAACTGAGGGGAACCAGGGGACAATGATTCCACAGTGCCCCTGGCTTGAGATGCCGGCCTGGACTGCAAGGCTTCTAATATCTTAGCCATAGTCTCAGAAAGTCTTTCAGTAAAAACTGCAAACTCCGTCCCTGTCACCTGGACAGTGTTAACAGGTGGTTCTCCCTGGGCCACCCCTAGCAGAGGCTCCGGCTGAGAAAGTGCCACAGGGGCCGAGCATTGCACACAATGAGGGTCAGTGGAACCTGCCGGCAGTATAGCCGTACATGCTGCACAGGCAGCATAGTATGTTGTCTCCTCTGAGCAATACAGGAGGGTAAATAGCCACAAATCAACAGTGCACCCTACAGTGTAAAGTATAGACTATAATCATATAAACTATAAATACACTTCTGCACTAGTGGGGCCAGCACCACAGGTGCTGCTTACCGCCTGCGCAAAGCGTTTGTGTGGGCACCAGAATTCCTGCCTGGGTCTCTTTGAGCTTGTCTCTCCTCTCCAGCGTTAGCAGAGCTGAGAGGAATGGCTGCCAGCGTCCTGGGGAGAGGAGGGAGCCGTGGGCGTGACCCAGAAAAGTGCGGGAACTGGTGCCCCACTGTGCAGAGTGAGGGGGGTGGAGTATGCAAAGCATGCTCCAGCCCTCAGTGCTGCCGACCTGTACAGCGTCCCGCCCTTCCCCTGACTGGCAGGGCTGGGGGCGGGAAAGAATGAGACTAGGCCGCAGAAGCCAGGGACTATAGTTATAAGCGCGGCCGCCGTATAAGCGCGGTCGGCGCGGAAGTCCCCGGCGCACTAACAGTCCCAGCCGCGCCGCAGTGATAACCATGGCAGCGGCGGTCAGCGCGGCAGTCCCCCTACACAAATACACTCAGCGACGCTGAAGTGTATAGTGGCACAAATGCAGCCAGCGCTGCTGTCCCCGGTGCACTAGCACACCCAGCAATGCTGGAGTGTTGCTGTGCGCGGTCCCCAAGGGGACACAGAGTACCTCCAAGTAGCAGGGCCATGTCCCTGAACGATACTCGGCTCCTATCCAGCAGGGTCCTCAGGAGCTGTGGATGGAGCACGGTCTCCTGTGCCTGGAGACCGATGGGATCCCACTTCACCCAGAGCCCTAATTGAGGGATGGGGAAGGAAAGCAGCATGTGGGCTCCAGCCTCCGTACCCGCAATGGATACCTCAACCTTAACAACACCGCCGACAAGAGTGGGGTGAGAAGGGAGCATGCTGGGGGCCCTGTTATGGGCCCTCTTTTCTTCCATCCGACATAGTCAGCAGCTGCTGCTGACTAAGCTGTGGAGCTATGCGTGGATGTCTGACCTCCTTCGCACAAAGCATAAAAACTGATGAGCCCGTAGCAGTACGGGGGGTGTATAGGCTGAAGGGGAGGGGCTTTACACTTTTAGTGTAATACTTTGTGTGGCCTCCGTAGGCATAGCTATACACCCCAATTGTCTGGGTCTCCCAATTAGGAGCGACAAAGAAAGTGAGCGTATGTGCTATTTACAGCTGTGTAGCTGTGATCAGCAGATAGGGAAGAGCGATCGGATTGTTGATCCATGTAGACCCCTAGGGGGACTAGTAAAAAGAAAAAAAAAAAAAAAAAAAAAAAACCTAAAAAAGTTCAAATCACCCCCCTTTCACCCCATTCAAAATTAAACGGTTAAAAAAATACACACACATTTGGTATCGCCGCGCTCAGAAACGCCAGATCTATCAAAATATAAAATCAATTAATCTGATCAGTAAACGGCGTAGTGGCAAAAAAATTCCAAATGCCAAAATTACGTTTTTTTTTGTTGTGACAACTTTTGCGCAAAATGTAATAACAGGCGATCAAAACGTAGCATCTGCGCAAAAATGGTACCGTTAAAAACATCAGCTCGAGACGCAAAAAATAAGCCGTGACTGAGCCATAGATCCCGAAAAATAAGAACGCTACAGGTCACGGAATATGGCGAAAAATGTGAGCCACTTTTTTCGGACAAACTTCCAATTTTTTTTTTAACCCCTTATATAAAAGTAAACCTATACATTTGGTGTCTACGAACTTGCACTGACCTGGTCTCTGTCTCTACATTATGTTGCAAAAACCTGGTGACAGATTCCCTTTAAGGGCATCAAAATTCAAAGTTTGAAAATTGTGAAATTTTCTGTATGTTCACAAAAACACACAAAAAAAAAAAAAAAAAAAAAAAATATTGCCCTAAATTTACCACTAACAAAGTACAATATCTGAAGAAAAAAAAATCTCCGTCACCGGGATCCGTTGAAGCGTTGCAGGGTTATTACTTCATAAAATGACACTGTCCAGAATTTAAAAAAAAAGAAATAACAAAAAAATAGCCTGATCATAAAAACCAGGCTTGAGGATGAAGGGGTTAAGAACTTTTTGGTTAATAGTTTAAAAAAAATGGGCAGCTCTTGGATACGTTTCGGATGCCATTTCAGTGTTTCAGTCTTTTATGGACCTATTCATTTGAACGGATGATTTTGATCTGCAAATCTGTTTGTAAAATATATATTTTGTTTGTTTTCTTGGGTGAAATTATCAAAAGATCCAATAATGTAAATATGTAAAACTGTTCTGAAATGATAGCAGCAATTACCTTTGAAAAGGTGAAAACAAAATTTTCTTTGGAATCAGAGACTAGAATAATCTGTAAGAGTTACATTGTGTATTTATAGTTTTATACATCAAAGATTTAGAAGTATTGAGTGATTTCTTATTATTCCACTGTAGAAATAATACACAATATACGAGCACGGTAATATATGAAACACAAAGCTGGCGATGTGCGGATTACCAAAACGTCCAGCTCTTCCTATTCGGTGCATGTAGGTCTCCCAGTCATGAGGTACATCCAGGTTTATAACCAAATTCACCTTCTCAGCATCAATACCACGTGATGTCTAACAGAGAAAATACAGAAAAATATGGACATAAATTAAACATCACAATGTACAGTATATTTACATATACATATACATACACACACACACACACACACACAGTTAGGTCCAGAAATATTTGGACAGTGACACAAGTTTTGTTATTTTAGCTGTTTACAAAAACATGTTCAGAAATACAATTCTATATATAATATGGGCTGAAAGTGCACACTCCCAGCTGCAATATGAGAGTTTTCACATCCAAATCGGAGAAAGGGTTTAGGAATCATGGCTCTGTAATGCATAGCCTCCTCTTTCTCAAGGGACCAAAAGTAATTGGACAAGGGACTCTAAGGGCTACAATTAACTCTGAAGGCGTCTCCCTCGTTAACCTGTAATCAATGAAGTAGTTAAAAGGTCTGGGGTTGATTACAGGTGTGTGGTTTTGCATTTGGAAGATGTTGCTGGGACCAGACAACATGCGGTCTAAGGAACTCTCAATTGAGGTGAAGCAGAACATCCTGAGGCTGAAAAAAAAGAAAAAATCCATCAGAGAGATAGCAGACATGGTTGGAGTAGCAAAATCAACAGTCGGGTACATTCTGAGAAAAAAAGGAATTGACTGGTGAGCTTGGGAACTCAAAAAGGCCTGGGCGTCCACGGATGACAACAGTGGTGGATGATCGCCGCATACTTTCTTTGGTGAAGAAGAACCCGTTCACAACATCAACTGAAGTCCAGAACACTCTCAGTGAAGTAGGTGTATCTGTCTCTAAGTCAACAGTAAAGAGAAGACTCCATGAAAGTAAATACAAAGGGTTCACATCTAGATGCAAACCATTCATCAATTCCAAAAATAGACAGGCCAGAGTTAAATTTGCTGAAAAACACCTCATGAAGCCAGCTCAGTTCTGGAAAAGTATTCTATGGACAGATGAGACCAAGATCAACCTGTACCAGAATGGTGGGAAGAAAAAAAGTTTGGAGAAGAAAGGGAACGGCACATAATCCAAGGCACACCACATCCTCTGTAAAACATGGTGGAGGCAATGTGATGGCATGGGCATGCATGGCTTTCAATGGCACTGGGTCACTTGTGTTTATTGATGACATAACAGCAGACAAGAGTAGCCGGATGAATTCTGAAGTGTACCGGGATATACTTTCAGCCCAAATTCAGCCAAATGCCGCAAAGTTGATCAGACGGCGCTTCATAGTACAGATGGACAATGACCCCAAGCATACAGCCAAAGCTACCCAGGAGTTCATGAGTGCAAAAAAGTGGAACATTCTGCAATGGCCAAGTCAATCACCAGATCTTAACCCAATTGAGCATGCATTTCACTTGCTCAAATCCAGACTTAAGACGGAAAGACCCACAAACAAGCAAGACCTGAAAGCTGCGGCTGTAAAGGCCTGGCAAAGCATTAAGAAGGAGGAAACCCAGCGTTTGGTGATGTCCATGGGTTCCAGACTTAAGGCAGTGATTGCCTCCAAAGGATTCGCAACAAAATATTGAAAATAAAAATAATTTTGTTTGGGTTTGGTTTATTTGTCCAATTACTTTTGACCTCCTAAAATGTGGAGTGTTTGTAAAGAAATGTGTACAATTCCTACAATTTCTATCAGATATTTTTGTTCAAACCTTCAAATTAAACGTTACAATCTGCACTTGAATTCTGTTGTAGAGGTTTCATTTCAAATCCAATGTGGTGGCATGCAGAGCCCAACTCGTGAAAATTGTGTAAATGTCCAAATATTTCTGGACCTAACTGTACATGCAGGGTGGTCCAAAAGTAGGTGCACAGTATGTGTAATAGGGTTATGAAGGGTGAAATTTATCAAACATGGTGTAAATCTCCCCCTTCATAACCCTATTACACATACTGTCATTATATATATATATATATATATATATTTATATTATATTATATAGAAAGCTGAATGTGTGTATGTATGAATGAATGAATGAATGAATGAATGAATGTATGTATGTATGTATGTATGTATGTATGTATGTGTGTATGTCCGGGATTGGCATCTGCACCGTCGCAGCTACAGTCACAAAATTTTGCACACTCACACTTCTGGACCCCAAGAGTGTCATAGGCTATGTTTTGAGGGGAAATTTTAACCCCGCGCTTTACAGTTATTCACCAAAAAACCTTCCTCCATTAAAGCGAACGGAGCTGGGAGCCACAGTGCAGCCAGAACTTCAGAAGAATGCGCATATGTCTTATATGGAATGTTGGCGTGTCACAATGCAGCCAGGGAAAGAGACAGACACAAAGAGACACAGACAAAGAGACAGACTGACACGGAAAGAGACAGACAGGGAAAGAGAGAGACAGGGTAAGAGACAGACAAAGAGACAGACACAGGAAAAGACAGAGGGAAAGAGACAGACAGGGAAAGAGAGGGAAACAGACAGACAGGGAAAGAGACAGACGGGGAAAGTGACAGAGATAGATAGGGAAAGAGATAGACAGGGAAAGAGATTGAGACAGACGGAGAAAGAGAGAGACAGTCAGAGACAGACAGGGATAGAAACAGACAGGGAAAGAGATAGAGAGACAGACAGATATATACAGAGGGGGAGACAGACATTATAATTACATTTAGATCTATTTGTTTTGTGGTTTTTGTGTGCAGAATACATTTTTGTTAATGCATTCTATTTTGTTAACAGCAGTTATTAACCCGGGCGAAGCCGGGTAGTACAGCTAATAATATAAATATATATATCCCAAAATTATTAACTGTACAACTAGGTACAATATGATGACTTCTATGCAGGCACAAATAAAGAGAACACTCAGTAGTAGGTGCCGGGTCCAGTGTGTGCATGCACTGGGCGCTGTATGCCATATCACAGCTAGAGAATGGATGAACTAAGTCTATATTACAGAACTGCCTTTATGTGATGTCACATGTAAGAGGAGATCATCGATCTCTATTGTTGTGAACATGAAGGCAGCTCCTCATTAATTTAACCCCTTCACGACCTTGGACGGATCTATCCGTCAAGGATCGTGTCCCGTTAAGCCCCGCCCCCTGCCGCGGGCAGGCGGCGTGGATCGGCACACATATCAGCTGTTTTCAACAGCTGACATGTGTGCCTGCTAGCCGCGGGTGGAATCGCTTCCACCCGCGGCCATTAACCCCTTAAATCTTGCTGCCAAAGTCTGGCAGCAAGATTTAAATGCGCGCGGCCATGTTTGTTACTTACCGCCGCCCCCACCGGAAGTCACGTGTGTTATCACGTGACTATCGGTGGTTGCCATCGTAGCACAGGGTCATGTGATGACGCCTGCTGCTATGATCTTTCACTTTCATTTTCCCTCGGCCGAGAGCAGAGGGAAAACCAAAGTGAGTGAATCTGCTGATTACAGCGGTATTGCTGTGATCAGCAGATAGCGATCAGCGATCGGATTGCTGATTGCTATAGCCCCCTAGGGGGACTAGTAAAATAAAAAAAAAAAGTAAAAAAAAAAGTTTTAAAAAATAAAAAAAAAAAACAAAAAACCTAAAAGTTCAAATCACCCCCCTTTCCCCCCATTGAAAATTAAAGGGTTAAAAAATAAATAAATATACACATATTTGGTATCGCCGCGTTCAGAAATGCCCGATCTATCAAAATATAAAATCAATTATTCTGATTGGTAAACGGCGTAGTGGCAAAAAAATTCCAAACGCCAAAATTACGTTTTTTGGTCGCCGCAAGTTTTGCGCAAAATGCAATAACAGGCGATCAAAACGTAGCATCTGCGCAAAAATGGTACCATTATAAACGTCAGCTCGAGACGCAAAAAATAAGCCATCACTGAGCCATAGATCCCAAAAAATAAGAACTCTACGTGTTTCGGAAAATGGCGCAAAACGTGCGCCACTTTTATTGGACAAACTTGTGAATTTTTTTTAACCCCTTAGATACAAGTAAACCTATACATGTTTGGTGTCTACAAACTCGCACCGACCTGAGGCATCACACCCACACATCGGTTTTACCATATAGTGAACACCGTGAATAAAATATCCCAAAAACTATTGTACGATCCCACTTTTTTTGCAATTTTTCCGCACTTGGAATTTTTTTGCCGTTTTCCAGTACACTATATGGTAAAACTTATGATTTCATTTAAAAGTACAACTCGTCCCGCAAAAAACAAGCCCTCATATGGCAAGATTGACGGAATAATAAAAAAATTACGGCTCTTGGAAGAAAAGGAGCAAAAAACAAAAACGCAAAAACGGAAAGTGCCCGGGGGCTGAAGGGGTTAAAGGGAACCTGTCACTAGGTTTTTGCTATGGAATCTGAGCTCACCATAATGCAGTAGCAGAGATCCTGAGTTCAGCGATGTTTCACTAAGGTTACAGTGCCTACAAGTAGTATTCAATCCCCTGCAGATTTAGCAGGTTTACACATTCGGAATTAACTTGGCATTGTGACATTTGGACTGTAGATCAGCCTGGAAGTGTGAAATGCACTGCAGCAAAAAAGAATGTTATTTCTTTTTTTTTTTTTTTTTTAAATTGTGAAAAGTTTATTCAGAGGGTCATTTATTATTCAACCCCTCAAACCACCAGAATTATGTTTGGTTCCCCTAAAGTATTAAGAAGTATTTCAGGCACAAAGAACAATGAGCTTCACATGTTTGGATTAATTATCTCTTTTTCCAGCCTTTTCTGACTAATTAAGACCCTCCCCAAACTTGTGAACAGCACTCATACATGGTCAACATGGGAAAGACAAAAGGAGCATTCCAAGGCCAGCAGAGACAAGATAGTGGAGGGTCAAAAGGCTGGCCAGGGGTATAAAACCCTTTCCAAGGAGTTGGGCCTACCTGTCTCCACTGTTGGGAGCATCATCCGGAAGTGGAAGGCTTATGGAACTACTGTTAGCCTTCCACGGCCTGGACAGCCTTTGAAAGTTTCCACCCGTGCCGAGGCCAGGCTTGTCCGAAGAGTCAAGGCTAACCCAAGGACAACAAGGAAGGAGCTCCGGGAAGATCTCATGGCAGTGGGGACATTGGTTTCAGTCAATACCATAAGTAACGTACTCCACCGCAATGGTCTCCATTCCAGACGAGCCCGTAAGGTACCTTTACTTTCAAAGCGTCATGTCAAGGCTCGTCTACAGTTTGCTCATGATCACTTGGAGGACTCTGAGACAGACTGGTTCAAGGTTCTCTGGTCTGATGAGACCAAGATCGAGATCTTTGGTGCCAACCACACAAGTGACATTTGGAGACTGGATGGCACTGCATACGACCCCAAGAATACCATCCCTACAGTCAAGCATGGCGGTGGCAGCATCATGCTGTGGGGCTGTTTCTCAGCCAAGGGGCCTGGCCATCTGGTCCGCATCCATGGGAAGATGGATAGCACGGCCTACCTGGAGATTTTGGCCAAGAACCTCCGCTCCTCCATCAAGGATCTTAAGATGGGTCGTCATTTCATCTTCCAACAAGACAACGACCCAAAGCACACAGCCAAGAAAACCAAGGCCTGGTTCAAGAGGGAAAAAAAAAAAAAAAAAGAAGAGGATTTTGTTTACTTACCGTAAATTCTTTTTCTTATAGTTCCGTATTGGGAGACCCAGACATTGGGTGTATAGCTTCTGCCTCCGGAGGACACACAAAGTACTACACTTAAAAGTGTAGCTCCTCCCTCTGAGCTTATACACCCCCTGGAGATCCAGATCTAACCAGTTTAGTGCAAAAGCTGAAGGAGAATAGCCACCCACAAGTAAAAACAGAGCAAGAACCGGAACAACCGGAGTCTCTGTCTACGACAACAGCCGGTGATAACACGCGGAACAAGAAACTGCCAACAGGCAACAGGGAGGGTGCTGGGTCTCCCAATACGGAACTATAAGAAAAAGAATTTACGGTAAGTAAACAAAATTCTCTTTTTCTTTATCGTTCCTATGGGAGACCCAGACATTGGGACGTCTCAAAGCAGTCCATGGGTGGGAATAAACAGAACAACTGAGAAGTAGGCGGAGCCTAACTTCACAAGTGGGCGACAGCCGCCTGAAGGATGCGTCTGCCCAAGCTCGCATCTGCCGAAGCATGAGCATGCACTTGGTAGTGCTTTGAAAAGGTATGCAGGCTAGTCCAAGTGGCAGCCTGACAGACTTGCTGAGCCGTAGCCTGGTGCCTGAAAGCCCAAGAGGCACCGACAGCTCTGGTCGAGTGTGCCTTGATCCCCGGCGGGGGAGGCACCTGAGAACCCAGGTAGGCCTCCGAAATGGTGGACCTGATCCAACGGGCTAAGGTCGGCATAGAAGCAGAGAGGCCCTTACGCCGACCTGTGGTTAGCACAAAAAGAGAGATGCACCGCCTAATAGCAGCGGTGCGAGACACATAGATCCGGAGCGCCCGCACCAGATCCAAAGTATGCAACGCTTTTTCAAAGCGATGAACAGGAGCCGGACAAAAGGAAGGAAGGGTAATGTCCTGGTTAAGGTGGAAAGGAGAAACCACCTTAGGGAGAAAGTCCGGAGTCGGACGGAGAACCACCTTGTCTTGATGAAAAAACAAAAAAGGTAACTCCGAAGAGAGCGCAGCTAAATCAGAGACTCTCCTGAGGGAAGTTATGGCCACTAGAAAGACCACTTTCTGTGAAAGACGAAAAAAAGAAACCTCCCTGGGAGGTTCAAAGGGGGGTTTCTGCAAAGCCGTGAGCACCAAATTGAGGTCCCAGGGATCCAAGGGCCGCCGGTAAGGCGGAATGATGTGAGACGCACCTTGCATGAAGGTGCGGACCTGAGCCAGCCGGGCGATACGCCGCTGGAACAGCACTGACAGAGCCGAGACTTGTCCCTTGAGAGAGTTGAGGGACAATCCCAGCTGCAGACCGGACTGTAGAAAAGACAGAAGGGTCGGCAAGGAAAAAGGCCAAGGAGAATGGCCGGGAGAGCGACACCAGGACAGGAAAATCTTCCAAGTCCTGTGATAGATCTTGGCGGAGGAAGACTTACGGGCCCGAGTCATAGTGGAGATGACTTCAGGAGGGATACCAGAAGCCGTCAAGATCCAGGACTCAAGAGCCACGCCGTCAATCTGAGAGCCGCAGAATTCTGGCGGAAAAACGGACCTTGAGAGAGAAGGTCTGGACGGTCCGGAAGATGCCACGGCACCTCTACGGACAGATGGAGCAGGTCTGGGTACCAAGCTCGCCTGGGCCAGTCCGGAGCAATGAGAATGACTCGACGGCCCTTCATTCTGATCTTGCGCAGAACTCTGGGCAAGAGAGCTAGAGGGGGAAACACGTAGGACAGACGAAACTGGGACCAGTCTTGAACCAGAGCGTCCGCGGCGAAGGCCTGAGGATCGTGGGAGCGAGCCACGTAAACCGGAACCTTGTTGTTGTGACGGGATGCCATTAGGTCCACGTCCGGAGTGCCCCATTTGCGGCAGATTGACTGAAACACTGCCGGATGCAGGGACCACTCGCCGCTGTCCACGGTTTGACGGCTGAGAATCTGCTTCCCAGTTTTCCACGCCTGGGATGTGGACTGCGGATATGGTGGACTTGGAGTCCTCCGTCTATTGAAGGATGCGTTGTACCTCCAACATTGCCAGGCGGCTGCGTGTCCCGCCTTGGTGATTGATGTAGGCAACCGCTATCGCGTTGTCTGACTGGACTCGGATGTGCTTGCCCGCCAACAGGTGGTGAAAGGCTAGGAGAGCTAGAAGCACAGCTCTGGTTTCCAGCACATTGATCGAGAGGGCTGACTCGGACGGAGTCCAAGTGCCCTGCGCTCGGTGGTGGAGACATACCGCTCCCCAGCCGGACAGACTGGCATCCGTGGTGAGAATCACCTAGGACGGGGTCAGGAAGGAGCGCCCCTGAGACAGAGAGAGGGGCCGAAGCCACCACTGAAGAGAGCTCCTGGTCTGTGGCGACAGAGCCACTAACCTGTGCAAGGAGGAAGGCCGCTTGTCCCAACAGCGGAGAATGTCCAGCTGCAGTGACCGCAGATGGAACTGGGCAAAGGGAACAGCCTCTATTGACGCCACCATCTGACCCAGCACCTGCATCAGGTGCCTGATGGAATAACGGCGGGGCCTCAGCAGAGCGCGGACCGCCAGTTGGAGGGACTGCTGTTTGACTAATGGCAACTTCACAAGTGCCGGCAGGGTCTCGAACTGCATCCCTAGGTACGTGAGACTCTGGGTCGGAGTCAGAGAGGATTTGGGAAGATTGACAATCCACCCGAATTGGGCTAGAGTGGCAAGAGTGAGCGAGACACTCCGCTGACAGTCTGCGCTGGATGAAGCCTTGATTAGAAGGTCGTCCAGGTAAGGAATCACTACCAACCCCTGTAGGTGCAGAACCACAACCACTGCTGCCATGACCTTGGTGAATACTCGAGGGGCCGTGGCTAACCCGAAGGGGAGAGCCACGAATTGGAAATGTTCCTCTCCGATTGGAAAACGTAGCCAACGCTGGTGTGAAACTGCAATTGGCACATGCAGATAGGCATCTCTGATGTCGATGGATGCCAGGAAATCCCCTTGGGTCATTGATGCAATGACTGACCGCAGAGACTCCATGCGAAAATGCCGCACCTGAACATGCTTGTTGAGAAGCTTGAGATCCAGGATGGGCCGGAAGGAACCGTCCTTTTTGGGGACTAGGAAGAGATTTGAGTAGAAACCTCTGAACCGTTCCCGTGCGGGAACCGGTACAATTACTCCGTTGGCCTGCAAGGATGCCACGGCCTGAGAGAAGGCGGCGGCCTTGGAGCAGGGGGGAGTTGACAGAAAAAATCTGTTTGGCGGGCTGGAAGAGAATTCTATCCTGTAGCCGTGGGAGAGGATATCCCGCACCCACTGATCGGAGACGTGTTGAAACCACACGTCGCCAAAGTGGGAGAGCCTGCCACCGGCTAAGGACGTTGCTGGCGCGGACAGTCAAGAGGAGGCTGCCTTAGTGGCAGCAGCATCTGCGGTCTTCTGTGGACGCGCTTTTGTGCGCCAGCTGGATTTTTGGTCCTTGGCAGTGTTAGTGGACGAGGCCGAGGGCTTAGAGGACGACCAGTTGAAGGAACGAAAGGAACGAAACCTCGACTGATTCCTACCCTGGACAGGTTTCTTGGTTTTGGTTTGTGGCATGGAAGTACTCTTCCCGCCAGTAGCTTCCTTAATAATTTCATCCAGCTGTTCTCCGAACAGCCGAGACCCAGCAAAAGGGAGCCCCGCAAGGTACTTCTTAGAAGAAGCATCTGCCTTCCACTCTCGAAGCCACAAGATCCTGCGGATAGCGAGGGAATTAGCCGAAGCCACCGCAGTGCGGTGAGAAGCCTCCAGCATAGCAGACATGGCATAGGATGAAAAAGCCGAAGCTTGGGAAGATAAGGCAACCATCTCAGGCATAGATTCCTTAGTGAGGGAATGCATCTCCTCTAGGGAAGCAGAGATGGCTTTGAGAGCCCACACTGCTGCAAAAGTCGGGGCGAACGAGGCCCCTGCCGCCTCATATACGGATTTGGCCAGAAGGTCAACCTGGCGGTCAGTGGAATCCTTAAGCGAGGTGCCATCAGCCACTGATAGAACGGTCCGGGCTAAGAGTCTAGACACCGGGGGGTCTACCTTTGGCGAATGAGCCCACTCCTTGACCACCTCAGGTGGAAAGGGAAAACGGTCATCAGAACCACGCTTAGGGAAGCGTTTGTCAGGGCAGGCCCTGGGCTTGGTCACAGCGGTCTGAAAACTGGAGTGGTTAAAGAACACACTCTTTGTCCTCTTAGGCGAGGTAAACTGATGCTTTTCTGCCAGAGAGGGTTGCTCCTCTGATACTGGTGGATTGAGATCCAGTACAGAATTAATGGACGCAATCAAATCACTAACATCTGAGTCACTTTCGGACAGACCAATGGGGCACATGGAGGCAGTCTCCGAGCCCCCAGTAAAGGCATCCTCCTCATCCTGCGAGTCAGCTTCTGAAACCGAGCCGCGAGACGAAGGAGAGGGAGCCCTGCGTCTCTTTTTAGAAGGATGGGGCCTGGGACCAGATGATGAATCCTCTGTGAGCTCCGGTCCTGAGAGAGACCTAGCAGCAGAGGCACCCTGTGAAGGGGGCTGATGCATGCTCAGCAAAGTCCTGGACAGATGTCCCATGGAGTCAGCAAAAGACTGGGAGATAGACCTGGTTAAGGATTCTACCCAAGCCGGGGGTTCAGCCACAGGAGCCGGAGCAGCCTGAGAGACCCCTGGGGGTGCGATTTCAGGCTGAGGCAACGTCAGGTTAGAGCAGGCATCACAATGTGGATAGGTGCTCAGTTCCGGCAGTAGGAGCCTACATGCAGTGCAAACTGAAAACAGCTTTGGAGCCTTGCTCCTCGTGTGTGACATGCTGCTGGAGTGAGGGCTCTGCCAGACTGACCCCCAGAGAGTATATACAGAAGGTCCACAACCAGAGGTTGTGGCTTACCAGACCGCTGGAGCGGTTTGTGTGCCCTCCAGATCCCGAAGCCCGGACTGCCAAGCACCTCAGCAGGGATGCTACAGACCAGTGGTGATCGCAGGGAAAAACGCTGAGAAAATGGCCACCGGAGTGAAGAGAGGGGGCGGGACTCACTCTGAGAGCGGGATCTGGAGGGCCAAAGAGATTCACAGGGGAGGAGACATGTACTCAGTGAGGAGTGTCTCTCCCCTTTGTAGAACGGCCGCTGGGCGGAGCCGCACTGTCCCTCTGCATGAATGACATGCGAGGGCAGTGAAACCGAAAGTAGGCCTCTGGCGAAGCCGGGGCCTAAATTTGAGCGATGCGGCCGACGCGCAGGCACCATCGGAGCGGTTCTCAGGTGACAGCCAGAGAACCCGTCGGAAATGTCAGAACAATCACTCAGCACACTCTCCCACAACAATAAAGTACAAGGGACCCCCATATATAACCGTCTCAGGTACTTAGCTTGCTGAGACGCAGGGTTCCAAGTCCCTGAGGGATGAGTGCTCCGGTCCAGCAGGGTCCTGAAGGGCTGCGGATGGAGACCGGTCTCCTGCCAAGCATGGAGAACCGTGCTGGCTCCCACTTCAAGCCAGAGCCCCGGAGGGATGGTGAAGGAGCACGGCATGTAAGGGTACTTTCACACTTGCGTTGAGCGGTATCCGTTGCATTGTGTTGTGTAACGGATGCAACGGATGTGTTGCATATAGTGGCACAACGGATGCTGCAAAACAACGCAATTCGTTTTGATTTTTTTTTTTTTTTTTTTTTTACAGTTTTACCAGCGGCAGACTATTGTAAACGATCAGCTGATCGCTCCCTGCAGCCGGCCGCCGGGTGATCAGCTGATCGCTCCCTGCAGCCGGCCGCCGGGTGATCAGCTGATCGCTCCCTGCAGCCGGCCGCCGGGTGATCAGCTGATCGCTCCCTGCAGCCGGCCGCCGGGTGATCAGCTGATCGCTCCCTGCAGCCAGCCGCCGGGTGATCAGCTGATCGCTCCCTGCAGCCGGCCGCCGGGTGATCAGCTGATCGCTCCCTGCAGCCGGCCGCCGGGTGATCAGCTGATCGCTCCCTGCAGCCGGCCGCCGGGTGATCAGCTGAGCGCTCCCTGCAGCCGGCCGCCGGGTGATCAGCTGAGCGCTGTCACTTGCCGGCGCCCGGGCATGCCGGCGGGCGGGCGCTCAGCTGAGCGCTGTCACTTGCCGGCGCCCGGGCATGCCGGCGGGCGGGCGCTCAGCTGAGCGCTGTGACTTGCCGGCGGCCGGGCATGCCGGTGGCCGGTCGCTCAGCTGAGCGCTGTCGCTTGCCGACAGCTGGGCGCTCAGCTGAACGTTCGGCCACCGCGAGCCAAAATAAAGTTTGATTTAAAAAAAAAAAAAAAAAAAAAAAAAAAAGGAGCATGCGCAGTGGAATCCAGAGGATTCCGCTGCTCAAAATAACGTTACATGCTGCGTTCCTCCCGCTGGGCGGAAGCAACGGCGCGTCGCCCAGCGGAAGCAACGCAGGTCCTTTTGGTACAATCCGTCACCCATACAAGTCTATGGGAAACAGCGGAATCCGTTAACGGATTCCGCTGTTTCCCAAAAGGGCGGATTATAACGGAAGGAAATAAACGCAAGTGTGAAAGTACCCTAAGGCTCCAGCCTGGGAATCAACCTTAACAGCACCGCCGACACAGTGGGGTGAGAAGGGACATGCCGGGGGTCCAGGCTTGGACCCGCTTTTCTTTAAACTCTTTCCAAAAATGAAAAATCAGATGAGAATGCATGTGTGGATGTGACCTCCTGAACACAAAGCGATAAACTGATTGGTTAGATCTGGATCTCCAGGGGGTGTATAAGCTCAGAGGGAGGAGCTACACTTTTAAGTGTAGTACTTTGTGTGTCCTCCGGAGGCAGAAGCTATACACCCAATGTCTGGGTCTCCCATAGGAACGATAAAGAAATCAAGGTGTTGCAGTGGCCTAGTCAGTCTCCTGACCTTAACCCAATTGAAAACTTGTGGAAGGAGCTCAAGATTAAAGTCCACATGAGACACCCAAAGAACCTAGATAACTTGGAGAAGATCTGCATGGAGAAGTGGGCCAAGATAACTACAGAGACCTGTGCCGGCCTGATCAGGTCTTATAAAAGACGATTATTAGCTGTAATTGCAAACAAGGGTTATTCCACAAAACATTAAACCTAGGGGTTGAATAATAATTGACCCACACTTTTATGTTGAAAATGTATTAAAATTTAACTGAGCAACATAACTTGTTGGTTTGTAAGATTTATGCATCTGTTAATAAACCCTGCTCTTGTTTGAAGTTTGCAGGCTCTAACTTATTTGCATCTTATCAAACCTGCTAAATCTGCAGGGTGTGAAGACTACTTGTAGGCACTGTATGTGCGCACGTGCGCTCTGCACCGCACACAAAAGGTCCGCTTCAGAGCGCAGCTGTAAAGCTCTGTTCTGAAGTGCATGGTGCCTGCAGAATTCGTGCGCTCTGATGCTGCCTCTCCCTATAGACAGCATGCAAAGCGCACGAAAGAAGTGACATGTCACTTCTTAGAACGCACGCTTCGGGCAGCAGCTGAATCGTTGCACTCTAATACGCCACGTGCGCACGTCTCCTGCATAATCTTTATAGATTGTGCTGGGGATGCAGGACGCATGCAGTTACGCTGCGGTGCAGAACGCAGCATAATTGCATGCAATACGCACACGTGCGCACATAGCCTGACTGTGCTATGTTTTGCTGTTTCAATACAATTAATGATGTATCAGTAGGATACTAATGCTACAGGACAACTGGCCTCTTGTCTCCTAGTCTGCCTACGCCCCCATAACAATTAGCAGCTCTCTGTCACTATACAATGTACAAAGAAAGCTCCAGCAGAGAAAACTGATTACTGTCTGCAGTAGTTATAATAGAAACTAAGTGATATATCGCTGGAATCAGGGTCTCTTTCCCTACCTCATGCTGCTGTCAGACTACACCGCACAAACCTGCTGATAGATTCCTTTTAGGTACGCCACCAGGAAACGGTTAACGAATATAACTTCTTCAAAGGGCTTTTCCAGGTCCTTTTCAGATTGATTGAATACCCTGAAAGTGCCCATACATTTTAGTTAGCGGCCATCTGACAACTGCCCATTCAGACTTGGCTGAGAGTTTATGTTTCCATTGAAAAAAGGGGAAAACCAATACTAGACTCCTCTGGCAGCAGTTTACCTCCTGCAGAGATAAAAGGACTTTGTGTCAGACTGGCTGATCCTTCTTTATCCAGTAATTATCTTTCATGGTAGTCAGGACGCCCTCATATATATGAGATGTTCAGCCAAACCCACTTTTGAGTTCTTTGGTTGACCTTCATCTAATGTGTATGGTGGTTTTTAAGACAGGCTAGCAATATTAGATTAGTAGGGTCGAACATTTAGAATCTATGGAATATATTTTCAAAAGGCCACAGCACGCAGGCAACCACGTGTTTTTCCTTATTTACCAAGCCCAGTTCTGCGCCTTTACTATTGCTTCATCCTATGCAAGTGATTTGGACGGAGTTACCTTACCCAGATGACAATAGCCCATATTTCAACCTTTTACATATGACTTACGAGATCAGTAGAAATTAGGACACGGCAATGATACTGCTTCAGTTTGGCCATAGCATCCAGTCTTTGGTTTTGGTTCATACTACCTACAGGGAGACAATAAGAAGTGGAATGTCATGTATCACATAACAAGTAATGTCTCTTATTTACTTTACATGTTCATTCAATTAAGTCAAGCCGAAAGAACAAATTGTGAGTCATCCAGACTTACCAGAAATGCAGACCGCTGGAAAACCTTTGGCAGTGAGAACATCGGAGAGGTGTTGGGCCCTAAAAAATACAACACAATATATAGAAGCAAAGAGAAAATGTGGAACACGGCCTTCGGCGCTTCTGTAAGCTGACAGCTGGGTGGTCTAAGAAACCAATGGCCTTCCTTCATGGCACAATCTGATATATGTATCGTATGTTTCGTTTTATAAGACACACCGGATTGCAAGATGCACCGCAAATTAAAACATAAAAAAAGGTAAAAAAAATATAAAAATGGGGTCAGTCTTATACTCCGGTGTTGTCTTACCAGAGGGGAGCGGCAGTGGTGGTGGAGAAGGATCACAGGACGCAGAGGCTGTGCTAGCAGCGAGTCAGTGGCAGTGTCAAATCAAGGGTGGAGCAGGCTGGTGGGGTGAGTGTCCCAGTCTGTCCGCAGTCCCACTTCAAATGATAGCGCCCGCAGCGGCGCGTGCGCAGATGGAGCTCTCATTCAAGAGCTGCATCTGCGCACTGACTCCCGGCGCCATCATTTAAAACCGGGACCGCGGACAGACTGGGACACTCGCCGCACAGCCACTGCAGTTCGCCCGCCCGCCTGCACAGAGTGGCAGCCAGCAGGCCACCCACCTGCACAGAGAGGCAGCCGGGACAGAGAGGCAGCCGGCCTCCCGCACGAAGCGATACGCACCTGGCCGCCCGCACACAGAGCTGCAGACATCCCCCCACCCCCCAGTAAGCTATATTCGGATTTTAAGACGCACCAAAATTTTTGGGAGGAAAAGTGCGTTTTATAATCCGAAAAATATGGTAATATGGGATCAATAACTTACCTGCTATGCAAGTTAGAAAATACTAAGGCTTGATTAAAGGGAACTCTACTAAATAGTTGCAGTAAGTGCTGGATCTTCTCTTCAAAGGTCTTGTGTGGAAGAGGATGGGAATTCACCACCTTGTAATACTGTTTTAACCCTTGAAAAAAAACAAAAATAAAAATGTCAAGTCCAATACAAGTGAAATCACTTGGGCACCTTCTCTAATGGGTTGTACATACCTATAAGGCTGGGGTCAGTTACATTCAACCTGACAAATGTTGGCTCTCTCATATACCTGGTCAGCGCTTTAGCTAAGGAATCTGGGTATGTGGCTGAAACCGCTAGCATCTGCTTGTTGGCGGGAAGAGATGAGTAGATCCAACTGAGAAAGGGAAAAAAAAAACAAAACACTCCACGTTACCGTTTACTATAAGATGAAAAACCATAAAAGCCATCCCACCACGACAAGGTGCACCAATCGGGAAGGTCCCATCTCTGATATTAAACGTCTCTTTGTCAACAGACCTCAATACAGATGAGGGCAGAGCAGGACCCAGGCCCAACCATTTACTATAAGGTTATATATAATGAACCTTTATATACCACTGAAGATTTTATGCTTTCTTGGCCTTTTTTCAGAGAATATGAATGGTAATACAAAATCTTTTTTTTTCCACTCATGGTTTGTGGTTGGGTGAAGCCATTTATTGTCAAACTACTGTGTTTCATATTTTTAAATCATAACGACAACTAAAAACATCGAATTGACCCTGAACAAAAGTTCACATACTCTGGTGATTTTGGCCTGATTACATGCACAGAAGGTAACACAAATGGGTTTGAATGGCTAATAAAGGTAACATCCTCACCTGTGACCTGTTTGCTTGTAATCAGTGTGTGTGCATAAAAGCTGAGTGAGTTTCTGGGATCCAGACAGACTCGTGCATCTTTCATCCAGCCACTGACGTTTCTGGATTGTGAGTCATGGGGAAAGCAAAAGAATTGTCAACGAATCTATGGGAAAAGATAGTTGAACTGTATAAAACAGGAAAGGGATACAAAAAGATATCCAAGGAATTGATAATGCTAGTCAGCAGTGTTCAAACTGTGATTAACAGATGGAAAATCAGGGGCTCTGTAAAAATCAAACCCCGATCAGGTAGACAAACAAAAATATCAGCCACAACTAACAGGAAAATTGTTCGGGATACAAAGAAAAACTCACAAACAACATCAGCTGAAATACAGGACTCCCTGAAAACTAGCGGTGTGGCTGTTTCAAGAAGCACAATAAGGAGGCACATGAAGAAAAATGGACTGCATGGTTGAATCGCCAGAAGAAAGCCATTACTGCACAAATGAAATAATGTATCTTGCCTACAATAGGCCAAACAGCACAGAGACAAGCCTCCACACTTCTGGAACAAGGTAATTGGGAGTGAGGAGATCAAAATCAAACTTTTTGGCCATAACCAGAAATGTCACATTTGGAGAGGCGTCAATAAGGCATATGGTGAAAGGAACACTAGTCCTACTGTAAAGCATGGAGGTGGATCACTGATGATGTGGGGATGTGTGAGCTGCAAAGGCACAGGAAACTTGGTCAAAAGTTGAAGGAAAGATGGATGCAGCACGTTAACAGCAAATACTGAAGGCAAATTTGCACTCATCAACCTGGAAGCTGCACATGGGACGTACTTGGACGTTCCAACATGACAACGATCCAAAACACAAGGCCAAGTTGACTTGTCATTGGCTATAGCATAACAAAAGTGAAGGTTCTGGAGTGGCCATCTCAGTCACCTGAACTCAATATCACTGAGCCACTCTGGGGAGAACGCAAGCGTGCAGTTCATGCAAGAAAGCCCAGGAATTTACAGGAACTGGATGCTTTTTGCCAAGAAGAATGTGCAGCTTTACCATCTGAGAAAATAAAGAGCTTGATCCACAACTACCACAAAAGACTTCAAGCTGTCATTGATGTTAGCGGGGCAATACATGGTATTAAGAACTGGGGTATGTGAACGTTTGATCAGGGTCTTTTGTATGTTTTTGGTTGTCATTATGATTTAAAAAGAGAAAACAAAGTAGATTGACGATAAATGGCTTCACCCAACCACTTACCATGAGTGGAAAAAAGACTGTTATTAATATTCTCTGAAAAAAGCCCAAGAAATCATAAAGTCTGCCGGGGTATGTAAACTTTTTGAGCACAACTGTATATATATTTATAGAGAGAGAGTTAAACTTGATAGTTGCCTATAAAATCCCATTGTGTTGGCCGCAGACACGGTAACAGCTGTTCACACCGGTTTTGACGAGAGGTGCTCAAGTCAGATGCTCCAGGCATATACCTCATCATTAATCAGGAGTGGCAGACAAGTGCTGCATACCTCAGTGTGTTCCTCACCACAAAGCCTACTCCAGTGCCTGCGGGAGTAAGATTTTTGGCGTATGCCATGAATTTGACGAGCGGCGGTCCAAGCTCCACCCACTGTATCAGACATTGGGAAAATGGCGCAGAACGCCAAAAGTCTAACATAATCCCTAAACCACAAGGAAATAATTCCCCATTCTTTGGGGGAGGGCTCCTTGTATAACCAGCTGCAGGCTTGTAATCAGTGGTCTGAAATGTGGGGATTATTCTCCTATCTAAGTAACAGAGGGATAGGAGGAGAATATTAAAAAGGAGACATTGATGTTTCTGGCGTATTTTCCCTTTCAGGTTTTTAATTAAAGCAGCCAATTACGTCTCCCTTTCTTACTTAATTTGCTCCTGGAAGCTTCCTTCTTCTAGTAGTTTGTCTGCTTCATCAAGAATAAATAGACGGATGCTGGAGGTGTTGAGGAAGCCGATTTCTATTAATTGTTTTATTCGGCCTGAAAGAAGGGAAAAAAATTAAATATTAAAATGTTCATGTGAGCCCAGACTAGGAAATGCAGCCTGGCAAAAAAGACCGTTTATTTCTACACATAATTAAAAGCAGATAGTCACTGAAGCCAGGAATGGACGGCAGCCATCAGCGAAGGGATTCCAGAAACCGGAGCTCCGCATGCCAGCGCTACAAACACATGTACCGAGAAGTGAGCATTTATGTCGCTCCTCAGGAGACATCAGCAAAATGACTCAAAGTACGGGGAACAAATAATAAACTATGTTCATGGGAAAACTTTGTACCAAGCTTGGAAGTTATGACCTATCCACTGCTCTCCGGGGCTAGCCGTGGTCTTCAGGGATCAAGAACAGGGATTACTCTAAAGTCTTTTCTAACACCTTCCTGACATAGGACATATTCGCACATCCCATGTCAAATGCCGGTGTATGAGGCAGACTCCAGAGCTGAGCTCGCTTCATACATTGCAGGTGCACAGCGCAGACTCCAGAGCTGAGCTCGCTTCATACATTGCAGGTGTACAGCGCACACTCCAGAGCTGAGCTCGCTTCATACATTGCAGGTGTACAGCGCAGACTCCAGAGCTGAGCTCGCTTCATACATGGCAGGTGTATAGTGCAGACTCCAGAGCTGAGCTCGCTTCATACATGGCAGGTTGACGGTGCAGACTCCAGAGCCAAGTTCGCTTCATACAGACTCCAGAGCTGAGCTCGCTTTATACATGGCAGGTGTACAGTGCAGACTCCAGAGCTGAGCTCGCTTCATACATGGCAGGTGTATAGTGCAGACTCCAGAGCTGAGCTCGCTTCATACATGGCAGGTGGACTGCGCAGACTCCAGAGCTGAGCTCGCTTTATACACGGCAGGTGTACTGCGCAGACTCCAGAGCTGAGCTCGCTTTATACACGGCAGGTGTACTGCGCAGACTCCAGAGCTGAGCTCGCTTTATACACGGCAGGTGTACTGCGCAGACTCCAGAGCTGAGCTCGCTTTATACACGGCAGGTGTACTGCGCAGACTCCAGAGCTGAGCTCGCTTTATACACGGCAGGTGTACTGCGCAGACTCCAGAGCTGAGCTCGCTTTATACACGGCAGGTGTACTGCGCAGACTCCAGAGCTGAGCTCGCTTTATACACGGCAGGTGTACTGCGCAGACTCCAGAGCTGAGCTCGCTTTATACACGGCAGGTGTACTGCGCAGACTCCAGAGCTGAGCTCGCTTTATACACGGCAGGTGTACTGCGCAGACTCCAGAGCTGAGCTCGCTTTATACACGGCAGGTGTACTGCGCAGACTCCAGAGCTGAGCTCGCTTTATACACGGCAGGTGTACTGCGCAGACTCCAGAGCTGAGCTCGCTTTATACACGGCAGGTGTACTGCGCAGACTCCAGAGCTGAGCTCGCTTTATACACGGCAGGTGTACTGCGCAGACTCCAGAGCTGAGCTCGCTTTATACACGGCAGGTGTACTGCGCAGACTCCAGAGCTGAGCTCGCTTTATACACGGCAGGTGTACTGCGCAGACTCCAGAGCTGAGCTCGCTTTATACACGGCAGGTGTACTGCGCAGACTCCAGAGCTGAGCTCGCTTTATACACGGCAGGTGTACTGCGCAGACTCCAGAGCTGAGCTCGCTTTATACACGGCAGGTGTACTGCGCAGACTCCAGAGCTGAGCTCGCTTCATACATGGCAGGTGTACAGCGCAGACTCCAGAGCTGAGCTTGCTTCATACATGGCAGGTGTACTGCGCAGACTCCAGAGCTGAGCTTGCTTCATACTCGGCAGGTGTATAGTGCAGCTCGCTTCAAATATGGCAGGTGTATAGTGCAGACTCCAGAGCTGAGCTCGCTTCATACATTGCAGGTGTACTGCGCAGACTCCAGAGCTGAGCTCGCTTCATACAGGGCAGGTGTACAGCGCAGACTCCAGAGCTGAGCTTGCTTTATACACGGCAGGTGTACTGCGCAGACTCCAGAGCTGAGCTCGCTTTATACACGGCAGGTGTACTGCGCAGACTCCAGAGCTGAGCTCGCTGCATACATTGCAGGTGTACTGCGCAGACTCCAGAGCTGAGCTCGCTTTATACACGGCAGGTGTACTGCGCAGACTCCAGAGCTGAGCTCGCTTCATACATGGCAGGTGTACAGCGCAGACTCCAGAGCTGAGCTTGCTTCATACATGGCAGGTGTACTGCGCAGACTCCAGAGCTGAGCTCGCTTCATACATGGCAGGTGTACTGCGCAGACTACAGAGCTGAGCTTGCTTCTTACTCGGCAGGTGTATAGTGCAGCTCGCTTCAAATATGGCAGGTGTATAGTGCAGACTCCAGAGCTGAGCTCGCTTCATACATTGCAGGTGTACTGCGCAGACTCCAGAGCTGAGCTCGCTTCATATATGGCAGGTGTATAGTGCAGACTCCAGAGCTGAGCTCGCTTCATATATGGCAGGTGTATAGTGCAGACTCCAGAGCTGAGCTCGCTTCATATATGGCAGGTGTATAGTGCAGACTCCAGAGCTGAACTCTCTTCATACACGGCAGGTGTGACAATTTCTGTCAGTGACAAGTAACTGATATAAATACATGCAACACATCGCTCACGTGCCCATCACCCCAGCGGCACAATTACGGTAATCCAAAGAGTTGTCATGGCAGCTGGGCTTCATGGGAGATCAGTAATTGTACTGCAGTATATACAGTTATACCAAGGATCGTAGCATATATACAAGCAATAAAAGAAAAAACCTATTGCAGGATTGTTTTTTTGGGCTATTTATCCATACTTGGATTTTTTTCCTCACTGTCAAGTACATTGTATGATAAAATGAAAGGTGTCCTTCAAAAGTGCAACTCGTCGTGCAAAACACAAGCCCTCACAGGGCCATATTCATGCAAAAAATGAAAACCCTTATGACTCTTGGAATAAAGGAAGAAAAATTTTTTTCACAGTCCTTAAATGTAATCTGTCAGCAGGTGTTTGCTAACTCATCTGAGAGCAGCATGATATAGGTAAAGAGATCCTGAATCCAATGATGAGTCACTTAATTACTGGCTGCAGCCATACTGGCCCAATCAGAGCTTTTAGATTTTACAAAGCAGCAGAGCTGAGAAAGCTTCCCCCACCCACCCCTCTGCAAAACGATAGAGATTGTACATTGACACTGAGGTGTCAATCAGAGGAGGGGGCATGTTGGACTGTCCTGCTCGTGACGTTGTAGTCCAAGCAATAATGACTAGGTGATAAAGCCTTTGATTTAAGTAAATAACAGCACACAGCCTGATGTGGCATAACGGATTATGTTTTTTTAAACCCTACAGCATGCACTACTGAGATTACATAGCAAAAACCAGCTGACAGATTCCCTTTAAATGGGTTACGTTCTTTACACAGAATCATTAACTAGGACACTAGAAGATGTGATTACCAGGTGAGCCCACCGCTATATGACACTTCTTCAGGCGAGTTTTGTCCTGTGGCAGTGGTGTCCCGCCTATAAAAACATGGCACTCCAATCCCTCCATGCGACTCCCTATAGAAATAATGACTGAATGGATTTGAACAGCAATTTCTCTTGTTGGAGCCAACACCAAAATCTAAAATAGATGAAAAGAAAGCATTATAGCAACAAGATGAAACACAGGGACGCAGCATAACAATAAATATAAAGCATACCTGTGTTGCCATATTTTCCAGGATCAATGAATCTAAAGCCACGGTGGAGAAGACGCATGTTTTTCCAGTGCCGGACTTAGCCTGCACAATTAAATCTGAAATTTAGAGAAAAAATAAATACAAAAATTACACCTCCAGCAAATAGGTCTAATGCAGCAATTATTTTCTTCTGATTGAGTGATATTTATTTAAAGGCGTTTTCCATAAACAAGTGCATTTTGCTCAATAGATCTTGGAATAATAATAATAATAATTTCCACACTTAGATGTGTTTACAAAAAATATTCCTGTGCTGAGATAATGTTACATATGTGCCTCTGCTATGTACTGTGTAATGGCCGTGTCTGACCGTACAGGGACATGGTCTGATCTTACATCTGCTGTCACATATGCAGTAAAGTGTATTGTGGCCTCATCAGTAATCTGACAACAGTCTCCTACCTGATGCCATCCAGGGCTCTTCTGATTAGCTGACCTGGCGTGACATTAAATAAGTGACACGTTAGGCCGGCTTATCACAGAAGCAATCAGGTAAGACGTGGTCCTAAGGACTCCCATCCAGCGGCCACAGATTACTGACATGGCTGATGGACCAGGTCGTGCGCCTCCGATTCACACCCACTCTATTCATTTCCATGATCATGTTTAGCTTGTGCACAGAAAATAATATGTAGGTGGTTTCTACACTGATCAGCCAAAGACTAGTTATGCTGTGGATCAGAACATCTGGGGTCTGGGCACTGCCCTAAAATCTGCAGAAAAAAACAAACCACTAAATGAGGTTAAAGTGGTTGTAAGATACGAAGCTTGTTGGCCCAAGTAATCCATACTGAGAACTTTCACAGTTGTGTCATTACAGGTATGCAGACTCTGTACCAGCGCTCCCGTGCAGGCAGCTTCCAGTGCCGCTCTGTTTGGTACTTTCCTGCCTCTTCAGAATTTCAGATGCATAAAATCCCTGCTAGTTTCCTAGGACTGGTTTGGCGGATATTGATATGTAGACCACTGCTCTGGAATCTATGGTCAATTCGCTTCTGTGACGCTGGATACCATCCGAGTTTACGCCAGAAATGCACATTAGCAGCTCTTGGCTGAAACACACTTTAAGGGCTCTTCTCCACTTGCGATTTCTATGTGCAAGTGCGATCTGATAAAAAAAAAACGGATCGCACTCGCACCAGTGTTAATCAACGAGGCCGTGCCCTCTTGCTAAATTTTTACCGCCACGACTCTGCATGCTGCGATTTGCACCGAGTCTCAGCTGTCGCACCCCCATGCAATCCTATGGGAGCAAGAAAAAAGTCAGAATCCGGGTGGCATGCGCATGTCATACAGATGGCATACGCATGTCACACGGATCCTTGACACTTGTATACCGCGTCAGACTGGCTACCGGAGGAATCTCCAGTAATACCAGGCCTGGCTGCGGTCACATGCACTGAACCCCGGAGCTGTCACCTGAGCTCCAGAGTGCAGACTGAACAGCGAGCGCTGAGTGATTGATTCCCCGGCGATTGCTGTTCAGTTCAGCACAGCTGCAGACAGAGCGGGCTGATCTCCGGAGCTCAGGTGACAGCTCTGGAGCTCAGTGCAGGTAACCGCGGCCAGGACTGGTATTACTGGAGATTCCTCCGGTAGCCAGTCTGACGCGATGTGCATAAACACTCACATAGGACCCGCATGACGCTCGCATGTCATACGGATGCTATGTGAGGAAAAAAAAAACACACCGTATGCAGACCACACGCAGGACATACACAGGACACTCAACTCACATTTTGAGCAGAGTATTGCTGTGATTTTTAAAACGCAAGTAGAGAAGAGCCCTAACTGATCATTCAGCCGGCAGCCATCTCCCCCATCTATAACCCATTCCCAAGATGTCTCATTCACCCGGAGCTCCCTTGTTCTTTATAAGAAAGCTGGTGCCAAACATCGCTGGTGGTGGCTTATCTATGGGAGAAAAGGATGGGCAGTCCAAAATTGGACACGTCGGATACTTCTCTCCCCAACAATCAATTGTCTGACGCCCCCTTACACATTAGGCTATGTGCCCACGGGAGTTTGCACCTGCGGATATATCCGCAGGTACGGCCGCAGGTTTCCCGCAGCTGCTCGCTGGAATCTGCATCTATCCATTGCTGCAGAATTCCAGTGAAATAGCTGCGGTAAACCTGCACATTCATGCGGCTTACCTGCGGACGTCCCGACCTCTATCTCCATAGTGGAGGGCCAGGATTTCCGCAGATATTTCCGCAGGAATAATTGACATGCAGTTACATGCAGCTGTGGGACATCCGCAGCTGCACATACCACAGCATTAACACAGACACTCCCCATGTCTCATAGGTTAACATGGGGAGTGTCTGTACTTGCTGAAACCTGCGGATTTATCTAGAATATCCAGATAAAGCCGCAGGTTTTCCGCAGTAAAGTCTACAGGTGCGAGCTCTCATGGGCACATAGCCATAGATTTGAAGTCGAATCCCTCAATCTTTGTACATTCGACAGAGGACGTTAATCTAATGTGTATGGGGATCTATCGTGTATACTGCACCTGCTATCTTCTGTGATGTATCTACATAGACAGCTCGTAGATAGTATTTCCTTGTTAATAGCGTATATGGTTTGGGGAAACTTAGGGGTATTGTTAGGGGGCAACGACTGTGAGCAGGGAGAGCTAGGCAGGTATCCTACAGGGTTCTTCAACCTTCATATGGGCAAAATAGAAGAATCTTTGCAAATCATATAGTCAGGCACAGACTAGAATAGAGCAGAGAATTTATTTATTTTTTATATATTTAGGAGGTTGACTAAGGCTAGTTTCACACTTGCGTTGAACGGTATCCGTTGCATTGCGTTGTGTAACGGATGCAATGGATGTGTTGCATATAGTGGCACAACGGATGCAACGAATGCTGCAAAACAACGCAATTCGTTTTTTTTTTGTTTTTTTTTTTACAGTTTTACCAGCGGCAGACTATAATGAACGATCAGCTGATCGCTCCCTGCAGCCGGCCGCCGGGTGATCAGCTGATCGCTCCCTGCAGCCGGCCGCCGGGTGATCAGCTGAGCGCTCCCTGCAGCCGGCCGCCGGGTGATCAGCTGAGCGCTCCCTGCAGCCGGCCGCCGGGTGATCAGCTGAGCGCTCCCTGCAGCCGGCCGCCGGGTGATCAGCTGAGCGCTCCCTGCAGCCGGCCGCCGGGTGATCAGCTGAGCGCTCCCTGCAGCCGGCCGCCGGGTGATCAGCTGAGCGCTCCCTGCAGCCGGCCGCCGGGTGATCAGCTGATCGCTCCCTGCAGCCGGCCGCCGGGTGATCAGCTGATCGCTCCCTGCAGCCGGCCGCCGGGTGATCAGCTGAGCGCTCCCTGCAGCCGGCCGCCGGGTGATCAGCTGAGCGCTCCCTGCAGCCGGCCGCCGGGTGATCAGCTGATCGCTCCCTGCAGCCGGCCGCCGGGTGATCAGCTGATCGCTCCCTGCAGCCGGCCGCCGGGTGATCAGCTGATCGCTCCCTGCAGCCGGCCGCCGGGTGATCAGCTGATCGCTCCCTGCAGCCGGCCGCCGGGTGATCAGCTGATCGCTCCCTGCAGCCGGCCGCCGGGTGATCAGCTGATCGCTCCCTGCAGCCGGCCGCCGGGTGATCAGCTGATCGCTCCCTGCAGCCGGCCGCCGGGTGATCAGCTGATCGCTCCCTGCAGCCGGCCGCCTGGTGATCAGCTGATCGCTCCCTGCAGCCGACCGCCGGGTGATCAGCTGATCGCTCCCTGCAGCCGGCCGCCGGGTGATCAGCTGATCGCTCCCTGCAGCCGGCCGCCGGGTGATCAGCTGAGCGCTGTCACTTGCCGGCGCCCGGGCATGCCGGCGGGCGGGCGCTCAGCTGAGCGCTGTCACTTGCCGGCCGCCGGGTGATCAGCTGATCGCTCCCTGCAGCCGACCGCCGGGTGATCAGCTGAGCGCTGTCACTTGCCGGCGCCCGGGCATGCCGGCGGGCGGCCGGTCGCTCAGCTGAGCGCTGTCGCTTGCCGATGGCCGGGCGCTCAGCTGAACGTTCGGCCACTGCGAGCCAAAATAAAGTTTGATTTAAAAAAAAAAAAAAGAAGAGCATGCGCAGTGAAATCCAGAGGATTCCGCTGCTCAAAATAACGTTACATGCTGCGTTCCTCCCGCTGTGCGGAAGCAACGGATAGTCGCCCAGCGGAAGCAACGCAGGTCCTTTTGGTACAATCCCTCACCCATACAAGTCTATGGGAAACAGCGGAATCCGTTAACGGATTCCGCTGTTTTCCAAAAGGGTGGATTGTAACGGAAGGAAATAAACGCAAGTGTGAAAGTACCCTAAGATTAATAAAAAACAAACAAAAAAAAAAAACACTAACAGCTTTTCACTTTCCAGCTTTCACTCACCTAAACCGCACCGTCCCAGTGGTATGGCCTTGCTCTGAATTGGAGATGGCTTGGTGAAGCCGGCTGCCTCCAGGCCCTCGAGGACAGGACGCGACAGGAGCAGTGAGCTGAAGTCAGCAGCCTCGTCAGGACCCTGCAACACGTCACCCGTGCGAGGCCGAGAGCCCAGTGTGTGGGCCGCCATGTGTTATGTCACAGGGACAAACCTTAGAGAACACGGCCTGAAAGAGAAAAGATTGATTATATATATATATATATATATATATATATATATATATATATATATACACACACACACATACATTATATATACATACACACACACACAGGATCAGCGGCTTCACATCAGAACCAAAAGTACAACATGTCAGGAAATATAACAATACACTTGACCAGGATGAAAATGGGCATGACACACAATATCTACTCCATATAACCAATCAGATCACTGATTCAGGGCACTACATACAAATCCTGAGTGATAACCCACAACATAGCAGGCACGCTGCAGATTAGATCTGCCTTCATCATTGGCAATGTGGGGTCTCCCTGCAATAATGAATCAGGCCCTGGCACAGATCATATACACAGAGGGCATCAGCCACACAGGTACACACAGCTCATGCCCTCTGCACCAGGCCCTGGCACAGATCATATACACAGAGGGTATCAGCCACACAGGTACACACAGCTCATACCCTCTGCACCAGGCCCTGGCACACGCTGGAGAGCCCTGCTCAACGCTCTGCCCACGCTGCCGGCCGGGGGTGGGAAGGGGGGGGGGCGCTCACTCACCACCAGCGGCTCTGCCTCCTGATAACGCCGGAGACCTCACATCTAGAGGCTTGAGGACCTTTGGTGACGTCACGGCCATGTGACCAGTCATGTGTGTGGGAGGAGTCTCCTGTAGAGGAAGACGAGCGGGGAATAGTTACAGCGCGCCGAGCACAGTGCAGTGCGGATGTGGCAGAGCTGTGTGTGTTCAGTCACATGTAGGGTCCGCAGAGCTGAGTGTAATGTGCAGGCTGGGTGTATGTAGAGTGCACCATGCTGTACGCACTATAACAGCAGCACTGGGGGCTGTGCTCCTGCTGCCTTACAGATCTGCAGACATTTCCTGCAGCCAGCACTAGGTGGCGCTATATACAAAGATGTTTTCAGGGTTTTTCCCCCCCAAATCAGAACCCAGCATGGTGTAAAAAATAAGCCAGTGCTTCCCTCTCTTGGAGCCGCCCGGGGGGGCGCCTGCACTGCTCCAGAGGGAGAAGCTGCTGAAAACTACTACTGAGCTCCTGGAGGCCAAGAGGAAGGAGAAAGAAAGCTACATAGGTGAGTATCATGTGCTGTGTGTCATATCTGTCATGTATTATGTGCTGTGTGTGTCCTGTATATGCAATACCTACACACATGATCAAAATTGTTTATACCCCTCATTTAATTTAAGAAAAACCCACAACGGTCACAGAAATAACTTGAATCTGACAAAAGTAATAAATAAAAAATCTATGAAAATGAACAAATGAAAGTCAGACATTGCTACTTATAAACCATGCTTCCACAGAATTAAAAAAATAATAAAAAAATAAAACTCATGAAACAGGCCTGGACAGAAATGATGGTACCCCTGAAAATAATGTGACAAAAGGGACATGTGTCCACTAATCAATCAGTGGGCCTGTATATAGGGATACAGATACTCCCAGTGCTGTTTGGTGATATGGTGTGTACCACACTCAACATGGACCAGAGTTGTCTCAGGAGATTAGAAAGAAAATTATAGACACGCATGTTAAAGGTAAACATTAGAAGGCCTTTTACCCCGTTTTTTTTTTTGCGTTTTTGCGGCCGAAATTTCTTGAGAAAATGGTTGTAATGTTTCTGCAGACATTCCCCAGCAAAACCTATGGAAAAAAAATAGCTGTGCGCACACTGCGTTTTTTTCTCAAGAACATTCTTTCTGCAGAATTTCTTGAGAAAAAGAATGAGCATGTCACTTTTCTGCAGGTACCTGCATTTTTTGCCATAGATAATGGTAAAAAAAAAACAGGGTCCAACCTGCGGAAAAAACAAATCAAAAACGCTGTAAAAACACATGCATTTTTTGGTGTGTTATTGGTGCGTTTTTTTAACGCAAGTGCGGTAATCTTTCAGACTCTCAAGAAATTTCTTGAGAAAAATCCTTTTTCTAGTGCGCACAGGGCCTAAAGGGTACTTTACACACTGCGACATCGCTAGCGATCCCATAGCGATGTGAAATTCTAGATCGCAAGTGCGATCTTTTGGGATCGCACATGCAGTAAATGACCTATGTGCGATCTCGAAAGATCGCACTTGCGATCTAAAATTTCACATCGCTAATGAGATCGCTAGCGATGTCGCAGCATGTAAAGTACCCTTTAGACCATCTCCAAACAGCTTGACCACATGTGTATCTACCTATTATCTATCTATTAAAATTGAAGGCATACTGAACCAGCATGGCTACCACAGCATCTTGCAGCGGCATGCTATTCCATCCGATTTGCGTTTAGTTGGACCATCATTTATTTTTCAACAGGACAATGACCCCAAACACACCTCCAGGCTGTGTAAGGACTATTTGACTAAGAAGGAGAGTGGTGGGATGCTACGCCAGATGACCTGGCCTCCAGTCACCAGACCTGAACCCAATCGAGATGGTTTGGGGGTGAGCTGGACCTCAGAGTGAAGGCACAAGGGCCAACAAGTGCTAAGCATCTCTGGGAACTTCTTCAAGACTGTTTAGAAGACCATTTCCGGTGACTACCTCTTGAAGCTAATCAAGAGAATGCCAAGAGTGTGCAAAGCAGTAATCAAAGCAAAAGGTGGCTACTTTGAAGAACCTAGAATATAAGACATATTTTCAGCTCTTTCACTCTTTTTTGTTAAGTATTTCCTTCCACATGTGTTAATTCATAGTTTTGATGCCTTCAATGTGAATCTACAATTTTCAGAGTCATGAAAATAAAGAAAACTCTTTGAATGAGAAGGTGTGTCCAAACTTTTATAAAATATAAATCCAGCGCAATCACATGGAATATTAAAAAGTTGTCTTCTTTATTGATAGTTTTTCATAAAATCCAAAAGGTACATGCAGCATAAAAATAAAGGATGCCCAGGTCAGAGCGACGCGTTTCAACAAACTGTCTTAATCATGGTCTGAAAGCGACTTCCCTTTCAGAAAGCTGCTTTACAACGTCCCCAATGACTAGCTAGGTCGTTCTGCAGGTCCGGATCGCTGTTGCATCGTTGGCCAGGTCTGCCTGTTTGACAGCTCACCAGAGACTTTGTAGCGATCCCGGCCAGGTTGGCATCGCTGGTGGGATCGCTGGAAAGTCTCAGTGTGTAAAGGGGCCTTATGACTACATCATTTCCTTGTAAAAGGTAATGAATACCATTAAACACCTGCTGAGAATGTAACCACAAGGCAATTGAATGCTAGTATGCCTGATAATAAAGCTGTAACTTAACTTGGGGGCTGAAGATCCCAATAGCCAGATTCCTTCTGCCCAAATACTCCAGCCGAATAGCTCCTCACCTGACACGTTTCCTCCCGGTTCGATGCTCACCAGGGTTCTTCAGGGGCTCCCACAATGGGATGTATTCCGATGGTGGAGATACAACACTGCCGCCCGGCCGCTCCGTCCTGATAGACGCTACTGAGTATGGAAGATACCGCTTTTTCAATGTGTTTGAAAATGGCGCCGCTGACACTTCTGGACTAACGTCACAGAAAGTGACATCCTCGTGTCATAGATTGGAATGCAGTGCGTTCCACACGGCTTACTACTGTGCAGGATCTAAGGCAGTGCTCCACCACCGCCACTACCACTTCCAGAGTTACGTCACAGGACCTGCAAACATTGAATACAAGAACGCAAATGCGTTCCACACAATTGGTTACTGCACAGGCTCATAGTCACTGACCCAGGATACGGTGCTCCATATAATAGAGTACTGCGCAGGCTCATAAAAGAGGGGAACAGAACAGAAGGGAGAACATGGCTTTATAAGAGATAACGTGGTGGGACAAATCCGCACCAATTGGCAGCAATTATAGAGGGGAAAATTTAATAAAGCAGTGTGTTCCATCAACTATTATGTTAATAAATTCCCTCAAAGTATTCATATGTTGATGATAGACAAAAAGTATTTTTTCTTTTTCAAAAAAGTCAGAAATACTCAAAATAGTCCTAAAAAGGGTACAAGAGAAAAAACATGGTTACTGTAAAGTTGTAAAGAACACATCCGGATCATAAAATGACATGTGGACAATTGCTACCTATGTGAAAAAAAGTTTGTTATAGTTTTGTAAACAATACTTAGATCAAAGATGGCTACAGTTGTACATCGCCCAGGCCAAAAACTAGTACTCTAGCAGGATGCAGTTAAGCCCCCACTAGTGGAGGCATCACAGGTGCAGGAGGAGCAAATCACACACACACACCTCCATGGAATGGAGGAGGGCGATTGCTGGATGATAAAACTGCACACTGATGGCTTGCATAGAGCGCTGTTCACACATGCAGATAACACAGTCACAAGCCCGCAGCCTATTAGGCGACGCCCATACTATTAGATCAGGCGGGCTGCCAAGCCATACTCCATCTGTGCACCATACAGGGACAGGAACGCTAATATGCAAGGCCTAAAATAAAGGGGCTTGGCTGCATCCTGTACAAAAAAATATATTTAGTGTAGGGACCTACAAGCATGAAGTTCCTGTGACAAGGGTTGTAGGCTTCCGTATTCTGGCCATAATACCAACTAAAACTTCATATTTTTTTGTACAAGATGCAGACAGGCCCCTTTTTGCTTTTTAAAGGGAATATTTACAGGGGATTTGAAATAAAAGTTTTTGTCATGACGCCACTTGCGGGTTGCGGTTATAGTGATGGAACCGCCACTGCACACTTCTCACTACTGGGGCTGGTATTGATGGCATAGATGATGTTGTTGGGCACGGAAAGAAGGTAGGCCACACAAGGGGTTGCAGTGTAACTGGTTCCTTTGCTCACATTAAGGTGGTAGCTGGTTACCCGAGGAAGGCTGGTCTTGACCGCTGGTCCCCTGAGTCCCAGTGCTGTTGTGGTGACCTGATGACTTCTTTCCCCTGTACCTGTCTCTGGTTGGTGGGTCCCCGTGGCTTGGAGCGTCTGGGGGTCCACTCCTGGTAGTCTCTCAGTCTCAGTCCGTATAACAGGTAGCTTGAAACCAGTGAGGCCGGTTTCTCTCATTCTGTTCTCCGGTTCTCCCGTTGCTTACTGTGTCTTGAACTTTTCGGTCAGTTAGGTCCTGGATGGTCCCCTCACTGTGCAGATTTTATCAGCTCTGCCTGAAGTGTTTGCCTGACCTAGGATTCTGTACCCCGTTGGTGCTATGGTTTCGGGAGTACTCCACCGTACTCCACTGGCAACCACACGCCTGGGCCCTCAGGTCACCATTACACTCTCCTTTCAGTGCTCACGTCCAACTCCTCTCTCTCTGACTTACTGACTCTAACTGAATGACTGTTTTAGCCCTCCCACCTGGTTGTCGTCTAGTGGACTGGATCGGCTCCACCCCTAGGTGGCCATCCACTGGGTCCAACCCTAGTCTGTCACCAGTCTTTGGAAATGGGGGAAAAAACAGGGATTAAAATGTGTTTTGCTGTTACCGGCACCAGTCTTCCAGGTCCCTGGGGGTAGGCCCTGCATCCTGAACAGTATGCACTACCTTGTAGCTCCTGATGACTTCAGGGGCGCTGCAGATGTTCACTCCCTGACAGAAGTTCTGTCGCTTATCCATGTTATGTAAATAAAAGCTTACAGTATAACCTGACTTTAAATTCATCCATTGGTTTCATAAATTATTCTTTTGAAAGCTGAAACCCTCCCAAATTTGGTTTAGGTTATGAAAATAAAGTTGCTGCAAAGCTGAAATATTGATCATTTAATGAACACAGAAAGGTCAGATTTTGTGAAGACAAAAGTTTTGTCGCTTTGCCATATAATGCCCCAAATCCCAGTTTACATCCTCACCTGTGCTCACTAAATGATTGGTTAATTAGTGGGTGTGTATAAAAAGAAACCCAGCACCCCAGACCTTCACTTGAACTGCAACTTGACCTCTGACAACATGCCAAAAATCCACCCTGCGACCAAAGCCTTGATTATCAAGAGGCTGAAGACCAGATCCACTGCAGAGGTGGCTGGCACCTTTAATATGTCTCAGCATCAAGTACAAAGAATTAAAAAAAGATTTGAAGAGACTGGAGATGTTTTTGACAAGCCCAGGTCCGGCAGACCCCTCAAGACAACTGCTCAGGAGGAACGTTTGTTGGTTAGAAAATCCAAAGCCATCTCCTCTTCCACTGCAGCAGAGCTACAACAGGCCTTGTCAACTCAAGTCCCTGTGTCAACTAGAACAGTTTGTAGGATTCTGTCTCGAAATGGCCTCCATGGTCGATCAGTGCTCAAAAGCCAGCAAAAAACAAAAGGCAATTAAAAAAAACGTGTGGCATTTACCAAGTCCCCCAGCCTGCTAAACAGATGGGACGATGGAAAAGTGGCAGAAGGTGGATTTCTCTGATGAATTTTCAGTTGAATTACACCACAGCTGCCAAAATACTGCAGGAGACCTACTAGAGCCCGTATGGATCCAGAAAACAGTTAAGTTTGGTGGTGTAAAGATCATGGTCTGGGGTTACATTCAGTATAGGGGTGTGCAAAACATTTGCAGGGTGGAAGGCAATATCAATAGCCTAAAATATCAAGAAGTTTTAGCTACCACTTACATTCCCAATCATAACAGGGGTCAAATTCTGCAGCAGGATGGTGCTCCATCTCATACATCCATCTCTACAACAAAGTTCCTCCTGGCAAAGAAGATCAAGGTGCTCAAGGACTGGCTAGCCCAGTCACCAGACATGAACATCATTGAGCATGTTTGGGGTAGGATGAAGAGGAAGCTTGGAAGACAAAACCAAAGAATCTAGATGAACTCTGGGAGGCATGTAAGACTGCATTCTTTGCTATTCCTGATGACTTCATCAATAAATTGTATGAATCATTGTTGAACCGCATGGATGCAGTCCTTCAAGCTCATGGAAATCACACAAAATATTAAATATGGCTCTAATAGCAGCACAACTTCATTCACCGATGTTATGCAACATATCTTTGTATTAGAAGTTAATTATTTGTTTGAATTTCAAATTACTTTCTGTGGGCGACAAAACTTTTGTCTTGCCAAAATCTGACCTTTCTGTGTTCATTAAATGATCAATATTTCAGCTTTGCAGCAACTTTATTTTCATAACCTAAACCAAATTTGGGAGGGTTTCAGCTTTCAAAAGAGTAATTTATATAACCAATGGATGAATTTAAAGTCAGATTATAAGCTTTTATTTACATAACATGGATAAGCGACAGAACTTCTGTCAGGGACTGTATATTGTTTAAGGGCAAACTATCCATATTATCTGTTGCATTAGGTTACACCTTTGTTTCTTTAGGTTGCACATGTGCACAGTCACTTTTAATATATCAGTGAATAGATTGTTGTGTATACTGCACTTGCACCTTATAATTGTAGACAATATTATCTTCACTAATTTATTTATTGTTCAAATTTAAATGTAATTATTTTTGAGATATATAATACTATATTTTTTCACAGGGTTTTTCTATATATATTTTTATATAACCTTTCAATAATCCTGCATTTTACTCAAATGTAATTTATTTTTACACATCCACTTTTTTGGTAAAAATTGGCTATTTATAACTCATTTAATATCTTTTTTACATTTTTACTATTTATTTTTCTACTTTTAATATAAATATGGATGCATAAAATATGTCTTTTTTCTATTTTTCACATCATTTTTTGCACCTTTTTCATACTTTGCAATATATATGGACATGCAATATAGCTGTCCTCAGGGATGTTCTACCCTTTTTATCAACATTTAGGCTAGGGCCCCACTTTGCGTTTCCACCTGCGTTTTAGGTGCTTTTTAGGTCCGTTTTGAGAAGCACCTTTTTCATTCCAAAAGGCATGCGTTTTGATCTCCCTGCAAAGTCTATGGAAAAAGTGGATTTCCTGACCCCACTTTGCATTTCTAAACGCTGCGTTTAATTTGCATATTTTGTGGCAAAAACCATGCGTTCAAAGAAGCAACATGTCAATTGTTTTTGCCATTTTGGGTGTGTTTTGCTAACATTGTAGTCAATGAGAAATGGCAAAAACCAAGATTCCAGCAAATTCCTGCGTTTTACCTGCTTTTTCAGAGCAGAAAACATGTGTTTTTGACTTACAAAACGCATGCTTTTTGGACATCAAAATAATGATTTCATATGTCCCTTTACACACACACATAGTCCGACAATTAAAAATAAGATTTTTAATAAATTATTGCAAATTTTCCATTAAATATCATATTACCGCTATAAATTCATTATATTAATCTATTTTCATCATTTTTTTCAAAAAATATAGGATTCTTTTTTTTTTTCCATTTTTTTTCATTGAGTTTGACTGTTTAAACAGTTTAGAAGTGTCATGATGTTCAAAACGCATCTATCAAAACGCAGGTGGAAAAGCATGCAAAAAGCTCTGAAAACGCATCAAAAACGCGGTAAATACATGCGTTTTCAGCGCTACATTTCTGAAAAAGGCAACTTTGGTCAAATCAATTAAGCCCAAAACGTGCATTCAGAACTGCAAGTAGGAGAACGTAAAGTGGGGCCTAGCCTTAGAGATATATTATTTATTTGGACTTGGGAGATGTTTTTACAATAACTCTGGTTACCTATGATATTCAGCACCCTGCCTTTGTGTTTTGTTTTTATGTATTTTTTGTGTAATTGTTATGATTGGTGATTATATTTTCTGAATTCCTGGTTCTATTGAATATATATATATTAATAAAATATATATGTAATATTATTTTGATTGTTCTCGGGTTTTTTGTGAAATTTACAGTCTAGGACAGCATAGCAGGGAGATGTCGTCCGGAGACCTGCTTCCTTGGCTCCTCGTCTTTATTAATCAATTAAATGTATGTTTTATTTGAAACATGGCAGCGTCAGAGTAAACCATAGATGACTGCAATATTGAAGACGGTGCCTGATTCCTTCCACCCGGGGGTTGTGCAGAAAAAAATCAGCTGTCAGGTTCCTTATCTTGTGGCAAAACAACATTGGAGCCTCTTACGTAGATAGACATGAGCGGACCCGTGAAAGTTCGGTTCGGCGGTGTCAGCCAGACTCTAGATAAAGTTCTGTTCTGGACCTGGGCTTGACCTGAACCCCATTGGGAGTCACTGATTGGGCATTTTGGGTCTCCGCCTACATACAGCCAGCCATACACAGATCACTACATGGAGCAAGTGGGCTGAGTTTTTTTTGGTGCACACTATATCTGATAACACTGTTGTTACCCCCAGTGCGAGCCAATCAAACACTGCAAATTGATCGTACTGGGCTTAGCACCACAATGTACAGCACCCAAACTTAAACACTGATTTTTTTTTTGTAAAGTCTATGTTCGATACCAATTCCAAACTTTAAAGTTTAGGTTTGCTCATCTCTACTCAAATGTTACATGGAATCACCGCTGTCTGCTCATCACATGCAATGGTTTAGTGTAGGTATGAAAGCCATTCTATCAGAGTAATGCAATTTAGCAGCTGAGGTGAATTATGAGATCATGCAGCAGATGAGATGCGTAGAATGAGGTTCTGCCTCAGCTGAGGTGTGTATTATGAAGTCCTGCAGTAGTTGATGTGTGTATGATGAGGTTCTGCAGCAGCTGTGTTTATATGATGAGGTTCTGTGGCAGCCAAGATGTGTATGATGATGTTCTGTGGCAGCTGAGGTGTATAATGAGGTTCTGCAGCAGCTGAGTTGTGTAAAATGAGGCTTTGCAGCAGCTGTGTGTATTATGAGGTTGTGCAGCAGGTGATATGTGTATGATGAGGTTCTGCAGCAGCTGAGGTGCATTACAAGGTTCTGCAGCCGCTGAGATGTGTATTATGAGGTTCTGCAGAAGCTGAGATGTGAATTATAAGATTCTGCAGCAGCTGAGATGTATATTATAAGATTCTGCAGCAGCTGAGGTGTGTGATGATGTTCTGCAGCAGCTGAGGTGTGTATTATAAGGTTATGCAGCTTCTAGGTTATGTATGATGAGGTTCTGCAGCAGATGAGGTGTGTATTATGAGGTTCTGCAGCAGCTGAGGTATCTATGAGGATCTGAAGAATATCACATAATTCGGTGTGGATTTGTTTACAAATTTTCCTATAGCAGAATTTCCAACTGATATGAGCCCAGACTGATTATTAAAGGGATTATGGTATATATGCTGTACTTCTTCCATACACAGCGCCCCCCATCCTCATGTTGTGTATGTAGTACTGCACCTCAGTGTGTTCAGGTTAGTGGAGCTCATAGGCAGTGACGCATAGACAGTGCCCCCTCGTCCTCAAGGTGTGTATGTGGTACTGCACCTCAGTCTGTTTAGATCAGTGGAGCTAAGAGGCAGCAACATACACAGTGCCCCCACACCTCATGGTGTGTATGTGGTACTGTACCTCAATCTGTTCAGGTCAGTTGAGCTGGGAGGTAGTGACACATATAACCCCAGGACACATTATTATTCAGAAAGCAGAGACTTTTTATAATTTCATACTATCCCCTTTAACATCTGTATTTTGGCCTATTTGGTCCAGAGTACAAGCATCACCAGCTGCTGGCTCCATCGTACATTGTCTGGTCTTCTTATCATGTACATTTACCCACAGGATTTGTATAGTAGATGCTGATCCCACCAATGGGGCCACGACCTGCGCCGTTCTCGGCCCACAGATGGGAGAACTCCCATCCAAGTGTACAGGAATTTATATCATCTCTCCACGAAAAGCGGCAGCGCCTCATTCTCCAGATACATGTGCACTTCATAGGGGAGATCCACATGTACCATCCATTATGTAATATCCAGTGCTACAGCATAAATGTACGAGAACAAAAGACCCCTGTAAGAATGAGGTCAGACGTGGTGAAATTAATGTGGATTTCAGGTGCAGATTCTCCAGCACAAATTTGGAGGAGTTTATTGTACATTTGAAGAAATCAGTTTTCTTAGGATTTTATTTATTTTTTTTAAAAAAAGCCTCCTGTCCTCGTTTGTGTACTGGGAAACTGGATGAAAAATCATTAGGGTGGGGGCACCGAAGGGCAATTTTCGCAAAGGGCACCATGTAGGCTAAGGCCAGCTCTGCACACAGTGACATGTGCATCTTATGCCGGCAGCACGGGTGTAATCAGTGTGACGACATGTACCGGAGAAAACACCTGTACCTTAAAAAAAACAAATTATACCTGTCTCCGGCGCTGCTGTTTCTGCCTCTGCTGTAGCTTCCGGCCCCACTTATTAGGCTCATGCATATTCACTGCAGTCACCATGGTCCCGGAAGCAACAGCAGCATCAGGGGCAGGTCAGTATACCAGCTCATGCTGTCGGTGTGCTATGTGGATGTCACACGGAGAGCATACACATGGACACCTGCTTTACAGACGGTCACACACGGGCATTAATGCACAGACGTGTGAAAAAGGCCTTAGGCTGTGTGCACACCATGAGCTTTTGGTGAGTTTTTGCTGCACCAAAATTGGGATTTATAGAAGTCTCCTGCCCTCTGCGCTTCTTGTTCATTCACCATATTTTGAACTGCGGTTCGTGTTTGAAATCTGTAACATCTCAGTTTTTCTTGTGGGTTTGCCCATTTTTCTCTACAGATTTTTCCTATAGACTTGCAGAAAATCCACAGGTAAAAAACACATTCAGTACATTTCAGAGGTGTAAATACATTAAACTTTATAAACCAAGTAGAGAAAAAATCTGCTAATAGACCGAAAAACTAACTTCTCTAAAAACTATTTTTTATTTATAAACGTTAAAATAGTTAAATCAAGCCATATCTCAAACTATCAGATATAGCTATATCGGTCAGTGAGCACACACCAGGTCATGCAGAGCTGAATACACTCTGATAGGAATATTAATATTAGTCTAGAAGGTGAGGGATAGCCCGATGGGATTTTACTTAGTGGTTATTAGGGATAAAAATAGGTATTAAGCTAGAGGCTAGGATGCAATTCCCTAATCTCACTCCTTCCTGGCCACGGAGGTTAAAGAAGTTGTCCAGTTACCAAAACTGTTTTGTTTTTTTTTTGATAAATCTTGCTATTATGTGCCTCTAAACACATCTATCACGTTATTTTACCAATATTATCTTTTATCATGGTCTAGCATAACATCTTCATTTCTGGCTCCAGCTCTGATGGAGTTAATCTCTCTCTTAACTTCCTGTGTTCAGTTACTACAACTTCCATAATCCTTTGCAGTAACTAGCAATCTATCTCCCAACCCATTCTGACTGTTCCCTCCCCTCAGATCTCCACCACAACAGTTCCCTCCCCTCCTTCCTGTGTGCACTGCCTAATCATGGTAATAGAGCTTTTATCCTTTGGTCTTTCTGTGCTGCATGTCACTATCTGTCTCCACTATGGGACTTGTAGTGCAGGTGACCGGATGATACATGTCACTAACTGCCCCTCTCTGTGATTTCTGCTGCATAGTACCAACTGTATACACTCTCACCTGCACTACAAGTCCCATAGTGGAGACAGTGACATGCTCTGCTCTGACACATAGTGTGCTGCATGTCACTGTCTCCACTCTGGGACTTGTTGTGCAGGTGAGAGTGTATACAGTTGGTAGTATGCAGCAGAAATCACAGAGAGGGGCAGTTAGTGACATGTATCATCCGGTCACCTGCACTACAAGTCCCATAGTGGAGACAGATAGTGACATGCAGCAAACTATGTGTCAGAGCAGAGCATGTCACTGTCTCCACTCTGGAACTTGTAGTGCAGGTGACAGAGTGGAGCAGATTGGTCCCATGCAGCTGTGCTGCTGGTGGGAGTATATGATCACACTGCCGACACCGCCCGTTCTCCTGACAGCTGAGCACAGCGGGCGGGTGGACAGTGTGATCACATACTTGCGTGACAGGGGGGATTTCAGTGGAGGAAACCCCCCCGTACTCCAGACTGGAGCCCGTACCTGCCACAGCTGAATGCTGGTAAGCGCGCGCTCTGCCTTCACCGCTCCACAGTAAAGTTCTCCGGCTCCTCCCCTCGATGCTGGGCTGTGACGTGCGGTAGTCACCGCCCACAGCCCTGTCAGTCACTGTGAGTGGCGTCGGCATCCTGTGACGTACCCGTCTTGTTTGAGAGCCCGGAAATGCCGGGACGTCAGAGGATGCCGGCGGCCACAGCTCCAGGCGGTCATGTGACAGGCACTGAGCGTGCAGCATAGCGCCGCTCAGTGCCAGAAATGGAAATAGAGGCTATTGAAGAAGATGCAGACAATGGTAAGTGAAAATCATTGGGGGAAAAAAAAAAATAGGTGGACCACCCCTTTAATACACCATAAGGTTTTGGGCACCCCCGCTCAGCATCGGCTATCCCTAATGATCCCTATAACTGACTGTGTGCCAATAATTGACCCATAGCCCAAAGGGGTGTGATTAGTGCTGAAGTCAGAGTGATTCAGTCATACAATGTGCATAGTCAGTACACTGGTTAATATTAGGTATTATTGTTGGTCATATGAGCAGTTCCCAATCGGAATTACTTATACACAAACTCCTTTTTAGAAATATATGAAAAAAAGTGGGGGTCTAAAAGTAGCTATTTGAGACTACTACTTAGTACAACCGACCAACAAATTATTTGTGGACCCGTAATTAATTAAGTCCCGGTTACGTAAACTTATCTTTCTAGAGAGTGAACTCCCAGTAAAATTCCGACGCGTTTCCCCCACTTTGTTCAGGGTTCATCAGGGGATGTTACCACACTGTGAAGATTCACCAATTCCAGGTCACCTTATAGTTTTTAGTGTCCTGTAAACAGATCCCTGTGATTTAAAGGTCCTCTTGTCCTGTGCCAAAGGGGACATCAGCAACCCACCCTGTCAGTACGGGGCTGAATAGGTTTTTAGAGAAGTTAGTTTTTCGGTCTATTAGTAAATACATTAAACACATGGAATCCGCACATACCATGAAGTATCAAAAACAAAGCATGACACACCAAGAAGAGACAAAAACTGCACTGCCAAAAACGATAAAAACGCAATGAAAAAAAATCACAACATAATTTACCTAATAAGTGCAGAAAATCTGCAACATCAAATACTCATTGTGGGAACACAGCATTAACCCTTTACCGATCCCCGATACTTCTGCAATGGCTGCCGTTAAGGCACCTTATTTCTCAGCGATGCTTTTTAACAGCATTAAGGAATAAGTGAATAGCGCCCTCCAGAAACTCCTGCAAGTAACAGCTGACACCGGCAGGCATCGGTTTGGAGCCGATTGGGGCTGATTAACCCTTAAAACACCTCTGTTAATCACAACACTAGCATTCTAAGTGATTAAAAGGGATTTAAAAAAAAAAAAAACCTTTGACAGGATCACCCCCCTCCCACCACCACCATTGTAATCGTGGGTGCCAATCGTTGCCATGGCACCCTGGGGTCGTGTGATGACCCCAGAGTACGGTGGCCTGTTAGAGCTTGCTATAAGCAGAGCTAACAGGCTCTGTGAGTGAGACAATTGCAGGTCTCCAGCGATCAAAAAAATATTCATGTTCCACAGTGGGACTCAATGAAAAAGTAAAAAAAAATAGTTAAGATATATAAAAAAGCACACACAAATCACGAAAACCCATTTTGTCAATAAAAATGCAGCTGTGTTAGAACAAAAATAAACAAAGAACATTCATATAATTGGTATCACCGTGTCTAGAATGACCCAAACGATAAACCTGTCACATTATTTATTCTATAAGAAAGAGTAGGACCTAGCATCACCTATTTAAACAGGTGCTCTGGGAAAAAAATTTTTGTAGAGAAGAAAATATAAACCCCGGCACACCGTGGGTTTCCCACGAGAAAAACGGATACAAGTTCAATAATCTTGATCTATTTTTTCTTTTTATTATGAAAAAATTTTTTTGTATAGTAGAAAGTCCACCTCAAGACAACGTTTCGGCATCAAGCCTTCATCTGGTCGGACAATCTGACTTTAATACATTTTACATGTGGAAAAATATACAGAAAGGAAAAAATTGTGAGAATCACAAAGGACATACAGAGTATGAGAAACATCAATAGTACATACGACCTGATTTAAACATATGTGAACACAAGATGTAGAGACCAATGTCACATTAAATAAAGTAACTCTGAATACAGTAACTCTGAATATCTGTTGAGGAGGGATTAGGAAGACGTCTGTGAAGGGTATTGTGCTATATGGAGTCTAAGATTAGGGGGATAAGATGCTCACCCATCTACATCCGCATCCAGTGAGGCAAGGGTGTTAAAGAATTGATAGAGGGTGTTTACCTAAGAGGGAAGAGAAGAACGGGAGAAAGGGAACACCGTAAAGGGTTATGTCTTGGTGTAATCTTTGAATTGACATGGGGGAGGGAGGAAAGGGAAAAAGGGAAAAAGGAGCAAGAACGGTGGAAGGGGAAAGTCATGCCTACCTGCAAAAAAACAGGGTCTAGTACACGTAACCTGCTGTGTAGGTAGTATATTATATAGGGTAATCCTATGGATGAGATAAATTAGATCAGTGAAGCCAATAAAACAGCAACATATGTAGGGGCTGGTAATTCTATTTGGACACATAGACATACTTGCGGGTAAAGTTGTGGCCTGAAGACCTAGTCACAGGTATGAGTACCCAATGGTCAGATATGCCAGAATTTGAACGTATTAGGTTCTAAAAGAGAACATACATATTGAGAGAATATGGTAACAGATTACTATATATCATTTAGATAGAAATGAGGTGCAAGGGAACATGTATAACATAAAGAGGCCTCACCAGGCAAAGTGGTTTTTTTGATTTGAACACAGGTGGTGTCATACAATAGTGTTTCGGGTAATGTCCCTCTAAGGGAAATGGAACAATATGATTAAGGTGATCATACATACGAAACGGTATACGTCCGTAAAACCAGTGGTATATGGAAACACTGGCAATAGTGAACAAACATAATGACATACCTGTGAATCAATTGATAGCTATGAGCGTAGTAGCGGGTATAGGGACCCAATGGTAAAGTATGTCAGACATCAACGTTATAATTTCTGAAAAAGGGGGGGATGTATAAGGGTTAAACAGGATATATATGTCTGGAAAGAAGTCAGGCACGTTGGGGTACACATACCATTAAGTGACGTCACCAGGTGTAGCCGTCAGTTAATGCCAGCAAGGATAATGTGATAATGCTTCAGGTGTTATCACTATGTGGGAGACAAAGGGTATGGTTAGGGTGGGGAAAAACAGGCCATTGAAACGTACACCAAGTAGGGGGATCTACCTTGATACGAAACATACTATATTCAGGAATTACACGTATTCTTAATAGTGCCCAGGGTCCGGCCCAGTCTGTAACTCAAGATAGACAATAGTGAATGGGTATCCTGTCACATAGAGGGTTAATAGTGAGGTATTACCGTTACATGTGGAAGGCTGGATCGAGTTCAGGATCTAGGTGTAAGAGCCTTGAATATGGAGAGGTATCTGGGCAGGGTGACCTGGCCGGGTAAGAAGAAATGGAAGGTAGGAGAGAAGAGAGAAGGACACTATGAACGAGCATAGATAAAACCATAAGGTGGGGATGCCGAAGTATATGGGCGGGCCACTTACCCTCCTTGTGTGGGTGATCGTGCGGTCTGTGCGTCCTGTGCTGTTAGCGGCGCAGTCTCCGTGTTTAAATGGATGGTGCAGTCAGGGACGTAACGTCCGGTGATGAATGGGCGGAAGTGATGCGTGTCGGCGTGAACCGCACGCCGCGCATGCGCAGACAGCACGGATGCTCGTGGTGTCATGGATCACAGGAGCGGTACGTCACATCCGGTATTTGGAATACAAGGAAGTGCTAGCGGTGGAACGCAAACAGCGCATGCTTATTGGATTCGGTATACTCCGGTGGAAGGAAGTGCTAGAGTGCAGTGCCGCTCCAATATGATGGGAAGCCATCGTCAGTATATCGGGTGAGGTAGGGCACTGGTGGATAATAGTGGAAGTGCCTATGAGCGGGACGAATAGTTCTGTAAGTAAAATAAGAGGAGAATTAGAAGTTTTATCCAAAGCACAATAACACATACCAAAAGAAAAGTTTACTCGGATCAATAAGATATAGGTACCATGATCTCTAAAGAGAAGAGATCCAAGTACCATATTTATATTTAGCACAACAGCCAGTCATAGTAAAATAATAAGACAATTAATGAAAAGAACATTACAGAGGCTACATTTAAAGACCTGATTCGTATTTTCGATTGAGCCCATGGGGTTCCATGGTGCCCAAGGTGTGTATCCATCTAGCTTCCAATTCAAGGAGGCGCTTGATTCTATTGCCCCCTCTACGGTTCATACAGACCTGATCAATCACTTGATACCTTAGTTGAGAGACATTATGTGTCATTGTCAAAAAGTGATGGGGAATGGGTAATAAGGTACGTCCGCAGCGAATGTCGGATTTATGTTTGTTTATGCGGTCTCGGACATGTTGGGTGGTCTCACCAACATATCCGAGACCGCACGGACACTTGATGTAATAGATAACATATGAACTGTCACATGTATAAAAATTTTTGATGTGAAAGACTCTACCGGTTCTGGGATGTGTGAATGTGTCACCTCTGGTAACGTTGGAACATTGTGCGCAACTCAGACACGGGAAAGTCCCGAACTGAGGATTACCAATAAACCGTTGCCGGGGAGAGGTGGTGGCGGAACCTATGTCTGCCCGAATGAGTTTATTTTTCAAGTTTGGAGACTTCTTATAACAGATCAGTGGTGGGTTATGAAATTCCTGGATGTGGGGATAGGACATTCCCAAAAGGGGCCAGTGTCTGAGAATAATGCTCTTGAGTAAGGGAGAAAAAGGATGGTAGGTGTTGACAAAGTAAATACGATTCTTGGTGTCATGTGTTTTCACTGAGGTTGTTATGGTCTTCTCGGCTATTTCCTGTGGATACCCCCTCTGGATAAACTTACCACTCATCTCTTGGTGCCTGCTGGCTCTGGTCTCATTGTCACTAACCAATCTATCCACTCTCGTGTGCTGTGAAATGGGTAGGGACTGCTTGGTGTGTCTTGGATGATTACTGGTGTAGTGAAGAAGACTATTACGGTCTGTGGGTTTGATGTAGATGTCGGTGGACAGTAGGCCTGCGATATCTTTAATGACTAGACAGTCCAGGAAATTGATCTTATCAGGATCATGGTGTATGGAAAATGATAGACCTGGTAGGAAGCTGTTGATGTCCATATGAAAGGTGAGTAAGGACTCGAGATCACCATTCCAAACCATAAATATATCATCTATATAGCGACGCCATAGGAGCGCGTGCTGAATAATGAGTGGGTGATTATGTATAAACTTCTCCTCGAAACGCGTCATGAATATGTTAGCGTAGGGGGGTGCAACATTTGAGCCCATTGCAGTCCCCCTACGCTGAACATAGAATTGATCCTGGAACAGAAAGTAATTCTGTTCCAAGATAATGGTAAGCATATCAATGCAGAAAGATCTGTTATCGGCCGGCAAAGTGGTATACTGTTCTAAAAACCAGTCCACTGCCGAAAGTCCTATGTCATGGTCTATACTGGTGTATAAACTATTGACGTCCATTGTTACCAAAATGGATGATGGTGGTATCCGGTTTAAGTCTGTTAGAATTTCAAGAAAATGGGAGGTATCTTTGACGTATGATTGGGTAAGTGGAATGAAAGGGGATAGAATTCTCTCAATGGTCTTGGCTACTGGTGAGAAGACGGAATCAGTAGAAGCTACGATAGGTCTGCCCGGTGGGTGGGTAAGATGTTTGTGAATTTTAGGGAGAGTATAGAAAACAGGAATGACGGGGTGTGCATTGTGAAGGTAGTCTCTGAGTTTCTGATCAATGGTACCTGAATCAAAGTGACGTTTGGCAACGGAAGTAATCAATGAGGCAATTCTGGAAGTGGGGTCACTACCAATGGGTTCGTACGTCAACCGGTCTGACAACTGTCCCTGTATTTCGGAAATGTAATATGTCCGATCAAGGATGACGATGGCGCCACCCTTGTCGGCTGGTTTTATGATAATAGATGGATTGTTTTGAAGGGAATTTAGTGCCCTGGATTCATCTACTGTAAGGTTATGTTTGAGATGGAAATCTCCTGTGGAAATCTTTTTGTTGAGTGCACTAACATCATTAGATACTAAAGAGACAAACGTCTCTACCGGATGGTATGATCTGGGCGGCATATAAGAGCTGGGAGATTGAAGATCAAGACCTTTTAGAGAAAAACACAGGTTATTAGAATCAGGTGTTGCATTCAGGGTATTACTCTCACTCATCTTATCAAAATGCGTCTTCAGGCGAATAGATCTAAATAGGCGGTTGAGTTCTTGTTCAACTCTAAACGTATCATATTGGGGGGTGGGACTAAACGAGAGCCCTTTCTGTAGGACTAGGTATTCGGAGGGGGACAGGGTATAGGACGAAACATTGTAGACCAAGTCGGTTTTACCTGGGACCTTGTCCATACCCGATCCTCTCGGTGATAGCGCGTGGTGTCTGCGTCCCCTCCTCGTCTTCTTCCTGACTGACGACGTTGCCCTAAAAAATGGGACTGTTGGCGAAGTGGTCGATAATCGTTGTCCGAACTTCCCGAGGAGGAGTAACCTGTGAATCTCGAAGGACGCCTTGTGCTGAATGAGTCTCCTGACCGCCATCGATAGACAGAGCCTCTCGTATAGTCCTCCTGGTCCCTCTGAAACTTCTGACGTTTTCTGTTCTCTAAATTCTTCCTAAAGTCGGTGATGAGATCTTGAGTTTTGTTCCTAAGTTGATCAAACTCTGTGGTAGGGAGGACCTGTTTCAGCTGGATTTCGGTGGTCTTGATGTTAGTGGAAAGTTGTTCAATTTCTTTATACAGGTAATCGATCGTCAGGGTAATGATGTCCATAGAACATTTATTTAATATGGCTTCAAATTTGTCACAATATTCATTGTTGTCAGAGAACAAAGTCGGTCTTAATGAGACACGTAGGCCTCGTGGTATGCGTTTCGTGCGGTGATATTCAGCCAATGTGCATAGATGAAGGTCAAGTGCCGCGTGCCGCTGACACTCCTTTTCATAATCCCTCCTTCGAATCTCATCCGTCGGTATACTGAGAAAAGAGCTTGATGTTGTGACCTTGGAAACTATATTACTAGTTTCTTCGTCATTGTGTGAAAAGACTGAAAAATTGGGTTGAGACATTCGCTCAAATCAAGATTGTCGTATGAATCTGGGAACCAAGGGAGCTTAGGTCAAAAAAGAGTCAATAAGAAAGAGTAGGACCTAGCATCACCTATTTAAACAGGTGCTCTGGGAAAAAAATTTTTGTAGAGAAGAAAATATAAACCCCGGCACACCGTGGGTTTCCCACGAGAAAAACGGATACAAGTTCAATAATCTTGATCTATTTTTTCTTTTTATTATGAAAAAATTTTTTTGTATAGTAGAAAGTCCACCTCAAGACAACGTTTCGGCATCAAGCCTTCATCTGGTCGGACAATCTGCCTTTAATACATTTTACATGTGGAAAAATATACAGAAAGGAAAAAATTGTGAGAATCACAAAGGACATACAGAGTATGAGAAACATCAATAGTACATACGACCTGATTTAAACATATGTGAACACAAGATGTAGAGACCAATGTCACATTAAATAAAGTAACTCTGAATACAGTAACTCTGAATATCTGTTGAGGAGGGATTAGGAAGACGTCTGTGAAGGGTATTGTGCTATATGGAGTCTAATATTAGGGGGATAAGATGCTCACCCATCTACATCCGCATCCAGTGAGGCAAGGGTGTTAAAGAATTGATAGAGGGTGTTTACCTAAGAGGGAAGAGAAGAACGGGAGAAAGGGAACACCGTAAAGGGTTATGTCTTGGTGTAATCTTTGAATTGACATGGGGGAGGGAGGAAAGGGAAAAAGGGAAAAAAGAGCAAGAACGGTGGAAGGGGAAAGTCATGCCTACCTGCAAAAAAACAGGGTCTAGTACACGTAACCTGCTGTGTAGGTAGTATATTATATAGGGTAATCCTATGGATGAGATAAATTAGATCAGTGAAGCCAATAAAACAGCAACATATGTAGGGGCTGGTAATTCTATTTGGACACATAGACATACTTGCGGGTAAAGTTGTGGCCTGAAGACCTAGTCACAGGTATGAGTACCCAATGGTCAGATATGCCAGAATTTGAACGTATTAGGTTCTAAAAGAGAACATACATATTGAGAGAATATGGTAACAGATTACTATATATCATTTAGATAGAAATGAGGTGCAAGGGAACATGTATAACATAAAGAGGCCTCACCAGGCAAAGTGGTTTTTTTGATTTGAACACAGGTGGTGTCATACAATAGTGTTTCGGGTAATGTCCCTCTAAGGGAAATGGAACAATATGATTAAGGTGATCATACATACGAAACGGTATACGTCCGTAAAACCAGTGGTATATGGAAACACTGGCAATAGTGAACAAACATAATGACATACCTGTGAATCAATTGATAGCTATGAGCGTAGTAGCGGGTATAGGGACCCAATGGTAAAGTATGTCAGACATCAACGTTATAATTTCTGAAAAAGGGGGGGATGTATAAGGGTTAAACAGGATATATATGTCTGGAAAGAAGTCAGGCACGTTGGGGTACACATACCATTAAGTGACGTCACCAGGTGTAGCCGTCAGTTAATGCCAGCAAGGATAATGTGATAATGCTTCAGGTGTTATCACTATGTGGGAGACAAAGGGTATGGTTAGGGTGGGGAAAAACAGGCCATTGAAACGTACACCAAGTAGGGGGATCTACCTTGATACGAAACATACTATATTCAGGAATTACACGTATTCTTAATAGTGCCCAGGGTCCGGCCCAGTCTGTAACTCAAGATAGACAATAGTGAATGGGTATCCTGTCACATAGAGGGTTAATAGTGAGGTATTACCGTTACATGTGGAAGGCTGGATCGAGTTCAGGATCTAGGTGTAAGAGCCTTGAATATGGAGAGGTATCTGGGCAGGGTGACCTGGCCGGGTAAGAAGAAATGGAAGGTAGGAGAGAAGAGAGAAGGACACTATGAACGAGCATAGATAAAACCATAAGGTGGGGATGCCGAAGTATATGGGCGGGCCACTTACCCTCCTTGTGTGGGTGATCGTGCGGTCTGTGCGTCCTGTGCTGTTAGCGGCGCAGTCTCCGTGTTTAAATGGATGGTGCAGTCAGGGACGTAACTTCCGGTGATGAATGGGCGGAAGTGATGCGTGTCGGCGTGAACCGCACGCCGCGCATGCGCAGACAGCACGGATGCTCGTGGTGTCATGGATCACAGGAGCGGTACGTCACATCCGGTATTTGGAATACAAGGAAGTGCTAGCGGTGGAACGCAAACAGCGCATGCTTATTGGATTCGGTATACTCCGGTGGAAGGAAGTGCTAGAGTGCAGTGCCGCTCCAATATGATGGGAAGCCATCGTCAGTATATCGGGTGAGGTAGGGCACTGGTGGATAATAGTGGAAGTGCCTATGAGCGGGACGAATAGTTCTGTAAGTAAAATAAGAGGAGAATTAGAAGTTTTATCCAAAGCACAATAACACATACCAAAAGAAAAGTTTACTCGGATCAATAAGATATAGGTACCATGATCTCTAAAGAGAAGAGATCCAAGTACCATATTTATATTTAGCACAACAGCCAGTCATAGTAAAAAATTGTCTTATTATTTTACTATGACTGGCTGTTGTGCTAAATATAAATATGGTACTTAGATCTCTTCTCTTTAGAGATCATGGTACCTATATCTTATTGATCCGAGTAAACTTTTCTTTTGGTATGTGTTATTGTGCTTTGGATAAAACTTCTAATTCTCCTCTTATTTTACTTACAGAACTATTCGTCCCGCTCATAGGCACTTCCACTATTATCCACCAGTGCCCTACCTCACCCGATATACTGACGATGGCTTCCCATCATATTGGAGCGGCACTGCACTCTAGCACTTCCTTCCACCGGAGTATACCGAATCCAATAAGCATGCGCTGTTTGCGTTCCACCGCTAGCACTTCCTTGTATTCCAAATACCGGATGTGACGTACCGCTCCTGTGATCCATGACACCACGAGCATCCGTGCTGTCTGCGCATGCGCGGCGTGCGGTTCACGCCGACACGCATCACTTCCGCCCATTCATCACCGGAAGTTACGTCCCTGACTGCACCATCCATTTAAACACGGAGACTGCGCCGCTAACAGCACAGGACGCACAGACCGCACGATCACCCACACAAGGAGGGTAAGTGGCCCGCCCATATACTTCGGCATCCCCACCTTATGGTTTTATCTATGCTCGTTCATAGTGTCCTTCTCTCTTCTCTCCTACCTTCCATTTCTTCTTACCCGGCCAGGTCACCCTGCCCAGATACCTCTCCATATTCAAGGCTCTTACACCTAGATCCTGAACTCGATCCAGCCTTCCACATGTAACGGTAATACCTCACTATTAACCCTCTATGTGACAGGATACCCATTCACTATTGTCTATCTTGAGTTACAGACTGGGCCGGACCCTGGGCACTATTAAGAATACGTGTAATTCCTGAATATAGTATGTTTCGTATCAAGGTAGATCCCCCTACTTGGTGTACGTTTCAATGGCCTGTTTTTCCCCACCCTAACCATACCCTTTGTCTCCCACATAGTGATAACACCTGAAGCATTATCACATTATCCTTGCTGGCATTAACTGACGGCTACACCTGGTGACGTCACTTAATGGTATGTGTACCCCAACGTGCCTGACTTCTTTCCAGACATATATATCCTGTTTAACCCTTATACATCCCCCCCTTTTTCAGAAATTATAACGTTGATGTCTGACATACTTTACCATTGGGTCCCTATACCCGCTACTACGCTCATAGCTATCAATTGATTCACAGGTATGTCATTATGTTTGTTCACTATTGCCAGTGTTTCCATATACCACTGGTTTTACGGACGTATACCGTTTCGTATGTATGATCACCTTAATCATATTGTTCCATTTCCCTTAGAGGGACATTACCCGAAACACTATTGTATGACACCACCTGTGTTCAAATCAAAAAAACCACTTTGCCTGGTGAGGCCTCTTTATGTTATACATGTTCCCTTGCACCTCATTTCTATCTAAATGATATATAGTAATCTGTTACCATATTCTCTCAATATGTATGTTCTCTTTTAGAACCTAATACGTTCAAATTCTGGCATATCTGACCATTGGGTACTCATACCTGTGACTAGGTCTTCAGGCCACAACTTTACCCGCAAGTATGTCTATGTGTCCAAATAGAATTACCAGCCCCTACATATGTTGCTGTTTTATTGGCTTCACTGATCTAATTTATCTCATCCATAGGATTACCCTATATAATATACTACCTACACAGCAGGTTACGTGTACTAGACCCTGTTTTTTTGCAGGTAGGCATGACTTTCCCCTTCCACCGTTCTTGCTCTTTTTTCCCTTTTTCCCTTTCCTCCCTCCCCCATGTCAATTCAAAGATTACACCAAGACATAACCCTTTACGGTGTTCCCTTTCTCCCGTTCTTCTCTTCCCTCTTAGGTAAACACCCTCTATCAATTCTTTAACACCCTTGCCTCACTGGATGCGGATGTAGATGGGTGAGCATCTTATCCCCCTAATCTTAGACTCCATATAGCACAATACCCTTCACAGACGTCTTCCTAATCCCTCCTCAACAGATATTCAGAGTTACTGTATTCAGAGTTACTTTATTTAATGTGACATTGGTCTCTACATCTTGTGTTCACATATGTTTAAATCAGGTCGTATGTACTATTGATGTTTCTCATACTCTGTATGTCCTTTGTGATTCTCACAATTTTTTCCTTTCTGTATATTTTTCCACATGTAAAATGTATTAAAGTCAGATTGTCCGACCAGATGAAGGCTTGATGCCGAAACGTTGTCTTGAGGTGGACTTTCTACTATACAAAAAATTTTTTTCATAATAAAAAGAAAAAATAGATCAAGATTATTGAACTTGTATCCGTTTTTCTCGTGGGAAACCCACTGTGTGCCGGGGTTTATATTTTCTTCTCTACATTATTTATTCTAATCGGTGAACAGTCTATTAAAGAAAAAGGAAAGAAGAAACTGGGTAACAATTTGTGGGATTAATTTTTTTTTTATACCATCACTTCTAAAAAAATTGGGGCTAAAGCAACATTTTAGAGTAAAAACTAACATTTGTTTCTTCATACTTGCATTAATTCCTGTGTAGCACTTAAAGGGTTCAAAATGTCCTAATAGCATTTTTAAAATATTTGAGGGGTGCCATGTTTAAAATTGTATCACTTTGGGGGAGTTTCCAATATATAGGCACCTCAAAGTCCATTTAAATCTAAATAGGCCCCTAAGGAAACAGGTGTTTGTAAATTTCTTGAAAAAATGAGAAATTGCTGCTAAACTATTGGCCTAAATTTACCACTTACATAAAGTATAACGTGTCACGAATAAAACAATTACAGAATAATTGGGATTTATTTAAGAATTAGTTTTGTTGTTACCACAAAGTGACAATAATCAGATTTAAAAAATTTGGCCTGGCCATTACGGGCAAAATTGGCTTTGTCACTAAGTGGTTAAGGGAGCCTGTTACCTCAGAACCCTAATTACCTGCAGATATTGTGAAGTTCTCTCCTCCTGGGGGACGCTGGGACTTACTCATGGGAGCAGCTATGGCCATTTCTCACTATACTGTGAGTGACAGCTGTAAGCTCCAGGAGGATATAAGCTCATTTTCTCCCAGTAGCCGCACTTTCGGTAGGGTGAACGGGCAGCATTGTAACGCTATTTACCTGCTAATTACCCAGATTAACCCTATATCTGGAGGTAAATACAATTTATCTAAGGTGATGGGTCCCGTTAAAGGAGTTTTAATTTGCTTTATTATACAATGGCTTACTGTTTTCCTTAAACAGCAAAGCCCTGTATCCATTTTCTTACTTGACTTATGGTGACAATTTCAGTGGTCAGATTGACTTGAGAGTCTGAAATGGGATGTTATCTGGAGAATGGCCTTGCAGTCACTTCCCCGCAGCTTCGATACCTACCCCTTAAACAGTATGTAATCAGGGGGTGGCATTGCCGACACCACAGCTTCTTTCACTACTGACCCAAGATTCTGTCACTGACCCTGTCATGGATTGTTATCAGGGGTGATTAGTGATAGAAGCAGGAGGAAGGACTGAGCACCGATAACAGTGTATTTGGCCAGTTTTGGGCTAATGTGTATATGGGTCTTTACTCCAGTGCACAGTTCATTAAGGCAGGTGCGCAAAATGCCAGCCTGGACGAATCCGTGCTTATGTGTCTGCTGTTTTCTCCGGTCGCTAAATCCATGCTTTGTACAGAACAGCATTCTGGTCATTTGGATGATGTGTAGGGTTATTCCCATCTTTACCTTTAATTGTGAAGATGGAAATACCTTCTTCTAAATCCAAGTCTCCATGGTGGGAATACGGAAACAGCCGAGTAGAGCCGTGCTAAACTGATGTGCAACTTGCATAGAAATGAATGGGTGTTACAGACACGGTGGATATCCTGTTGGTTATACTGTACATATCAGTTCTAAAAATGTAACTGCTGTATAATACTATAAGTGATTGGCCAATAGTAACTATTCGGGTTTGGATTATTTGTAACGAATCCCAAAGTACTATTCCGATATTCATCACGAATAACAAATCTAATGCAAGTCAGTAGGGAACCCGTGCAGTTTTATTGCCGTGATGAATAGTACTCGGTATTTGGTAACCGTTATCTAAACATGAATAGTTACTATTCGCTCATCACTAATTACTACATGAGCAAACTGCTGTGTAATGCAGCTAAAAATACACTTGTGATTGGCAGCAGTTCTCATGGAAAGCACAGTCTATTTAGCTATGAAGTTATCATGTATCTGAATAGCTGTTTTTTATCAGAATTAGGGCTTGTCCTGTCTGAGTGTCCATGTGACAAAAATCACAGCGCATACTATTCACTTCCCTGTATCACCCATTCAAAGCTATGGGAGCGCAAAAAAATTCCAATTCATAGGTGTAGAATCTTTTTTTTTTCCCCATTGTCATTATTAACCTAGGAAACTGCAGCCAGGCAGTGGGATCCGTCTATGTATGGGATGAAGCATTGTCCTGAATCACTGCAAACGTCCGATTCATACGCTCGTGTATCCCCGGCCTTACTGTGGTCTCAGTGTGTAAATTCCCATTCATCCAGAAGAGGGCAGCACAGGAGTATCTTTCATTTTCAGCCTACTTTCTATACTAACATGTATGGCATGTTTCATTTTTAACAACAATGAAACACAATGGTTGCTTTTGTTATTTAGTAATACTATTATTACAGTTGTTTTTATTTTTCTTTTCTTGTTGTTAGTATTTATACTGATATTCTTCCTCTAAATGAATCAGGCGCCTCTGACTCCACCACACCCTCTCCAGACTCGCGTAAATGCTGGTCTTGATGAATAGAAGCCTTTGTGATTTGGGAGCCATGTGCAGCGTTTGATTCCATGTCCAACCCCATGGTAAGCAAATGATCAGAATTCAGTGAAACAGTTAAATATTCTTAGTAATGGGCTAGAATAAAACATATGTCATACATACATTTTTCTAGATTCAAACTGAATAGCATGACTCAGAAAGAGACTGTTTCAGCTGCTACTAAATGGATTTTTACTTTACTTGGGATGAGTGGATGGACTTTAATTAAAAGTTTCATTCAGGACCCAGACTTCACCCGAACTTCACTCTGGACCGCAAACCCCATAGAAGTCAATGGAGACCTGAACTTCTGTGCTGTAAAATGATCATAGTACGAGTTAGGGGCGGACAGGCACACCACTGGGCAAGACAAGGCGGATGGAGAACGCCCAACTAGGGGTCTGGAGAGCCCGAGGTGGGAAAAAAGTCAGTTCAGTTTTGGAGTTAAGCAAAGTGCTAAGAGTGGAGTAGTAGGAGGTTGAAGTTGACAGGCGCCAGGGTTGGAGCCCTGGTGTATTGGCTAGGTGGCAGATGGTGGCCCGTGTCTAGCAGGAGACGGGAAGATGGCAGCCGGAGATCCGAGGTGGACCAGGGCAGGGTTGGTGCCCTCCGGGACCGACACCGGAGAACCGACCCGGAAACTGTGCACAGAGGGGGTACTCGGACCCTGAAGCCAAGACCGGAATCAACGGCCTAGCTAATTAACCGATTGAGGGCAGGATTATCGGTCCTGTCCCAACCAAAGTCCCAAAAGCAGACAACCACCCACAGAGAGGGATAGGGCATCCGCCAGGGCCCAGGAGATCCCACGGGTCAGCGTCAGTGGGCACGGCTCCCAACAATATTACCGGGAGCAAACTCCCATGTTCCATACCAGGACGTCCACCACATCACAACACAGTGCAGAGGAAAGTGACACAGACCACCAGCCCGGGTGGGGGACCAGAGTACACCCGGCCGCGGCGGCCGGCCACAAGCACCTTGGTTAACCACTGGACTTGTCTGATTTGTTTAACCGTAAGCTGAGATTCCCTGGTCTGACCAGGCGCACCGGCCCCTGCCATCACCATCCCCTGCACCAAATCACTGGGTCCCGGGGCAACCATCCCTATCCACGGAGGGGTTAACAACCAGCTGCCATCCCATCGCCCCGGGTGTCCCACATCAGCAGCGGTGGTGCCATACTTCACCACACACCGTGGGTGGCGTCACAGACTGACTACGGCAAATCCCGCTCAAATAGATTTAAAAAAAAAAAATAGCAAAAAAGAAACCCAACTTATGGAGGTATATTAGACATGTGGCTCACTGAGGATGACTGCACAGCTCCAGGTTGTAATTTCCTGAGTTTGGGAAAGCAATAATTAATTTAATCTGCAGTATACTGTATTTAAAATGAACTGAAAAGCTGGAACCACATTGAGTTAAGAAGAATTAAGGGGGCTTTACACGCTACAACATCGCTAATGCGAACTCGTTGGGGTGACGGAATTGGTGACGCACATCCGGCCGCATTAGCGATGCCGTTGCGTGTGACACCTATGAGCGATTTTGCATCGTTGCAAAAATGTGCAAAATCGCTCATCGGTGACATGGGGGTCCATTCTCAAAAATCGTTACTGCAGCAGTTACGAGGTTGTTCCTCTTTCCTGCGGCAGAACACATCGCTCCGTGTGACACCGCAGGAACGAGGAAGCTCTCCTTACCTGCCTCCCAGCCACAATGCGGAAGGAAGGAGGTGGGCGGGATGTTACGTCCCGCTCATCTCCGCCCCTCCGCTTCTATTGGGCGGCCGCTCAGTGACGTCGCTGTGACGCCGCACGGACCGCCCCCTTAGAAAGGAGGCGGTACACCGGTTACAGCGACGTTGCCGGGCAGGTAAGTATGTGTGACGGGTCTGGGCGATGTTGTGCGGCACGGGCAGCGATTTGCCCGTGTCGCACAACAGATGGGGGCGGGTACCCACACTAGCGATATCGGGACCGATATCGCAGTGTGTAAAGCCCGCTTAAGAACTGTGTGTGAATACGTGATTATACAAGGATTGGGATATAAGGACAACAGCATGTGTGAGCCTACAATTCAGGCAAGAGAATAGGTTGAGTGTAAGGAAAGACACCTAGAGGATCCATGAATATGGGATAGAGACAGGGCCGGACTGGGACTAAAATTCAGCCCTGGCATTTAGGGGTGCACAGGCCCACTTTTCGTGTAGTGAATGTGTAATATCTTTGTGCACTTGTAGGTTGTGTAACACGACCATATAACATGCAGTCACGGCTGTGACGGGGTGTACATCAGAGCAAATAGAGACAACAGGCCGAGGATGATCCAACAGGTTTACTAACAGGAATACAGGAACAGCACACGACAAGTCCAAATAAAACAGATTCGGGGGCACCTCCCGATAATCCAAAGTGCCAGATCACGACGAAATAGTCCTCTTCAGAGTCCCAGAAATCCCACACAATCCACTGGACGGCGAGATCTGTCCGCAGAATCAGATCTCGCTCCCTTCCTCTTCAAAACTCAGCTCCCAACTGCATTTAGAAACAGGAGTGAATTGTCTATGCAATGGTTGGGCCCACTAGAAGATTCTAGAAGGTTGGCTCCGAGATGTCTACAGGTTTGTGTAGTTGGCGTTATCCACTGCTTACGAAACAATGAGAAGTTCCCCTGGCTGTGTGGACAAGAGATAATTGCATTATGGGCCCAGAGACACAAGAGATGGGGGGGAAGGTATGGTTACTTACATCCCAAGACATAGTATTACAGCAAATACAGTGAGAAGGTAAAATACATCATGACAATTCCTTCCCCTCCCAACTTGTGTACGTACTAGGGACCTCTACAGGTCGCTGGTTAAGTACACGCAGGCATGGCTGACAGGACTCAAGGCTCCTCTTGCCTGGACAGTCCATCTGCATTTTGGTGTTGGCTGCCCCTTCTATATTGTATGGTAAAGTTATAGGGCTGCAGAGCCAGGCTCCATCGCAGTAATCGTCCATTGTCCCCAGAGACTCTGTTCAGCCAGGTGAGGGGATTGTGATCAGTAACCACAGTGAATTCCCGTCCATACAGATACGGCCGTAGTTTCTTAAGGGCCCACACTACAGCCAGACATTCTTTTTCAACAGTTGCATAGGCCACTTCTCGGTCCAGCAGTTTCCTGCTGAGGTAAGCAATGGGGTGTTCGTCCCCAGCTGCATTCACCTGGCTGAGGACAGCTCCCAGTCCATAAGCAGAGGCGTCCATTTGCACAATAAATCTCCGCTTGTAGTCTGGAGCAGCCAGGACAGGATCGCAGACCAGAGCATCCTTCAGCCGGTTAAAAGCCTCATCACAGACTGGAGTCCAGATCACCAGCCGGGGCATTGTTTTCTTGGTCAGGTCGGTAAGAGGCTTGGCCACAGTACTGAAATGAGAAACAAATTTTCGGTAATAACTGGCAGTGCCCAGAAAAGCCATAACTTGTTTCTTAGTTTGGGGTACAGGCCAGTCTTTAATAGCCTGGATTTTGGCAGGCTCAGGACGGAGCTTCCCTCCTCCCACTCTATGCCCTAGGTACTGGACTTCCCCCATCCCCAATTGGCATTTATCGGGTCGAATAGTTAGGCCGGCTGCAAGAATCAGGTCCAAAATAATGGCTACTTGATTCAGATGTTCCTCCCATGTGTGGCTGAAGACGGCGATATCATCCAAGTAGGCACAAGCAAAGTCACCACATCCCCGGAGGATCTGATCCACCATTCTCTGGAAGGTGGCCGGGGCATTTTTCATTCCAAAAGGCATGCTTAGAAATTCATACAGACCAAAGGGGGTTATAAAAGCGGACCGTTCTCTCCCTTAATCCGTTAGAGGGATCTGCCAGTATCCCTTACTGAGATCCAAGGTAGTGACATATCGGGACCCAGCCAGTCGGTCTAGAAGTTCGTCAATACGAGGCATTGGGTAAGGATCGCTGACGGTATGGTCGTTTAGTCGCCGATAGTCCACACAAAATAGAGTACTCCCATCCTTCTTGGGTACTAACACCACAGGGGAGGCCCAAGGGCTATGGGAGGTCTGGATTACCCCAAGCTGTAACATCTCCTCCAGTTCGTGCTGCATGGTGTTTCGAACTGATTCAGGTACCCGGTAAGGAGCTAGTTGTATGGGACGGATGCCCTGAGTGTCCACATGATGTTGGGTGACGGTGGTTCGACCTGGTTGGGATGAGAAAGCAGCCCGTCTCTGTTGAAGCACTTCCAGCATCTGAATTTTCTGTAAGGAGTCCAGGTAATCTCCCAGGGGAACCTGTTCCACAGTGGATGGGGCTCTCGCTGCTTCCACGAGATCAGGTAGAGAGTCCTCATCCTCTTGACCATCTTCTGAAGCCAACCGACAGCTTGCTATCATTGGAATGTTCCGGTCATGGTACTCCTTAATCATATTCACATGGACAGTCTTTTGCCTTAGCCCCTGATCATCTAAAGCAAGAAGGTAATTGGTATCATTCAGTTTTCTGAGAACCCGGAAGGGACCCTCCTATGTGGTCTGCAGTTTATTATGCCGATGGGGAACAATCATTAAGACTTGTTGTCCTTCTACAAACTCCCGATAGTGTGCTTTACGGTCATACCATGTCTTCTGTCTGGTTTGAGCCATACGCAAATGACTGGGCAAAACTAGCAAGTTGGGCCAGGGTTTCTCGCAGCTTTAGGACATAAGGGACAACAGGGGTTCCTGTATCTTCAACTTGCCCCTCCCAGTATTCCTTGAGCAGGGTTAAGGGTCCTCGGACCTTTCTTCCATAGAGTAGTTCAAAGGGGGAGAACCCAGTGGACTCCTGGGGAACTTCCCGATAGGCAAACAAGAGATGGGGTAGGTACTTCTCCCAGTCTGAATCTCGGTCCGTGAAGGCCCTCAGCATATTCTTCAGAGTGCCGTTGAATCGTTCACAAAGTCCATTTGTTTGGGGATGATACGGGGTCGTTCGGATCGCTCGTACTCCACAGGTGCACCACAGACACTGGACCAACTCTGACATAAACTCGGAGCCTTGGTCCGACAAGATCTCACTGGGGAATCCTACTCTGATAAAAATAATAACCAAGGCCTCGGCCACCTTGGCTGCAGAGATACTTGACAAGGCCACGGCTTCTGGATATCGGGTGGCATAGTCCACAACAGTGAGAATGTACTGCTTTCCAGATTTACTTGGTTTAGCCAGAGGTCCAATGATATCAACAGCTACTCTTTGAAAGGGTTCTTCTATTATAGGGAGCGGTTGCAGGGGTGCCTTTGGGTGATCTCCGGGTCGCCCTCTACGCTGACATATGTCACAAGTTCGGCAGAAATGCGCCACTGCTTGGGAAATCCCCGGCCAATAAAAAGTTTGAGTCAATCGTCTCTCGGTGCGGGTTTTGCCTTGATGGCCAGCCGTAGGAATGTCATGAGCCAGGAGTAATAGGGGAATTCTGTACTTCTGAGGAACAATCAGCTGCTATAAGTCCAGGGCTTATCTAGGGAGTCGGCATTGGCAACCCGATACAGAAGTCCTTTTTCTCTGATAATTCTTTCTCCGTTCTCCCCTAGCTGCCCTATTTCAGCTCGGGCTCTAAAACTAGCAAGGGTGGGGTAAGTCTCTACTTCTTGTCTAAACTGAACTTTATCCCAAGTAACATTCATATTATCCCCACAAGAAGAATCACTCACCGGCTGTAATGGCAGTTCTGGTGGCCTCATTTCCATGGATGGGTTGTACACATCCACATGGGCTGCTCTCTTGGCTTGACTTCTGGTTACCGCACCGACAAAGTGGCAATGAAGATTCCCCACATCATTTCCTAGAAGAACGTCTGCAGGGAGGCCGCTCATCACACCGACCACACATTGTTTTGCCCCAAAGCCATAATCCAGGGTCACACTCGCTCTTGGAATATATCTCTGGGTACCTCCTGCCAGTTCAATGGCAATTCCTGGTCCCTTTTGAATTGCTTGTGGTTGAATTACTCGGGGATCGGCTATGGTGAGGAAAGCCCCAGTGTCACGGAAGCCAACAACTTTTTGGCCATCCAGCACGACCTCCTGTAGATGTTTGTCCTGAAGATCAGAAGAACAGGTGGCTGGAGCTCGCACCCCATAGACTCCGGGTAGGGGAGCCAGGATATCTGAGTCACTTGGCAAGTCATCAGGCACAGAATCCAGCTCTTCTCCTGGTGAAGGTGTCTGTAGATAATGAACAGGCAAAGGCGGTCTGTAGCTGTTCTGTCTCCGAACACCTGGACATTGGAATTGCATGTGCCCAGGCTGCCCACACCCATAACATCTGCGCTCTGGGATTCTTCCTCCACGTCGTATTCCCAAAGGTGGAGCATGAGTAATGCGAGGCACAGTCACACGAAGGTCCCCATGAGTTGACGGTCTAGGGTGATGGTGAACATTGGGGCCAGAAGGACCAGGGGCCGCCAGCGTTGGGGGGTTGGTGTTTTTTTTCTCACTGGGTAGTAGTTTTTTCCACTGAGGCTTGATGGTGAGAGCCTCATCAGCTAGAGCTGCAGCTTCCTCCACAGTGGCTGGTCTCCTTTCACGCACCCATTCCCGGATCTCAGCGGGGCACTTGAAGTAAAACTGCTCTTTTAGGAGGACCTGGAGGACAGTCTCCAAGGTTAAGGCCTCCTCTGCCTCCAGCCAACGATGCCACAGATGTTTGAGTTTGTGGGCATACATCTTGAAGGACACTTCCTCATCACATGCTAAAGTACGGAACTGAGTCCTGTAAGTGTCTGGCGTTACAGCATAATGTTCTAGAATAGTCTGTTTAATATCCGCATACTCACAGTTCCACCGAGGGTCCATAGCTCTATAGGCTGCAGCAGTTCCACCGGCTAAGAGCCCAACCAGATGCCGGACGCGCTCCCTTTCTGGGACTTCCATTAATCGACACTGATGCTCAAAGTCCTGGAAGAAGCCCTCAATGTCACCAGCAGCCTCATTAAACTGCTTGAAGTCTTTGCGGGACACCCTGGGAAGTTCCCTCATGATGGGTGCTGGGGTTCCAGTCTGTCTGGAACCTCTCGCGGCTTCCACAGCGAGCTGCTTATCCAGCAGTGCCATCTCCTCCATCCTGCGCTCCTTCTCTTTAGCTCCACGCATGACCTCCATCTTATATTCTATGGTGGTCTCCTCTCCCAGCAAGGCCATCTCCTCCTCGTACCACACAACCCATTGACTTTTTTGGGTATTTACCTCCGGCTCCCGTCTTTGCTCCCCTTGCTGTGGAAATTGTTCCTCGGTGCCATCTTGCAGGCAAGCGTTTTCCAATGCCTCAATTAGTTGCTCCTTAGAGAGTCCTTTGTAGCCGACAGCTAATTCACGGGCCTTTGTTTGTAGGCTCACCACAGTCCAGTTCCTGTATCCTGAGGTTCTGGTTTCAGACGTTGATTGGCCGTTGTCCTCCATTTCTTCTGCTCTGATCCCGCCGCTGCCACCAGTTTGTGACGGGGTGTACATCAGAGCAAATAGAGACAACAGGCCGAGGATGATCCAACAGGTTTACTAACAGGAATACAGGAACAGCACACGACAAGTCCAAATAAAACAGATTCAGGGGCACCTCCCGATAATCCAAAGTGCCAGATCACGACGAAATAGTCCTCTTCAGAGTCCCAGAAATCCCACACAATCCACTGGACGGCGAGATCTGTCCACAGAATCAGATCTTGCTCCCTTCCTCTTCAAAACTCAGCTCCCAACTGCATTTAGAAACAGGAGTGAATTGTCTGAGCTCGTGGGCCCGCCCCTCAAGGGTAGGGGTCTATGCAATGGTTGGGCCCACTAGAAGATTCTAGAAGGTTGGCTCCGAGATGTCTACAGGTTTGTGTAGTTGGCGTTATCCACTGCTTACAAAACAATGAGAAGTTCCCCTGGCTGTGTGGACAAGAGATAATTGCATTATGGGCCCAGAGACACAGGAGATGGGGGGGAAGGTATGGTTACTTACATCCCAAGACATAGTATTACAGCAAATACAGTGAGAAGGTAAAATACATCATGACAACGGCTGCGTCCAGTATTACAGCTCAATCCTATTTATTGCTCTTAGTAGTAGGACCTGGTGAAGCCGCTATTTTCCCTACAGAGCTGGGTCTTGCAGATAATGAAGAGGATGCTGCTCTCCACATAATGCTGCGGTTACATAGCTGATGGGCAGGGATACTAAATCAGATCCCCCTGAATTAATATTGGTGACCTATTCTACAGATAGGTGATCAGGGAAGCTGTTGTTGTCACTGGTGATAATTTTGGACACATACCACTTAGGTTATGTGCAATGACATTTATTGGGGGCAGATCACACCATGGAAACTACTATGAAAAATCCTCGAATGACCATAGGTATCTCCTCGCTGTGCACAGGATCAGGATTTTGAGAATCTTTTACCCACTTCAGGTTTCTAAAACCACCAAGTGATTAAAAGAAGTGACCGCTCCATTCTTCTGGTGTTTTCCACTCGGAAAATGTTCTGTATTTTACAATGCAAATCAATGGGAAGGCTCGGAAGATGCTGGAATCTACAACTCCTAGCTTGTCCTTAACAATGGTAAGGAGATGCTGGGAGTTGTTGTTATCAGACTGCGGACCATACAGGAACCACATTACTGATAAGATGCAGGCAATATCACAAATAATCATTTACATCCAGGTACCTTTTATAGATGACATCTTCTGAGTCGTTCCCATCCTTTTTGTCTCCACGCAGTACAGACGCCATGATGAGGTTTTGTGCCCACTGCTAGTCTCTGAAGGCCTCACTCTTTATTCTTCAGCAGCACTTCCCCACACATCACCTTTAAAAATAAAAGTATCATTATACTGCCCCATACATATAAATATCTCCCATGCTGTGCCCCTGAAAAAATAATTTCTGTGCTTCCTTCAGAAAATATCCCCCCACACTGCCTTTATCCAAAATACCTCCCATACTGCCTCTCTCCTTAATATACCCCCACGCTGCCTTTTTCCATAATGTTCCCATACACAGCTTCTCTCCATAATACAATGCACCCTCCTTTACCCCCCCCACACACACACAATACAATGCACCCCCATTACCCCTATACACACACACACAATACAATACAATGCACCCTCCATTACCCCTCCCCACACACACACAATACAATGCACCCCCATTATTCCTACACACACACACACACACACACACACGATACAATGCACCCTCAATTACCCCTCCCCCCACACACACATAGTACAATGCACCCCCATTACCCCTACACACACACACACACAATACAAAGCACCCCCATTACCCCTACACACACAAAAACACACACACATAATACAATGCACCCTCCATTACCCCTCCCCCCACACACACAATACAATGCACCCCCCATCACCCCCTACACACACACACACACACACACACAAATACAATGCACCCCCATCACCCCTACACACACACACACAAATACAATGCACCCCCCATTATTCCCTCCCCCCACACACACAATACAATGCACCCTCTGTTATCCCTCCCTACACACATACACAATACAATGCACCCTCCGTTATCCCTCCCCCACACACATAATACAATGTACCCTCCATTACTCCCTCCACAGACATAATACAATGCACCACCCATCAGCCCCTACACACAAAAATACACTACCCCATCACTACACACTCCTGCCTCCCCCCTCCCTCGGAATACACTACCCCCCCTCTGCCTGTCACAAAGCTGTGTTCCTTCACAAATGTTCCCCGTTATGTGTCCTCAGCCCCTCCCCACTCATCCCTATTAATTAAACCTGTCTCTCCTGCTCCTCCATGGAGCGCTTACCGCTGCCTGATGCATCCAGTGTGGCGCCCGCAGCACTGTGATGACGTCAGCAAGGTGCTGATCTCGTCACGTTGCTGCATGTCGGGGGCGGGACCCAGTCCCGGTGCACTGTTCAAATGTATTTTTGTCTGAAAGACGGAAATACATTTGAACAGGAATGAGGAAGTTGCGGTCACCGTCACCGCCGTGCTCCTCACCAGTGTGTGCATGCTGGGCACACTATCACACAACGGGCCGGCACAGTGCAGCGTGCTGCCTCCTGGTCCTGCTGCAGCTAGTGTGCCCGGCATACACACACTGCTGAGAAGCGCGGCGGTGACTGCAGATTCAGCGGCCCACTACAGGCACCGGCCAACTACAGGGACCGGCCCATCTGGCATTTTCCAGAATTGCCCTATGGTCAGTCCGGGCCTGGATAGAGACATACTGCAATCACAACTACCTATAAACTGAGTGATACAAACTTGGTCACAACATATCACTCACTCCTCTGGGATATAGAGTAACCGTTGTTTTACCTTTTATTTTATACTTAATAGTAGACAGGAATATAAATAACTTTGTAAAATATTTTATCAAAGAAATTTCCTTCTTTCGCCTCCTAGATCGAACTTTAAGTCTCAATTAATCGATAAAATCTGTCTTCAGTGAATACAGATTTTCCCAGGGACGGACATATTACTGGTGCAAGCTGTGCAGATGCACAGGAGCCCAAGAGGTAAGGGGCCCATTGCTACTTTCAAAGCAGGTGCAACTGTGCATTTCAGTGAACTTTTGGGCTGCAAAGGGCCCATATATTATTCTTGCATAGGGGCCCTTTTCTGTCTGTGATCGCCAGAGGACTGTTCCATTATTGAGATAGGAGATGATAGTTGGCATTTTTTAAAATTCCAAGGAGTGCAGAGGAGCTATAGGCAGACACAGACATTATGCTGCAGATTAACCCCTAAACAAATCTTTCAGCTCTCCATAGAACTTTATGAGCACCAACTGTCATCTCCTACCTCAGTAACAGGAGAAATCTGTTTTCACTAAATACAAATTTTACCCTTAGGCCTGTTTCACCCGTCAGTGATTCTGGTACGTTTGTGCTTTTTTTTAAACGTACTAGAATCACTGACATACGCAGACCCATTATAATGAATGGGTCTGCTCACACATCAGTGATTTTTCACTGCACGTATCTCCGTGCGGCGTACCCGCGTGTCCGTGATTGCCGCACGGAGACATGTCCATTTTTTTCTAGCATCACTGATATCCCACAGACCACGCAGTGGTGTGGTCCGTGAAACACGTGCCAGAAAAAAACGTGCTTTTAAAATAAAAATCATTTTTACTCACCCGGCTCCAGCGATGTCCTCTGCAGCCCGTGCAGCTTGCTGCTTCTGAGCCGGCTCATTACTGTCGCGCATATTCATGATGCACGACACAGCCGACCCGAAAGCAGCTGCTGCGGGTGTCAGCGACGGCTGGATGCTGCACCGCTGGAGCGATCAGCACCATGGAGAGCAGGAGCAGGCGCAGGTGAGTTAATCTCTAAGTGCAATCACGGGCCACGGAGTACGGAGCCCGGATTGCACTTAGACAACCCACGTGTGCCGTGATTCACGGCACACGGAGGCACATGTGCGTGTTTTACATGCCAGTGAAAAACGTCAGTGTTTTTCACTGACGTGTGAAACGGGCCTTAGGCCCCTTTCACACGTCAGTGATTCTGGGACGTTTGTGGTTTTTTTTAAACGTACCAGAATCACTGACATACGCAGACCCATTATAATGAATGGGTCTGCTCACACGTCAGTGATTTGTCACTGCACGTGTCTCCGTGCAGCGTACCCGCGTGTGCGTGATTGCCGCACGGAGACATGTCCATTTTTTTCTGGCATCACTGATGTTCCACGGACCACGCAGTGGTGTGGTCCGTTCAACACGTGCCAGAAAAAAACGTGCTTTTGAAATAAAAAACATTTTAACTCACCCGGCGTCCAGCGATGTCCTCTGCAGCCCGTCCTCCCTGCTCCTTCTGTGCCGGCTGATTACTGTCGCGCATATTCATTATGCGCGACACAGCCGACCCGGAAGCAGCTGCTGCGGGGGTCACCGCCGGCCGGATGCTGCACCGCGGGAGCGATCAGCACCATTGACAGCGGGAGCGGGCGCAGGTGAGTGAATCTCTAAGTGCAATCACGGGCCATGGAGAACGGAGCCTGGATTGCACTTAGACAACCCACGTGTGCCGTGATTTTCGGCACACGCAGGGACATGTGCGTGTTTTACACGCCAGTGAAAAACGTCTGTGTTTTTCACTGACGTGTGAAACGGGCCTTAAACTGAGAATTTTGTTAATGAATAATCAGTTCAAGAGGAGAAAGAAGTGGATTTTTGTAAAAAGATATAGTCATGGCCGAAAGTGTTGGCAGCCTTGTAATTGATCAAGAAAAGGAAGTATTTATCCTAGAAAATTATTGCAATTACATGTTTATTTCCTTTTGTGTGTATTGGAATAAACTGCAATCAATCGCTTCCTATATCCATCAACAAGCTTCTTACACCTCTCAACTGGAATTTTGAACCACTCTTCTTTTGCAAACTGCTCCAGGTCTCTCGTATTTGAAGTGCGCCTTCTACCACAGCAATTTTAATATTTCTCCACAGCTGTTCAATGAGATTTAGATCCAGACTCATTGCTGTCACTTCAGAACTCTCTTGGGCTTTGTTTCTATCCATTTCTGGGTGATTCTTGAAGTACAGTCATTGTCCTGCTAGAATACCCATGACTTAGGACACAAAGCAAGCTTTCTGACACTGAGCACTACATTACGACTCAAAATCATTTGGTAATATGCAGACTTCAATTTCATGATGCCTTGCACACAGTCAAGGTACCAAGTGCCAGAGGCAGAAAAACAGCCCCTAATCATCTTTGAACCTCCACCATATTTGACTGTAGGTACAGTGTTCTTTTCTTTGTAGGCTTTATTCCATTTTTGGTAAACAGTAGAAAGATGTGCTTCACCGAAAAGCTGTATCATGATCTCATTTGTCCACAACAGGCTTTCCCAGTAGGATTTTGACTTACATTGTTGGCAAACTGCAGTTGGTATTGTTGGCAAACTGCAGTTTAGCTTTTTATGTCTCTGTTTCAGCAGTGGGGTTCCCCTGGGTCTCCTGCTGTAAAACAGGTTTTGAGGATCAACAGCACAGCAAAGGCAACTCAGTGATAACTTACAACAAGTATTTATTTTTACAATTAAGAGTCAGCAGTAATAAGAGGTAATGCAGGCACAATATAAACGTCTTTCAGAAGGCAGATCAATACAAGTTCAGTACTGTACTAAGTGTAAATACGATATCTTACATACAGCTATTAAATACTCTATTTTTTTATAATTAACAGGTATTATCTAGCATTAGAAATTAGGAATTGTTGAACAAACTGAATGCAGCACGTTGTATTAAATGGATGGAAACAGTTGAGAATTTGGACTTTAAAAGGTCCAGTAGAAAAGCATGGTCTCTTTTAAGAAAACTAGAAGGAAATCGTAAAGTAAAGCAGAAAACGAATGCTATAACTCCAAATCAAATTGCAGCACACATCGTGAACATCTCAAGAAGCCCAAAAGACCGAGCTCACACTATAGAAGTTAAAAATAAGTTTAAGCTACTAAAATCATCACTGGCGCCAACTGAAGAATACTCACGTGCTTTTACAACCTGTGACATTGAAATTGCCCTTGCTGAAACTAAAATTAACAAAGCTCCCGACTCTGATGGGATCCATCCTAAATTTCTCAAAAACTGTGGACCTTATGCAAAAAAATGGATGGCAAAGTTCTTCTCAGATATTATGGAGAATGCTCAAGTCCCTAGTAAATTAAAACATGCCAAAATAATTGCATTTTTAAAACCTGGGAAGCCTGAAGATAATCCATCAAGCTATAGACCCATTGCCTTGTTGAGTTGCTTATATAAGCTCTTAGAACGCTTAATATATAACAAGATCAGTTTAAAGATTTTCGACTCAATACCTATAGAGCAAGACGACTTCAGACCTGCTCGAAACTGTAGTGACCAAGTCTTAGCTTTGACAACTCTCATTGAAGCTAAATTCCATAAGAACAAGAAAGTTTCAGTGGCGTTTATCGATCTCTCTGCCACATATGATACTGTGTGGATAGAAGAACTTTTAGTTAAATTTTTGAAGGTGATTCCATGTAAGAAAATGATGTACCTCTTGAACAATATGATTGCAAATCGAACTTTTCATCTTATTATGGGCGATTCAACCAGTTGTAAGAAATCTTTAACCCCTTCAGCCCCCGGGCACTTTCCGTTTTTGCGTTTTTGTTTTTTGCTCCTTTGATTCCGAGAGCCGTAACTTTTTATTATTCCGTCAATCTTGCCATATGAGGGCTTGTTTTTTGCGGGACGAGTTGTACTTTTAAATGAAACCATAGCTTTTACCATATATTGTACTGGAAAACAGCAAAAAAATTCCAAGTGTGGAAAAACTGCAAAAAAAGTGTGATCGCACAATAGTTTTTGGGATGTTTTATTCACTGTGTTCACTATATGGTAAAACTGATATATCTATGTGATGCCTCAGGTCGGTGCGAGTTTGTAGACATCAAACATGTATAGGTTTACTTGTATCTAAAAGGTTAAAAAAAATTCACAAGTTTGTCCAATAAAAGTGGCGTACGTTCTGCGCCATTTTCCGAAACATGTAGCGTTCTCATTTTTCGGGATCTATGGCTCACTGATGGCTTATTTTTTGCGTCTCGAGCTAACATTTTTAATGGTACCATTTTTGCACAGATGCTACGTTTTGATCGCCTGTTATTGCATTTTGCGTAAAACATGCGTCGACCAAAAAACGTTATTTTAGCGTTTGGAATTTTTTGCCACTACGCCATTTACCAATCAGATCAATTTGAACTTTTAGGTTTTTTGTTTTTTTTTATTTTTTAAAACTTTTTTTTTTTACTTTTTTTTTTTATTTTACTAGTCCCCCTAGGGGGCTATAGCGATCAGCAATCCGATCGCTCTTATCTATCTGCTGATCACAGCTATACAGCTGTAAACAACAGATACAGTCACTTCCGGTTTCCCTCTTCTCCGTGCCGAGGAAAAACGAAAGTGAAACTTCGTAGCTGCAGGCGTCATCACATGACCCTGTGCTACGATGGCAACCACCGAACGTCACGTGATCACTCACGTGACTTCCGGTGGGGGCGGCGGTAAGTAAAAAACATGGCCGCGCGCATATAGATCTCGCTGCCAGACTTTGGCAGCGAGATTTAAGGGGTTAAATGTTGCGAGTGGAAGCGATTCCACTCGCAACATGCAGGCACACATGTCAGCTGTTGAAAACAGCTGATATGTGTGCCGACCGCCGCTTGGCCGCGGCAGGGGGCGGGGCTTAACGGGACACGATCCTTGACGGATAGATCCGTCCAAGGTCGTGAAGGGGTTAAACAACGGACTGGCCCAGGGATCAGTGCTGGCACCTCTCCTGTTTGCCCTGTACCTAGCTGATATTCCTAAAACAGTGTCACGGAAACTTGGAAATGCCGATGACTGGGCACTTGCTATGGTAAGCAAAACAATGGAGGAAGCAGAGGATGTTCTTACAAAAGATCTTAGTGTAATGGGAAAGTACTTCGACAATGGAGATTAAAACCTAACCCATCAAAAACAGAAGTTTGTTGCTTTCATTTACACAATGCAAGTACTAAGACTGAACTTAGGGCTGGTTCACACTAAGTGACAGCGACAACAAGGTCGCTGTTACGTCACCATTTTCTGTGACGTAACAGCGAACTTGTAAGTCGCTGTTATGATCGCTGCTTAGCTGTCAAACACAGCAAAAGCAGCAGCGATCATAACCGCGAGAGCAGGGAGCCGCGCACACTGCTTAGCGCTGGCTCCTTGCTCTCCTAGCTACAGTACACATCGGGTTAATTAACCCGATGTGTACTGCAGCTACATGTGCAGAGAGCAGGGAGCCGGCAGCACAGGCAGCGTGAGAGCTGCGGAGGCTGGTAACTAAGGTAAATATCGGGTAACCACCTTGGTTACCCGATGTTTACCCTGGTTACAGCTTACCGCAGCTGCCAGATGCCGACTCCTGCTCCCTGCTCGCTTCATTTCGTCGCTCTCTCGCTGTCACACACAGCGATCTGTGTGTCACAGCGGGAGAGCGCCTTTGAAGAAAACGAACCAGGGCTGTGTGTAACGAGCAGCAATCTCGCAGCAGGGGCCAGATCGCTGCTCAGTGTCACCCACAGCGAGATCGCTAATGAGGTCACTGTTGCATCACCAAAACCGTGCCGTAGCAGCGATTTCGGTAGCGATCTCGCTATGTGTGAAGCACCCCTTAAGGTACAATTTGAAGGCCAATCTGTTAAACACAATTACAATCCTAAGTACTTAGGTGTAAACCTTGATAGAAGTCTAACTTTTAAATTCCATCTGGATAAATTGGTGCAGAAACTGAAGCACGTAATAATCTTATTCAGAAACTTTGTGGATCCTCTTGGTGCTCGGCAACATCTGTTTTGAGAACATCTACTCTTGCCCTCTGCTGCAGAATACTGTTGTCCAGCATGGTTAGATAGCTGTTATGTAAACTTAATTGACACTCAGCTGAACAACTCTTTGCTTTTAAAATCTGGTGCTATTAGACCTACACCTGTTCACTGGTTACCTGTGCTGAGTCATATCGCACCCGCAAATCTAAGAAGACAAAAGCTCATACTTAAAGAATACACTAAAGTAGTGAATAATACAAAACTTCCAATACAACAAAATATCAGAGATGTTACAAAACAACGATTGAAATCAAGACACCCACCCATCCGAACTGCAATCACCTTGCATGAACAAGACTTCAATTTAGAGGAGAAATGGCGAGAACTTTGGGTCAATGTAGTAGACGATGATCCCCAAATGTTCCCTAATTTAAAAAACCCTCCACCAGGCTTCAATCTACCAAGGAAAACATGGGTTACTCTAAATCGTATCAGAACAAACTTTGGCGTCTGTGCAGATTTTATGTATAAGTGGGGAAAATATGACTCTCCGACCTGTGACTGTGGAGCAGATCGTCAAACTATCCAGCACATTGTTGAGGAGTGCCCCCTGAGATCCTACCATGGTGACAAGAATGATTTCTATATTGTAAATGATAACGCTATTGCATATATAGAAAATCTTGATATTCAACTTAGATTTTTATCCTTTTGATATTTTCCAATTACTGTCTATTGTCTGGTGTTTATTTTTATATGATGGTAAGGTATACATTCATACGATTAAATCTAAATAGCATTAGAAGAGAAGGAGTTAGGGACTCAGCACTAAAGATGAGCGAACCGGTCGCGGTTCGGCTCGAGGTCGGTTCGCCGAACGGAGGTCCCGTTCGAGTTCGGTTCGTCGAACGTTCGACGAACCGGACTCGAACCAATAGGCTATAATGGGAGGCAATCACAAACACATAAAAATGCATTATAAATGTACACATACAGTTAACAAACATTGCCATAGCACTTACCGGTCCCCGCGATCCCTCCTGCACTTTGTCTCCTGCCGCTATTCCATCCGATGATCGCTGAATCCTCCCGGTGACTGGCACTGCCAGCAGTGATGCAGGACCTATCGTGACGTCAAAATAGCCATTTGACCAGTCACGTGGCTATTATCTCATTGGCTACAGACTGGTCACATGACTATGACGCGTCATGTAGGACCTGCGAGTGCATCTCTCCGGTACACGGTGCACATTTGTGTATCGCCGTGTACCGGCGACATGCTGTAGCACACGGTCGACTCCCCGTTCCGTTAGGGACCGGCTGACACAGCCGGTCATTAACGGAGATCACCGTTGCCATAGCAACGCAGTTAGCGGTGACGTCACCGCTAACCGAGGCTCCGGGAATCACATGATCGGAGCCCTGTTGCTATGGTAACGCGTCTGTCACCGCCAGCAGCACTGATCTCTCACTCCGTGAAGGCTGCAAGCTGCTTTCCGTACAGCCATCACGGAGTGATTTCTGCACGGGAAGCAGCGTCTTCCCCCATTCAGCAGTGATGGAGCAGAGCTGCATTTGTTGAACGAGAAAGACAGCAGACCATGGATCGTGGAGGGCTGACAGGAGGTAATAAAGATGGAGTCTCTAATGTGTCTGTGTATTTATTTCTATTAAAGTATTTTTTCTCTGTGTGGTGTCTTTTTTTAACCCTTTATTGGAGATTCTTAATGGCTGGGTCAAACGTGCCTGACATTAAGAATCTCTGGCTTAATACTAGCTAGTAAAACAAAGCCAGTATTAACTCATGATTACCCAACAAGCCACCCGGCTTCAGGGCTGTTGGAAGAGTTGGATACAGCGCCAGATGATGGCGCTTCTATGAAAGCGCCATTTTCTGGGGCTGCTGTGGACTGCAATTCGCAGCAGAGGCGCCCAGAAACCTCGGGCTAACCTGTGCTGCGGATTCCAATCCCCAGCTGCCTAGTTGTACCCGGCTGGACACAAAAATGGAGCGAAGCTCACGTCGTTTTTTTTTTAATTATTTCATGAAATAAGTGAAATAATTAAAAAAAACGGGCTTCCCTATATTTTTGGTTCCCAGCCGGGTACAAATAGGCAACTGGGGGTTGGAGGCAGCCCGTGGCTGCCTGCTGTACCTGGCTAGCATACAAAAATATGGCGAAGCCCACGTCATTTTTTTGGTGGGCAAAAAACTTCTGCATACAGTCCTGGATGGAGTATGCTGAGCCTTGTAGTTCTGCAGCTGCTGTCTGCTCTTCTCCATACAGACAGACAGCAGCTGCAGAACTACAAGGCTCAGCATACTCCATCCAGAACTATATGCAGAAGTTTTTTGCCCCCTGAAAAAATTATGTGGGCTTCGCCATATTTTTGTATGCTAGCCAGGTACAGCAGGCAGGTACGGCTGCCCCCAACCCCCAGTTGCCTATTTGTACCCAGCTGGGAACCAAAAATAAAGGGAAGCCCTTTTTTTATTATTTCATGAATTTCATGAAATAATTAGAAAACAAATGACGTAGGCTTCGCCCCATTTTTGTGTCCAGCCAGGTACAACTAGGCAGCTGGGGATTGGAATCCGCAGCACAGGTTGGCCTGAGCTTTCTGGGCCCCACTGCTGCGAATTGCAGTCTGCAGCCGCCTCAGAAAATGGCACTTTCATAGAAGCGCCATCTTCTGGCGCTGTATCCAACTCTTCCAGCACCTGCCTGCTATATCTGGCTAGCATACAAAAATATGGCGAAGCTCACGTCCTTTTTTTGTAGTTTTTTGGCAAAAAAAATAAAAAATGCTTCCCTGGATTTTCCATTGCCAGTGAAGGTAACACCAAGCAGTGGGGGTTAGCAGCCAGTAGCTGCTTGGATTACCCTTAGCTAGCAATACAAAAAATGCAGCGGGAGCCCATATATATTTTTTTTAATTATTTATTTAAATAACTAAAAACAAAATGGGCTTCCCTGTATTTTGATTGCTGGACATCACAGTGCTGTAAAAATAAATCTTTAAAAAAAATGACGTAGCGCTCTGCGGTATTTTTGATTCTCAGCGCAGATAAAGCAGACAGCTATGGGTTGCCACCCCCATCTGCCTGCCGTTACCTTGGTTGGCAATCAAAATACAGGGAAGCCCATTAATTTTTTCTATTTAAAAAATAGTTAAAAAAAATGACGTTGGGTCCCCCCATTTTTGATAGCCAGCTAGGGTAAAGCAGACGGCTGTAGCCTGAAAACCACAGCTGGCAGCTTTACCGTGGTTGGGGATCCAATGTGGAGGTCCCCCCAGGCTCTTTTTTTTATAATTATTTTATAAATATTAATAATTACACAAAAAAAGTAGGGTCCCCCCCAAATTGGATCACCAGCCAAGGTAAAGCGGACAGCTGTGGTCTGGTATTCTCAGGGGGGGAAGGTCCATAGTTATTGGGCCTTCACAGCCTAAAAATATCAGGCCGCAGGCACCCCAGACGTGGCGCATCCACTAGATGCGCCAATCCTGGCGCTTCACCCCAGCTCATCCCGTGCCCTGGTGCAGTGGCAAACGGGGTAATAAATCGGGTTGATACTAGCTGTAAGGTCACCTGTCATCAAGCCCAGCAGTTCGTGATGTCATGGCGTCTATTAGATACCCAACATCATAAACTGTCAGTACTAACAAAAAAAAAATCGACAAAAGAAATTGATTTGAAAAAACAGTCCCCAAAACATTCCCTCTTTCACCAATTTATTGTAAGAAAAAAAATAAAGGGGTCCCACGACGACTCTGGACCGTCTAGAATATGGGGGGGAGACACTCAGGGAACGTATCCCCCATTTTCTAGGAGTGCTGTCACGCTCCCCGGCTCCCCTGCCACGCTCCCCGGCTCCCCTGCTACACTCCCCGGCTCCCCTGCCACGCTCCCCGGCTCCTTTGCCAGGCGTCCCCCGCTCCACGGCCTCCATGCTCCCTCACCTGCGTCCTCCAGGCAACCCGGTCCCTGGTCCCGGTGCCCATCTGCGATGCTGAGCGCTCCTGCCACCTGTGCACCGCTCCCTGCTCTGGCTTCTGGCACCCGGGCCTCGCGCATGCGCATTAGGGCGCGCACGCGGTCATTGACCCTCTCTTAAAGGGCCAGCGTACTCCAACAGGATATTGAAGATTCAGGTGCAGGGTATCTAGGGGGTTCCTTTCCAAGTGGGCGGGGCCTGTTCTTCCTGTTTGCTAAGCTAGGAGTCAGGTCTCCCTGTGCCATTATCTCGTACTTACCTATCTCTCTTGTAGAGCCGCTCCTGTCTCGCCAACCGGTCCTGACGGTTCCAGAACCCCGAACGGACTGTCCGCCATCTTCTCAGTTCCTACCGTCTCCGATCCCTGGATCCGTGTGGTGACCGACCTCCCCGTTCCGCTGGTTTCGGACCCTGCCTGACATCATCTCGGCCTCCGAACCTGCGCTCCGTCACCCGGACTACCTTCAGAGACTCCGTGGTCCCAGGGACTTCTACACCCACTCCTCTGAAAGGACTGTCCTGCTACCCGTAGTGCTTCGGCTACCGGGCACCTTGCCCTCAGTGGGGTGCTCAGTCCAGTGGATCCACCTCCTGGGCCTACCCGTCATCCTGGTTCTAACAAGTGCAGACCCTTCATGTGAGGAGTGTGGGTGCAATGAATCTGCACTCACTCTCCCCGGGTCCACAGCAGCAGAGTCCATGTCGTAATGGTTGCTACCAAAGCTGCAATGCCCTGCTCATGAGGTAAGGGCATGCCTAATCAGGAGAACTATTCTACATTTCCAAATATTGGTATTTGCTGATATTATTGCTATTCCACCTACTATGTATTGGGGATAGGATCTTGGAGATGGAATACCCCTTTAAGTCCAGTTATCCAGCTGAATGAATACTTAACAACAGAGCTCGCTATATAGATGTGTTTTCTTGTGGCGTATAACGGACTCTCATGTTTGGTAGTCATTCAGCAGGGCAACTATAAAAGCAAATCCCTCCATTTGGAAATGTAGTATAGCTCTCCTGATCAATTATGTTCCTTACCTCATGAGCAGGGCATTGCAGTAATAATAATAATTTATTCATTTATATAGCGTTATTAATTCCATAGCGCTGTATGTCTTTGGAGTGTGGGAGAAAACCGGAGTACCCGGAGGAAACCCACGCAAACACAGGGAGAACATACAAACTCCTTGCAGATGGTGTCCTTGGTGAGAGTTGAACCCAGGACCTCAGCGCTGCAAGACTGCAGTGCTAACCACTGAGCCACCGTGCAGCCCATTTAGCTTACAGATGCATAACCACCACTCACTGTGTCTGAACACAGGAAGCTGAGCTGACAGCCGCTCTGTGCATGTGGCAGCGTCTATTGTGAAGGAGAGGGCCGCGGGGGATCAATGCTGCACAGGTACTGTGGGACACCGGGGAACACCGGTGGGGTTATAGGGGTTGACCTGGCAGGGTCTGGGGAGGAGTTTTCTGTCGCATGTGTCATGGCACATGCGACAGAAATCAGAGGAGTAGGGTGAATGCGGCCGGCGCGCTGCTGTGCGCGCGGCCATCTTGGATTTCTGGGAGGGCATCAGGGGGGGCACTTTGGCGACACCGGGGGACTGGAGGGGGCCGGGGAGGAGATTTATCATGTTTGTTCATGCCAGATGGGAGATAAATAATTTTTTACCGGCGCTGTCATTTACTGTAACGTGATCATCGGTGTACGGTGTATACCTGTGATCACGTGAGCGGGGACCGGAAAAACCGTCCTGAATCATGATCTCCAGGGTCTCAGCTAGCCCTGAAACCCCAGAGATTTTCTGATGCTGGGGGGCGCTATTCACTTTTTTCTGCCTGCTGTTTATAAACAGCAGATCAGAATAAGGCTACATTAACACGACCGATCCATTTTTGCGGTCTGCAAAAAACAGTCCGTTTTTTTCACGGGTGCATCCGTGTGGCATCCGTTTCCGTTCTGTAGACGGTCCATATGTCATCTGTTTGTCATCCGTGTGCCTTCCGTTTTTTTTGTGTACTGCAAAAAAACTGAAGGAGGGTAAATGCATAAATTTACCCAGGATCCATAGCTTCATCCTACATGAGGCGGTCACATGTTCACTCCAGTGCCATTTTCTACTGCTTTTCACAGCGTAGAGCGCTCTGGTGATTTTCTTGTGCTTGTGCACTTCATATCAGTCTTTTCTGTCATTATAATGGCAGAAAGACACATAATGTCCCACTCTCCTGCATTTTGTAATTTTCCACCCTTTGGTGCCTTTCATGTTTCACTAAAGGGTGGTTAGCTTTGTATTTAGCCAAAAAAATGAAAAAAAAATGACGTAGGGTTCCCCCTAGTTTTGTAGCCAGCTAGGGTAAAGCAGACGGCTGCAGCCTGCAGACCACAGCTGGCAACCTCACCTTGGCTGGTAATCCAAAACTGAGGGCACCCCACGCTGTTATTTTAAATTAAATACATAATTAAAAAAAAAAAACACGTAGGGGTCCCCCCAAAATTGGATCACCAGCCAAGGTAAAGCAGAAAGCTGGGGTCTGATATTCTCAAACTAGGGAGGTCCATGGTTATTGGACTCTCCCCAGCCTAAAAATAGCAGGCCGCAGCCGCCCCAGAAGTGGCGCATCCATTAGATGCGCCAATCCTGGTGCTTCACCCCAGCTCATCCCGCGCCCTGGTGCGGTGGCAAACGGGGTAATATATGGGGTTAATACCAGATGTGTAATGTCACCTGGCATCAAGCCCTGGGGTTGGTGAGGTCAGGCATCTATCAGATACCCGACATCACCAACCCAGTCAGTAATAAAAAAAAATAGACGACAAACACATTTTTATTTGAAAAAACACTCCCCAAAACATTCCCTCTTTAACCAATTTATTAGAAAGAAAAACAAATCCAGGTCTGGTGTAATTGAAGGGGTTGCCATGACGATCCACACTGTCCCAGTCAATGAAGAGCAGAATGTTCCCCATTGGCTGGGAGAGCAATGCAGTGACCTGAGCTAACATCAATGGGTCAGCCCAGGTCACTGCAGGGCATGACAAGTGCTGCTGTCAGCGAGGTACATTACCTGCGCTGATCTCCAGCACACTGACAGCACCTGTCACTGAGTTCAATGACCGCCGCCTTCACAGCCAACTATCGCGAGAGGCCCGTGATGTCACCGCTAGTCAGTCTCGGGTCGGAAGCGAGAGAAGGTGATGTGACAAGCGGCGGCCATGGAGGACAGTGACAGCGCTGAGGTCGGGATGGCGGGACTTCATCACCGCAGGTAAGCCGAGCGGGACCATGTGTGCAGAGTGTGTGTGTGTGTGTGTGTGTGTGTGTGTGTACGTGTCTACATGCGGCGGGCAGGAGGGGGCGGAGAAAGCTGAGCGGGGAAGTGTGGGCTTCCTGCATGTAACTAAGATAAACATCGGGTTACTAACCAAAGCGCTTTGGTTGGATACCCGATGTTTATCTTGGTTACCAGCTTGTGGCAGGCTGCCAGCGATGGCTCCTGCACACTGTAGCTGTAAAGAGCCCTTCTTTTTGCTGCTAGAACCGTTCTCGAACGTATCTAGAACTATCGAATTTTAGCAAAAAAGCTCGAGTTCTAGTTCGATCTAGAACAGCCCCAAAATCACTAGAACCACGAACTGGAGAACCGCGAACCGCGAACCGCGCTCAACTCTACTCAGCACCGATGCCAGGATAGAAAAAATATCCAAGGAGGTATAAAATGTAGAAGGGAGAAAAACTTATGATTAAGGACTTAGTTTGTTTTTATTTAAAGTCCGAAACGCGTTAAGAGCACCCATGCTTTAATGTATGTTTCCCATCTTCGGTCTCCTTTTGTTTTTGCTTTTAAAACTTCAATAAAGAATAAGAAAAACTTTTTATCAACAAGGAATTTGTGCTGGATCCTTCCTCTCCTTTTTGCTGTTGCTTATAAAATGTAGAAACCTTTATTCAAACATTTTAAAATTTCAATGGTTCCATAAAAACGTCATGGCTTGACGCGTTTCAGACAGTAAAAGGATTGAATAAGTCCTTAATCATGATTAATTATGATTAAGGACTTACATACTTTTATCCCAGCGCTGCCACCAATTTGTCATGAACAGCCGGGGAGTCACACAGATATCCTGTAGCTGTTCGCTGATTTCTCACAGACAGGCTACTCTCTAGTGCCCCTCTTGTCGGCAGGCCACTTTTGGTACTGCAGGACAATGAATGAAATGAGGCTACTGAGCTAATAATGCCAAATATTGGAGGTCTCACAGCAAGCGTAAATGTATATATCACCGATTCCCGCTGCTGTGGAATATATATATATATATATATATATATATATATATATATATACCTCGTACCCTTAATGCTAGCACCCCAATAATTCTATGCAATAATAATTACGCTGCCACCACCGGACGTTGCACAGGCAGTCTGGGCACCCATTACAGATAGCATAAGGCTCTTCGGGTTTTTGGATTCGTATATAAAGCATGAGGAAAGAAACTATTACATTTTATATATTTAATCCGAAAATAGGCAGTGTTATTCATACCTTTTACTGTTCGAAACCCATCAAGCCATGACGTTTTTATAGAACCATTGAAATGTTAAAATGTTTGAATAAAGGTTTCTACGTTTTATGCCTCCTTGGATATTTTTTATATCCTGGCATCGGTGCTGAGTCCCTACCTCCTTCTCTTCTACGCTCCTACGGACCTGCCTGTCTGGTGGACTGCGTGTACCCCATTCAAACTGGGAGAGCACATATACGGGTGAGCTGTATTTTTCTTTTTCTTATTATCTAGCATTACCCAACCTCAACCTCGGGCAGTAGACACTTCAACTAGTCACCACTTTTCCTTACCTTAATAAGTCAGTACAACAAGGAATAATGATGTAACTCAGCACATAGGGCCTAAAGGCCCTGTCACACACAGAGATAAATCTGCGGCAAATCTGTGGTTGCAGTGAAATTGTGGACAATCAGTGCCAGGTTTGTGGCTGTGTACAAATGGAACAATATGTCCATGATTTCACTGCAACCACAGATCTGCCAAAGATTTATCTCTGTGTGTGACGGGGCCTTTACAGGGCTAAAGTACAATTCGTTAAGGCGCAAGTCCAATTCTAGTTAAAATCTCTATTTAATTAGTACTGGATGCCTAAACAGGAAGTAACAGGCTGGCACTCTCAGCGCTTCTATGTTCTGGATTTGGTAATTCATACCTGGTCTTCAGTGCTTGACCAGCAAAGTCATGATCTTGGTATTCATTCTTCGGTGCTTTAACTGGAAAAGCCTGGTTCCCTCAGATTTCAGATCAATCTGAAGTGCATCAGTGGTGGTAAGGGCCACGAGCCTGCTCTGCTCCTTACATGTTTGCCCCCTCTGAAGTCTTGGCACAAACCTTACCCGGTGTCCTCTCCAAATTCTTTCCTCGAGGAACACACACTCTGTTCTTCAGTTCCTGTCTGCTCAAAGAAACAGAGTGTGACATTTACTTGCTGATACTCTAGGATGTTGGATGTGTGCATATTCTTTCTGCCATAGTATTTCATTTCATTCAAATGTTGAGTTTGTGCTGACACTGATTAACCCTGAACCAGCAAGACAGCTTGAATTTTTTTGGAACTTGATTGGGGCTGCTTATCTATCATTTGGACTACGGTAGCAACCTTTGATCTATTTTTCTCTGCCGTCCACATCCAGTGACATTAGCTATAGTGCCATGAGTTGTAAACTTCTTGATTATGTTGCTCACCGTGGACAAAGAAATATCAAGATCTCTGGAGATGGACTTGTAGCCTTCAGATTGTTGATATTATTCAACAATATTGGTTCTCAAGTCCTCATACAGTTCTCATCTTCCCTTTCTGTTCTCCATGCTTAGTGTGGTATACACGATGCAAAGATTGAATGAACTTCTCCATTTTTTAGCTGCTTTCAGGTGTGATTCTCCTATTGCTCACACTTGTAACTTGCCACAGGTGAGTTTTAATGAGCATTACATGCTTGAAACAAAATTACTTATTCACAATTTTGGAAATTGACAACAATTTTGTCCGGCTCATTTTTGGGGTTTTGTGTAAAATTGTGTTCCATTTGGCCTTTTTTTCTCTTTTTTGTTGTTGTTGTTCCAGTATACACAAAGGAAAAAACTTGTGTAATTGCAATAATTTTCTGGTAGAAATACTACAGTTTCTAAAACAATTTTAAGGACGCCAACAATTTCAGCCATGCCTGTATGTTCCAAAGTTTTTTTTATTTTCATGTGAACTATTTTGTGAACATGTTTTAATGGATTTAAAATAAAGATTTTTTTCATTTTACAAGTGGATTACTCTTCTTCATTTTTTCTATGGATGGTCTTCTATCAAATTTGATGTAATCCATTACTCATTTGGGCATTGTAGCTGCTATTGACATAGGTTTTGTGTTAGTCTTCTGGCAGAAATGTTGCTGTGAACTATGCAGTAAACTAAACTGGTTCCATGGCTCAGGTTGATTGGCGTTATTGTGGCTTGCAAAGGGAAGTATTCCTGCCACCCCTGCTGTACTCAACAGTAATGGCAAATAGATTGAGTAAAAATGCATTTACATAGGTCAGTCATGCACTGGGATTCATAGTGATACAATAGATGAAATGTTCGATAAAGCGCACAGTCTTAACCAGATCCGCGCAGACATGTCACTAAGCGCACTCCTCCTATAGTATTCTACATAATACAATGATTAATTACACACCTCTCCAGTATGGCAGTGTCCCTTGAGTGCAAGAGCTGGAATTGCGTGCCTGAGTGGCTGTACATATCCTCCGGCTCCTAATGTTAAGCTGATCTGTAATTTAACAATATCCCACAGCCTGATTTATTAGCTGTGCACTTGGAGATAAGCAACTGGGGTGTTGAAATGGAATTGAATTAGGCTGTTCATTTGTCAAAAATGTCTAAAGCAGCACTGTTAATTCATCGAGCCCCTGAATTATACCTGATCACGCCTTTCCAAGTATTGAGCAGAAAGAATGAATGGCCCCTGTCCAGCCAAGATATGGATCATGTTATTACAAATGTCACTACATGCCACTGACATGATCACAATAGTCAATTGCAGCATTTCAAGGTAGAATATACATACAAATCCAGAATATTAATAGGATATATTTATAAATAGTATTAGCTTTTCAGCCAGGTTAACATTACTTTCTTTTTGTATGTTTGTTCTTTGTTGTTGCTTCCATTCGGAGCCCTGGAAAACAGTATTCAAACAGAACACCAACAAAACCCTTCACTATATCGCATCAAACCTATATGGCCCCATTGCTGTCCAGTAGCTCATCATAATGCACAACTCCACTTGTTTTGGAGGTGGAATGAGCCCTCTTTCCTCTTCGGCCCTTGTACGCTTGCACAGGTTGCACCACTGGTATGTCCACCCCTGATTTGTACTCCCTCTGTCATCCGTTTCGGCAGTATCTACCATGCTTTTTTGCTCTCCTACGACATACTGACACCACCGGAACAGGGGCCAGACAGTGTAGTACACATTAACTCACTCTGACTCATTATAGTGAATGTCTCTGTTGAGGGTTCTGACAGAATACCATTTTGCAGCCCCAACAGAGAACAAATGTGAGGCAGAAATGTAATGTGAACATAGCCCTAAAGGGATTCTCTGGATTTGTATACAGTGCCTATAAGTAGTATTCAACCCCCTGCAGATTTAGCAGGTTTACACATTCGGAATTAACTTGGCATTGTGACATTTGGACTGTAGATCAGCCTGGAAGTGTGAAATGCACTGCAGCAAAAAACAATGTTATTTCTTTTTTTTTTTTTTTTTTTTTTTTAAATTGTGAAAAGTTTATTCAGAGGGTCATTTATTATTCAACCCCTCAAACCACAAGAATTCTGTTTGGTTCCCCTAAAGTATTAAGAAGTATTTCAGGCACAAAGAACAATGAGCTTCTCATGTTTGGATTAATTATCTCTTTTTCCAGCCTTTTCTGACTAATTAAGACCCTCCCCAAACTTGTGAACAGCACTCATACTTGGTCAACATGGGAAAGACAAAGGAGCATTCCAAGGCCATCAGATACAAGATCGTGGAGGGTCACAAGGCTGGCAAGGGGTACAAAACCCTTTCCAAGGAGTTGGGCCTACCTGTCTCCACTGTTGGGAGCATCATCCGGAAGTGGAAGGCTTATGGAACTACTGTTAGCCTTCCACGGCCTGGACAGCCTTTGAAAGTTTCCACCCGTGCCGAGGCCAGGCTTGTCTGAAGAGTCAAGGCTAACCCAAGGACAACAAGGAAGGAGCTCCGGGAAGATCTCATGGCAGTGGGGACATTGGTTTCAGTCAATACCATAAGTAACGTACTCCACCGCAATGGTCTCCGTTCCAGACGAGCCCATAAGGTACCTTTACTTTCAAAGCGTCATGTCAAGGCTCGTCTACAGTTTGCTCATGATCACTTGGAGGATTCTGAGACAGACTGGTTCAAGGTTCTCTGGTCTGATGAGACCAAGATCGAGATCTTTGGTGCCAACCACACACGTGACGTTTGGAGACTGGATGGCACTGCATACGACCCCAAGAATACCATCCCTACAGTCAAGCATGGTGGTGGCAGCATCATGCTGTGGGGCTGTTTCTCAGCCAAGGGGCCTGGCCATCTGGTCCGCATCCATGGGAAGATGGATAGCACGGCCTACCTGGAGATTTTGGCCAAGAACCTCTGCTCCTCCATCAAGGATCTTAAGATGGGTCGTCATTTCATCTTCCAACAAGACAATGACCCAAAGCACACAGCCAAGAAAACCAAGGCCTGGTTCAAGAGGGAAAAAATCAAGGTGTTGCAGTGGCCTAGTCAGTCTCCTGATCTTAACCCAATTGACAACTTGTGGAAGGAGCTCAAGATTAAAGTCCACATGAGACACCCAAAGAACCTAGATAACTTGGAGAAGATCTGCATGGAGGAGTGGGCCAAGATAACTCCAGAGACCTGTGCCGGCCTGATCAGGTCTTATAAAAGACGATTATTAGCTGTAATTGCAAACAAGGGTTATTCCACAAAATATTAAACCTAGGGGTTGAATAATAATTGACCCACACTTTTATGTTGAAAATTTCTTAAAATTTAACTGAGCAACATAACTTGTTGGTTTGTAAGATTTATGCATCTGTTAATAAATCCTGCTCTTGTTTGAAGTTTGCAGGCTCTAACTTATTTGCATCTTATGAAACCTGCTAAATCTGCAGGGGGTTGAATACTACTTGTAGGCACTGTATATAACACTCTTATAAATGAGCTTTTTATAGTATATGGTACTCAGTATTGAGGTCCTCTAGGGATATAGCCACTGAAATATTTTTTATCTCCATGCAGTGCATCAATGGGCAAGCATAGTAAGTACAAAGGTTCAGTACCCGCAATAGTATATCAGTGAGCCAACTTGTCTGGATTTGGACCCATACCAAGCCAGAGATCATCAAAGAAAATTCATTCAAATGTATAGTGGTACCAAAATACAGATAATATTTAACTTGGTGAGAGAGCACCGCTATTCCATAGTTTTTTCACACAACTCTCAAGTGAATCGTCAACAAGTGATGGAGATGTGTGACGCCCCTGGATTATTCGGGTCATCACAGGGTACTGCACAAACTGCCCTTCCTGTGCAGTATTCAAATAGCTCATCGTTCTGGGTCCCCATCTTGCAGTGTTGCCTCCAACAGCAAATCAAATCCTAGATACTCCCTGCACCACACCCACCGGGCACACCAGTGGACGACTTAAGCGGAATAGGGTCGCCCACCTAGGAGGTCAGGTGGGGGAAGTGAGGAGTGCAGAAGAGAAGGGGAAAAGGAGAAATGTGGTAGCCCTTGAGCAGAGAGGAGCTCAGAGGAGGATGGAAGTAGTGGCTCCCAGGGGAAGCTGACTAGTTTGTAGACGGTGGTCTGGACCTAGAGGAGTCAGACCCCCGGTCACAGGGGATTGAGGCTAGGTGCCTGGGACCTGTCAAAGATGACGGTCAGCAGCCTGGTCCTATCACCGGTCGGGGACCTAAGGCACGACGGGGTACATGGCCCTAGGTCAGGGAGAAGCTTCAGGCAACCCGGCAATTAACCTGCGGAGAATTGAGCCTTTATGGACTGTTCCCACTAGCTCCAGAATCGGGGCACTAGCTCAACAAGGGGGATAGGACCTTCCAAACAAGCAGCCCACTGAAATCCCAAGTGTGAACCCTGAGAGCAGGCATCCTCACTTAGCCATAGTGGGGAGCGGGGCCCGGCAAATTTCAAGCTACCGGACCACTATGGAGAATCTAAACTTTGTGCCAGGAGGCAGGTCATGGATCACCAGGCAGCACTGCAGGGGACGGGACCCAGACGAGCTCCCCTTTGAGAGGTAGCGGTACCCAGAGACTTGGGTTACCTGGTTGTCAGCGTCTGCTTATTTGATGCGTGAGTACCTGAGTGACCCCCCCTTCACGGCACCCCGTAGCATCATCCAGAGTCCCAGGCCAGCCCCTACCCTTGGAGGGAAACGAAACCTTGCTGCCCCGCTTCATCACCCCGGGTACTCCCAACGAACAGGATCCGAACAGGACTCACTAACCTGGGTGACGTGCGCCTTAGAATCCAAACTGCGTGTCAAAAGTCCTGTTCCTGCCATTTTCCGACAGATTTAGCGCCAAAACGCCATCTTCTCGACCAAAAGCACGCGAAACCAAAGCCCCGCCCTTTGTCCTGAGAGTTTGCCCGGAACCGGAAGTTCCCAGAGGGCCCCAGCGCAGCAGTGAGGAAACTGTCACTTGGTTTCAAAGAAAGAAAATAAAGTTGCTAAAATGTCCTAGCGAATCACTCTACCTGAATCCAATAGAACATTTATAGAAGAAACTAAAGCTCAGAGTTCATTGAAGGAGCCCATGGAACTTTCAGGATTTGAAGAGTGTTTGTGTGGAATAATGACCCAAAATCACACCTGAGCAATGCATGTGACTGGTTTCTCCATACACAAGGCATCTTGAAGTTGTCATCATCAACAAAGGCTTTTGTACAAAGTATTAAATACATTTCAGCAAGCAAGTTACTTTTTTCCTGTGTAATTTCTCATCATTACACATCACTAAATTTATGTACACCTTGGTTTGATTTATTTGCCTTTGTGGATTGGATGGACATCTGGTGAGAAATTCATGTTCATAACACCTTTAGAAATATATTTCCTTAGAAAATTGGTGACATGTTTAATACTTATTTCGCCTGCTGTATATCTTCATTAGGTGCCAATAAACAAGCAATAGTTTATACTATGCAATCAGTGAAATTATGATTCTCCACTATTTACTCATAGTCCATGCAGGGAAAATGAACATTTAACAGAGGTTCTGTCATCTACATACATAATTGCCATAACCGTATCCCACAATGCACTGCGGCACTGTCAGTTGCGCAGCCGCAGTTCGCACCCACATCATAGCCATGGTAACCAAGGACAACAGTGCATGCGGAACCCAAATTGTGGGCTGAGTAAGCACAAGTCTGTTCCCAGTCTAACATTGTGCTACCCATACCACATCCAGGTATAATGAGGTGTTGGTGTTTTAAATTACACATTTGCGATGTCACAGAGCAGTAAGGAGGCGTGGCCGGGTATGTCCGCCCTTGCCTGACATCGCCATGCCTTGAGCAATGTTGCGGCGAGCGATGAGACATGGCGGCACTGACGAGAGAGAGAGAGAGAGAAAGACAAACAAATACATATACATTATGTTTATTTACAATAAAAATACACACAGCCTTTAACAAATTAGCCCCAAAAAAATCCGTGGATAATCAAGAGCAGGCCATGATCTGCTACAACCTCTTGAAGAGAGGGAGAACCGCGAGAGTTGCCGAGTCAGCCTGCTGCCACATTCGCCAAAAATAATGCTGCCACAATAGATATTTCGTCTCCACATTTCTACCACAATCATAAGGTGACGCATCACAATCTGAACACTGTCGCGGGCGGAGGAGGGGACGCCGCGCTCTCCCACTGCTTGGGTCCGGCTGCCGCTGCTGCTGCGGCCTGCTGCTGCTGCTCGGTGGCTCGAGCAATGGGCCGGATCCCGGGGACTCGAGCGGCGCTCCTCGCCCGTGAGTGAAAGGGGATTGGTTTTTGGGATAGTTTATTGTCCGTGACGCCACCCACGGTTGTGGTGATTTGTTGACACCACCGCTGCTCTGTATGGGGATCCCGGGGACGGATGACAGGGAGCAGCAAAGTTGTTGGTTCTCCCCTCCGTGGGTAGGGGGTAGTTGTCCCGGGGCCCAGTGATGAGGTGAGTGATGAAGAATGGTGGGGTCCGATGCAGGGCATGGTGGGGTGCAGGGACGCGGGGGCAGCGCTGTGCCTTGCGGCACTGTGGTACTCACTCAGCCTGAGACGATGACACAGTTCTCGGTAAAACAAACGGCTGGAAAGTCGGTTCCCACGGACGGCTGCACTTGCTTTTCCCCAGTAGTTGACAGTGACGGTCCCTTTTCCTGCACCTGAGATGATGATGGTAGCGATGGGTTCCCACCGGTAACCCACTCCCCGGCTTGGATATGGACCGGAGGAGCCCTACTTTGCCCGCAGGCGCTGGCCCTGAGAAACTGGTGCCCTGGCGGTGGCGGTGTCTCTCTCTAACGGTCGGACTGTTGCCTTCAATCAGGACTTGGTTGTTGGGAGACCCAGAGGTCCCCTTCACTGACGGATTTGGCAAATTCACGGCGACTCCTAGCCTTGCCGGGATCCGAAAGGCCTCTGCCAATGGTGCTGACTGCTCTTTGTATACCGCTCCGGTACCGCCGGGCCACCACCCGTCCACGGTCCTTTCGGCAACCTCCAAGCAGCCTCTCCTGCAGACAGTCACCGCCGTCTGCTGACCTTGCTGTCTCAGTCCGGGGCACACACCCGGACCAACTTCCGGCTTGCTTAACTGTTCCTTTTTCTGTCACTACTCTCACTTAGTCTTCCACTTTAACTCCTCTCTCAAGCTCCTCTACCACTTCACTTCCTTCTACCTCCTCCTCCTTAGCTTGACTCTATCTGTTCTCACTAAACTCTAACTTCATCCGCCTGGTTCTCCCGCCTCCAGGGCTGTGAACTCCTCGGTGGGCGGAGCCAACCACCTGGCCCACCCCTTGGTGTGGACATCAGCCCCTGGAGGAAGGCAACAAGGATTTTTGGTTAGCTTTGGTGTTCCTAGCTGGGGTGTAGGGTGTGGTGGTGTTATGACCTGTGACCCCTGGCTTGCCCAGGGCGTCACATTCCCCCTTAGCAAAATGCAGACCATCCGCGGGCTGCCCGTCCAACACCGGTTTGATTTTCTGAAAAGATATAAAAAGAATAACACATATACAAATAGAAAAACATCATCCCACATCGGGAGGTTCGGTACTTAAACGTTGCAAAACGGTAACATTAAAACGGTTGCGGCTGACGCTCTCTCCCACCCAAGTAACCTAGCCCTGATGCTGCCCCTAAAACCCAGGCAGCACCCCTTGACCCCAGTCCTGAACCAGTTACCCGAGCGGGATCTGTCCTTCCCCTCCAGAGGGTAGCCACCGGTTCCTGTGGTGGCTGGGCCCCAGCCTGCTCCACTGCGGGCCCTCCCTCCAACCTGCCTCTCCGGAGGCGGTAACGGTAAGCTGCAACAACAGATTTTTTATTTACAACCCACTTAATGTTTGTGGTTGCCCTGCAAGTTCACGGGCTTGTCCATAGGAGTTCCTATGCAGCTAGATGGTCCCCACGGGGACAACGGTGCCGGCAACGGCCGGTTCCAATCATGGTAGATAATCAGGTTACTGTTCGGTAATAATTTTCATTTTTAAACACTGGTGGTCCCAACGGGGACAACTTTTAGGCGGAGGACCGCCGGCTTAGCAGTCCATCCTCAATCGCGGGGCTCTAGTGCCACCTTCACATGGTGCACCGCTGTGGACGCTGATGGTAGCTCGTTGCGGGTGATCTTCCTCCATATTCATGCGGGCATGCACATCCACTCTACACCCCTCTCGGGCGTCGATCTCCCTGCGCAGCTGCCGTTGCCGCCGCTCCCAGCCGGGAGCACTTTCTGTTTTCTCCGGTTCAGCGTGTGCGGGGGACGGACCCAGCCAGAGTCCCTCCGTGTCGGCTACGATCGGCACCTTCAGTAATGAGGGACACCGCTGTGACATGGCCTGCTCTGCCGCTTGGCAGCTACATCCCCCCCGTGCCTCAGCCGAGGCCCAGTGCCTGGGAGCGGTCAACGTGACTCGCGGTGTTGGCGTTTGATCGAGGATCGCCTCCGCTGCGGCCGGGCGGACTGCCGGGGCCGTCATCATCTCCGTCGCGGCTGGGATGGAAGCCGGGACGGGTGCCAGGGCGGTGGTAAAGGTAAGGCCCGGGGGCCGCAGGTCTGGGCCCTCTCCCACAGATGCTGCGGGCTCCGCTACTGGTGACAGGGGTAACGGGTCGGTCGGGGCGTTGGCCGCAGGCATGGGCAGTGAGGGAGGTAGCGTGGTGGACGGCAGCAGGCCGGGCCCCTCAGCTGTATCGACCGATCCCTCGGGGACATAGGGGCGTGGGTCGCTTACCCGCTCCTCTGAGACCACCTCCACTTCGGATGCCCAAACGGTTGCGGCCAGACCCTTCATCTCTGACGTCCACTTCGCCAGCATGAAGTGGACTTGGGCCTGGAGCTTCTGGCACATCTTGCTTCTGGATCCAGGAACGTGTTTCAGCAGAGTCCTGGCGTCCCTGCACGCTACAGCGCTAGTTACATGCGGCTGCGACCACCGCTCCTCCAGCGGCTCCGTCGGGCGCAGACATCTTGATCCCGTCCCCCTTAGCCTCTTTCCGGCCCCTCCTCTATCGAGGCGGGGTTTTGGCCTTCGCGCCTCCGCTACTCGAGAAGACGCTCGAGCAGGAACTTTTGGCGCCAATGATGGCGACTTCTGAAATTTTCTGGCCGGACACTTCCGGCGGTCACAAGGCGCACCTCCACCCAACGGCAGAGCGGTAAGATCCTGTTCGAAGTTGTCGCGGGCGGAGGAGGGGACGCCGCGCTCTCCCACTGCTCGGGTCCGGCTACCGCTGCTGCTGCAGCCTGCTGCTGCTGCTCGGTGGCTCAAGCGATGGGCCGGATCCCGGGGACTCGAGCAGCGCTCCTCGCCCGTGAGTGAAAGGAGATTGTTTTTTGGGATAGTTTATTGTCCGTGACGCCACCCACGGTTGTGGTGATTTGTTGACACCACCGCTGCTCTGTATAGGGATCCAGGGGACTGATGACAGGGAGCAGCAAAGTTGTTGGTTCTCCCCTCCGTGGGTAGGGGGTAGTTGTCCCGGAGCCCAGTGATGAGGTGAGTGATGAGGAATGGTGAGGGCCGATGCAGGGCTTGGTGGGGTGCAGGGACGCGGGGCAGCGCTGTGCCTTGCGGCACTGTGGTACTCACTCAGCCTGAGACGATGACACAGTTCTCGGTAAAACAAACGGCTGGAAAGACGGTTCCCACGGACGGCTGCACTTGCTTTTCCCCAGTAGTTGACAGTGACGGTCCCTTTTCCTGCACCTGAGATGATGATGGTAGCGATGGGTTCCCGCCGGTAACCCGCTCCCCGGCTTGGATATGGGCCGGAGGAGCCCTACTTTGCCTGCAGGCACTGGCCCTGAGAAACTGGTGCCCTGGCGGTGGCGGTGTCTCTCTCTAACGGTCGGACTGTTGCCTTCAATCGGGACTTGGTTGTTGGGAGACCCAGAGGTCCCCTTCACTGACGGATTTGGCAAATTCACGGCGACTCCTAGCCTTGCCGGGATCCGAAAGGCCCTTGCCAATGGTGCTGACTGCTCTTTGTATACCGCTCCGGTACCGCCGGGCCACCACCCGTCCACGGTCCTTTCGGCAACCTCCAAGCAGCCTCTCCTGCAGACAGTCACCGCCGTCTGCTGACCTTGCTGTCTCAGTCCGGGGCACACACCCGGACCAACTTCCGGCTTGCTTAACTGTTCCTTTTTCTGTCACTACTCTCACTTAGTCTTCCACTTTAACTCCTCTCTCAAGCTCCTCTACCACTTCACTTCCTTCTACCTCCTCCTCCTTAGCTTGACTCTATCTGTTCTCACTAAACTCTAACTTCATCCGCCTGGTTCTCCCGCCTCCAGGGCTGTGAACTCCTCGGTGGGCGGAGCCAACCACCTGGCCCACCCCTTGGTGTGGACATCAGCCCCTGGAGGAAGGCAACAAGGATTTTTGGTTAGCTTTGGTGTTCCTAGCTGGGGTGTAGGGTGTGGTGGTGTTATGACCTGTGACCCCTGGCTTGCCCAGGGCGTCACAACACCACCCCACAGATTCTACCACTGCAAGGTGTATGACCTCTCGGCAACTATCTCCACTAGCCACATCAATGCCACTGTTACACAATACTGAACCATATTCTCTGCAGCCACCAGCTGAAACACAAACGCTTACACTACTGCAACTACAAAACAAATGACTAATCATCATTTGGCCACAAACAACACCCATTGACTCTTTGACTACTCCTCTACTACAACAACAACAACAACAACAATATTTTACCCAAGATGAAAATACCATTAAAGAACACAGCATGACCCATTTATGTGAAAATTGCCAAGCTTTGCATTTTGCAAATTAGATTCCTCTGGATAAAAAGTTTACCCAGTGCTGTTAGAAGGATAAAGTACATCTACCCATAATACAGTATCCCCATATGTTGACAATGTTGATGACAGGATAACATGAATACATCAAAAAGTTCATGGACTATATTCGCAATATCAACAGTTCTTTCGCTATTGCTTCCATGGGAGCAAGTGTTTTACCACCTCCTGTATATGGCCCATACTGTTTTCGAATTCATCGACAGATCTATCATCAAACAGGCACACTACATCCAGCTGACGAAGAACCACCTAAATTTGCACAACTTTACATACTAGATACCACCCACGCTAATGAACAACGACTGCAATGTAACGAAAATGAAAAATGTCATCCTACTTTAATGACCACTATTGCTGAGCTAATGCAAACAAAAAATCCTTTCACTGCTGCAAATTGTATCCCCTCACTTCCTTTGAGTTGTTTCGTCCACTTTGGGAACGGACAATCACACACACATCAAACTGCACAAAACAATGTACCACCTCCAATTATAGTTACAACAGCTTACAAGAGACCATATAGTGTAAACACACACACAGCACAAGGGGAGACACCACATAGTGAACACAGCTCAAGAAACACAACACCAGATACCAGTATATAGCACACAACAAGGGAGAGACAGTGCACAGGGGTGAAAGAGGTCAAATAACGCAACACATACAATACACAAATGCGGAGGGATCACATACAACAGATCTATTGGAAAACAAGAGTAGAACACCTGGGGAATGGAAGAGAAGTAAATATGTGTTGTATTATTTTTTTTTTTCATATGTGTATGTGGATGTGTACACGTATATAGGAGGGCTATGTGGGGGCTCATGCTGTACATAGGGGACTATGTGGGGGCTCATACTATATATACGAGGGCTATCTGAGGGCTCATGCTGTATATAGGGGACTATTTGGGACTTATACTATATATAGGGGCAGCACGGTGGCTCAGTGGTTAGCACTGCAGTCCTGCAGCGCTGGGGTCCTGGGTTCAAATCCCACTAAGGACACCATCTGCGAGGAGTTTGTATGTTCTCCCCGTGTTTGCATGGGTTTCCTCCGGGTACTCCGGTTTCCTCCCACACTCCAAAGACATACAGATAGGGACTCTATCTATTGTGAGCCCCAATGGGGACAGTGTTGCCAATGTATGTAAAGCGCTGTGGAATTAATAGCGCTATATAAATGAATAAAATTATTATTATTATTCTATAGAAGGATAATGTAAGGGCTCATGCTATATATAAGGGACCATGTGGGGGGTCATACTATATATAGGAGTGCTATGTGGGGGCTCATACTATATGTAGGAGGACTGTGTAGGTGTCCACACTGTATATAGGAGGCTGTGTGGGGCTCATACTGTATATAGGGGGTTATGTGAGGGCTTACACTGTATATAGAGAGACTATATGTAGGCTCATTCTGTATATAGAGGATTCTATGTGATGGCTCGTTCTGTGTATATAGAGGCTATGTGGTGACTCATATTGTATTTAGGAGTACAGTATATATGGGGATATCAGCATACTTAATTATGCTCAATATTAAGTGATATAATTAACATAAAATAATAATTTTAATTGTAATTAATATGTTCACATTGAACAGAATTAATCACAGGATATTGGTTCGTCCTCCACAACAGTCGTGATCTCTCATATGGCCCCTATGAAAAATTAATTGTCCACCCTTGCTATTGACAAGCCTTCATCAATGCTGGAAAGGTACTAAACACTATTCAAAGGTCTTCTGACAATGGTGTTCAGTGCATCTAATGAACAGACAAGCCACCATGTGTAAACTACAGCATAATGGCGTTACATTGAGATCTTCGGTCAATCCAGATTTTCTCAAGGTTTGTTTCTCAATAATTAGCCCATCTGAACAGGCATTCAATCACCTGAAGAAAGAGTAAATTGCTCGTTTATTGGGTGATATGACAAACAATTCATTCTTTACACTCATCCTGTGTGAATAATACATATGCTGCCAAGACCACTGGTCCTCAATCTGCAAGAATGATTATATTAATGATCATTTTGTGTGCAGGGAGGGCAGGGTCCTCAATCCTCCTGTACCAGTCTGTGTTTTGTATGGTTAATGGTTGTTGTACATATTTTTATGTATACCCTTTTCACTTGTAAAGCGCCATGGAATAAATGGCACTATAATAATAATAAATAATAATAATAATAATAAAGTGTAGTTGGCCTACTAAAACAAGCTATTAAAACACCACTGGTTGGTTTATATGCAACCAAAGCAGCAGTATTTTCACATCTACTATTGTCTAGTGTAAATCCACCCTTATTGTAAATGAGATGTACCTTAATATGTCTGTAGCATAAATCAGAAGATTTTTTTCACTTGATTTCCCCATTAAAATTGTATTGATGTAACATGTGATTGATTACCAAAGGAAAAATACATGCTTGAAAAGTACTTGTCAGGTACTTGTCACACAGAGTTTTGCACGAACTTCGGCGACTGTCATGCCGGCATTGGACACTGTTCACATTGCAGATTCTGATGCTCTGCCCGATTGTTTCTATGGTGTCTCTGATCAACACAGGCAGACTGGGGCATTGACCTGCTGTGTGCTCAGTCATAGTCAGGCTAACAAGAGTTAACATCTATTAGCCTGCTTGTTAGGCTCCTTGGATCACATGTTGTGAAGAAGACAATCAAATCTGCTCCTCTCATATTTAGATTGATAAAATCTTCTACCTATGCCAGCTATAGGATATAATGTGTTGGTTTGTGTGTTTAGGTGTCCAAGATTATCTGGAAAGTGTTGCTTTTTTTGCTGGAGTGGTTTTGGATTTTACCCGTCGTCTTGTTTCCACCCTGCTCTTGCTTTCCTCCTTATGTTTTATTGTCTAATACCTCTGTGAGCGCTTGCTGTGTAACAAAGTTTTGTTTTCCCCTATTTGTCTTTTTTTTGTGAGTTTAATCTCATTCCTGTCCCGGTTCCCCCTGGGGGAGGGAGAGGGGATATCAGACCAGGATTGCTCAGGAGCAGGGCCATGAAGGAGACTCAGGCATCCCCACCTTTAGGTTTATCAATGAGACTAGGGATAGCTAGGACCCCCTATCCTGAGCATCAGCTTAGGAGCCCCGGTTTCCTGCTATCCCCAAAGACATTGTGACAAATACATCTTGAAATAATAAGTTCCATATCTGGATGTTATATAAAATGTTCCAGTGCTGAGATAATCTTATATATGTGCCCCTGCTATATACTGTGTAGTGGTCGTGTCTGACTGTACAGGGACATGGTCTGATCATACCACAGCTCATGGGCTGGGGAAGAAGCAGAAGAGATAAGCAGGGCATGGGATCAAAAGGGATTCTTTGTGAGGTTAAACATTTCCCTGCCTGTTTTACATCACAGAAAGAATCAGCTGTGATCCTGTTGTGCTGTCAGTCAGTATACTCTCTTTTCTTTTGCGTCCTCCCCTGCCCAGTAGATGTGGTATGTTCATACTATAATTCTGTATGATCAGACACAACCATTACACAGAACATAGCAGGTGCACATTTAAAGGATTAAGTCTGCCCAGGAACATTTTGTTTAACACATCAAATTGTAAAACTAAGGGGTGCTTCACACACAGCGAGATCGCTGCTGAGATCGCTGCTGAGTCACGGTTTTTGTGACGCAGCAGTGACCTCATTAGCGATCTCGTTGTGTGTGACACTGGGCAGCGATCTGGCCCCTGCTGTGAGATCGCTGCTTGTTACACACAGTGCTGGTTCGTTTTTTTATTGTTGCTCTCCCGCTGTGACGCACAGATCGCTGTGTGTGACAGCGAGAGAGTGACGAAATGAAGCGAGCAGAGAGCAGGAGCTGGAATCTGGCAGCCTGTGGTAAGCTGTAATCAGGGTAAACATCGGGTAACCAAGGTGGTTACCCGATATTTACCTTCGTTACCAGCCTCCGCCGCTCTCACTGCCAGTGCCGGCTCCCTGCTCTCTGCACACGTAGCTGCAGTACACATCGTGTTAATTAACCCGATGTGTACTGTAGCTAGGAGAGCAGGGAGGCAGCGCTAAGCAGTGTGCGCGGCTCCCTGCTCTCTGCAAATGTAGCGACGTTATGATCGCTGCTGTGTCGCTGTGTTTGACAGCTAAGCAGCGATCATAACAGCGACTTACAAGGTCGCTGTTACGTCACAGAAAATGGTGACGTAACAGCGACGTCGTTGTCGCTGTCGCTATGTGTGAACCCAGCCTTATTTTCATTTAAAGATCTATTAATTAAAATGTACTTCGTTCATGGGAAAACCCCTGTAAAGGTAGCATGTCGCTTGGTTTTACTACTATTGCGTTATTATGCTGTTAAACAGCTTTATCAACAAGGCCTTGAATAAACTTATTAGCCTTATGTTGAAAATAAAGTTATAATTGAGTGATTGCTATAAACTACAGTAATTACCCATGAATTAGCTTTGTGGCGCCATTCATAGTCATCAAGCCTGGTGTGTAATCACATCCTCAGGAGCGTGATTGACCCCAGAGACAAAGTAACAGAATAGAAAGCCCAAAATAATGGTCAAGTGTATCTACCAGAAGCACAATACACTGCTGTCATATTACCCAGTAGATGGTTTAATCAATAAGATCTTTGCAGCCATTTCTGGTGGGTGACCTTTGGATGATATTGTAGATTAGAGTCCACTTTTCATATCTCTAAGGATTGTGCTAGGAAATGAACGGTGTGGATAATGTTTCTGTAGAGGAACCATTAACAATCATGAATCAACTGACAAAAAGGTCAAAGAAGTCATTTACATTTCTAATTACCCTATATACTGAAATACGTACTAAGACACCTAACCCATATGTGGCTTCCTTCCTACATTTCTCAGGAAGGAATTGGTGGATATGTTCTTATTCTTTCAAAATCCTTTTCAAAATTTGCACTTTAAGTATATTTTATTAAACCTTAAAGCAGGAAATTTCACACATATACTGTATCCAGTGCTTTAAAGCGGATGAACCAAACGTGTGGCGCCCTGGACAAGCCAGGGGCCACAGAGCACAACATCCACACACCCCCCACTCCCAGCAGGCACACCAAAGTCAGACACAAAACCCTTGTTGCCTTCCTCCAGGGGCTGATGTCCACACCAGGGGGTGGGCCAGGCGGTTGGTCCCGCCCACCGAGGAGTTCACAGTCCTGGAGGCAGGAAACTGTAGTTAGTTTAGCTCAGGCAGAGCTTGAGTGCAGAGCAGAAATTAGTTTTGGAGGTGAAGGTGGAAGGAAGAGAAGTGGTAGTGGAGCAACTAACTGACGGCGTCCGGGTGTGTGGCCCGGGCGGTACAGCAAGGTTGGCAGACGGTGGTGACCGTCTGCAGGAGTGGCCTATCAGAGTCTACCGTAAGGACCATGGACGGGCGGTGGCCCGGCGGTACCGGACCGGTACGCAAAGAGAAGCCAGCACCATCTGGCAGGGGCTTACGGACCCCGGCAAGGCTAGGAGTCACCGTGAATTTGCCAAATTCGTTAGTGAAGGGAACCTCCTGGGTTTCCCAACAGTCAAGTCCCGACAGAAGGCAACAGTCCAACCAAAGTGAGGGAGACACCGCCACCGCCAAGGCAACCGTTTCTCAGGGCCAGAGCCTGCGGGCAAAAGGGGCTCCCGCGGCTTATATCCAAGCTGGGGAGCGGGTTACCGGTGGGAACCCATTGGAACCATCTATTCTATCTAGGTGCAGGGAAAGGCAGTCACTATCAACCTGCCGGGAGAAAACAACACCGCAGCCGTCTGTGGGACCCGTCCATCCAGCCATGTGTTTTACCGAGAACAGTGTCCTCATCATTGGCTGAGTGAGTACCACCGTGCCGTGCGGCACAGCACTGCCCCCGCAACCCTGCACCTCGCCAGGCCCCGTAACCCACCTGCCATCCATCCCTACCCCATCACCGGGCCCCGGGACAACCAACCCCCTACCCATAGAGGGGAGAAATAACAACCAAGCTGCTCCCTGTCATCGCTCCCGGGATCCCCGTCTAGAGCAGCGGTGGTGTCACCAATATCACCACAACCGTGGGTGGCGTCACGGACAATAATTAAAACCCCCACAATCAAAATCCCCTTTTCACTCACGGGCGAGGAACGCCGCTCGAGTCCCCGGGATCCGGCCCACAGCTCGAGCCACCACCGAGCAGCAGCAGCCGCAGCAGCAGCGGCAGCCGGACCCGAGCAGTGGGAGAGTGCAGCGTCCCCTCCTCCGCCCGCGACACATGCAACTCCTCTATTTTTCCCTATTCTGACTCCTACAATAAGGGTATGCTCACACGATGACTTGGACGAGTGCAATGCAAGAAAATCTCACACTGCACTCGGAACAATGTTATTCAATGAAGAAGAGCACCAGATTCAGATGAGTGAAAAGTTGCAGTATGCTGCGATTGTCAGCGAGAAATGGTTCACTCGCACCCATACAAGTCTATGGGTGCGAGTGAAACATGGGACTGCACTCAGATGACACCCAAGTGCAGTGCGATAATCATGTAGCACCCCACGGGACAGGTACATTTTGCCTACTCGTCGCCGGGCCGTCGACTGTCGTGGTCACAGGCAGCCTAACCCGGCTCCGTTGCCCCGAGGCATACAGAAGATGGCTGGGAAAGGATGATGGAGGTACTAGTGACGTGTTTGTTGTGATGTTACCTGTGGTATGCAGCCAGGGAATGGGCCGCCGCTGCTCTCGCTGGCCTCCAGTAATAAAGAGTCAGTCTATGGCTGCGGTTCCAGGTTGTTTACTCATTTTTGTACGGTGCCGCTCACCCAGGTAATACCGGTCACTTACTATGATGGGCTCCGTCAAACCTGAATGCCTTTATAGATCAGTCCAGTTTGGTGTTTGGTGGGTTTTCTCCTTGTAACGCCTGTCTGTGGATCCCCTGGCTTGAAGCTATGAGGGGACCCTGGGTTTCACGAGATGAACTCTTGTCCCTATATGCAGGTGCCGCGGTTCTGATATGGGGTCTGGCTTGATGTGAGACGTCAGATCCTCTCTGGCACTGTGCTGTCAGGTGCTGTATGGTTAGGGAATCTTGAAACTTTCCCCGTCCAGGCAGATTCTGGAAAACCAATGTTAAGTATAATCTTTCCTAAGATCCAGCCGCCCTGCGTGGCGTTGGTTCCGAGGGGAGCAGATTCACTCTCCCCACTCTCCACACGGCAACCGTGGGAACTCTACCTCCTTCCCACCAAAGCACCTGTGAGGCACATCTGCTCCCTTGCTCTCCTGCTGGAGAACTCCCCTAGACTGCCAGCCTGAGTGTGGCTGGCTCACTAGTTTTGTTAACTGTTGTGTGACTCCAAACTCCCCCTGCTGGCTGCACCTCCCCCCTCCCAGGTCCTAAGCTAGTGGGACTGGGGCCCCTGTTGATGGCATCCTGTAAATGCCATTCTGTCGGTGACCCCTTTATTACACTATCCTAGCCCAGTTCCCAGTGGGAACAGGGCAACCTGGTGTGTATTTGAGTATGTAATGTGGTGCAAATTTGGGTGCAATTCTCTTTGGCGACTGAAACCTCAGGAGTGCCACACTCCCCCACAGCAAATGACGGCACTCCCGAGCTGCAGCACTATAAAGTTGGCACACCGCATTTTGTATATATATTAAACAAATAACATTCTTCCCTTTATGGGAGGCACCATCAATAAACGTTACAAACAAGGAAATTTGTACAGTTACCGGTATCAAAAACATTATCAAAACATTTCAAGTAAAAGCAGTATAAAACAGTAGCGAATATCAGGCAATTCAAACATTCCTGGCATCAATATAAAACTTTTCATGTAAAATGCAACAAAGAATGGCAACTGCTGGAGTCCTTTTGTGCCACTGGTCAGTGCACCGCTCCTGGTCAGCAAACTTTCCTTGTTAAGTGCAAAACGTTCAAGTATAAAAGATTCAAGTGCAAAATATTCAAGTCACCCTAATTCTGGTAGGGTGCACAACGGGTGCAGCTATTTACAATAAGTTCTGACCACTGTTAGTTCTGTGGCCCGGCTGTCCATAAACGCAAAAATCAACTGCAGAAAAATACCGTTATTTACAAATGAATAATCAACCGTTAGTCAGCATATACAGTTACTTGCCAGCACTGCCGGGTGACTCCTGGTAAGTCAGCGTTTGGAAATCCACCTTTAGAGTCTGGGTGTACATTTCCCTAGTCCTTGGTGCTGGGTGGAAAGCGGGAACTGGCACTGGATGCTCCACTGGCTTGGAAGCCGTTTCTGCAGCTGCCGTCTCCCTTGTTTCCAGTTCCACATCCAGGGTGTACCAGCCCCACTCACCTTTGTGCCGAGTGTATGTCACTCGGTCACCGACATACAGGTCACGTCTAGGGTGACCCTTGCGGAGGCAGGAGGCCACATCCCGGCGGTGCACAAAGACCTCCTTGGAAAGTCCCGACTCCGAGATGAAGCCCTACCCCCTCTTCAAGTCAAAACAAGTTACGGTACCGGTCTGCAGCGGGCCTCGGTCCACCAGGTGAGCCTTCCTCAGTCATTGTTTAGCAGCCATGTTACGGGTCTCAGTTGCCGCCAACCTGTCGTGGCGCTCCTGCTCCTCCTCGCCAGTTTGGAAATGATGGCTTGACAAATGGCCCACTCCCTGTCCACCTTGCTAACGGACTCTGGGGTCAGAGTCTCCAGTTCAGCACTGCACTCTCCCCACTCCATACCCGGGAACATGCTGTCCAGATCCTCCTCCTCCGGCTTGCAGTCAAAGGCCATCAGGTCTCCTCCAGTTCAGGTTGCAGTAGCAAGGTCCCCAGCTACCGGGAATCCAGTAGCCAGGTCCTCCACTGCTTGGGGGTTGGCAGCCGGGTCTTGGCTACCAGGGGGTCGAAGGCTTGGTCAGGTGCTTCTGCCATCGAGGATACTGGGCTGTTCGGTGGAGCTTGAAGAATGTTGTCGGTGGCGGGGGCGACAGGGGTCTCTGCAGCATTATCCACAGAATACCCTTCCTCCATAGTTAGCAGCTCCCGCTCTTCATGGGCCCGCATGGCTCCCACCGATCCAAGCATGGATGCCTCCCAGTCACGGATGGCGTCCAGCTGCACCCTTCTCAGCATCTCGCTCACCCGAGTCACCTCCACCTCCATGTCCCATGATGGCCATGGTTTGCCATTGCTGACACCATGCACCCCAGGTGGTCCCAGTATGTCCGACTCCTTTGCGCTCCAGGCTTTCACTCCATAAGTTTCGTTTCTCAGTACATTTGCACACCAGGAGGCGGGGCTCAGCTTTTCTGCCCCTCGCCTCATATTGTTTCGCTTTCCTCTTTCTCTTTCCCACCGGAGCACCTGTGAGGCACGTCTGCTACCTTGCTCTCCTGCTGGAGAACTCCCCTAGACTGCCAGCCTGAGTGTGGCTGGCTCACTAGTTTTGTTAACTGTTGTGTGACTCCAAACTCCCCCTGCTGGCTGCAACTCCCCCTTCCCAGGTCCTAAGCTAGTGGAACTGGGGCACCTGCTGAGGGCATCCTGTAAATACCACTCTGTCGGCGACCCCTTTATTACCCTACCCTAGACCAGTCCCTAGTGGGAACAGGGCAACTTGGTGTGTATTTGAGTGTGTAATGTGGTGAAACCGGGACTGATCTCCTCAGGAACCGGGTTTAGCCTTACACCCAAATATGGGTGCAATACTCTTTGGCGACTGAAGCCTCAGGGGCACCACAATCGCATCAGCTGACAATAGAGGAGATGTGATTAATCCCTCCCTCTCCTCCGCAGTTCCCGCCCACTCCTACGCAGCTGTGATCCGATCGCAAGATCGGATCACAGTTCCATGACACTCAGCTCACACTGGCAGCACAGTGGGAGCTGAGGGTCATTAGCATAATGCCATATCATCGTGTGAATCCAGCCTAAGGGTTCGTGCCCATGATCAGGACTCGCCGTGTCCTGGATGTGGTGGGTCCTGAACTGCGGGGCCACAGGTCTCTTCCACAGGAGAGCGCAGAATTGACATGCTTGCGACTCAGAAAGTCGCACTGCAGGTCAGTTTTTGCTGTCAGCCGTACACGCACAGTGGGCATGGGATTTCTATATATCCTATCCACTGTGCTTGTAGTGTACAATGCAGCATTTTGGACGCAGCGAAAACACACTGCATTCAAAATGCTGCAAACACTGATCGTGGGCACGCAGCTTTAGACCATGCAACCTATTCAGTATTGACATTTTTGTCTGTTTTTTTGTGTTTTTTGTGTTTTGCTTCTTTTTTTTGTTTCCACCAAATTTATCTTTACATTTCTACCTTTTTTGTAGTCTTTTTTATATGTGATCATCTATATATGTGATGTACTCCAGTCTCCCCCCTCCCCCAAGTGATTTGTACACCAGAATTTTTTTACACTGGAAATTTGTTTACACATTTTTTAAACATTTTGGAAAACATGACTTTTTTGCTCTAAAAAGTTGCAAAAATGGATAAAAGAGTGTAAAGACCAGAAAAAAGACATTTTTTGACTTTGTACAAAATAAGTAATCCGTGTGAGCTATTTTGAGGAATATGAAGCCAAAAATATCAGTGAATACCACAAGTTAAAAGAAAAACCTTACAAATGATAACTTCGAGCATTTTGTTTCTATAACTGACTAATGTATAATTAAATACAGATACAGTACATTTACTGCGGTAAAATGGGGCAGAGGTCTCAAACTTGGCTGGCTATATGGCCCATACGTAATAAAAAGATTGTATATAGGGGGCCACATTCTTTGCAAGGCAAAGTGACATTTTTAGTGGTACCATTTTTTCTACACATTTTGATAATTTTTAGTATATTTTCTTTTTTTAAATGGTGTTCATCGTTTGGTTTATGGTACAGTTTAATAGGTTGGGCCATTACAGATGGGGTGATAATAAACATGCACCTTTTTGTTTACTTTAATTGATATTTAACACAGTATTTTAAATTGGAAAATATTTTTTCATTTTTTTTTCCCCCAAGTAGCCCCAATGTTGTCTTACAATTAGTACCACATAGTAATTATGGCTAACATCTTGTAGTAATGTCCCCATCCTGGTCCACTTCTTGTAGTAATGTCCTCCATCCCAGTCCCTGTCTTGTAGTTATGTTCCCTATCCTGATTCCCATCCTTGTTCTCATCTTGTAGTAATATCCCCATCCTGCTCCCCTTCTTGTGATTTGCATCTTATAATAATGTGCCCCATCCTGGTCTCCTTCTTGTAGTAATGTTCCCATCCTAGTTCCCATCCTTGTCCTCATCTTGTAGTACTGTGCCCCTGGTTTCCATGTTCGTCCTCATCTGGTTCCTGTCTTCTCCTAGTCTACAGAGAATGTAAATCGCTTTCTGCCCTAAAGGCTAACTTCTATAAAGCTCCCTTGCTCAGTCAATCTGTGGCGCCCTGGACAAGCCAGGTCGTCACAGGTACTACACCAACACACCCTACACCCCGGCTAGGTACACCGAAGCCAAACATAAATCCTTGTTGCCTTCCTCCAGGGGCTGATGTCTACACCAGGGGGTGGGCTAGGCGCAGTGGCGTAACTAGAGTTTGATGGGCCCTGGTGCAAACTTTGGACCGGGGCCCCCTCCATGTACACAACACTTAGGGTACAGGATAATGATGCTGACACTTGGCTTTTACCCACAGCACCCAGGTTTCCTATGATCTAAAATCCCTCTATCAGCACCCTGCTTTCCCATGCTCTGTCATACATCTTTCCCTCAGCACCCAGCTTTCCCATATCAGAGCATCGGAAAGCTGGGTGCTGAGAGATGTATAGCAGATCATGGGAAAGCTGGGTGCTGAGAGATGTATCGCAGAGCATGGGAAAGCTGGGTGCTGAGAGATGTATAGCAGAGCATGGGAAAGCTGGGTGCTGAGAGATGTATAGCAGAGCATGGGAAAGCTGGGTGCTGAGAGATGTATAGCAGAGCATGGGAAAGCTGGGTGCTGAGAGATGTACAGCAGAGCATGGGAAAGAGCCTTTTCCCTCAGCACAAAACATTCCCATCCCATACTTGTATCTTTTTCCTCCCTCATATATATTTCTCCAAATACTATAATGGCTCCCACATAGCCTTCCATATAGTATAAAGGGTCCCACATAACCCTTTATATATTAGAATGCACCCCCATAGTCCTCCATGTATTATAATGCATTTCCCATAGTTCTCCATATTTTATACTGCACCACAGTCCCCCATGCTTTATAATGCACCCCCACAGACCATGTGTAAGGTAGCCTCCATAGTCCTCCATATATTATAATGTAGCCCCCATAGTCCTATATGTATTATAATGCAGCCCCATAGACCTCCATGTATAATGCGCTGCTATAGTCTATGTATAAGGTGTCCTTCATGTTTATTATGCAGTCCCATAGACCTCCATGTATCATGCAGCCACACCCCCAGGCCTCCATGTATTATGCAGCCAGTCCCACCAGGGCCTCCATGTGTCATGCAGCCAGCCCCACCAGGTGTCATGCAGCCAGCCCCACCAGGGCCTCCATGTGTAATGCAGCCAGCTTCCCCTGGGCCTATATGTGTCATGCAGCCAGCCCCCCCAGGGCCTCTATGCATCATGCAGACAGCCCCCCCAGGGCCTCTATGCGTCATGCAGCCAGCCCCCCCCAGGGCCTCGATGCGTCATGCAGCCAGCCCCCCCCAGGGCCTCTATGTGTCATGCAGCCAGCCCCCCCAGGGTCTCCATGTGTCATGCAGCCATCCCCCCCAGGGCCTCCATGTGTCATGCAGCCAGCCTCCCCAGGACCTCCATGTGTCATGCAGCCGGCCCCCCCAGGGCCTCCATGTGTCATGCAGCCAGCCCCCCCAGGGCCTCCATGTGTCATGCAGCCATCCCCCCAGGGCCTCTATGTGTCATGCAGCCAGCCCCCCCCCAGGGCCTCCATGTGTCATGCAGCCAGCCCCCCCCAGGGCCTCAATGTGTCATGCAGCCAGCCCCCCCAGGGCCTCCCTGTGTCATGCAGCCAGCCCCCAGGGCCTCCATGTGTCATGCAGTCAGCCCCCCCAGGGCCTCCATGTGTCATGCAGCCAGCCCCCCCAGGGCCTCCATGTGTCATGCAGCCAGCCCCCCCCCCAGGTGTCATGCAGCCAGCCCCCCCAGGGCCTCCATGTGTCATGCAGCCAGCCCCCCCAGGACCTCCATGTGTCATGCAGCCGGCCCCCCCAGGGCCTCCATGTGTCATGCAGCCAGCCCCCCCAGGACCTCCATGTGTCATGCAGCCGGCCCCCCCAGGGCCTCCATGTCTCATGCAGCCAGCCCCCCCAGGGCCTCCATGTGTCATGCAGCCGGCCCCCCCAGGGCCTCCATGTCTCATGCAGCCAGCCCCCCCAGGGCCTCCATGTGTCATGCAGCCATCCCCCCCAGGGCCTCCATGTGTCATGCAGCCAGCCCCCCCCCCAGGGCCTCCATGTGTCATGCAGCCAGCCCCCCCCAGGGCCTCCATGTGTCATGCAGCCAGCCCCCCCAGGGCCTCCCTGTGTCATGCAGCCAGCCCTCAGGGCCTCCATGTGTCATGCAGCCAGCCCTCCCAGGGCCTCCATGTGTCATGCAGCCAGCCCCCCCAGGGCCTCCATGTGTCATGCAGCCAGCCCCCCCAGGGCCTCCATGTGTCATGCAGCCAGCACCCAGGGCTTCTATGTGTAATGCAGCCTGCCAGCCAGCCCCACCAGGGCCTCCATGTATCATGCAGGCAGCTTCCCCGGGCCTATATGTGTCATGCAGCCAGCAAAATAAAAAAACAAGTACCTCTCAGCTCCTTCCGACCACTGCGACTGCGGTAGTTATGCCCCTGCCCCCATATGTCACACACCCTGCTCCCTATACAGCCTGCACCCCCATATCACACACACACCCTGACCCACATATCTCACCCTGCCTGTACCCCAACTTACCCATCTCAAACACTCTGCACCCTTCACATGCTTCTGTCACAGTCTGCAGCCCTCATATCCCACTCACCCTGCAGCCCCTCCCCTCATGTCCCCTCTTTTCTCATTACCACTCATGTGTTCGAAGTATCTTCTCCTGCTTTCTCCCCGGCATCCTGTGTCTCCTCCCACACAGTCACATGGGCGTGACATCATCGCAGGTCCTGGTAGGGATGAATTCCGTCTGCCGTGCAGAATCTCCTCATCTCATCACAACGCCTGGTGGCCTCTCCAGGTCAGGGGCCCCTCTGCCCCCCTGCAGACACTGGGCCCCCCTGACTCACAGGCCGGCCCCCTAACGATCTCACAGTCGGCCACTACACAGCGGCACTACACATAGGGGCCCGGCAGCCGGCTCTGCAGAGCGGCTGCTGGGCCCCTATAACCCTGCGGGCCCGGTCGCAGTGGCGACCTCTGCGACCGCGATCGTTACGCCCCTGGCTAGGCGGTTGGTCCCGCCCACCGAGGATTTCACAGTCCTGGAGGCGGGAAAAGTTTTCAGATAAGTTTTGGAGAGGAAAGTGGTAGCAGAGGAGACTGACCGTGTCCGGGTGTGTGGCCCGGGCACTCAGCAAGGTTGGCAGACGGTGGTGACCGTCTGCAGGAGAGGCTGATTGGAGTGAACCGTACGGACCGGGGACGGGCGGTGGCCTGCCGGTACCGGATCGGGGAGTGAAGAGAAGCCAGCACCATTCGGCAGGGCCTACGGACCCCGACCAGGCTAGGAGTCGCCGTAAAACCGGTCAAATCCATTAGCGAAGGGAACCGCCGGGGTTTCCCAGCAGCCAAGACCCCATTGAAGGCAACAGCTCACACCGTAGAGGGAAACACAGTCACCGCCAAGGCTACAGTTCCCAGGGCCAGAGCCTGCGGGCAAAAGGGGCTCCCTCAGCATCCATCCAAGCTGGGAAGCGGGTTACCGGTGGGAAGCCATTGGAACCGTAAACACAACACAGGTGCAGGGAAAGGCAGTCCCCATCAGCCTACCGGGAGGAGAACAACCGCAGCCGCCTGTGGGACCCGTCCATCCAGCCGTTTGTTTGACCAGAGACTCCGTGTGAATTACTGGCTGAGTGAGTACCACCGTGCCGTGTGGCACAGCGCTGCCCCCGCGACCCTGCACCTCACCAGGCCCCGTAACCCGCCTGTCATCCCCAAACCCTCTCCGGGCCACGGGACAACCAACCCCTCTACCCACGGAGGGGAGAAACAACATCCAAGCTGCTCCCTGTCATCGCTCCCGGGATCCCCGTCCAGAGCAGCGGTGGTGTCACAACTTCACCACAACCGTGAGTGGCGTCACGGACAATATCCCCCAAACCACACACCAATCCCCCCCTTTTCACTCACAGGCGAGGAACGCCGCTTGAGACCCCGGGATCCGGCCCACCGCTCGAGCCACCACCGAGCAGCAGCAGCAGTAGCCGGACCCGAGCAGTGGGTGAGCGCAGCGTCCCCTCCTCCGCCCGCGACAAATCCGTTGTCCAGCTGCCTTTTCATGGTTGCGGTAGATGCTTCTTCTTTGGCGATGGGGCTGATCTTTCACAAAAAAAAAGATGGGAACCTTTATTCTTGTGCTTTTTATTATCAGACATTCTCTCAAGATGAGCCTATAACTATCATATAGGTGACCATGAGCTTCTGGCAGTTGAAAAAGCCTTTTAGGAATAGAGACATTGGTTGAACGGGATTAGACATAAAGTAACAGTCTTGACTGATCATAAAAATCTACTGTATTTTGACGCTGCTAAATGCTTATACACTAGACAGGCCCAGTTTCATTTTACTGTGACTTATCTGCCTGGATCTAAGAATGTTAAGGCTTTTTTTTTTTTCTTGTAGCTTTGTTCCATAGTTGAAGGATGAAAATCCTGTCTAGTTTCTTAGTGAAGGGGTGGTGGCGGGTGCTCTGGGGACAGATCTCCGACAGGATGCTCAAGATAATGCATAGGTGGGCTTGCCCTTGAAAAAACTTTATTTACCTGTACCGCCCCTAGCAGCGGTCGAACCTCTCGGATCTGGGTGTCGGTACTCGTGGCTCAAGGGTCTCCGGACCTGGGGGCTCAGGGTCACTCTTAAATATAAAAGGGGGTTATGTACAGGGGATGTATAGTTCGGGACGCCACCTGTGGTGTGCGATAATAGGGAGTACTACCGCTGCCGTTGGGAGTACCCAAGGTGATGGAGTGGGGCAGCCAGATGATGTTACACCCCCACGGGTAGGGAAGGCCCCGGGACTCTGGATGGCTGGGATGGATTGCAGGGGAGCACAGGATCGCTGGTTGCAGAGGTTAATCAGGTACTCACTCAGGAAGAAATCAGACGCTGACAACGTTGTAAACCAAGTCTCTGGGTGCTGCTGCCCTCTTGGGGGAGCTCGTCCGGGTCCCATTCCCCTGCAGTACTGCCTGGTTGTCCAGATCGTACCTCTGTGCACAGTAATTTAGTAGTGTCCAAATGGCCCGTAAGCTTGCAGCTGTCCGGGCCTCGCTCCCTGCTATGGGTAGCTGAGGAGCTTGCTTTCAGGGGCTCACGCTTGGGATTTCAGTGGGTTGCTTTACTTGGGAAGCCCTATCCTCCTCGTTGCGCTAGTGCCCCCGATCTCTGAGCTTTGTGTGGACAGTCCATAAAGGCCCTATCCTCCTCAGGTTAATTGCTGGGTTGCTTGAAGCCTCTCCCCGATCTAGGGTCCAGTACTCCTACATGCATTCGGACCCATCCCGGCTATTGTACTGCAGCTTTCGACCGTCCTCCTAGACTCAGCCAGGCACCCTGTCCCAATATCCCGCGACCAGGTCTCCGACTCTCCGGGTCCAGACCACCATCTGCAACCTAGCTCCAACTCCCAGCTTCCTCAAGCTCCTCACAACTCAAGGGCTACCACAGACGTCCTCTCATTTTGCTCCCCTGGAACCAACTCCCTTGTCACCTCCCACCTCCCTGCCTGATTCCTAGGTGGGACGTCCTATTTCAGCTTAGCAGCCCACTGGTGTGCCTGACAGGGAGTGGTGTGAGGTGTAACTAGGATTTGTGTATGCTGATGGAGGCAGTACTGCAAGGTGGGACCCAGAACCATGGGGGTTGAGTCCTTCACTAGGAGATAAAGAGCGTGCAGTATCCTGTGACGACCTGACTAGTCCAGGGGCGTCACATACCATCCTCTCTACTCAGAGATCTTCTGAATTAAGTTGTTTGTCTGGGTATCCAAATTCATCTGGAGATGTCTTTCCAGGTCCTTTTGGTTGCAGAATGCTCATAAGTATGTTGATGAGCATGTCCATAAATGCAGAATTTGTGCAAGGGCTATCTCTTGCCTAACGAGGTCCCATCACAGCCTTGTGCCTACTTGTCGATGGACTTCATCACTGATATGTCTAATTCTGGTAATATCATTTTGTGGGTGGTGGACCGTTTCAGCAAGCCGCTTCATTTGATTCTACTTCAAAAGTTTCCCATGGCCAAGCGTTTAGCTACGATGTTCATCTTTCATATCGGTAAATTACATGGTGTTCCCAAGAACATTATTTCCGATAAAGGGGCTTAGTTTTTTGGCATAGTTTTTACTTCACACTTGTTATTAACCCCCTTCACCCCCGGGTGATTTTCCGTTTTCGTTTTTTGCTCCCCTTCTTCCGAGAGCCGTAACATTTTTAATTTTCCATTAATCTTGCCATATGAGAGTTTATTTTTTGCAGGACAAGTTGTACTTTTGAATGAAACCATTAATTTTACCATATAGTGTGCTGAAAATGGAAAAAAAATCCAAGTGCGATGAAATTGCAAAAAAAGTGCAAGTGCACAATGGTTTTTGGGAGATTTTATTCACCATGCTCACTATATGGTAAAACTAATTTGTCAGTATTGTGCCTCAGGTCAGTATGAGTTTGTAGATACCAAACATGTATACTTTTACTTTAATCTAATTTTATTAAATAAAATTCAGAAGTTTTTCCAAAAAATATTTTGCGGTTGTGGCGCCATTTTCCGCGACCCATAGCGTTCTCATTTTTCTGGATCTGGAGCTCAGTGCTTGCCTATTCTTTGCATCCTGAGTTGTTGTTTTTAATTATATAATTTTTGTGCAGATTCTACTTTTTGATCGCCTCTTATTGCATTTTTAAAAAAAATTACAGTGAACAAAAACCTTAATTTTGTTAGTGTTTGGAATTTTTTTTATTACCACTCCGTGTACCGATCAGATTTATTGATTTTATATTTTGCTAGATCGGCCATTTCTGAATGCAGTGATACCAAATATGTGTATATGTTTTAATTTTTTACCTGTTTTATTTTCAATGGGGCGAATGGGAGGTGATTAGAACTTTTATTTTTTTTTATTTTTTCATATTTTTAAAAACTTTTTTTTTACATTCATGATCGCGTCACGGATCCGCTGATGGTAGCGGGGAACAGCATGATCCCCACCTCGGCCATTTAAATCACGCTGTCACATTTTGACAGCGCGATCTAAGTGGCAAGCAGGCACAGGTGGGTCGCGGATCCACCCGTACCTGATAGTCCTACATGTCTGCTGTTCAAATCAACAGACGTGCGGAGATCACCACTGGCTCACCACAGCAGCCAAGAGTAATTACCCCGACATGACCAATGACATACCAGTTCGTTATTGGTCGGGAATGGATTAAACTGTCATATACATTTTAAAGTGGCATCTAAGAAAATTGCAGGCAGACTCGGGCGTCGACCTGCTGTGTGCTCAGTCATAATCAGACTAACAAGAGTTAACCTCTATTAGCCTGCTTGTTAGGCTCCTTTGATCACATGTTGTGAAAAAGCCAATAACATTTGCTCCTCTCATATTTAGGCTGGATGAAATCTTCTACCTTTGCCAGCTATAGGTTATACTGTGTTGGCCTGTGTGTTCTGGTGTCACAGACTATCCGGAAAGTTATTTTTTGCCTGCAGTGGGGTTTACCTGTTGTCTGTTGTGTACTCTCTGCTCTTGGTTTCCTTTTGATCTTTTATCTTATACCTCTGTGAGCGCTTACTGTGTAACAGAGTTTTGGTTTCCCCTGTTTGTCTATTTTTGTGAGTTTAATCTCACTCCTATCCAGGTCTATCTTGGGGGAAGGGGAGGGTTGGTATCAGATCAGGGCAGCTCAGGTACAGGGTCAGGAAGGAGACTCAGGCATCCTCACCTTTAGGGGTATCCCTGAGACTAGGATAGCATAAGGATCCCTAGCCTCAGTGACAGTTTAGAAGCCCCAGTTTCTGCTATTCCCATAGTCTTCATGACATAAAGCGTGGTGAGGTGAATGTTGTGGAACGAACTTGAGCCTATTGAACTAAGCTTAAAAAAAGCTCTGGGGGCAGATTCTCAGGGAGATTTATATTCTGCCAAGAGATCTTTACAGTTCATTACATGATAATAAAAACATAGATTTCTCTGAAATTAGACATTGCAGATATCAAGGTCTCATTTATTCAACTTCCTAAGATCTATATGCACATATAGGTGGCTTGGGAGGGTAATTCCTACTGACAGATTCCCTTTAATCAGTATATACATGCTTTCTACTTGGATATTTAATAAAAACCAATCCACTTTTACTTGGATGTGTCATTTTCTTACATAGTATTTTTTTGCTCTTGTCGGCTTTCAAGAATGTTGTAGAAAAATACATATTATAGGTTAGGATCACCTCTCAGAAGTAAATATGCAATTACTACAGCTGAGTACACTGCAGAGGATGCATGGCGCTATAAAGCCATCAGGTGCCTGAGACCTAAGATGTACTTGAACGGCTTTTCAGAACAGCAAACTACAGAATTTGATTTTTTTTGGATAATTTACCATGTACAGTGGAACCTTGGATTACGAGCATAATTTGTTCCAGGAGCGTGCTCTGAAAACAAGTTACTCTTAAATCAAAGTGAATTTTCCCATAGGAAATAATTGAAACGCAGACAATTTGTTCCACAACCCAAAAATATTTACTGTATTTATACAAACTTATTACAGTAATACAAAATAATGTGCTGTATTCATAGATAATTATTACAGTACACTAATACAAAATATTGTACAGTAAAAAATATATAAAGCAATTTAAACTGCCCTTTAGCTTACAATAAAATTGTTGGTGTGCAAGAGGTACAGTAAAAGCAATGTGCTGTACTGGTTAGCAGAAAGAAATGAACAATACTATATCCACAAATGCAAATTGATAGAGATGCTGTATAGTATATACGCAGGGCTGGATTATAGGCGAGGCAGGCGGGGCTCCAGCCCCGGAGCCCCCACCACAAGAGCTTCTGAGGGGGCCCCCACCACCATCTGTGTGGCCGCCATCTAATTAACGGCACAGTGGTTCATGACTGCACTGTACCTTTAAAGAATTTCAATCCCGGCCGTCACTGTGCTGCAGACACGCCCACTGCACGCTGTGTGGGCTGCATCTGCAACGATGACATCACCGTGCGCCTGCTAATGCTTATTCCTGCCGAAGAGGAACTTGTGGGAGGACCGAAGGCCTCAGTGGATCATGGTGAGTATGACGTCATCCATCATAGTGCCGGGCAGGAGGCTGCAGTGAGGAGGCAGCAGGACGGGATTCCATAGTGTCAGCGGCCGCTCTGCCGGGGATCAGTGTGAGTTATTGCAGTAGTCTGAACTGCTGCAGATCAGGTCGGGCTGTCAGTGCTGGGTCATCGGCACCAGCCTCATCCCTCCCCTGCAATAACTCACACTGAGCCCCAGCGGAGTGCACAGACATCACTACACAGATCCTGCACTGATCACATCTGAGCCTGTAGCACAGATTATACTATATGGCCCATATTACGTATAGAATATGTGAGGTCCTGTAGGTCCAGGTGTGATCAGTGCAGGACATTGTATATTTGTGTACATGGTATACCACATCCAGTGTACAGAGTAGTGTGATATACTGTGTACACACATCAGATGGTATATAATAATGTGTATATTGTATAACATTTGGTGTCTGTATCACATTAATCCCGGTCAAATGCCAGGGCCCTGGGCTGCCGGGGGGGGCACTCGCGGCAACAGGGGTGGCATACCGCTAGTCAGGGGGGCTCGGTGCCCGCGCTGTCACTGGCCTCCCCCTGCTGAGGATTGCACTTTCAATTGTATCGGCATTGCAGTTGCTGATACAATTGAGAGCAATGATGAGATGGAGCTGCGAGCGCTCTCTCTCTTCATTCTCACCGCTGTGTCTGTCGGCACTCTGACAGCTCTGCAGCAAAGTGCGGTGACGTCATCACTGCGCGCCTGCTGAGAGGTCAGAGCGAGCGACAGCAATGGATGCACTGAGGAGACCGGATCAGCGGGGGAATGAGGAGAAGTGAATATGTACAATCACTGTGACCAGACGACCATGGGGGTGAATTAAATGATATAGCGGCTGTATACTACATGAGGATGCCTAATGCTATCTGGCTCTGCACTGTGCTATATATGTGCTGTATACTACATGATTATGCCTAATGCTATTTGGATCTGCATTGTGCTATATAAGTGCTGTATACTACATGAGGATACCTAATGCTATTTGGATCTACATTGTGCTATATGCGGGCTGTATACTACATGAAGGTGCCTAATGCTATTTGGCTCTCCACTGTGCTATATAGGGGCTGTGTACTATGTGAGGATGCCTAATGCTATCTGGGTCTGCACTGTGCTATATAGGGGCTGTGTACTACGTGAGGATGCCTAATGCTATCTGGGTCTGCATTGTGCTATGTAGAGGCTGTATACTACATGAGGATGCCTAATGCTATCTGGCTCTGCACTGTGCTATATAGAGGCTGTATACTACATGAGGATGCCAAATGCTATCTGTGTCTGCACTGTGCTATATAGGGGCTGTGTACTACATGAGGGTACCTAATGCTATATGGGTCTGAATTGTGCCATCTGAGGGCTGCATAGTGCCATCTGGGGGCTGCATAGTGCCATCTGGGGGCTGCATAGTGCCATATGGGGGCTGCATAATGCCATATGGGGGCTGCATAATGCCATAATAGGGTTGCATAATGCTATAATGGGGCTGCATAATGCTACATGGGTGCTACATAATACTATATGGAGGACTATGGGAGCTTCATAACACCATATGGAGGAATATGGGGGCTGCATACTATGATACCCCCACAGTTGTATGCCCCCCCACCCCAGTGCTGTATACCCCCCAGAGCTGTATGTTCCCCCCCACCCCAGAGCTGCATACCCCAAGAGCTGCATGTCACCCCCCACTTCAGAGCTGTTTGTCCCCCCACCTCAGAGCCACTGCCCCCCTCTAGAGCTGTATACCCCCCATTGCTGTATACCCCTTTCCTCAGTAATATGTATGCCCCCTAGTAATATGTATGTCCCCAACCTCTCTTGTGATGTATATACAGCAGTGTTAGTGTGCTCTATGTGTAGCCATGTCTGTTAGTGACGGCCACCAATCAGTGTGGCACAGACACATGCCCAGGAGGAGCTGGATGGAGACAAGCGGGGAGGTGAATGAGATTGTTGCCGGCTTCCCAATATTAAAACTATATAGAAAAATGTGTCTGTGTGCGCATGTATGATGTGTATCTATGTATGTCAGTGTATATGACTGTGTCTAGATTTATGTCTATTTTTATGTGTTTTTGTGAATTTCTCTTTAAATATATGTGTACGTATGCCTGTATGTGTATGTATCTGTGCATGTCTATGTGTGGCTGGGGCCCACTGAGACTATTTCGCCCAGGGTCCAGAAAAACCTGGAGCCGGCCCTGCACGTACCAGTCATGTATTCTCCTGTTCACTGTACGCGGGTGTACCTTTGGGGGGCAAGCAGCATATTTGCTTCTGCACAGCAATCGGGGGGCACCATTGGAAAGTGTGAGGCAGCAGTATGGTGGAAGAAAATTGTAAGTGGACAGTATTGGGAAATAAAAATGTGAGGGGCATAGTATAGAGCCTGGGTAGTGGGGGGGGGGATAATCAGTATGGGGAAGGGGCAGTATGGTGGCCAGTGTGAGGGCACAGTATGCTGAGGAGGGGGAATGTGAGACTGAGGTGCAGTATAGAGAAGGGGCAGCAAGGTGGCCAGTGTGAGGGCACAGTATGCTGAGGAGGGGAAATGGGAGACTGAGGTGCAGTATAGTGACTGGATAGTCAAGGAGACAGGCAGTATAGAGAAGGGGCAGCATGGTCGCCAGTGTGAGGGCACAGTATGGAGGGCACAGTATGCTGAGGAGGGGGAATGTGAGACTGAGGTGCAGTATAGAGAAGGGGCAGCATGGTGGTCAGTGTGTCGACACTGTATGCTGAGAAGGGTGAATGTGAGACTGATGTGCAGTATAGAGAAGGGGCAGCATGGTGGCCACTGTTAGGGCACAGTATGGAGGGCACAGTATGCTGAGGAGGGGACATGTGAGTCTGAGGTGCAGTATAGTGATTTTGGTACTGAGGGAGAGGGCAGTATAGGGAGGGGATAGCATGGGGAACAGTGTGAGGATACAGCTCAGGAGGGGGAGTGTGGGGAGGGGGCACAGTATAGACATTTGGAAGCACAGAATAGTGAGGACTCAATGTAGAGGACGGTGTGAAGAGGGGGCCCAGTACTGAAAGAAGAGGCCATGTACCATCAGAGGGACATTGTGTGGGTCATTTTCTGCAGGGAGCACAGTGAGGGACAATTATTTATTCAAACACCCAGCGTAGGTCATATATTTATATTTAGGAGCAGTGGCGTAACTACCGCGGTCGCAGCGGTCGCGATCGCGACCGGGCCCGGGAGGTTAGGGGCCCGGCGGCCGCCAGGCAGATCAGCAGCCAGCTCCTGTCAGTGTGAGAGGAGCTGCGCTGATCTGTCACAGACCTCGCGGCCGCTATTTGACCCGCTGCCGCCGCCGACACCGGGCCCCCCTGTCTGATGTCAGCGGCGGCACCGGGGCCCCCTACCTGGTGTCAGCGGCTGCGGCGTCTCCCCCGTCACTGCGCACAGTAATGATGAAGCATAGCGCGGCCGGTGCCGCGCTATGCATCACCATTCTCCCCCTGTGCGATGACGTCACTCCCGAGCGACTGCTGTGCTGAGTGCACAGAGTGCAGGACAGGAGGACGCCGACCGCAGCACCGGGAGAACGAGCAGCGGGGAGGACAGCAGAGGTGGAAGGAAGAGAGAAGGTGAGTACTTGTTTTTTTTTTTAATATAAGTGAGTAAACGGTGGCCAGAGGCTTGGGAAGGCAGTTCTGGGGAAGCTGCATTATTGTACATGGAAGCCTGGAGAGGCTGCTTTATACATGGAGGTCTGAGGAGGCTGCATTATATGTGGAGGTCTGGGGTAGCTGCATTATTATACATGGAGGCCTGGAGAGGCTGCTTTATACATGGAGGTCTGAGGAGGCTGCATTATATATGGAGGCCTGGAGAGGCTGCTTTATACATGGAGGTGTGAGGAGGCTGCATTATATATGGAGGCCTGGAGAGGCTGCTTTATACATGGAGGCCTGTAGAGGCTGCTTTATACATGGAGGTCTGGGGAGGCTGCATTATATATGGAGGTCTGGGGTGGCTGCATAATTATACATGGAGGCCTGGAGATACTGCATTATACATGGAGGCCTGAGGAGGCTGGGTGCATTGTTATACATGGAGGCCTGGAGAGGCTGGCTGCTATATTATACATGGAGGCCTGAGGAGGCTGGGTGCATTGTTATACATGGAGGTGGTCTGGAGAGACTGGATGCTATATTATACATGGAGGCCTGGGGAGGCTGGGTGCATTGTTATAGATGGAGGCCTGGAGAAGCTGGCTGCTACATTATACATGGAGGCCTGAGGAGGCTGGCTGCATTATTATACATGGAGGCCTGGAGAGGCTGGCTGCATTATTATATATGGAGGTCTGGGAGGGCTGCATAATACAAAATGAAGGACACCTTATACATGGAATATAGGGGTGCCTTATGCATGGAGGGGTATGGGGCTGCATAATGCAATATGAAGTTTTATGGGGTTGCGTTATAATACATATAGGACTATGGGGGCTACATTATAATATATGGAGGACTATGGAGGCTACCTTATACATGGACTATAGGGGTGCATTATAAAACATTGGGGACTATGTGGTGCAGTATAATATATAATATATGGTGCATTCTAATATATGGAGAGCTATGGGGTGAATTATAATATATGGAGAACTATGGGGTGAATTATAATATATGGAGAACTATGAGAAATTCATTATAATAATTGGAGGGCTACTTTATACAAGGAGGACTATAGGGCTGCATTAAAATATATGGAGGCCTATGTGGTGCAGTATAATACATGGAGAACTATGGGGTGAAATATAATACATAGAGAACTATGAGAAATTCAAGATAATAATTGAAGGGCTACTTTATACATGGAGGATTATGGCGGTGCATTATAATATATGGAGGACTATGTGGTGCAGTATTATATATTGAGTACTATGGGGTGAATTATAATGCATGGAGAACTATGGGAAATGCATTATAATACATGGAGGACTATGGAAGTGTATTCTAATATATGAAGGGTTATGTGGGACCCTTTATACTATTTGGAAGGCTATGTGGGTGCCATTATTGTATTTGGAGAACTATATACAAGAGAGGACAAAGATACAAGCAGGGGATGGGAACGTTTTGTGCTAAGGGAAAAAGGCTCTTTTCCCTCAGCACCCAGCTTTCCCATGCTCTGCTATACATCTTCTCTCAGCACCCAGCTTTCCCATGCTCTGCTATACATCATGTCTCAGCACCCAGCTTTCCCATGCTCTGATATGGGAAAGCTGGGTGCTGAGGGAAAGATGTATAGCAGAGCATGGGGAAGCAGTGTGCCGAGGACAAGGTGGATATCAGAACATAGGAAAGCTGGGTGCTGATAGAGGGATTTCAGATCATGGGAAATCTGGGTGCTGTGGGTAAGAGCCAAGTGTCAGCATCATTATCCTGTACCCCGAGTGTAAGTGTCATTATCCTGTACCCTAAATGTCGATGTACGTGGAGGGGGGGCCCAGGTCTGAACTTTGCACCGGGGCCCATCAAACTCTAGTTACGCCCCTGTTTAGGAGCATTATAATCATTCTGCTATTTATTTTTAAGGGCATAATGTTAAGATGTGCTGCAGAAGACCCGGCAGGTCTGCAGAGAGGAGCTGTGGAAGTGAAAAGTCATCATGACATCTGGACAAGAGGGAGAAGAAAGAATAAGATGACTCCGATCAGAGAAGATGTCACCTACAAGGTACCTGGATATAAATGTAAATTTGTGATACTCAATAACAACTCCCAGTTTTTCTTACAATTATTAAGGACATATTGGGAGTTGTTAGCTCATGTTATACAACTGTATATGTGGATATGACATTACAATATATTGCTGTAGTAAACTTGGTGCTTTAGTGATATATTGGTGGTTCTGGTGATATATTTCTTTACTGATGAGGGTGCTAGCCATGTATTACTGTACTGCTGATGGTTCTGGTGATGTATTTATATACCTTTTTAATTGGTTCTGATCCTGTACACATGTAGGAAGCCATAATTTGTAAAATTTCATGACCACAAGGGTTTCTACATTAATATTTATGTTAATAGCATTAAAGGGGTTGTCCAGGTTTGTGATGAAAGTCTCTGTGACAGCAGACTTCTAAATCCTCAGTGTGCACACTGTCAGGACTCTCAGATGCCAGCAGTGAGAACTTGAAGGCACTAACAACAAGTATAATCACAATTCACTTATATTGAGTGTGGCTGCACACGTCTAATTTGAATGTGGCCAAAAGTAGACAAATCGCATACTTGCGGTCCTCTGACTACTTGCTCATGGCATGGGAAGATCATGACAGCGTGCAGTCCGCAAGCTGTGAGAATTCAGAAGTCTGCACTCATATAGAATAACTACACATTTTCATTGTGGACATGGACAACCCTTTTAATAATAAAATTAAGCCCTGTAGCATGCCCAATCCTAACAACCTGTAATATACTCAATGTAAGGATTCAACTTTTTTCATACTTCCAGTCACAATTAGCTTCTCTTCCTGCTTCTCTTTATGGGCTGTAGTATTTTACTGAACATTGAGAGAATTAGGAAGAGCAGCTCATCGGCACTTGGCAAGTGTGAAAATAGCATATGAGTGGTCACATGACGACTACTAAAACCGCATAAGCCGTGTACAGGAGGGGGCGCCAAACTGAACGATCCACCTCTGATACTGTATATGGTATACTGTGTACAGACATCAGCTGTTATGTACTACTCCAGAGATAATACAGTAGAGAGCACATTGGTATTTTTAGGAAACATTGCTACCAGTGAAAACTTTCCCTTTCTGCAATTTTACTATTCTTTGGCTGTCTTAACATTGGGATCAATAAAAAAAAGTGAGTAACTCTACTTTCTGTGTATAAGTGATGGCTGTGAGTTATCCTGGACTGTATCTGTATTGTACTGTGTGTATAAGTGACGGCTGTGAGTGATCCTGGACTGTATCTGTATTGTAGTACTGTAAATCTGAATGTGGCAGAACAGGATAAGATACATGTTCATTGGATTTATATCTAAATGCTACAGTTCGCGCTCTACTGTTATGGCTAAAAATGTTAACGTTATTGGGCCGCCACCAGATTTTCTGCCCAGGGGCCCCAACCAACCTTAATCTGGCCCTGTATATACGTATATACTGTACTGTACAATGGTATACTGTATACAGTACATACAGTACAGACCAAAAGTTTGGACACAGCTTCTCATTCAAAGAGTTTCCTTTATTTTCATGACTCTAAAAATTGTAGATTCACATTGAAGGCATTGAAACTATGAATTAAAACAGGTGGAATGAAATACTTAAAAAGTGTGAAACAACTGAAAATATGTCTTATATTGTAGGTTCTTCAAAGTAGCCACCTTTTGCTTTGATTACTGCTTTGCACACTCTTGGCATTCTCTTGATGAGCTTCAAGAGGTAGTCACCGTAAATGGTCTTCCAACAGTCTTGATGGAGTTCCCAAAGTTGTTTAGCACTTGTTGGCCCTTTTGCCTTCACTCTGTGGTCCAGCTCACTCCAAACCATCTCAATTGGGTTCAGGTCTGGTGACTGTGGAGACCAGATCATCTGGCGTAGCACCCCATCACTCTCCTTAGTCAAAAAGCACAGCCTGGAGGTGTGTTTGGGGTCATTGTCCTGTTGAAAAATATATGATGGTCCATCTAAACGCAAACCAGCTGGAATAGCACGCCGCTGCAAGATGCTGTGGTAGGCATGCTGGTTCTGTATGCCTTCAATTTTGAATAAATCCCCAACAATGTCACCAGCAAAGCACCCCCACACCATCACACCTCTTCCTCCATGCTTCATGGTGGGAACCAGGCATGTAGAGTCCATCCGTTCACCTTTTCTACCAAGACACGGTGGTTGGATGCAAAGATCTCAAATTTGTACTCATCAGACCAAAGCACAGATTTCCACTGGTCTAATGTCCATTCCTTTTGTTCTTTAGGCAAAAAAAGTCTCTTCTGCTTCTTGCTTGTCTTAGCAGTGGTTTCCTAGCAGCTATTTTACCATGAAGGCCTGCTGCACAAAGTCTCCTCTTAACAGTTGTTCTAGAGATGAGAAGGTGTGTCCAAACTTTTGGTCTGTACTATATGTACAGAAAGTTACCACCACAGCGTGTCAGAGCGTGGTGAAAGGACAGAACCGGAAGTGTGCACGGTGAGTGTTTGCTCATTTTGCAAAGCATTGCTCTTAAACCAAGTTACAAATTTGTAAAAAGCTTTGCTTGTCTTGCAAAACGCTCTCAAACCAAGTTATTCTTAATCCAAGGTTCCACTATATATCCAATTTAAAGCTTGTGTTGTAGCTAACGGAGACGTTGTGTTCCCATTTGGACCATGGCATGAAGAGTATTAAAAAGACCCCTATGTCGGAAGAAGCCATGGCTACCAAGGATGATACTCTCATCTGACATAGGTATGTTGAATTATCTTTATATTCTTATTTAACCATATTTTTAGTTTTGAAACACGCTGAATGCAGTGATTGCCTGTAACTTTTGAGTCATGACAGATCATGATATTCTTTGATAATATCAGTAATACTCATATTTTGGAGGCTTATCCATTTTCTTTGAACATGTTTCTACATGACCCTAATGGTGGGCAGTAGTCATTTACTTGCAGATGTAACATGTCTAATAAATCTAGTAGCGCTGATCAAGCAATGTGATGTGGTAAAGCGATCATCCTAGCTATTCGCCATCTTACTACACCAGCATTTCATGATCTCAGCCTTGGAACAGACAGCTTTCTCCCTCAGGCATGTCTCGCATGTCTCATAAGTAGGGATAAGTGATATTTTCATGGAGCAGCTGGGTACTGCGCTTTCAATTAGCAATAAAGTGACCGCAAAGCAATCCGATCTTTTACAAAGTGAGATTGGGGACCAGCTTCAACAAAGGAAAAGGGAGGGGAAAAAGAACATTACCCTCAAGGGTCAAATGGTTGAAGGTGTTCTTGTCTTACTGTGTGACTCATACATTGTTGCCTCACTTTTAGTTTCTGTCTGCATATCAATGCAATCATTTACCTTTGTAGTTTGGATCCAGTGCCTAGATCAGGTATTAGATTCCTATATATATTCAACTTCACAGGGGATTCATAGGGTTTCAATAATTACAGGTGGAAGAAATACTCAAATTCCCATACAAACTTGGAGCCGATAGTGAGATAGCCTCTGTAGCATTAATAAAAAGGTATTCCTACATAATATGCCTTAATACAATGATCAGTGGGGTCTTACCTCTGCAAATTCACTGTTCCCAAAAGCAAAGGTGTGTGCATCAAAGTCTGTTTTTCTGCTGAGCAGCACCCCTGAAGACCCAAGTCAGGAAACTTCTGATTTATTTTGGGGTTCAGAATGGAATCAGAATTGAGCACCCAGCAAATTTTTGAAAAAAGTCTATATGGTTAGAGAAAAAAAAACATATATGCAAGCAAAGTCTGTGAAAAGTAACAGCATGTTCACACCTTCCAGAATTGGGGAATATTTTCCCAGTCTTTCATAATCCCATTTACGATTTGTAGGAGTGTTTTATTAGGTACCATTATATCTAAACAAAAAAATCATTCTGTTGCAAGCTACTCCAACCATCATGATCAAGCTATGATTATATTTTTATATTCAAGTACTAATAGTGTCATGTGTAGTAACATGGAGTATAAATAAACAGGATGTAGACAATATGTTGTGATTTATGGAACTGCCGGAAAAAGCAAACTACAGCTCTTGGCTTGGATATTCGGCATAGACTATGAGTGGAGTTGTGCATGTAATCCTCCCCTTCCGGTCATCATGGGGTTCTGCAGAGCTCTGTTCTCTGGATCTAGAGCCCCATAATCAAGATCTCTGGGGATCAGTAAAAGCACTGAATTTTCCTCTTTCCTATGGATGGACGATAGCTTTAGCGTCTGGGAGTATCCCATTATCTCGACTATAAATTAATATATCTAAGACTCTGTTCATATTGTGAGCCTATTTTGGAGTTAATATGTGGGGAGGACTTTTGACATACTTCTGTTGGAATATTGCAGCGCATTTCATTATATAGGGGGATACATGGCTTCCTTAGACCCCCCTCTCTATAACAACACTGCCATCACAGAATAGCTATCTAACCCATTTCTCTCTAAAGTGCGGGACTTCGAAGAGCCAGGAATCAGAATCTCTGACATCCTGGCAGACTATATATAGTCTGTTTTATACAACCCCTGGCAAAAATTATGGACTCACCTGGCTCTGAGGATGCTCATTCAGTTGTTTACTTTTGTTTATAAAAAAAAGCAGATCACAGACATGGCACAAAACTAAAGTCATTTCAAATGTGAACTTTCTGGCTTTAAGAAACACTAAAAAAAAACATGAAAACATAATGTGCTAGCCAGTAACAGTTACTTTGCAAGACCAAACAGAGGGAAAAATTATGGAATCACTCAATTATGAGGAAAAAAATTATGGAATCACCCTGTAAATTTTCATTCCCAAAACTAACACCTGCATCAAATAAGATCTGATTGTTAGTCTGCATCTAAAAAGGAGTGATCACACCTTGGAGATCTGTTGCACCAAGTGGACTGACATGAATGATGGCTCCAACATGAGAGATGTCAATTGAAACAAAGGAGAGGATTATCAAACTCTTAAAAGAGGGTAAATCATCACGCAATGTTGCAAAAGATGTTGGTTGTTCACAGTCAGCTGTGTCTAGAATCTGGACCAAATACAAACAACATGGGAAGTTTGTTAAAGGCAAATATACTGGTAGACCAAGGAAGACATCAAAGAGTCAAGACAGGAAACTTAAAGCAATATGTCTCCAAAACACGAAATGCACAACAAAACAAATGAGGAATGAATGGGAGGAAACTGGAGTCAATGTCTGTGACCGAACTGTAAGAAACTGCCTAAAGGAAATAGGATTTACATACAGAAAAGCTAAACAATAAAAAGATGACTGCCTGAAGAGAACATGTAAATTTCCACAGTCATTGATGATATGGGGCTGCAGATAAAGGCACTGGGGAGATGGCTGTCATTACATCTTCAATAAATGCCCAAGTTTACATTAAAATTTTGGACATTTTTCTTATCCAATCAATTGAAAGGATGTTTGGGGATGATAAAATCATTTATCAAGATGATAATGCATCCTTTCATAGAGCAAAAACTATGAAAACATTCCTTCAAAGGAGACACATAAGGTCAAGGGCCTGCAATAGTTCTCAATCCAATTGAAAAATCTTTGGTGGAAGTTGAATTTAATGGACCATGACAAGGCTCCAGCCTGCAAAGCAGATCTGGCAACAGCAATCAGAGAAAGTTGGAGCCAGATTGATGAAGAGTACTGTTTGTCACTCATTAAGTCCATGCCTCAGAGACTGCAAGCTGTTACAAAAGCCAGAGGTGGTGCAACAAAATACTAGTGATGTATTGGAGTGTTCTTTTGTTTGTTTGTTTTTCATGAGTCCATATTTTTTTCCTCATAGTTGAGTGATTCCATATTTTTCCCCCTGTTTGGTCTTGAAAAGTAACCGTTACTGGCTAGCACATTATGTTTTCATAATTTTTGTAGTGTTTCTTAAAGCCAGAAAGTTGACATTTGAAATGACTTTAGATTTGTGCCATGTCTGTGATCTGCTTTTTTTAAACAAAAGTAAACAACTGAATGAACATCCTCAGAGCCAGGTGATTCCGTAATTTTTGCCAGGGGTTGTATACAGTAGTTCACAAAAAGTGAGTATACCCCTTATATTTTTGTACAAAAAAAAATATATATTTTCATGGGACAACACTTTAGATATAAAACGTTGATACAATGTAAAGTAATCAGTGTTCAACAATTTTGGTTGGTTCATTTTTGGCCCCTCCACACGTCCATGATTCCAGTACATATGACGTCTGTTTTCATACGTTCTGGAGATATGGACATACTCAGACCCATTAAAATCAATGGATCTGTGCACACATCCCTGTTTTCTCACGGATATATGTCCATGTGGAGCACACGCGTGTCCTTGTGCTCCACACAGTGACATGTCCGTTTTTCTACAGCAGCACTGATATCACACGAACCACTGATGTGCTCCGTGTGATAGCAGTGTGACACGTATCGGAGAAAACACATGTCTTTGAAATAAAATTATTTTCTATACTCACCTGTCTCCAGCACTGCTATCTTCAGCGCTGCTGTCACTTGCTTTGGCCTGCTCATTATGCTCATGAATATTCACTGTACTGTGGACCCAGAAGCAGCAGCACTGGAGACATGAGCACTATGCACATGTGAATATAGAACTTCCTGCTGTCCATGTGCTATCACAGAGTACACGGAGAGCATACTAACAGCACACGGTAAACACACACACGGTACACACACACAAATATGCACCCACACCACGGACCATGCTTTTTATCACAGATGTGTGAAAGGGGCCTTTTTGTGTTGCTCCAATACACATAAAGGAAATAAATATGTGTATAACAAAACACGTGAATTGCAATAATCTTCTAGAAGAAATACTTCATTTTCTGCAACAATTTCAAGGGGGCCAACATTTTCAGCCATGACTGTATATGTCCAATTGAGGCCTGTGATGCAAGACTTCTATGTTTAAAAAAACCCTCTGATATGGGGAACACTGATTTTCATCGTGTGGAATAGAATAGTGCCCCAACCCAAAGTCAGACTCTAAGCAGACATTTTAATCGTGGTGTAAATGTGACGCCTTGGCCTACAAGGTCGTCACAGGGTATTGTGCAATCTGCCCTTCTGTACAATATCCACCTCCTCCTTGGTTACGGGTCCCTAACCAAAGTGTGGGTGTTGCCAAAGACCCTCTAATCAAAATCCTAGGAACACTCTGCACCACACCCACCAGACATACCAATGGATGGCCTGAGTGGAATAGGGTCGCCCACTTGGGGGGTTGGTTAAGGGGAGGTCAGGAGTGTCAGGAGCAGTTCAGTTGAAGTTGGAGGTGAAAGTGAGAGGAGGTCAGGAGCTGGGCTCCTTGGAACTACTAGGTAACAGAGAAAGGTAGAGACGGGTTTCCATATGCCGCGCCAATGATCACCATTCAGAGGATCAGATTAATGTATCTTTATTTTTGCACAGGTCTACGCATTTCAGGAGCTCAGCTCCCTTCCTCAGTACCGTCAGGCACAATACAACATCAAATCTACCGTAGTAGATACAGACATACAATAAATACCCATGATGACGTCAAAGAAACACCCCTTTTTAAAAAAACGGGCGGGAAAGGGTGCACTGTGATACAGATATGATGCAATATATGTAACTTCATAATAAACGAGCAAAACACAAATATTTTTATCACTGATCTCATAGCAATGTTATCTGAATATAATAAAATTTGTGAAAATTGAATAAACCATCAATACACCGGTTTTCATGAATGTGCCACAAAAAAAATATATATATAAATTTTTTTTTGTGGCACATTCATGAAAACTCATGTGTTGATGGTTTATTCAATTTTCACAAATCTAGGACTTTCCACAAATACGGTCCAAGAAAACCCAAGCGTGAACTCTGAGAGCAAGCTCCCTCAGTTAGCCATACTGTGGAGCGGGATCCGACTAGTTTCAGGCTACAGGGACTAACCAGAGAGAAACAAGGTGCCAAGGGAAAGGTCACAGATCAACAGGCAACACCAACGGAAACGGGACCCAGGCATGCTCCCCCTCAGCGGCAGCGGTGTCCACAACTTTGGTTTACTACAGTTGTCGGTGTCAGCATTATTGGACTGAGTGAGTATGCAAGTGACCATTACCTCCCCAATGGCATCTCCCTGTCACCATCACCGAGTCCTGGGGCATTCCCCCCTACCCGTGGAGGGGTTAAACACCTGGCTGCCCACTCCATTGCCACCGGGTACTCCCAGCCGCAGCGGTGGTACTCCACCTTACCACACACCACGGGTGGTGTCACAAACTATTCCATACAATACGCCCTGTAAATACCCCTCTTTTTCTATTCGAGTGGCCGCGAGACCCCCCCCGGGTCCAGATGTCCCTCGAGCGACCACGGATCCGGATCCGAGCAGCCCGGCTGCTGACACGGGGGCAGTACATAAACATAGCCTAATATTGTCGGATTGGAAGAGAAATACTAGAGAATTTCCAGTGCTTCCATTTCCCCTGTATATTTGGTAGAATCTGTGCTGAGGTTGGGTAGTGTCTAATGAGTAAATATCATGCGGCAGCATTCTTGGTAGTTTTAATTACGTAAGTGAGATTAATGCTAATTATATAAATGAAAATTGCATGCTAAGCTCCGCTGTCTGGGAGTCACAAAAATATATTAAACAGGAAAAGTGCTAATTATTTTTCAGGAAATTTCCCCCCTGTTAGTTTCTTCACCTGCTAGAATAATATCACTGCTATCAGACCTGCAAAATAATGCAAAAGCAGAAATGTACCCTGGCTTTATTACCGTCCATTACACCCTAGTATGGTTCAGATGGTAAGGAGGATGGGTACAGGATCGCTATGCAGCTGAACAACTGCCATTTGCTGTCCTCAGTAATCCTCTATACAAACAGCTGAAGGTAAGATGTCAGTATGTGGAGATGTGGGATCAGCAGAAATGTTATTCCATCACATTCTTGGGTGGAGACTGGGATGCAAAGTATACTTGGTAGCAAATGTCTGTAGGTCAGGGGTAAGTACATCTAGAAATAGCACTGGAAGTGTTAAAATAGAATACTACTGGCAGCTAGGGAAGATATATGTAGACTGCAGACTCATGAACAATGGACATTTGGGAACTTATTGACCTTTGACCATGTTTAATGACTATTCCATTTCATAAAACACCGGTGCCATGTTTGTCTTCTGAGAAAACTGGATCAGCTGTTCCAAAAATAGAGTTCAATTATAGGATAAGCTCTGCTCTCTGATGTACTTTGTGATTCAGATCCTCATCATTTTAAGTTTTATAACACCGAGGGCGTATTACAATAAATTCAGTGTACGCAATCCTCCGTGAGCACATCGGAAGAACGTGTGATGTTACACGACCCCTGCAGGTAATAAGACATCCAGAGGAAGTGAGAGAGCAATCACAGCTCTCACTTCCTCCTGATGTCAGTTATGTCCAAAGCAGGGGACAGTGAACCGTCTGCTGATTGGCCACAGGGATCACATGATATGATGTCGCACAAGCCCCAGGAGAGCCAGGAATGGCGCCGGCACCGGAGGTGAGTATAGTTATTATTGTTTTACTTGGGGGAAACAGTGAATGAGAAAGGGTTGTCCAAATAGTGGTCAAACCCTTTAATGTTATTTTAAGAAAAGCATATTGTAGTAATTCTTATAAACTCAGTATTACGCCAACACAGACAGTCCACATGCTCTGAATTGTAATACATCCTCCAGACTCCTAAGGTCAGAGAACTAGCAGAATGGACTCCTAGATGCCTCAGCATTCAGAGCATATGCCATTTGCTGCCTTTCTGTGGATAAGGCGGTTTTCACACATTTGTTAAACAAGGACAGTGCTTGGATCACAATACCCTGACCAACTGTCAGGTCTACTGAATTGAGACAACTGCCCCATAGGCATATATAAAGTCCTTTTTTCACAGATGTGTGAAATTGGTCTAAGGGTTCATTCACACTGGCGTATATTCTCTCATGCAAGAGAATCGGATGCTATATGGCAACGACACTCGGCTCAAACTCTCCTGCGAGCGTGAGCCGAGTGTCATTATACTGAGCTCCGTTCGCTCGCATGTGAGAATCGTATCATTGGTGAGGAGAAGATTGAGAACTTAATTTCTCCCTCTTCTCCATTATCTGTGTTGGTGTATATTGGACTTCACCATCCAAGTGCAGGCCGATGTTTTCCACACCCCCCATAGACTTGTATGGGTGTGCACCATCGAAGATAAGATGCCCCTCGTGGGAAGGCAGCAATTTTTTTAATCTCATGTCAAATTAGCATGAGAAAATAAGCGCTGGCCGGCACTGCCTCATAGTATAACATTGGAGCTAGTGCTTTTTGATAAAACATTGGATAGCCCTCGTCTGTATTATACGCCAGTATGAGCGAACCCTTAAGATGAGGTCAGAGATTCCATCTTTGGTATTCATGCTGACAGATTCCCTTTAATCGGTGCATGTACTGAAAAGTTCTTTTAGAAATAATATGTGTATGTATCTGTATGGCCACCTCTTCAACCTGTGAAAGATGAAACTGTAGAAGAACATGAAAAACGTTTAATATCTCCTTGGCCCCCTTCACATATTCATTTCTTCGGTACGTATGATGTCCGTTTTCACAAGTACCGATGACACGGACACACGTAGACGCATTAAATTCATTGAGTTTGTGCACACATCTGTGTTTTGATTTAGGCTATGTGTCCGTGAGGTGCGCACGCGTGTGTTTGTGCTCCACTCGGCGATATTATCCATTTCCTACCGGCAGCACAGATGTCAGATGGCCAGCACACTGATGTGATCCATGTGACATCAGTGTGACACGTACCAGAGAAAACGCAGGTAACATAAAAATAAAGAATATTTATACTTACCTGTCTCCAGCACTGCTGTCTCTTCATATTCACTGAACTCACAGCGGACCCGGAAGTAACATCAGTGTGGGAGACAGATAAGTATACCAGCTCATGCTGTCCTTATGCTATCCGGATGTCAAAAGGATAGCACAGGAACAGCACACAGAACACACACGAACACACATACACACCTTCATCATGGACTGTACAAGACATTTCTATTTTGCATGGAAGTGTGCAGGAGGCCTTACCCAACTGATTTAGACTAGCCTACAGAATTTCATTGATGGTCCATCTGACAATGGAAACAATATAGTCTTTTTAAAAGGAAAAATAATATATAAAGCAGAGCCATATTTCATCATTCATTTGTCTTGTAAAAAAAAGTTTCTAGTGTTTCTTTTCTCAGGCATTTGCATATAGAAAATCAATGAAATGACAGTATATAGGCTAAAATTGGATTTGTCAATAAATTATGTTTTTCTCTATTATGCAATAATTAAAAGTTAAAGGAGAACAGAGCTTAAAAAACAGTTTATATTTTAACCAACATTGATATCTCCTATGTGCTGTAAAGAAAATGGAGCAGAAAACTTGGGGGCATGCATTAAAGATTATGGACTATTACTACTGTACTTTACTATTCATGCTTGTCCTATTATATTAGATAGAACTAAGAATCAAATTGCTACGACCGAAGGTACAAGAAAAAAAAGCTGCAAACCTTACACTTATGCTAAGGCATGCAAATCCACTTAAGATGCTTTTAACCTAGTTGTGTGGAATGATGAGAATTCCCAGTATGTTCAGGGTTAATAAAACAATTATCAGCAGTCACGGCAGATGTTATGGTGTGAAAGGCTTAATTTATATCCTTAGTGTCTATGATTCATCTAGAAATGGTATTTAGAAGCGTTTATTGCCATGACGACTTTGAAACCTACTCGATTTTATTTCTTAGAATTCGTTTTCATAGAATATGAGAAAAAAATGTGGTGGGTTATTTTTGGAGAATGTTTAAGAATGATGTTATATAAATAAAACTGTGTGTAAATGAATATATATATATATATATATATATACAGTTAGGTCCAGAAATATTTGGACAGTGACACAATTTTCGCGAGTTGGGCTCTGCATGCCACCACATTGGATTTGAAATGAAACCTCTACAACAGAATTCAAGTGCCGATTGTAACGTTTAATTTGAAGGTTTAAACAAAAATATCTGATAGAAATTGTAGGAATTGTACACATTTCTTTACAAACACTCCACATTTTAGGAGGTCAAAAGTAATTGGACAAATAAACCAAACCCAAAAAAAAAATTTTAGTTTCAATATTTTGTTGCGAATCCTTTGGAGGCAATCACTGCCTTAAGTCTGGAAGCCATGGACATCACCAAACGCTGGGTTTCCTCCTTCTTAATGCTTTGCCAGGCCTTTACAGCCGCAGCCTTCAGGTCTTGCTTGTTTGTGGGTCTTTCCGTCTTAAGTCTGGATTTGAGCAAGTGAAATGCATGCTCAATTGGGTTAAGATCTGGTGATTGACTTGGCCATTGCAGAATGTTCCACTTTTTTGCACTCATGAACTCCTGGGTAGCTTTGGCTGTATGCTTGGGGTCATTGTCCATCTGTTCTATGAAGCGCCGTCCGATCAACTTTGCGGCATTTGGCTGAATCTGGGCTGAAAGTATATCCCGGTACACTTCAGAATTCATCCGGCTGCTCTTGTCTGCTGTTATGTCATCAATAAACACAAGTGACCCAGTGCCATTGAAAGCCATGCATGCCCATGCCATCACGTTGCCTCCACCATGTTTTACAGAGGATGTGGTGTGCCTTGGATCATGTGCCGTTCCCTTTCTTCTCCAAACTTTTTTCTTCCCATCATTCTGGTACAGGTTGATCTTGGTCTTATCTGTCCATAGAATACTTTTCCAGAACTGAGCTGGCTTCGTGAGGTGTTTTTCAGCAAATTTAACTCTGGCCTGTCTATTTTTGGAATTGATGAATGGTTTGCATCTAGAAGTGAACCCTTTGTATTTACTTTCATGGAGTCTTCTCTTTACTGTTGACTTAGAGACAGATACACCTACTTCACTGAGAGTGTTCTGGACTTCAGTTGATGTTGTGAACGGGTTCTTCTTCACCAAAGAAAGTATGCGGCGATCATCCACCACTGTTGTCATCCGTGGACGCCCAGGCCTTTTTGAGTTCCCAAGCTCACCAGTCAATTCCTTTTTTCTCAGAATGTACCCGACTGTTGATTTTGCTACTCCAAGCATGTCTGCTATCTCTCTGATGGATTTTTTCTTTTTTGTCAGCCTCAGGATGTTCTGCTTCACCTCAATTGAGAGTTCCTTAGACCGCATGTTGTCTGGTCACAGCAACAGCTTCAAAATGCAAAACCACACACCTGTAATCAACCCAAGACCTTTTAACTACTTCATTGATTACAGGTTAATGAGGGAGATGCCTTCAGAGTTAATTGCAGCCCTTAGAGTCCCTTGTCCAATTACTTTTGGTCCCTTGAAAAAGAGGAGGCTATGCATTACAGAGCTATGATTCCTAAACCCTTTCTCCGATTTGGATGTGAAAACTCTCATATTGCAGCTGGGAGTGTGCACTTTCAGCCCATATTATATATATAATTGTATTTCTGAACATGTTTTTGTAAACAGCTAAAATAACAAAACTTGTATCACTGTCCAAATATTTCTGGACCTAACTGTATATATATATATATATATATAATCCATTCAAAGTGTACTAAACGCACACACACACGCACACACACACACACACACTCACATATATACTGTATATATATTTATATATATATATAGATATATATATATATATATATACATATATATATATATATATCTATATATATATAAATATACTAGCCATTGCCCGGGATAGTAACTGCTTCGCTGTCTCTCTCCCAGTCTCTGTCTGTCTGTGTCTGTCTGTCTATGTCTCTTTCTGTCTATCTCTTTCTGGGTCTCTCTGCCTGTTTATGTCTGTCTCTGTGTGTCTGTCTCTCTGTCTGTCTCTTTCCCTGACTGTCTGTCTGTCTCTATCCACATGCGTCTCTGTTTCTATCGATGTCTGTCTGTCTGTGTCTGTCTCTCTGTCTGTCTGTGTCTGTCTCTCTGTCTGTCTGTGTCTATCTCTCTGTCTGTCTCTGTATCAGTCTCTCTGTCTCTCTCTATCTCTGTGTCTGTCTTTCTGTCTCTATCTCTGTGTCTGTCTCTCTCTATCTCTATGTCTGTCAGTCTCTTTCCCTGTCTGTCTCTTTCACCATCTGTCTCATTCCAGGTCTGTCTCGTTCCAGGTCTGTCTCATTCCAGGTCTGTCTCGTTCCAGGTCTGTCTCGGTCCAGGTCTGTCTCTTTCCCCATCTGTTTCTTTCCCTATCTCTTTACCTGTCTCTTTCTCTGTCTCTTTCCCTGTTTTTCTTTTTCCCTGTCTGTCTCTTTCCCTGTCTCTGTCTCTTTCCCTGTCTGTCCCTTTCTCTGTCTGTCTCTTTCCCTGTCTGTCTGTGCCTGTCTCTTTACCTGTCTGTAACTGTCTGCCTCTGTCTCTTTGACTATCTGTCTCTCTCTGTCTCTTTCCCTGTCTGTCTCTTTCCCTGTCTGTGCCTGTCTGTCTGTGTCTGTCTGCCTCTGTTTGTCTCTTTGATTGTCTCTCTCTCTTTCTGTCTCTCTCTGTCTCTCTCTATCTGTGTCTCTCTATCTGTCTGTCTCTGTCTCTCCCTATCCGTCTCTACACCGACATATTATTACCTCACACATAAACTTGTTATACTATGAATGTCCTTTGTTCGTATAGCAAGCACTTACAGCTGTTATTAATAACCTTTAGCTCGCAGCTCCATTGACTTTAATGGAGGCAGGTTTTTTTGAGAGTAACTGTAAAGCGCGGGGTTACATTTTCCCGTCAAAACATAGTCTATGATGTTCCCTGAGTCACATGGGGCGTCTGTGCAAAATTTCGTACTTGTGAATGCGACGGTGCTGATTCCTTTAGCGGACATACATACATACATACAGTACATACGTAGATACATACACACATACACTCAGGTTTATATATTAGATATATAATTTTTAGTGTTGAACCTCCTCATATGTGCTTTAGATCTGTCTTGGTCCTAAAACCCTCCCAAATCTCTATGCAGGACCGCTCAGCTCAGCAGCCAGAAGCACTGGGCTCCTGTATGAGCACAATCATGGCACTGTACAAGCCCACAGACTCCCACTCTGCGTGCACTTGGACAGTAGCCACTCTGCGTGCGCTTGGGCCATAGCCAATCTGTGCGCGCTTGGGCAGTAGCCACTCTGCATGCACTTGGGCTGCGTGCGCTTGGGCAGTAGCCACTCTGTGAGCAATTGGGCAGTAGCCACTCTGTGTGAAATTGGGCAGTAGCCACTCTGTGTGCAATTGGGCAGTAGCCACTCTGCATATGCTTGGGCACTAGCCACTCTGCATGCAATTGGGCAGTAGCCACTCTGCATGCAATTGGGCAGTAGCCACTCTGCGTATGCTTGGGCAATAGCCACTCTTCATGTGCTTGGGCAGTAGCCACTCTGCATGTGCTTGGGCAGTAGCCACTCTGCCTACGCTTGGGCAGTAGCCACTCTGCGTATGCTTGGGCAGTAGCTTAGTACTTTTAGATAGTCTTTTGAGTAATGGTTATGGATGTCAGCTACACCATGTTTAACCGCTTGACCACCTGGTCATTTTCCTTTTGCCTTTTTTCCTTCCCTTCTTCCAAGAGCCATAACTTTTTTGTTTCTTGTTATCATAGCTCTATGAGGGCTTATTTTTTTGCAGGGCGAGTTGTACTTTTGAACTAAACCATTAATTTTCCACATATTGTACTAGAAAATGGAAAAAAAACTCCAAATGCAGTGAAGTTGCAAAAAAAAAGTTCAATTCCATAACTGTTCTTTGGGCTTTTTATTTACCATGTTCACTATATCGTAACACTGACCTGGCAATATGATTCTGAAGGTCAGTACAAGTGCGCAGATACCAAACTATATATACTGTAGTTTTTCTCATATTTAATTAGCTAAAAAAATCTGAAGTTTATTAAAAAAATAAATAAAAAAAATCGGCTTTGGTGTCATTTTCCTAGAACATTATCATTTTTTGGGATCTGGGGCTATGTGATTGCTTATTTTTTGCAGCCTAAGGGGTACTTTGCACGCTGCGATATCGTCGGGGTCAAATCGAAAGTGACACACATCCAGCGACGGTAACGACGTCGCAACGTGTAAAGCCTAGGAGAGAAGATGAACGAGCGTGAACAGTCAAAAATCGCTGATCTGTGTCACGTTTTTCATTTTCATAATGTCGGTGCGTACGCAGGTATGATGTGGTTTGTCGTTCCTGCAGAGTCTCACATTGCTGTGTGTGAAGCCGCAGGACCAACAAACATCTCCTTACCTGCGCCCGTCGTCCACCGGCAATGCAGAAGGGAGAAGGTGGACGGGATGTTATGTGCCGCTCATCTCCGCCCCTCCGCTTCTATTGGCCGGCCGCTTAGTGACGTCGCCGAACGCACCGCCTCCTTGAAGGAGGGATTCTTCGGCAGTCACAGCGACGTCGCCGACCAGGTATGTGCATGTGAAGCTGCCGTTGCGATAATGTTCCCTACAGCAGCTCGCACTACATATCGCATGTGCGACGGGGGTGGGGGCTATCGCGCTCGGCATCGCTAGCATTTGCTAGCGATGTCGCAACGTGCAAAGTACCCCTAAAGGCCCCGTCAGACACAGAGATAAATCTTTGGCAGATCTGTGGTTGCAGTGAAATCATGGACATATTGTTCCATTTGTACACAGCCACAAACCTGGCACTGATTGTCCACAATTTCACTGCAACCACAGATCTGCCACAGATCTGCCACAGATCTGCCACAGATCTGCCACAGATCTGCCACAGATTTATCTCTGTGTGTGACAGGGCCTTAACTTAAGTTTTTATTTATACCCTTTTTTGGAGAGATGCAATATTGTGATTGCTTCTTATTGCTTTTTATTGTAATGTTGCAGCGGCCCAAAAAATAATTAATTCTAGCGTTTTTAATTTATTTTCCATTAAGCCATTTATCAAACGGAGTAATGTCTTTGTTCTTTTGATAGCTCAGCCATTCCTGAATGCAGCGATGCCAAATTTATGTATTTTATTTTTTTTTGTTTTATTTTTAATTGGGCAAACGAGGGGGGATTTGAACATTTTTGGGTTTTTTTTTTGTATTTTTTTATTTTTCATTTTTTACTGTATTTACTGGTGCCCTTAGGGAACTTGAAGCTGTGATCATCCGATCGCTTCTGATATACAGAGCAATGCATCAGCACTGCTCTGTACAGAAGATATTATGGTCTCCTATGAACGCCGGAGATAGAAGTCATCAGTTGATCCTTGCCTGTCATGACAATCCATTGACGCCCCGTGATCATGGAGTAGGAAATGGCATGCTCCCCACCTTGTGTTAAATTCCGCTGTCTGAGATTGACAGCAGGATTTAACTGGTTAACAGCCACTGGCAGATTTCCGATGCACCCGCGACTGTTAGATTCACATGTCGGATGATCAGATCAGCCGACGTGTGCAGGGAAAGATGTGGGCTCGGCATGCGAGCCTGAATCAAAGGCTGGGACATGACCTTGGATGTACCAGTATATATAAAGTTGTGAAGTGATTAATGGGATACAACATTTAAAAGTTACATTTTAAAGTTGTCAAATTGCCTCTTCAGAGAGGAAAAGTACTTGAACTCTAGTGTCACCTATTGGAAGTAGCAATCCTAAAAGTCAATTTCAATCCTTTAATGAGCCTTGTCATATGACTTAGGATGAAAGCCAAATCAGAATCTCAATTTGCAGATATCATTTTTCAGGGAGTTACCCCATCATCAGTGCAAAGCATGAGATCTTATTTGGCTGCATGAGAGGCTCTGACTGAGATCTAAGGGGTAACGTTTCACCCTTGTGGAGAGTGACATGCCTCCTATGCTGGTGTAAGGAGGCTTAAAAGCCATGCAATGCTCCACTGCAAAATTAAATATGCAAATATGCAAATTGCCTCTTCAAAGAGGAATAGGACTTGAACTCTAGTGCCACCTACTGGAATTAGCACTAGAGCTTAAGCTCTTTTCTTCTCTGAAGAAGAAATTTGCATATTTAATTTCACAGAAATTGCATGGCTTATAAGCCCCCTTGCACTGCCATGCCAGGCATGCCACTCTCCACAAGGAGAAACGTTACCCTAAAGATCCCGCTTTAAAATGCATAATACAAAATCTATAACAAACATATGTTATGTTGTTTTGAGCAGAGTCATACAGCAGTGTATCTTCCTGGCATTGAACGAGGATCATATTTTGGCATTTGCTTTTATTAAAACAAGTTACACCCACATATCTCCCCTCTCGTTATTCATATCAGGGCTAGTCATGGGATGTGGCTTCAGTCTCTAGAAAATGATTAGATCCCCAACTTTCAGGATTTTTTTTGCCCCTGGAGGTCACTGGAGGGAGATATCATGATCATGATTTCTTTCTATATAGATGAAACATTGCATGGATAGTGTGGCACCCCTACAGCTTCAGGCGTCACAGGGTACTGCACCTCACGTAAGGTGCAGAATTCATCTTGGATGCGTAGGAGGTCGCTCCCGTTAACAACCACAACCAACACATAACACGGAGGTTCTGTCACTGGGACCGGGCTAGGGTAGGTGCTGGGGTAGCCATCATGAGGTTTGGGACCTCATGCCCACTAGTCAGGAACCCGGGAAGCAGGGCATCCACAGGGGGAAGTTAGGAGCCATCCGACACACAAGAGGCAGTCTGCACCGGACAGTGTCCGTTTGAGGTCGCACTTTGGAGGAGGAGCAGACAACGAACAGTTTGTAGCCCGTGGTCTGAAGCGGGAAGCTCAACCCGGGTTCTTAGGAAAAGAAGGTGAATCCCAGCAATCACCCATGACCTATTAAATGGCCCAGGAGCTGGGGTGGAGGGAGACCATTGAAAGGAGACTAACAGAAGGGACCGCTGCTCACGACCTCTGAAGTATCCAGGATCGGCTGGAGCCCATCACAGCAGGGATCGACACTTTCCAAAGGCTGAATATGTGAGCAGTGAGTAAAGAGACCTTGAACTGCACCACTTGCATCGTCCTGTTAATGCCACTGCCCACACCATTGCGCCCCAGCGCTATCAGTGTCTGTGAGACTACCGCCACCATCATCCTCCCTGGGGCACAGCTCTGCATGTGGAGAGCTGAACCATCCGAGCTGCGTAGTCATCCGCCCCAGCAGAGAAGTCTCGCAGCGGAGGCTCATATTGGCCCCACACCACAGGTGGCGTCATGAACAACTACCCCCATCGTCCCCATCCCCAGCCTTTTATTGACACCTGGGGTCACGGAAAAGGGCAAGGCCACCGTGGCATCCCAGGAGAAGCACTGCGGCCCAGTGGCGAGTAACCCCCCTGGCCCCGTGGGCGCATCAATAGCATCATCATCTAACCAATATTAATTTTGGAATAATTCTACAATTATATAAAAATATGCATGTTCTTTCCTCAGGATCACAAGGCTGATAATAGATCTCCCATAAATATCAGATCGTTACAGACCCCAATACTCATCACTTCCCACCAGCCCTAAAAAGTCTGGGACAATCTTTTGAAGCTCTAAAAAACTGTCACCTGAGGTGATACATTTGATGCTTCTCCAACTGTGTATACACATACCCCAGACCTCATAAGGAGCTATTTATACTTGCCATGCACATGCCTCACTGTTCCTAGGTTGATGGATGATTAGAATTCCAGCTCCTCAGTTCAGGATAATCTTGCTGAGTTATCACTTTTGCTTAACCATGCTGTTTGTGTATTTAAATTCCCAGCATTCTACCATTCTATTTCATTTGGGAATTGGAGGGGTTCTGTGGTTTACATCTCTTCTGGTTTGTTCATTTACATTGGAGTAGTAGGGATTTATTGAGTACCAGATTTTTCTTATTGCTATGGAAGGGTTTAGTCGTAACACTACTCTTTACATTACGCTGCTTTCAGATATGGTGGCAAAAACCTGGTGATAAATTCCCTTTACAGGACTACTCCGGTAGCTATTTGCCTGTTTTCCAAGCAGTTTTGCCTTTTACAAAAAGACACACAAAGCATGGTTATTGGCAATTATTTTCTTCAAAAGAAAGGATTGTGAGTGTGAACCATGCATCTAGTCTAGTAGGCCAAATGTCTGAAAGAAAATTGCCCCTTGCTAAACGCTACATCTCTAGGGTATACCAGGGACTTCACATGGAACAACGGAAATGCAATATTTCCATGCCATAGCTATAATCTGATATCAACGCAATACACAGATATATCTGTGACTGGGGAACATAACCTCTTCTTTGGTTCCAAGTTTCAGAATATTTGGCCTTGGGAAACCATAGAACTGTATATCAACCTATATACATGGCCGGCTTTAGGCATGTGCGACTTGTGCGGTCACACATTGCGCCGACGGCCATGCTTCAGGGGGGGCGCCGCAGAGAGGTAAGAAGTGAATTTCCTGCCTCCTCCGGTCCCAGCACTGCATTTTTATTGTAACCGCTGCTGCGCGGGCAGAAGGCTTTGATGGGAGGAGCCGCAGGGAGACCTTATGTGTGAAGCTAAATGTATTGTCTCCAGTGGCGCCTCTGCATCCCTTTCTTGAAGCCTGGCAAGCCCGCGCCGTGCATACAAGCGGTGTGATTGGCGCGGAGACAGAAAGATGAGTTTCATCTACTGCCCCTGCTCCAATCAGTGAACGTGCGCATCCATTCGCTCTCCCGCCTAGCTCCGCGGGCTCACCTCATCTCACATCCCCAGACCTCTCTGTGCGGGTGGCCGGCTGCCTGCCTCTCTGTGCGGGTGGCCGGCTGCCTCTCTGTGGGGATGGCCTGCTGCCTGCCTCTCTGTGCAGGCGGCTGGCTGCCTGCCTCTTTGTGCGGGCTGCCGGCTGCCTCTCTGTGCGGGCGGCCGGCTGCCTCTCTGTGCGGGCAGCTGGCTGGCTGTCTCTCTGTGCGGGCGGCCTGGTGCCTGTCTCTCTGTGCGGGCGGCGGGGTGCCTGCCTCTCTGTGCAGGCAGCTGGCTGCCTTCCTCTGTGTGCGGGTGGTGAGCTGCCTCTCTGTGCTGGAGGCCGGCCGGCTGCCTGCCTCTGTGCGGGCGGCCGGCTGCCTGCCTCTGTGCGGGCGGCCGGCTGCCTGCCTCTGTGTGCGGGTGGCCAGCTGACTGCCTCTCTGTGCGGGTGGGCGGCTGCCTGCCTCTCTGTGCAGGCGGCCGGCTGCCTCTCTATGCGGGCGGCTGGCCGGCTGTCTCTCTGTGCGGGCAGACGGCCGGCTGTCTCTCTGTGCGGGCGGACGGCCGGCTGTCTCTCTGTGCGGCCGGCCGGGTGCTTGCCTCTCTTTATGGGCGGCCAGCTGCCTGCCTCTGTGTGTGTGCCCGGCTGCCTGCCTCTGTGCGGGTGCCCGGCTGCCTGCCTATGTGCGGGCGGCTGCCTGCCTCTCTGTGTTGGAGGCCGGCCGGCTGGATATCTGTCTGTGCGGGCAGCGGTGGCTGTGTGGAGCAGGGCAGTGTGGCTGATGTCCCAGATGCTTCGGGTTCAAATGATGGCGTCCGGGGCGGCGCGTGTGCAGATGGAGCCCTCAGCTCAAGATCTTATCATTGAACTGAGAGCTCAATCTGCTCCGGATGCTATTTCTTTGAAGCTCGCACCGCTGACAGCATCTGGGTCACCCGCCGCACCGGCCTGCTCCACACTGCCAACACAGCTTCCGCTGCCAGCACAGCCCTACCGCTGCCAGCACAGCCCTACCGCTGCTAGCACAGCCACACCGTTCCCACCGCCGTGCCTGCCTCCTGTGACTCTGCTCCCCCTCCAATAAGACAACAATGGAGTATAAGACGGAACCCTTTTTTTTTAATCTATAAATTTGGGGTGTGTCTTATAATCTGGTACGTCTTATAAAACAAAAAATATGGTATGTGCTATTGTTACCATCAAGGATATGTGATTGTGTTCCAGGAGTGGGCAAAATTTTCATGCAAGGGGTGTTGTGTGTGTGTGAGTCCTTACATAGTAGTATATTAATATGCACCCATTATTGTAAAATGGCACCTCCTTGAAGCATAACCACATACACCCTTTGTAATAAAATGATGCCCCACTCCAGTCCATAAAAGGGAAGTCCACTACTTGGACAACTCCTTCTCATTCCCCTTGTTTGCCACAGAAAAATAAAGAAATCTATACGCCCCTCCGATGCAGCCTCGGTTTCAGTGATGTCTAAAACTGCGTTCCAGGGGCATCTGTGACATTGTTATGACACACGAGCCCCAAAAGCAATCAGCGCTGGCTTCCTTCTGCCCACCTTTGGACATTTCGGCAGAAATTCAGTGTAGCGCTCACATCCTGCCAAATGTGTGAAGGCGGAGAGAGAGACACTGGGCGCTGTTTGGTCAAGGGGCCTCATGGAATGTAGCTTTAGACATCGCTGGAACCGAGGCCGTGCCGGAGGGGAGTATAGCTTTATTTAATTTTCTGGGGCAAACAAGGGGAATGAGAAGGGGTTGTTGACATCCCTTTTATGGATTGAAGTGGGGCATCATTTTATTACAAAGGGTGCATGTGGTTATGCTTCAACAAATGGAATGAATAGGGGGTTGTCAAATTTAGTGGTCAGCCCTTTTAAAGGGGCTGTTCTTTTAGTAAATGTCTAGCCTAAGGTGTAGGTTATTATAAAGAAATTATAATGCTGTTACGCAAACACCGTAAATTAAAAAAAAAAAAAAAACTTTGGGAAAAATCACTCCAAAAATGTTTTTTAGTCTTACTGAAAACACAAAAATTGAATAAAAAGCCAACAAAAGTCATATGTGAAGGAATAAGCCCTAAAAGCTCTTTTGAACAAAAAATAAATTAAAAAAGTTATAGCTCTCAGAATATGGTGATGCAAAAAGAAATTAATTTTTGTAAAATATTGCTTTTAGTGTGCAAAAGTCGCAAAGTATAAAAAATTATATAAATCTGGTATAGTGTAATCGTTCTGACCCGAAGAATAAATCAGTAATCACTTTTATCGCATGGTGAACTGAGCAAAAAATTGAAAAGAATAAGCGAATTGCTGGCCGCCGCTGTGTTTCCCCTCTGCAAGTACTTTCGGGTCAGCTGTGCCATGCATAAATGAATATGCATGACAGTAATTAGCCGGGCAGGAAGCAGCAGAGGCCGTAGACAGCGTCGCTGGAGAAGTTGAATATAAAAATCACTTTATTTTCAATGTCCGTGTTTTTCTGGTACGTGTTTCATGGATCACACCATAGTGTGGTCTGTGGGATATCAGTGATGTCGGAAAAAAACGGACATGTTTCTGTGCGCAACAGATAAAGCGTGTGAGCAACAAGGAGTACCTACCTAAAAAAGCGCTGCAAATACACCATAGCAAAGGAACATGATGCACAGCAATTTAAAAATGATTTTGCTGTGCACATGTTCCGTCTTTGGTTAATTATTTTAGCTGCTGTAGGTTTCAAAAGTCATGAAACGGCTAAAAGAAGTAACCTTCTCATTCTTGGGGCGGCTAAAATCGGAAGAAGCCACTCTCTCTATATACTTAACCCCTTAACGACTGCGGGCCGTAAAATTACGTCCTAGCGGTCATAACGTTACTGCCCGCGGTCTGCCGGCAGCATCATGCTGTGATCGGCGCACATCTCAGCTGATTTTCACAGCTGAGATGTGTGCCTGCTAGGCACGAGCAGAATCGTTATCTGTTCGTGCCGTTTAACCCCTTATATGGCGCTGTCAATATGTGACAGCGCCATTATAAGCGCGATCGCGGTAAACCTTTACTTACCGCCCGATACCGGAAGTCACGTGACGCGATCACGTGACTTCCGATAGTTGTCATGGTAGCACAGGGTCATGTGATGACTCCTGTACTACACCTGACTTGCTTTCACTTTCGCTGTGCCAGCGGCACAGCAAAAGAGAAAGAGAGCGTATCTGCTGTTTACAGCCTTGTAGCTGTGATCAGCAGATACTGCAGAGCGATCGGATTGCTGATCGCAATAGCCCCCTAGGGGGACTAGTAAAATAAAAAAAAAAAGTTAAAAAAAGTTTTAAAAATTAAAAAAAAAACAAAAAAACCCTAAAAGTTCAAATCACCCCCCTTTCGCCCCATTGAAAATTAAAAGGTTAAAAAAATAAAAAATATACACACATTTGGTATCGCCGCGTTCAGAAACACCCGATCTATCAAAATATAAAATCAATTAATCTGATCAGTATACGGCGTAGCGGCAAAAAAATTCCAAACGCCAAAACGACGTTTTTTTGTCGCCACAACGTTTGCGCAAAATGCAATAAGAGGCGATCAAAACGTAGCATCTGCGCAAAAATGGTACCGTTAAAAACGTCAGCTCGAGACACAAAAAGTAAGCCATCACTGAGCCATAGATCCCGATAAATGAGAATGCTACGGGTCACGGAATATGGCGTAAAACGTGCGCCACTTTTTTCGGACAAACTTCTGATTTTTTTTAACCCCTTATATAAAAGTAAACCTATCCATTTTTGGTGTCTACGAACTCGCACTGACCTGAGGCATCACACCCACACATCAGTTTTACCATATAGTGAACACAGTGAATAAAATATCTCAAAAACCATAGTGCTATCTCACTTTTTATGCAATTTTTCTGCATTTGGAATTTTTTTGCCATTTTCCAGTACAATATATGGTAAAACTGATGGTTTCATTTAAAAGTACAGCTCTTTCCGCAAAAAATGAGCCCTCACATGACCATATTGACTGAAAAATAAAAAAGTTATGCCTCTCAGAAAAAGAATGGCGAAAAAAAAAAAACGGAAAGGGAAAAAGCGGCCGGTCGTGAAGGGGTTAAAGGACACAGAATACAGTCATTGCATAGACACCAGAAATGAAGCCAGTAACAACGGCACATACATATAGACTTTCAGGATGTTTTTTGCAAATGATTTTTCATTTTTTAAATAACTAAATTGCAGTATGCTTAGGGTGAGGCTTTTTTTTGTCATTTTACAGTACATGAAAAAAACAAACGCAGCAGAAAAGCAATACAGCCGAGCACCGGTGTCTTGTGATCTGCAGCCAATCAGCGGCTGCTTTACTATCCCTCTGTCAAAACTGTAATCCAGAAGAAATGAGAGCTGCTGCTGTTTTATGACTTCCTCTGGATGTCAGTTTTATCTAAAGGATGAGAGAGTAAACCAGCTGCTGATTGGCTGCAGGTCGCCTGTGACATGGTATGGGGGCACCAAAGGGTAATTTGACACAGGGCGCCATTTAGCTTAAGGCGGGCTTTGCACACTACAACATCGCAGGTGCGATGTCGGTGGGGTCAAATTGAAAGTGACGCACATCCGGCATCGCATGCAACATCGTAGTGTGTAAAGGCTAGATGATACAATTAACGAGCGCAAAATCGTCGTAATCGTATCATCGGTGCAGCGTCGGCGTAATCCATAATTACGCTGACGCGACGGTACGATGTTGTTCCTCGCTCCTGCGGCAGCACACATCGCTGTGTGTGAAGCCGCAGGAGCGAGGAACATCTCCTACCGGCGTCACCGCGGCTTCCGTAGGATATGCGGAAGGAAGGAGGTGGATGGGATGTTTACATCCTGCTCATCTCCGCCCCTCCGCCGCTATTGGCCGCCTGCCGTGTGACGTCGCTATGACGCCGCACGACCCGCCCCCTTAGGAAGGAGGCGGGTCGCCGGCCAGAGCGACGGTCGCAGGGCAGGTGAGTGCATGTGAAGCTGGCATAGCGATAATTTTCGCTACCCCAGCTATCACACGATATCGTACCTGCGACGGGGGCGGGGACTATCGCGTGCAACATCGCAGCATCGGCTTGCGATGTCGCAACGTGCAAAGCCGCCCTAAGGCCGGCCCTGCCTATATATACCATTGTCATGTTCGGTGTGTCTGGCTAAAGTTTACTTGGAAATATGGCAGTCCACTAATTATTCCACTAAGAGATTTCTGTGGAAAATTATGACGTAATTGAAAATTATGTCCTGTACCAATTTTTCTTTGCCTACAATAAGTCATCCTCCTCTCCTCTGACCAGAAAGAGGTAAGGGGTGATGATGGGAAGCACTATAGACGCTCAATGAGGGAAACTCATTGTCAGAACCAGTTAATTTGTCATCACAGACAATTTCAAGAAAAAAACCCCGTACCGACACCCAAGGAAGTAATGTTAAATATATATAGCAGTGATAAAAGTAAACATGACCATTCAATTAAATACATAAGACCAAAGAAAAAACAAACAAAAAGGTCTAAAGTATTAAAACTTTTATTAAATACAAATAATACATCACAGTTGTCTGGAAAAAAATAGGGCGTCACAGAAAATTGCATACAGCCTGGATAAATCACTTTATATTTTATTGAGTAGACAGGTGCTGTTTATATAATAAAAAGTGAACGCAAGAGTGCAGAATTAGATACAAAAGACACCTGACTAATTAAAAACCGATACATAAATAAATAGATGGTAATAAATAAAAAGTGGCAAGTGCAATGAGGTAGTTGTAAAATTATCACTCATAGTATGTGTAAGAATATATAAATATATATATATATATATTTACCGCATTTAATGTAGTTACCGTATACATTAGGGGTGCAATCACCCAAGGTGCATGATATATCAAAAAATATATCAAATGTAGCTGGCACAAAAAAGGTGCTACTATCTAGGCCATGTGAACTACATGAGTGGAAACAAGGTGCCAAAAAACGAATTTATATACAAACATATACAGGTAATTATCGAGGTACATAGTAACATACAGATAAAGGGAATTAACCTCTGCACAGCAGCTGAAATCACTCAAGGTATATGTAAAGACACACGGTGGCAGTATTCAACACAAAGGACATTAACCTCTGTCCAACAGCAGAAACCACTCAAAGGTATATAGAGGTATGCAGTGGCAGCATACAACACAAGGGACATTAACCTTTGTGCAATAACACAACCACTCAAGATGTATATTATGAAGGCACACAGTGGCAGTATAGAGAACTAACAAACATTTTACCTAAGCACAAGAGAAGAACCAGGTCTGTAACTGTGACTCCCCACCCCGATACACGTTTCGTCGCCGCCCTGGAGAAGTATTTAATAAAAGTTATAATCATTTAGACCTTTTTGTTCATTTTTTTCTTTGGTCTTTCGGCTGTGCCTCTTTTACCAGAAAGCTCTCACAGATCCAAACCATAGCACATTTCTGAATTGTATCCTTTTTGATTTTCGAACCAGTTTTGCCCAGTGTATTTATATTTTTATTTTATTTTTTGTAACTTTGTAAGTATTGTACCCTTTTTCATATATTATATCTAAAATGTAATGTTTGATGTTTGCTACTCTGAAATATCCACAACCTCGAAAAGGAAAAATATAGCCTAGAAGCACTATGAATTGACAATTGGAGACCAATCACTAGGCTGCATTTTATCTTATCAAACGTCTGTGATTTCTACAAACCCCCTGATTTCTACTAACCTGCTGGTTAAAGGTACCGTCACACTTAGCGACGCTCCAGCGATCCCACCAGCAACCTGAAGTGGCAGGGATCGCTGGAGCGTCGCTACACGGGTTGCTGGTGAGCTGTCACACAGGCAGATCTCACCAGCAACCAGTGACCAGCCCCCAGCCAGCAGCGACGCGTGGAAGCGATGCTGCGCTTGGTAACTAAGGAAAATATCGGGTAACCAACCCGATATTTTCCTTGGTTACCAGAGCACACCGCTTAGCGCTGGCTCCCTGCACTCCTAGCCAGAGTACACATCGGGTTAATTACCCGATGTGTAGTCTGGCTATGTGTGCAGGGAGCAGGGAGCCGGCACTGACAGCGTGAGAGCGGCAGACGCTGGTAGCGAAGGTAAATATCGGATAACCAAGGAAAGGGCTTCTTGGTTACCCGATATTTACATTGGTTACCAGCGTCCGCAGAAGCCGGCTCCCTGCTCACTGCACATTCAGTTGTTGCTCTCTCGCTGTCACACACAGCGATGTGTGCTTCACAGCGGGAGAGCAACAACTAAAAAATGGTCCAGGACATTCAGCAACAACCAGCGACCTCACAGCAGGGGCCAGGTTGTTGCTGGATGCCACACACAGCAACATCGCTAGCAAGTCTTGCCTCAGCAGCGATGTTGCTAGCGATGTTGCTTAGTGAGACGTGGCCTTAACTCTCCGTGTTAACCAGTAGAGATAAAAAAAAATGTTTAAAAAAGCTGAGCGTTCTCAGTGACTGATACCTTATAATGGCTAACTGAAAAGATGGTAATAATAGCAAGCTTTCCAGACTACCCAGGTCTCTTTATCAGGCTCAGTATAACACAAAATCTGAAGAGTCACATATTTATACACAAGACATGGAATAGAGCTGAAAGTACGACAAGTTATGTTAAGCAGAACAATCAGTATGGGAAGGGGACAAACAGTTGTGGCAGTAAATATTACAGCAGTTCATAGATAAGGAGCGTGAAAGTTTTATTGACCTGCCTGTCCCGTTCCATTGGTCAGCGTTTGGATGAGACCTGGGTTTATTTGTATGACCCTGAAAACAAGGCGCAGTCAAAAAAATGGAGCCGCAGTGGTTCTCCTCGTCCAAAGACGTTCAGGGTGCAAAAATCAGCCACTGATGGCGTCTGTGTTCTGGGATAAGGAGGGCATGCTGGTAGTGGACTACCTTCAAAAGGATTCCACCATCAGTGCAAGATATTACATTGAACTTTTGGACCAAATGAAGGCAGCTCTGAAGGCCAAGAGGCGCAGGTCACTGGTTGCTGGTAAGATCTGCCTGTGTGACAACTCACCAGCAACCCGTATAGCGACGCTCCAGTGATCCCTGCCAGGTCAGGTTGCTGGTGGGATCGCTGGAGCGTCGCTTAGTGTGACATCTCACCAGCGACCTCCTAGCAACTTACCAGCGATCCCTATCAGGTTGTATCGTTGTTGAGATCGCTGGTAAGTTGTTCAGTGTGATGGAACCTTAAGAAGTGTGTTGACATCAGTGGAGAGTATGTGGAATAAATGTAAAGTTTCAACATCCTATCTCGTTTCATTCTGGGTAAAGCCAAAGCTTTATCAGCAGCCCCTTATAGTGACCCATATGGAGCAGCAACTCAGCATTGGAGTATCGCCTCTGCAGTGCTTCTAAGCAAATGTTAAATGGATAAATGAGACAATACCAAAAGGTTCACAGGATAATATAAGGGCAGCAGTCCATGATCTCAAGCTGAAAAGGCATTAAATATTGTGAGCTATAAATAATTTAGTGATAGATAATATCTGACTGGTCAGAAAAGGTTGATGGACCTAAGATTCTTTTTTCAACCTATGTGACTATATACAGTATCTCAGAGGTGTGACCCTCATCTCTCAGATATTTATGACATACTAGAAGGTGGCCCGATTCTACACATCGGGTATTCTAGAATTTATGTATTGTGTAGTTAATGTATGATTTTTGTTATATATATAGATGTTGTTGTCTGTAGTTACCAAGTGTTTGTGTAGGGGCTGTACATGTTCTGGGTGTTGTCTGGGTGTGGCGGGGGGTGAGAGCGGTGTTGTTTGTGTGTTGCGTGTGTTGCGTTATATGTGGAGCGCTGTGTGTCTGTATCGTTGTGTGTGTGTGTTGCGCGGTTTGTGTGGGTGTGGGGTGTGTGTGTGTTTTGGGGGAGGTATGTTTTGTGCAATGTGTGTGTTGTGCGGTATGTGCGTATATTTGTGTGTGCCGCGGTGTTTGTGCCGCGTTGTCTGTGTGTGTGGGTGTCTGTGTAGGGCAGTGTTTGTGGTTCCCAGTGTGTGTGTGGTGTGTTGTGCAGTGCGTGTGTGGCAGTGTGTGTGTGTGTGTGTGTGTTTTGGGGGGAGGTGTGCACCCCCATCGTGCTCCATGCCCCATGCTGCGCACCCCCCATCGTGCTCCATACTCCATGCTGCGCACCCCCCATCGTGCTCCATCTCCACTCCCCATTGTACTCCATCCCCCATGCTGCGTACTCCCCATCGTGCTCCATCCCCCATGCTGCGCATTCCCCATCGTGCTCCATCCCCCATGGTGCGCACTCCCAAACGTGCTCCATCCCCCATGCTGCGCACTCCCCATCGTGCTCCATCCCCCATGCTGAGCACTCCCAAACGTGCTCCATCCCCCATGCTGCGCACTCCCCATCGTGCTCTATCCCCAAATGCTGCGCACTCCCAAACGTGCTCCATCACCCATGCTGCGCACTCCCCATCGTGCTCCATCCCCCATGTTGCGCACCCCCCATCGTGCTCCATCCCCCATGCTGCACACTCCCCATCGTGCTCCATCCCCCATGCTGCGCACCCCCCATCGTGCTCCATCCCCCATACTGCGCACTCCCCATCGTGCTCCTTCCCCCATGCTGCACACTCCCCATCGTGCTCCATCCCCCATGCTGCGTACCCCCCATCGTGCTCCACAGTCACACATCAGACAGTATACACGCACACATCTGATTGCATACACTCACACACACACCCCACTTCTCCCTGTGCCCACCGGTGGGCGGTCCCAGCAGCTGTGCTGCACGCCATGCTCCTCTGCCGACACTCACAGATCCGATCGCATACACTCACACACACACACTCACACATCAGAACACACTCACACACATCCGATCGCATACACTCACACACACACACTGACGATATTGCACATACGCGCTCACACAATCACAACATCCGGAGATACCACATGCTTCCGGCCATGTGATCCTCCGGCAGGTCCTGGAAGGTCACTGCACGCACAGTATCGCCGCCGAGAAGCAAGCGATATCACGGGATGTTGTGAGTGTGTGGATGCGATCTGATGTGTGTGTGAGAGTGAGTGTGATCTGATGTGTGTGTGTGTGTGTCTGTTCTTATGTGTGTGCGTGTGTGTGTGTTCCGCCGCTGCAGGACCTTGATGCGCTCACCTCGGGGCGAGAGGCCATTCCATGTGGGGGGTGGAGCCTGGGCGAGCGGCCAATCCGTGCAGGCGGGGAGCAGTTGAGCCGAGGCGAGCGGCCAATCCGTGCGGGGGGAGGAGCCGAGGCGAGCAGCCAATCTGTGAGGCCGAGCGGCCAATCCGTGCGGGGGGGCAGGGCCATGGCGAGCCCAGCGGCCAATCCGCTGTTTGTCACTGTAAGGACATGGCCAATCCGTGCGGGGGCGGAGTCGAGGTGAGGCGAGCGGCCAATCCGTGCAGGGGGAGGAGCCGAGGCGAGGCAAGCGGCCAATCCGTGCGGGCGGGCGGGACCATGGCGAGCCCAGCGGCCAATCCGCTGTTTGTCACCGTAAGGACATGTCACCGTAAGGATACAATTTTAGAGCAAGACAGACAGAATAAGGCAATTATATATATAGATTCTATGCCATACCTTACCTATTGGCACCAGACAGCAATTAATAAGGCTGGGTAGTTGGGTTGCTGGAGTCAGCATTGCAATTAGAAGTGATAGCTGTGGACTGAACCCTATGCCCTAAACAGACTGGAGAAGTGCCACTGTGAATGGTATATATCATTTATCAGAAAAGATGAAGTCACACAGGAGACTCGATAATGTATTGAATCTGTGGAAGTGAGAACAGCTGCAATTCCAGTAAATCCTACAGAGATTTCTTTTTACTTACACTTGCAGAATGTAAAACCTCCATATGAAATCATAGGAATACTAGAGATAGAAGATGTACACTTTTATAGGTTCTGTTCTGTTAAGGTGGTGTCACACACAGCGACAACAACAACGACGTCGCTGCTACGTCACCATTTTCTGTGACGTTGCAGCGACGTCCCGTCGCTGTCGCTGTGTGTGACATCCAGCAACTATTGCTGAATGTCCAGCTTCATTTTTTGGTCGTCGTTCTCCCGCTGTGACGCACAGATCGCTGTGTGTGACAGTGAGAGAGCGACGAAATGAAGCGAGCAGGAGCCGGCATCTGGCAGCTGCGGTAAGCTGTAACCAAGGTAAACATCGGGTAACCAAGGTTTACCTTCGTTACCAGCCTCCGCCGCTCTTGCTGCCAGCGCCAGCTCCTGCTCTCTGCACATGTAGCTGCAGTACACATCGTGTAATTAACCCGATGTGTACTGTAGCTAGGAGAGCAAAGAGCCAGCGCTAAGCAGTGTGCGTGGCTCCCTGCTCTCTGCACTGTGACATGTAGCTGCAGTACACATCGGGTTAATTAACCCGATGTGTACTGTAGCTAGGAGAGCAAGGAGCCAGCGCTAAGCAGCGTGCGCGGCTCCCTGCTCTCTGCACATGTAGCTGCAGTACACATCGTGTAATTAACCCGATGTGTACTGTAGCTAGGAGTGCAGGGAGGCAGCGCTAAGCAGTGTGCGCGGCTCCCTGCTCTCTGCACATGTTGCAGCACAGCGACGCGTGTCGTTATGATCGCTGCTTCGGCTGCTGTGTTTGACAGCTAAGCAGCAATCATAACAGCGACTTACAAGTTCGCTGCTACGTCACAGAAAATGGTGACGTAACAGCGACGTCGCTGTCGTTTGGTGTGACCCCAGCTTTACTGTAAGACTGTCTCTAATCTCCCCTTCATCTCCAAACTTCTGGAACGTTTAGTCCAGTCCCTTATAATCCACAATCTCTCAGATAACGTTGTTATTGACCCTTTACAATCTGGTTTCCGCTCCGTACACTCTATGGAAACTGCTCTTAATAAAATCTCTAATGATCTACTAATAGCTAAAACTAATAGTCACTACTCCCTGTTGATTCTCCTGGATCTGCTGCATTCGATACTGTGTATCACTGACTCCTCCTCACTATGCTCCACTCTGTCGGCCTCAAGGACACCCCTCTCTCTTAGTTCTCCTCCTTCCTCTCTGAACACTCCACTGTATTTCTGCTGGCTCCTCTTCCTCTCCTCTTCCTTTTAATGTCGCAGTTCCTCAAGGCTCAGTGCTAGGCCCCCTCCTCTTCTCTCTATATGTAACACCCCAGGGGGTCGGGGGATAAGTACTCGTCACCGGGCCGGTGAGGATCAGGGGGATGTCACGGGTGGCCCTACCCAGCTCCTTGACCCCCGAGGTTTACACAGAGGGAGAGGGGAAATAAGGATGATGGTGGAGGTTAATTTTGTGACGCAACCTGCGGTATGCAGCCAGGGAGCTAGCCGAAGCTGCTGTCGCTGTCCTCCGGGGCAGATAGTAGTGGCAGCCGAGATGTTTCTGCTCCCCACAGGTGGAGCGGGCCCTGGGTAGGATGATGAGGGAAGTAGTAATGGCGGGTGCCGGGGTGTGGGGTGGCGGCGCCGGGAATGACAGGTGGGCACAGTCTCTGCGGTTTCCTGGTGTTTTACTCACAGTTCATGCTGCTCGCCCGGGAAGTACCGGTCACCAGCTGTGATGGGCTTCATCAAACCTGGATCCTTTAGAGGTCAGCGCCGGTGTGTTGGATGGTGGGACCTTCCTCCTGCGCTTGGTGTGGACCCCCGTGGCTTGAAGCTCTTGGGGACCCCTGGTTCTTGAAAAGTGTGCTTACTCCCTGCCCGTATGCAGGTGCCTCGGGTCCGATGTGGGGCCGGCCTAGGAACACAGCCCCGGATCCTATCTGGCACTGTGCTCCGGGAACTGTGGGGGCCGAAGGGACATGAAAATCCCCAAGCCTGCAGATTTTGGTAGACAATCTGAAGTATAATCCACCCTAGGATCCTGCACTCTGACAGCGCCAGTCCCGAGGGAGAAATCAAGCTCTCCCCTCGGCGACCGTATTAACTCCTCCGTTCCACAAGAGCCTCTGGTGAAACTCGACTGCTCGCTTCCTCTCCTGCTGGAGAACTCTCTGTTGTGTTGGCTCCTAACTTTCCCAGGTCCCGCCACTAGTGGATTTGGGATCCCAGATGTGGTGGTATCCTAAGGACCCAACCATGCTAGTGACCCCTTTTGACCCGAACCTAGCCCTGTCCATGGTAAAGGAAGGCAACCTGGTTGTGCGTGTATGAGTTATGTAAGTGGAACCGGCACCGACCTTCTCTGAACCTGGGTTAAGCACTGCACCTTAAGTCAGGTGCAGCACCCAGTGGCGACTGAAGCTTCAGGGGCACCACATATACACTGCTGCTATTGTACAATCAGTAGATTTGGTTTCCAGTATCATCAATGTGCTGATAATACCCAATTGGACACATCGTCCCCTGACATCACCCCTGCATTACTGCAAAAAAACAGTGATTATTTGTCTGCTGTCTCTATCATCATGTCCTCCTTCTATTTAAAACTGAATTTGTCAAAAACTGAACTTCTTATATTTCCATCCTCTACTAACCTTCCTAAACCCAATATTGCCATTTCCGTGTGTGAGTCAACCATTACTCCCCAGAAGTGTGCCCGCTGTCTTGGGTTTATATTTGACTCAGATCTCACCTTCAGTCCCTACATCCGATCACTTGCTCGCTCATGTCCCTCCCATCTCAAAAACATCTCTAGGATTCGACCTTTCCTTACTGTTGAATCTGAAAAAACTCTTAGGGGTACTTTGCACGCTGCGACATCGCTACTGCGATATTGTCAGGGTCAAATCGAAAGTGACGCACATCTGGCGCCGGTAACGACGTCGCAACGTGCAAAGCCTAGATGCGCCGATAAACGATCACAAAAGCATTGAAAATCGGTGATCTGTGTAGCGTCGGTCATTTTCATAATGTCGACCAATAGGAGATACGATGTTGTTCTCATTCCTGTGGCAGCACACATCGCTGTGTGTGAAGCCGCAGGAGCGAGGAACATCTCCTTACCTGCCTCCACCGGCTATGCGGAAGGAAGGAAGGAGATGGGCGGGATGTTTACGTCCCACTCATCTCCGCCCCTCCGCTTCTATTGGCTGCCTGCCGTGTGACGTCGCTCAGGAAGGAGGCAGGTGGCTGGCCAGAGCGACGTCGCAGGGCAGGTAAAGGCGTGTGAAGCTACCGTAGCGATAATGTTCGCTACGGCAGCTATCACAACATATCGTATGTGCGACGGGGATGAGTACTATCACGCTCGGCATCGCTAGCCGATGCTAGCAATGTCGCAACGTGCAAAGTACCCCTTACTGTCGCTCTTATTCATTCTCGTCTGGACTATTGCAACTCAGTCTCTACTAATCAGTCTCCTTCTTACTAAATTCTCCCCTCCAATCCATCCTGAATGCAGCAGCCAGGATCCTATTCCTTTCCAACCGCTACACCGTTGCCTCAACCTTGTGCCAGTCATTGCACTAGTTGCTCATCCACTACAGAGTACAATATAAACTTATTACTCTCACCCACAAAGCTCTTGACAGTTTTGCACTGCTCTTCATCTCCTCCCTCATCTGTCTATCACCTTACCCGTGCTTTCCGTTCTGCTAATGACCTGACATCCCCTATAATCTGAACCTCCCACTCCCATCTCCAAGACATCTCACGAGCTGTGCCAATTCTCTGGAACACACTACGAAGAACAATTTGGTTAATTTACAATACCCACAATCACACATACTGACTGGTGGCTGGTTCATGCAGCATTATGCAAATCCCCTATTTATTCAATTGATGGCTGGCCAATACGATACAAGCCCTGTTGTAAGCTTATGTGCAGGGTCCTCGCTCCTCTTGGTATCTGTAGAATTGTGTTATTCTGTAATGTCTGATATTGTGTGTATATATGTATATATGTATCGTTAGAATTGTAAAGTGCTGCAGAATATGTTGACGCTATATAAATAAAAATTATTATTATTAATATTAGGATATTATATGGAGGGGGTGAAGGAAGATGCCACCCATGTGCCGCTCTCCTTCGCTAAGACTGGATGCTCATGAGAGTAGGGTGCATGACACTTACTAGTTTCTTCAGGCCAGTGTCCGTCACCCCGCTGACGGTCCTCATTGTAGACAGTCAGTAACACACACGGCACCAGAATCCAGAGTTCACTTAGCCAACCAGAAAGTTCACTTTATTCTTCACACCATTATGACAGATGTGACCTTTCTTTTGCTTGCTTCCTCTCAGTGTGGTGTACTACCTCATGATCTGTCCCCCTTTGCTATTTTGTATCTCATCCTTAAGGTCCGGAGTCTGTGCCTCTTTCCCCCTGACTCTATTCACCTTCGTCCAATTCTGGGTCCCATCGGGTCTGTAGCCGGACAACTTTCTAAGCTCGCCAGGGTGAGCCGTAGGCTCCGGACCTCTCCAGAATACCTCAGGGTTCCCTGACTGGCCCTAGCACCGAGGCTACATCTTCTCACACTTGAACCCTATTCTAGACTGCCTCCTCTTGAGACCTCCCATCCAACCTCTTTACAACATCTGTCACTACCTCTTTAACCCTATCTCTACAGTTCTACTGCTATCTCAGCCCAACCACTAGGCATAACACAGTGCACTCTACATAATCATAAACTTTACATTGTAGAGCTCGACCACCTGATACAGCGTGAGGATATTATACAGTAGCGTGATACTGCTGAATGTATGAGCCCATAGGCTTTCTTTTTATATAGTATCTGTTAGGGCCAGATGGACGGGCAGACCCGGGAGGTGGATCCACTGGGCCGAACTCCCCGATGAGGGAAAGGAGTCCGGTAGCCGGAGCACTTTAGGTAGCAGGACAGTCCGTGCACTGGAACACAATGGAGAAGTCCCTGGGACCACAAGGTTACTGATGGTGGTCCGGGTGACGGAACTCAGGTTCGGAAGCCGAGATGATGTCAGGCGGGGTCCGGAACCGTTGGAGCAAGATGACGGGTCACCGCAGGGAACCGAGATGGTACGGACTGTCAGGATGGCAGATGGGCAGCGTTCGGGGTTCGAGACACAGCAGGACCGGATGGCGATGCAGGATCGGCTCTAGAAGACAGAGAGGTAAGTATCTCACAGAACACAAGGAGACCTGACTCCTAGCTTGGGAAAACATGAAGAACAGGCCCCGCTCCCTTGGACATTAACCCCCTTTATACCCTGTACCTGTGTGCCTCATTTCCTGTCAGTGGACACTGGCCCTTTAAGAAAGGGTCAGTGACCGCGCGCGCGCCCTAATGCGCATGCGCGCGGCCCGGGTGCCAGAAGCCATGGCAGGAAGCTGAGAGGAGGACGCAGGAGAGCCGGCCAGGGACTGGGAAGCCGACGGGCGCCGGGAGCGGGGACCAGGAGGCCTGGGGAGCGCGGGCACCGGAGGCTGGAGAGCGGGAAGCGTGGCAGGTGAGCCGGGGAGCGGAGCAGAGGACCCGGGGAGCGGAGCAGAGGACCCGGGGAGGGGAGCAGAGGACCCGGGGAGCGTGACAGTATCTATGTTTCACTTTAGATCCTCTATTGGCGTTTTCCAGGCCAAGCTCTGAATCCAATCTAAAGAAGGATTTAGTAGGAAAACCATGAAAAGTGACACATAAACACCATAAATACCGTAAGACCTGCTGTAGATGTCAAACACACATCAAGAGCAACACATGAATGTTATAATGTGTTACCTCGCTAGTGTCAATCCAAGTTACAACCAACTGCAATCTATGGAGCCTGTACGCTATATGTAATGTTTGCGAGTTTAAGAGGAAAGCACATATAGGACGTGTATTGCTGAGTTCACGCAGTAGGGTGAAGTGCGCTTTAGCAACCCCCTCTTGTGGGCTTCATGTTACTCATCAGCAGGGCTTGTCTATTCATTAGGAGGGATGAGCTGCCATTGGCTGCAGAGAAAAGCAGCTATCCCTGCACATTGCTCTGGGAAAGACTACATGCTTAGAAATCAGATTGTCAACTGCTCTACTCTGAGCTAGCAAATTCTCAAAGGAGGAACTAAGTGCAATCAAAAAGCAAAGAAGCTCCAAAGTGATGATCCAGTCCCGGGAGAGTCAATGGACATTGACAGAATACAACTTCTAGATCATTACAAGTATATATGAAGACAAACATGACATCAGAAAGACATGCTGAGCTGGAATCAGCCTGGATATGACAATGTGCTGCCAGGGCTGGGGCACTGATTGCTGACATTCCTTAAGGGCATCACATGGACTTCCACAACTGATCACATCTATGAAGAATATGGACCAGTACCTTAGAAGGCTGAAGCAGGAGCTGGTAAGAAATCTATACACACACGAAAATAGATCACTTATGCCTTTGTTACACACTGAATAGACTTTACAGGAAAGCTATAGTAAATTAGAAGTTTCAAATGTAAAATACTCAATATACGTATTTTATGTTAGAATATGCTTAAACGCAGAAAATTATTACAATATTGCAAGAATTTACTTCTCTAAAGCAAATTGTAACATAAAATATTGCAATAATTTTAAGTAGTAAAACAAAGGGAAACATAATATCCGGACACTGACAATCCTAATATATATATATATATATATATATATATATATATATATATATATATATATACATATACATATACATATACATATACATATATATATATATATATATATATATATATATATATATATATATATATTAGGATTGTCAGTGTCCGGATATTATGTTTCCCTTTGTTTTACTACTTAAAATTATTGCAATATTTTATGTTACAATTTGCTTTAGAGAAGTAAATTCTTGCAATATTGTAATAATTTTCTGCGTTTAAGCATATTCTAACATAAAATACGTATATTGAGTATTTTACATTTGAAACTTCTAATTTACTATAGCTTTCCTGTAAAGTCTATTCAATGTGTATATATATATATTTGCTTTAGTAATCAGCTCTCTGAGGTTTATATTTCTTCTATACATCCTCTATGCATACACATAGAGTGCAGATGTCCGGGCCAGGCTGGAGGCTTTTGTAGGATCTTGCTCTTCGCTGGAGGGGGTGGTCATGATTTCAATGTATGGACTCTGTTGGCTAAATAAGTGTTAGAAATAGAATCTTTCACATATAGATGTTGATTATGTGCAGATAAGTAATAATAAATCTCAATATGTCACAGAGGAACAAAACATACCATGTGCACAACATTGTGTAGCAGTGGTTTATATAACTGTGTAAGGTTCAATCTAGGACAGTTGTAGAGCCATGAAAACCAGATCACTGTAGAGAAATACCCTATATTACTTAGTAAAGAATAGTGCTAAACCGTACCTAAAAATAACCAAACAGCAAAATACATAAACTGCCATAGTAAGGCTAAATTATCACCATACTTTGCCCAAATATTATTAATTTGTAATAATACCACCATCACATACAGTGCCAAAATAACACAGAATCTGGTGCCCATGAAGGGGTTAGCACATGGAGACTATTGTCCTTGGATAGAGCATTTGACAATCTAATATATTTTCTTTTTCGGCACTTCTGACAGATCTTCTAGGATATGTCAGTCGTTGACCATGATACTAACTCCAGCTTCTTTGTAGGCATCAGGTTCTTGCCTTCAGTACAATGGGACATACATTGAGGGCTTCATTAGCTCCATAAAACTGATTCTAAAACAGTGACATTTACAGTGGGATGTTATTTTGGTTGTTAAAGTGGCTTTTTAAGTGGCCAGATTATGTGAGAACATAATGGGCATGTGAAATTATGGTCTCCAGCCAGTAGATATAGGAATGATATTGTAGTCATAAAACATGCACCAATATGCATTATAGTCGAATCACATTTTAAGAAGTGTTTTCTAAAGGGCAAGACTTGCCCCAAAATTCACATTATATATTTGGAGAAAACCTCTTTTCCAATGCAGAGCTCTAGTCAAAATTGTATAAATGTGTCTCCTTGACTACACATACAGAAATACAATGTAGAATAGTGCAATGACGAGATATGACCTCAGCTACCTTACACAGACAATAAAGATTTGTGGGAAAGGGAGAGTTTGTGGTCTCTAAGTTTGGAAGGTTTCTTTCCAGCGTGCACCTGTCCTGTTCGGAGCTGAATGACACCGCTCTGTCCTAATGACAAAGCTGAGCACACATTGACAGGCCATTGATGGAGACAACAGCTGTCTTCTCACACCGCTCTTTCTGTTACATGACTAGAATAGGTTGGGTGCTGAAACTTTCTATGTTTTATGATTCCTTTTATGTGAATATTTACAAGGTATGTACTAAGAGAGTCTATTTTGAAGGGTGAGGTATTTTTTTTGTAAAAATACTTCCCTTGGGGTTGTAACCATTGTCCATAATGAAATGGGTATTGATACTCTATGAGGTGCCAAGACCCTTTTTATGATTTGTGTGCGAAGTGAAGACCTGCCATAAGAACATCAATGTCCAGCTTTCATAACCCGCAGGAGGGCACATTAATAAAACGTGTCAGGTATTGACAAGAATGCAGCATTTGTTTTTGCTCAGAAATTAGTGAATAGCAAGAAGACAGGAATCTTATGGACGCTCTGTGCCACATGTGTAGAGCTCCTGAATGACAGCCGCTGATGGGCACAGACACCACTGTGTAGTAGCTAGGTTTTGTTTCATCCAGGGCAAAGATTCAGATTGCTGCCCTAACCTTCTGACTAAATACCCTTGGAAAAGCAATGCCAAATAGCTGCCATAGGCCATACATGCTATACAGTGCCAGATATTGTGTAACTACCGCCGCACCACCGTGCGGAGCTGCCGCCCCACCACCGTGCGGAGCTGCCGCCCAATCTACACCCCACCTACTGTCTCCTCCCCATAATCCTATAGAATGTAAGCCCGCAAGGGTAGGGTCCTCTTCCCTCTGTACTAGTCTGTCTACTGTAACTTGTATATGTATTTTGCATGTAACCCCCTTCTCATGTACAGCACCATGGAATTAATGGTGCTCTATAAATAAATAATAATAATAATAACTATTAGAGATGAGCGAACCTGAAAAGTAAAGTTCGGTGTTCGTACCGACCAGTAGAGATAAGTGGACCTGTGGAAGTTCGGTTCGGTGGGTTCAGCCGAACTTTAGATAAAGTTCAGTTTAGGACTCGGACTTGACCCCATTGGAAGTCACTGATTGGGCAGTTCAGGTCTCTGCCCACATGCAGCCAGTCATAAAGAGATCACTTCCGGGGGGGTGAGTGGTTTTCATTTGTTTTTGCACACACTACATCCAATAATGCTATTGTTACCCCCAGTGTGAACCATTCAAACAATGCGAGCAGCTCACACTGGGCTGAACACTGAGCGTATCCGATCACAGCGATGCTTGCTCGAGTGGTCATCATGCATAAAGCACCCAAATACCAATCCCAAACTTTGTTTTTTTGGTGTACTCTGGGTTCGGTGCAAACTTCAGGTTCGCTTAGCTCTAGAAAATTGAAAAGTGGTGTTTGAGTTCAGCGTTAAAGTGCTTTATGTATGCAAACCACTCTAGCGAGCATTGCTGTGCTCGGGTATGCTTGGTCAATAGCCGAGTAGAAGCCACTTGCAGTGTTTGAATGGTTCTCACTGGAGGTAACAACAGCGTGATCTGATGTAATATGCACCCAAAAAAAAGGAAAAATCTTGGCTGCATACACACATACACAGAAGTGTTCTGTTTATGGCTGGCTCCATGTGGGTGGAGACCCGAACTGCCCAGTTAATGACCGCTAATGTCTAGTTCCCAAACCTTATCTAAAGTCTGGCTGAACCCTCCAAACCGAATTTCCAGGGGTTCACTCATCTCTAGTAACTATCACGTGTATAAGGACAGTCTCAGGGTTAGCCTTTTCATTTTCCATCTGAGACCATGAACATTTAAACGTTGCTTTTTTCCTTTGGGCACTTAAGGGTTAACTCCTTCCCTAGTGCTGCGGCAGACATGCCCAGCTGACTTCAGTTAAGCACTTCCAGACTGTATTTAGTCCCTCTGCTTCCTGGAGAGGTTGCTGGTTATTCTACTCAGTTAGGAGCTAGCCAGGGAGCAGAGAGGACTTGTTGTTACTCTACTGCTATCTGCTGTGATTGTAGTTAGTTGTCTCTATTACCACTTTTCCTTTGTACCCTTTGGTTATCCCCTGGTGCAGGTTTTTGTATGACTTATCTTTTACCCATGTTAATCATTCCTTGTTGGTGGGTTCTAGAGATCTCCGTCCTAGTCTGCTCCCTGGGTGGAAGGAACTTAGTCACCAGGGCCAGGATGGGAGACAGGGTCACATTGGAGGCTCTACCCTGACTACCATTAAGTAGACTGTCGGGATAAGGGACAGCACAGGGATCCCAGTCTTAAGCCTGCTTTACATGTTACGATTTCGCATACGATATCGTATGCGATCGTAACCGCCCCCCATCGTATGTGTTCAATTTGTTGAATGTGCCGCACAAACGATTAACCCCCGTCACACGTACTTACCTGTCCATACGACCTCGATGTGGGCGGCGAACGTCCACTTCATGGAGTGGGAGGGACGTTCGGCGTCACATCGACGTCACGCGGCAGCCGGCCAATAGAAGCGGAGGGGCGGAGATGAGCGAGACGTAAACATCTCGCCCACCTCTTCCTTCTGCATTGCTGGCCTGGAGCTGCAGGACACAGGTAAGATTGTTCATCGTTCCCGGGCTGTCACACACTGCGATGTGTGCTACCCCGAGTACGATGAACAATCTGATGTTCAATTTTTAGGAATTGAACGACGTGCATGCGATGAACGTTTTAACGTTCAATCGCAATCGCACGTACCTGTCACACACTACAATGTACCTTACGATGCCGGATGTGCGTCACTTACGACGTGACCCCGCCAACACATCGCAAGATATATTGTAGTGTGTAAAGCGGGGTTTAGGATCAGCTGGGGAGCCCCTGTACCATCCTTATCTCCTCGCTACAGTAACTAACCAAACGTTATGCCTAAGATAATTTTGGTTCTGTTCTGCTAACTCAAAAATATGAGAATGCTTACATGGTACATGCCACCAGCTTTAGATTTATAGGAAGTCAGATTGCATTTCCCATGATTTGAACATCTGTTTTCCTCTTTCACGTTATTGCTCTTTTTTTCCACAGCTATTGACAGCATATTAAAAGAGGATGGCAGTATATGTCTTGTGCAGTCTGACCTTAAAGAGGACCTGTCACTGGATTTTCTTTTTATTTAAACTGAGAATCTCCTCTAATTAGGGCTGCTCCATTGATTTGGGAACAGTTTTTCTTAATCTTCTCTGCCCCTCCATTCCCAGTTTATGTCCCTTGGTATTAATGATGCAAATGTTCTTTACAACCAACTGGGCGTATATCCCACAACTTCTCTTTGGGTATTTGCCTTTTCTCCTCTGATGCTGGCTAATAAAAACACGGTCACGGCCACACAGAAGTTCTATGGTAAACGGCCAGTTGGTTGACAGGAAAATTTCCATTGTTATTTTTGAGGGGCAGAATTTTGGAAAAGAAAAACTGTTCCAGAATCACTGTAGCAGCACGAACTTAAGGAGATACTGAGTTTAACTTAATAACAAAATTTGTGAAAGATCCTCTTTAACGGATTTAATTTTATTTACTATAGTTTAGAAAGATAGCTGTCATGGTTAAACAGAGCTACCTACAAGACATTGCAACAAGGTGATTGAGAAATATATTTATACTAGAAGGTGGCCCGATTCTACGCATCGGGTATTCTAGAATTTACGTATTGTGTAGTTCATGTATGATTTTTGTTATATATATATATATATATATAGAGATGTTGTTGTGTGTAGTTACCAAGTGTTTGTGTAGGCGCTGTACATGTTCTGGGTGTTGTCTGGGTGTGACGGGGGGTGAGAGCGGTGTTGTATGTGTGTTGCGTGTGTTGCATTGTTTGTGGAGCGCTGTGTGTCTGTAGCGTTGTGTGTGTGTTGCGCGGTTTGTGTGTGTGTGGTGTGTTTTGGGGGGAGGTATGTTTTGTGCAATGTGTGTGTTGTGCGGTATGTGCGTATATTTGTGTGTGCCGCGGTGTTTGTGTGTTGGGTGTTGTGTGTGTGCAGCGTTGTCTGTGTGTGTGGGTGTCTGTGTAGGGCAGTTGTTTGTGGTTCCCAGTGTGTGTGTGTGTGTGTGTGGTGTGTTGTGCAGTGCGCGCGCGTGTGTGTGTGTGTGTGTGCATCAGCCTCTCTTCTCTCAGCCTACCTCTCCCAGCCTCCCTCCTCCCAGCCTCCCTCAGCATCAGCCTCCCTCTCCCAGCCTCCCCAAGCATCAGCCTCCACCAGCATCAGCCTCTCTCCTTCCAGCCTCCCCCAGCATCAGCCTCCGCCAGCATCAGCCTCTCTCCTTCCAGCCTCCTCCAGCATCAGCCTCCCTCTCCCAGCCTTCCCCAGGATCAGCCTCTCTCCTCCAAGCCTCCGTCCTCCCAGCCTTCCCCAGCATCAGCTTTCCCCTCCCAGCCTCCCTCAGCATCAGCCTTCCCCAGCATCAGCCTCTCTCCTCCCAGCCTCAGCCTCTCTCCTTCCAGCCTCCCCCAGCATCAGCCTCTCTCCTTCCAGCTTCCCTCAGCATCAGCCTCCCCTTCCCAGCCTTCCCGAGGATCAGCCTCTCTCCTCCCAGCCTCCTTCCTCCCAGCCTCCCCCTCCCAGCCTCCCTCAGCATCAGCCTTCCGCTCCCAGTCTCCCCCAGCATCAGCCTCCCCAAGCATCAGCCTCCACCAGCATCAGCCTCTCTCCTTCCAGCCTCCCCCAGCATCAGCCTCCCCTTCCCAGCCTTCCCCAGGATCAGCCTCTCTCCTCCCAGCCTCCTTCCTCCCAGCCTCCTTCCTCCCAGCCTCCCCCTCCCAGCCTCCCTCAGCATCAGCCTTCCGCTCCCAGTCTCCCCCAGCATCAGCCTCCCCAAGCATCAGCCTCCACCAGCATCAGCCTCTTTCCTTCCAGCCTCCCCCAGCATCAGCCTCTCTCCTTCCAGCCTCCATCAGCATCAGCCTCCCGTTCCCAGCCTTCCCCAGGATCAGCCTCTCTTCTCCCAGCCTCCTTCCTCCCAGCCTCCCTCAGCATCAGCCTTCCCCTCCCAGTCTCCCCCAGCATCAGCCTCCCCAAGCATCAGCCTCCACCAGCATTAGCCTCTCTCCTTCCAGCCTCCCCCAGCATCAGCCTCCCCAAGCATCAGCCTCCACCAGCATCAGCCTCCCTCGTCCCAGCCTCCCCCAGCATCAGCCTCCCCCTCCCAGCCTCCCCCAGCATCAGCCTCTCTCCTCCCAGCCTTCCCCATGATCAGCCTCTCTGCTCCCAGCCTCCTCCAGCACGCCGTGCTCCTCTGCCGACACTCACACACCCGATCGCATCCACTCACACACACCCGATCGCATCCACTCACACACACCCGATCGCATCCACTCACACACACCCGATCGCATCCACTCACACACACCCGATCGCATCCACTCACACACACCCGATCGCATCCACTCACACACACAGACACTGACGATATCGCACATACGCGCTGATACTCACAACATCCGGACATACCACATGCCTCTGGCCATGTGATCCTCCGTCAGGTCCTGGAAGATCACAACAGCACAGTATCGAGGCCGAGAAGCAAGCGATATCGCCGGATGCTGTGAGTGTGTGGATGCGATGTGAGGTGTGTGTGAGGTGTGTGTGAGGTGTGTGTGTGTGAGAGTGAGTGTGATCTGATGTGTGTGTATGTTTGTGTGTGTGCTGTTATGTGTGTGCGTGTGGATCTTCCGCTGCAGCAGGACCTTGATGCGCTTGTAACCATGCGAGCATGGTTACCAACGTATCCACACCACTCCCGTGCGAGCGGGGGCCGGGGGGGGGGGGGTGTTGGGGGAGTACAGTACTCACCTCCGTGACAGCCGTGTCAGTTCGGGGAATGCGCGGGGGGGGGGGAGGGGGAGGGGGAGGGGGAGTACAGTACTCACCTCCGTGACAGCCGTGTCAGTTCGGGGAATGGGCGGGGAGAGGGAGGGGGAGGGGGAGGGGGAGTACAGTACTCACCTCCGTGACAGCCGTGTCAGTTCGGGGAATGCGCGGGGGGGGGGGAGGGGGAGGGGGAGGGGGAGTACAGTACTCACCTCCGTGACAGCCGTGTCAGTTCGGGGAATGGGCGGGGAGAGGGAGGGGGCGGGGCCAGAGCTAGCGTGCATTGCGTGAGGGGGGCGGGGCGTGGCCGAATTGCCAATGCCTGCAGGGTGCCGGGGCGAGAGGCCAATCTGTGGGGGGGGCGGAGCCTGGGCGAGCGGCTGGCCAATCCGTGTGGGGGCGCAGCCTGGGCGAGCGGCCAATCGGTGTGGGGGGGCGGGGCCATGGCGAGCCCAGCGGCCACTCAGCTTTGTGTCACCGAAAGGACACAATTTTGGAGCATGACAGACAGACAGATAGACAGACAGACAGACAGACAGAATAAGGCAATTATATATATAGATTAGGCCTTATGGCTGGGTTTACACAGCAGGGGGAATAAAAGTTGAGGTCAAAATGCAAGTTCTTTTATTTCCTGTACGGAGGAAGATCACATGAATCCATATCAGAATATCAGTAATGGTCAGGGTTGGTTTTGTGGCACTTGGCAAAATTAAAAGTGAAGCATCAAATGCGGAAATACTGTACTAACAACACAGTGACATATTATGTACTGTGATCACAGTCTCTATATAAAGATCTATAATGCAAATAATACCACTATACAAATACAAATAATACCCAGTAATATTAGCATGGTGTTACTGAATAAAACCCATCTTTTTCACTTTACATTTTCTTCTCCATCTTGCCTAGACCATCATGGAGAGTGTGCTTCTCGTGCATTTTTGGTTCTTCAATTTTCTATGATGCTTACATTCTTCCCACCTACTGATGTTCACAATACTGTGCTCCTTGCTGCCCCATTTTTACCTTTATTGCTGAACGTACAGTATATTGACATAGTTCTAAGCGTTGCCCTATATTGTGTCCAAAGCATTTATTGAGACCGAAACAATAATTAGCCCACTTTTCCCTCTACAAAATAATGGGGGCCTATTATATTATACTTTATATAATAGTGGAGGCCCATTACATTATACTATATATAATAATGGGGGCCCATTACATCATACTATATATAATAATGGGGGCCCATTACATTATACTATATATAATAATGGGGGCCCATTACATTATATTATATATAATAATGGGGGCCCATTACATTATACTATATATAATAATGGGGGTCCATTACATTATACTACATATAATAATGGGGGCCCATTACATTATACTATATATAATAATGGGGGCCCATTACATTATACTATATATAATAATAAATAATAATAATATCTTCTCAGAGGCTACAAACAATAGCACCCCTTTCATGCCCCACACAGTGATAGTACCCATCTGTGTGCCCTTGAAACTAATAATACCCACTGTTATCTGTATAGAAAGTACCACCTTGGTACCTCTAATCAATAATAATGCAGCTTAGACAATAATAGTGTCACCTTTCTGTCCTAAAACCATAATAATGCCCCCTTATCTGCCAGAATACATTAGCAATGTCTTCTTGAAAATAATAATGGTGGGCATTTTCATTTTGTGGTGAAAGAAGACAGGTTGTTATTACTTTTTTTGTGGGCACTATTGTTAAAACACTAGTTATCATGACCCTCATTATACCTCAAAATCGTGCCCCCCTTTTTCACAAGTGAGTGGTATAACGTCTATTTACCATACCCTGAATGCACAAAAGATGGGACAGCTGAACCTAGTTTTGGCCTGAGATATCAGTGGCTGTCATCATTGGGTACCTTCAGTTGGTAGATTGATCTGTTGTGTGTAAGCCTTCTGGTTCATGGGCCAGAGCCCTAAAGTGGCTTATGGCTTACAAAATGGCACGATGGAGAGCTCATATCCCTGGTCTGATCAGTAGTCACTTGGTTAGAGATCACATGTACAGTATATGGACCAGACCCTTATGGGAGAAAGTGGCTTTAACGGATTATGAAACATGTAGGAGAGAGAATGGTAAATCTCGGCTAAACATGGAACAAATATAGCATCAATGCCCAATGGAGAGGATTGTAGTAAGCTTATTCGCATTCATGGTATATTTCTTATGGATGGAGAAACACTTTAATAACATTTCATAGTGTTTAAAGTTGAAAGTAGACTTACGTCCATCGAGTTCAACCCATAGTCTAAAGCCCGCTTTACACACTACAATATATCTTACGATGTGTCGGCGGGGTCACGTCGTAAGTGACGCACATCCGACATCGTAAGGTACATTGCAGTGTGTGACAGGTACGTGCGATTGCGATTGAACTGTAAAACGTTCATTGCACGCACGTCGTTCATTCCTCATGAATTGAACGTCAGATTGTTCATCGTACCTGGGGTAGCACACATCGCAGTGTGTGACACCCCGGGAACGATGAACAGATCTTACCTGCGTCCTGCGGCTCCCGGCCGGTGATGCGGAAGGAAGGAGGTGGGCGGGATGTTTACGTCCCGCTCAGCTCCGCCCTTCCGCTTCTATTGGCCGGCTGACGCGTGACGTCGCTGGGACGCCAAACATCCCTCCCACTCCAGGAAGTGGACGTTCGCCGCCCACATTGAGGTCATATGAACGGGTAAGTACGTGTGACGGGGGGTGACTCGTATGTGCGACACATTCAACAAATTGAACGTGCAGCACATACGATGGGGGCGGTTACGATCGCATACGATATTATATGCTGGATCGTAAGGTGTAAAGCAGGCTTAACATGTTGATTCAGAGGAAGGCAAAAAACCCAATGGGGCAGACACTAAGCACCACATGAGCGGAAAAATTCCTTCCCGACTCCACATACGGCAATCAGACTAGTTCCCTGGATCAACGCCCCATCACAGAATCTACTGCACATAACCAGTAATATTATATTTTTCAAGAAATGCACCAGGCCTCTGTTAAATTTTAATAATGAATCAACCATTACAACCTAAAGGCTGCTTTACACCAGACAATCTATCGTGCGATAGATCGTCGGGGTCACGGTTTTTGTGACGCAAATCCGGCATCGCTGGCGATGCCGGCCTGTGTGACACCTCCTAGCAACGCAGTATCGCTCACAAATCATGAGTCGGGTACTGCTCGTTAGGTTCCATAAAATCGTTTAATTTAGTTGGCCATCGTTTCCGTGGTAGCACACGCCGCTCCGTGTGACACCACGGGAACGATGAGCAGCTCACCTGCCTCCCGCGGCCGCCGCCGGCTCTATGTGGAAGGAAGGAGGTGGGCGGGATGTTTACATCCTGCTCATCTCCGCCCCTCCGCTCTGATTGGCCGGCGGCCGTGTGACGTCACTGTGACGCCGAACGTCCCTCCCACTCCAGGAAGTGGACGTTCGCCGCCCACAGCGAGGTCGCACGAGAGGTAAGTATGTGTGACGGGGGTTACTAATTTTGTGCAACACGGGCAGCGATTTGCCCGTGACGCAAAAAGGACGGGGGCGGGTACGATCGATTGTGAAATCGCACAATCGGTCGTACCGTGTAAAGCAGGCTTTAGGTGGTAGAGAGTTCTCTATCCTCACTGCTCTTACAGTAAAGAATCTTCGGCTGTGTTTATTATTAAACCTCCTTTCCTCTAGACGTAATGGATACCTCGTTGTTCCTGTTAGTGAGTCAAAGCTGCTATATCACTTTAAATCTGAATATTTCCATATACAATATTCAGGTTAGTACATAAAATGTTGGTATTTATTTATGTAGAATTTTATACTAGTAAATTATGTAGGAAGAGAATAAAGCTCAGGATAAGCAGTATAGCTAGATACCGGGGTAAAACCCTGCAGAATACATACAAGCTCTACATCCGTCATCGTAGCACGAGGATGAGATGATGAACACGTTCTGACATGCCCTGCAGAGTCTCCGCAGTAAAGCTGTGTACTGGATTTGCATGAAGGCTGAAGGGCTTAATTAAACACCTCTGACTGACAATTTGCATAAATATATTTTTAATGTGGAGGGGGTCACATGTAGCCTCAGCATTAGCGCCAAAAAACAGTAATTACATCTTTTTCCGTCCCTCTTTGAAGATAGATTAAACACAACCCAAGTACTAGAATACCATCTTCAGTTTTGTATAGAATTTCTTTCAAGTTTTTGTCGCAAAATCTCTACTTTTTAATAGAAATACCTTATTTATTCATCACTGAGTATGCTTTGTGTGCTTCGTAACTAGTATTTTATGTCTGAGTGCCTTACCATTGAAAATATCCAAAAAGTTTAGGTAAAACCAGAATTGCATGTAAATATTACTATATTTTGTATTTTTAAGTAATATTTTTCATTATTTGGACTTGAAATTATGATTCTTGAAGAGACCATGTTATAGTATAAATGTCGGCTTCAGTTTACTTTTCAGAAAAAGCTGGTACATAGAAAGATATATGCCACTAACTACGGATTTGTAAATGAGATGGGTTCCACTCCATTTTTGACACAATGTAAAGCTACTTGACACAGCAGTTAAAGGGGTTATCCGGGACTTTGCTCAGACAGCAAGGAGCCTTCTGTCAATCAGCAGGACATTGGCAGTGACCCCCCATCAACAGAGTGGAGCAGAAGAGAAGAAGATGCCCTGTCAACGTGACTTCACCGGAAGCAGGAGCAGTCTGAGACTCCTCAGCCCCATGGGGAAAAAAAAGGAATGTCCCAGATAACCTCTGAAAACACACAGTGACCATGTTGTCTGTAATTAAAAAGCCTTCAGACAAACAAATTACAAAGTGTACATATATATACTGTATATATATATATATATATATATATATGTATAATACACATATACAGTATATATATTAAACAAGCAAAGTGCTGCAGAAATATGGCATCAGCCACTGCTGAGAGACGCTTGTTCCCCATATATTTACATGTAGCAATCTGCCTGAAGAAGGTCTGAGATAACAGACAGAAATGTCACTGAGTGTTTAACTAGGCTTATATCATCAATACTACTTGGAATGCTGATTATTTTTAAAGGGAGCCTGTCAGAAACGTTAAGCTCCCCACCCAGGTTACTTACATGACTGTGTAGTCCTTTATAAGATTCCCCAGTTGATACCTCTATGACCTCAAAGCATCACTCTTTAGTAAAAATTGTTTTGAAATTGTGTTTACAGTTGCATTGGGGAGTGACGAATGATATGATTGTGTAGCCCTTTAAGAGATAAGCCAGTCAACCCATTTATGACCCCCAAAGCATGGCTACAGTAGTGAGGAGTCACAGTAAAGTCTGGAAGTGCATTTCCACGTGATCATGCACTACTAGATTCTGTTCTAGTTAGAGTAGGCTGTATTTCCTATTTAACAGCCCCTTCACCCGGCTGATTGACAGATCAGTGGCCTTCTACTAGAGCAAATGATCTGTCAATCAGCCATGGGAAGGGTGTTGTTAAGTAGGAAATCCGATTTCAGGAAGCCCTGAATTGGTAAACACTGCTAGAACAATTGATAGGAAGACTATGGAACCATTATCACACATTGGCCTGAAGTCTCCAATAAAAGTCATCAAACATCAGGTAGAACATTCCCTCATGAAGACTACCACCGATCTACATTGACAAATAGATATTTGTGGCCAAATCTAATATTTAGTCCATTGTGGCATCTTCAGGTTCTTCAGAAAACTAAATTACTTGGTGTCCTTAAGCTTTGTCCTATGACAGCACTTACAGCCGGGAATGGGAAAGGACTTCTGTATCATTGTGGTATGGACTATGTATTCAACCAAATCAAGTAATTATAGGAGACCTGTCAGCTCTAATCTGTATTACTAAATATTTCTATTAAGCGGGCTTTACACGCTACGATTTTGCTGCAGCGATCTCGTTGGGGTCACGGATTTTGTGACGCACATCCGGCCGCTGTAGCGATCTCGTAGTGTGTGACTCCAAGGAGCGATTTTGGATCGTTGCAAAAACGTCCAAAATCGCTCCTCGTTGACATGGGGGTCCGCTCCCAATTATCGATACTATCGCTTTGCCGTTGTTGTTCCTCGTTCCTGCGGCAGTGCACATCGCTGTGTGTGACCCCCGTAGGAACGAGGAACATCTCCTTACCTGCCGCCGGCCACAATGTGGAAGGAAGGAGATGGGCGGGATGTTCGTCCCGCTCATCTCCGCCCCTCCGCTTTCATTGGGCGGCCGCTTAGTGACGTCGCTGTGACACCGAACGGCCCGCCCCCGTAGAAAGGAGGCGGTACGCCGGTCACAGCGAAGTCGCTATGCAGGTAAGTATGTGTGATGGGGGTGCGCGATTTTGTGCGCGACGGGCAGTGATATGCCCGTTTCGCACAAACGAAGGGGGTGGGTCGCATGCTAGCAATATCTGGACAAATATCGAAGCGCGTAAAGCCACCCTTACCCATGATATAACAATTCTGGGACATCTTGAGAACTATGTGTTGTACCATTCCTTTATTCTTTCTCCTAGAAATTTATGGTCAAAAAATGACAACTAAGTGTTACTGTTCCCCTTGTCAAATGGAAGTGTGCCTTCATACTGTGACTGTCAGAACTGATTAGACAGTATAAGACTGTAGGGAATGGTAACCTCCAGTTGTTAGCTTTTTCATGCATTTCTAGGAGAAATAACTGAGGATCAGCACAATACAGAATTTTAAAGAGAACCTGTCACCAGATTTGGCGACTATAAGCTGTGACCACCACCAGTGAGCTCTTATATACAGTATTCCAGAATACAGTATATACATGCCCAGGATGCTCTGTATAACGTAAAAATCACTTTTATAATACTCACCCAGGGGGCGGTCTGGTCTGATGGCCATTACTGCTTTTTGGCGCAGTGCCTCCTCTCTGTGGCGATCGCTGTCCTCCTTCTACTCAGCCGAGAATGGATGACGTGTCCTACATCATCCACACAAGTCAGCATTGCGGTCCTGCACAGGCACACTTTGGTCTACCCTCCTGGTCTTTAAGCTTTCCTTGCGCCTGCGTATTAGTGCACTTTGATCGGCCCTGAGTAGGACAGATCAAAGTGCAACTGCACAGGACCATAATGCCGGTCAAATCTTGTGACAAGTTCCCTTTAAGAAATTGTCATCTAGAGTTGTTATCTTAAAGTGGTTTTCAGGACTTTAACAGTCACTTATGCTTAAGATAGGTCATTGATGTCTGATTAGTGGGGGTACCAGGCCACCCCAGCCGAACAGCTGTTCCTGGTGCTGCCGCCAGCTGGAACAACTCAATTGTGGAACTGCACAGCTCAACCAACGGAATAGTGGTGTAACCAGGTACTGCACATCTGCCCTCTATTGATTCAAATAAGGAGCGGATATGCCGTACGCAGCCACGGGCACTGTACAGTTGATGGAGCTGTGCAGTAGCATTCTGGCAGGTTGTGGCATCAAGAACAGCTGATCGGCGGTAGTGCAGGCTGTCACACCCCTACCGATCAGATATTGATGACCAACCCTAAGTATAGGTCATCAATATTAAAGTCCTGGACAACCCCTTTAAGGAAAGTACAATTATTTACAAAAACAAACATGTCACTAGAGCTAACAGGTCCTCTTTCAATCGCATATATAGATATTATAATAGTGAAGAGTGCCTGTTATACAACATACTGCCGCATTGGAAGGCTATTGCATCATTTGTTTCAGCTTCATCCTAATCAAAAATACATACTGTATATGCAGAGACGACATAGTGAGTCAATATTTGCTTTTCTGCTAAATCTAGCCGGAGTCAAGGGAAATGAATCCTGTGCCAGAATGATGAGCAGGATGTTACGTTTTTCAATCTCTGCTTATGTTGCAATTGACCTACTTTAACTTCTGGCTATTTTATTTCAGTTTACATGGCAGGAAAAGCTCCTGACTGATGAATCAGATTGGGTTGTGTCCTATTCAGTGCAACAAAAATATCAATACAACAGAAGGGCAAATATTGGGTGACATGCGATAGGGATCAGTTTCTCAAATTTGGCCACTAGGCATTTACCCTGTCATAGAATACTATTATTATGTTTCTTTTCCTTATAAAGTTTTTCAGTAAAGCGCTTTAAGCTGTGTAGAGCGTCCTTTATTGCATTCTATTCATCAATAGTGTATTCATAAAAGTCAACCAACCTGTCTTGTATCAGGAGAGAGCAATGTACAGTATAGACTACCGCTCTTCTTTATGTTCCCATGATATATACAGTATATACATAGAGGGAGATTCACATGAAAGAGGCCACGGCTGCTCTTTTATAGCTATCCTTAGCAAAAAAAAATATGCTACAAACCATACTTTTTTCATCATGAATCATTGAGGGTACATAATGAACATCATATTTCTTCCTAAACTCACTTCTTACCATGTGTATGCAATTCTCAGTCCACCAACGAAAGATTACAGGAGCACTCTTTAAGCGGCAAGATATTGGTGAACATTCAACATATTAAATTTCACTTGCGTTACTGCTATATGGGATATACTTTTAAAAATGAAGGTACTTAGCACATAAATTGGCCATTCCATGAAAGCCCATCAGCCACGGCAAGGCATCCTTCTTTGATGAGACACTAGCCTCTACTGGGCTAAAAGCTCACAAATTTATTAGCAGGTAGGATTAAGCATTAATCAAAATTAGGCTGATGGAAGGAGTGCTCAGTCAGAAAAGGAGGAAGACACGGCCCTCCAGTAGTTAACAAAAAAACTGGCCACCATCTCCAAATGAAATAAAGCAATTGTGAACAGGTGCAAACTGCTATGGCAGTATAATATACAATTAAGAAGGTACAGCAGCACTCTTTAAGAGCCAGCACTGAACATATGATATTTCAATTGCATTACTGCTCTATGGAATATACTTTTAAAAATGAAGGTACAGTATTTTCTTTGACGGGATCCTCACCTACTGTCATGCCTCTCTCGGGTTAAAGTACCATAAGTACCTTGATTTTTAAAAATATATTCTATATAGCAGTAACACAGTTAAAATTTCATATGTTCAATATTCATATATATCTTGGCGCTTACACTTACAGAGGGCTGCTGTACCTTCTTATTTGTATATTGTCCTGCCATAGCAGCTTGCACCTGTTCACACATGCTTTATTCAGTTTGGAGGTGCTGGTCAATTTTTATTTTTTTGCAGTAGCAATTCTCAATACTTTCTCTTGTATTCTGTATAAAGTGTATACCCTCCCAATAGCCTGTTTTTCAGTGTATCATCAGGCCAGTTTCAGACTGTTATTAACCTTACCTGCAGTTTAATAGCATTTGGACCCTTTACAGGTTCCCTTTAATAGTTGTCTAAGTAATGTTATACTCACTAAATGTACTTGGACATGCAAATCATTAAGATGGCTTAGTGGTTAGCACTGCAGTCTTGCAGTGCTGGGGTCCTCGGTACAAATCCCACCAAGGACAACATCTGCAAAGAGTTTGTATGTTCTCCCTGTGTTTGCGTGGGTTTCCTCCGGGTACTCTGGTTTCCTCACACACTTCAAAAATATACTGGTAGGGAACTTAGATTGTGAGCCGCAATGGGGACAGTTTTGACAATGTATGTAGAGTGCCAACTCTATAACTACAACAATTATAGCGCTATTAATTCCACAGCACCAACTCTAGAGTGCTGTGGAATTAATAGCGCTATATAAATGGATAAGTATTATTAATATTAATAATAAGATCCACTACTGGTCGCTCCTTTTGTAATGGCCAACTAATGGTGTTCCAGATGTGCTCAATGGGAGAGAAGTTCAAAGACACTGCAGGCCATGTTCTGACGTGTAAGAGCTTACAGGCTGCCCACAGTTTCATGAGCAGATCTTAATGATTTGCAGGCCCAATTGTATTCAGCGTGGCAGATCATTCCTCAGACAACCAGTAAAAACCTCAGTGATAGCATATAAAGGCATGTGAGTACATGTAATTATGCAGTATATACACTCTTTAAAGAGATTGGCTACTACTTTAACATTGATGGCCTATGTTTAGGATAGGTCATCAATGTCTGGTTGGCCGGGGTCCGACATCCTGCACCCCGGCCGATCAGCTGTTGTCGGTGCCGATGGCGGCAGCAGGCAGTCGGAAATGTTCAGTTCCAGAGCTGCCCCGTCTTCTGATAGTGGCAGCGTCCAATACTGCACATCTGCCTCCTATTCATTTGAACTTCAATTTGTCATCAGTTTTCCACTTTTGGCTATGTCCAAGGAGGTTGGCTACATTTCCTTAGACCTTAAAGCACCACTCCAGTTTTTCTTTTTCAATGATGCAGTGTGTTTTAAATGTAAGTCTGCAGCCCCATGTCATATACTCACATTCCGGCGTCTTCACCTTATACCGACGCCGCTCTGGTCACGTGGTGCCATCTTGTGGCAGTAACTCTTGACCGTCCAGAAATCAGAATTTACATCACAACCTCCCAATGCATCTCTAGGAGAGACAGAACGAGGCTGTCGTATTGATTTTTAACCTCCAGCACGCTCAATGACACACTGGAGTGCTTTCAGGTCATAAATTTCAGGAGACTGACTGCAGAGATGGCAATAGAAGAAGAAGCCATCGGAAGGTGATAAAATTAAAAGGACAGTTGACTTAGATTTAAAGGATTTCCCTTATAAGCTGTGGCCTCCACCAGCAAGCTCTGTAGAACGTAAAAAAGACCTTTGTTACCGTGACTGAGCATTACCGTACTTTGCTCTACTCTCAGGAAGGCAGATCAAAGTGCACATGCGCAGGAGCATAATGGAGGCCTCTGTGTTGATGACTTAAGCCCCCTTCACATTTAGCGACTTACCAGCGATCTCAAAAACGATGCGACCTGATAAGGATCGCTGGTAAGTCGCTGGGAGGTCGCTGGTGAGATGTCACACAGTCAGACCTTACCACCAACTCAGTAACGATACAGGTCGCAGTAGTGACCTGTATAACGATCTCTGCTGTCATTGGGACCCTGTCACACAGTGTTAAACATAGCGATGCATTCTGCCCAGCAGGACATCGCCTTTGAAGAAAATGGTCCAGGACATTCAGCAACGACCGGCGACCTCTCAGCAGTGGCCAGATCGTTGCTGGATGTCACACACAGCGACATCGGTAGCAAGATCGCTGTTGCATCACAAAAACCGTGACTCAGCAGCGATGTCGCTAGCAATGTCGCTTAGTGAAACGTGGCCTTTTAGGATGTGTCATCTACACGGAGCTGAGAAAGAGGACAGCGATAGAAGGAAGACAGGAGGTGCTGGACTGAGACTAGCGACATCCATCGGACCCGACTGTCCCTCAGGTGAGTATAATAAAAGATGTTTTTTATGTTATACAGAGTGGCCTGGGCTCTTATATACAGTATTCTAGAATGCTGTATATAACAGCTCACTGGTGATGGCCGCAGCTTATAGGGGTAAAACCTGGTAAAACAGGTTCCCTATAAACCACCACTACAGCACTGCAATAGAAAAAAATGCTGGAGTGGTGCTTTAAACTTCTGAATAACATGTGCAATTTGTAGAATAACAAGCTGTTTGGGGATGTCTTATACCATTTACCGTTAACATTTTTGTCTATTAATTTCTTTCTAATCTCCTGTGACAACTCTCTCTTTATCTTTCTTTGGTAACTATTCAGTGTTGTACACACCATGATACCAAACAGCACCGTGACTACTTTTCACCTATTAATAAAAGCAGGCTGACTGATTACAAACTTTCAGACACCTGTGATGCTAATTACAGGACAGCCCTTAGTTTAACTTGTCCTTATGGTCAAATTATTTTCAATCTTTTCTAGGGACAGAAATCGCTTTTCAAAGCCATGTGTGATTTTGATTACTTGATATTCAGTAAATTTCAACTTTTGTCAGTTTCAATATATTTCAGGTGACCAATGTGGGGTTTTCTTACGTTAACGGAAAGGTATCAGCAATCTTGTCCACATGTAGAAAAGCATGTGTACAACAGCTTGACGTCTGTCCAAATGGTGGGTGCGGTGTTGCAGCTTGGCTCTATTTACCGATATAGAATTGAGCTAAAGTATTGGGCACAATTTATGGACAGGTGGGCCACTGTTTCTGGAGGAAAGCAGCCATATTTTTCGAATCTTGTGCATACCTTTTTAAAATCAATAACATCTTTTTATATGCCCAATTGAACTGTAAACTTCACAGTTCTACTGCCACAACCATGGAAATAAAAACAGATGCAAACATAGTTTAAACCAATGTAATGAATGTAAAATCAGATATTTGGTCTTTGAAGTAGTGGAAAACATAATACCCTCAGATGTGTTGTAAAAGTTTACTGTCTGTGATTTACAGCACTATTACAGCTGTAATAATAAAAAGAGAATAATGCTCAAACTACAGTACATATTACTTTCTTTCCTTTGTTTTTTTTTCTCTGTATGATCTTTCTGAACAATTAGGCGGGCTTTACACACTACGACATCGCAGATGCGATATCGGTGGGGTCAAATCGAAAGTGACGCACATCCGGCGTCGCAGTCGATATCGTAGTGTGTAAAGCCTTTTTGATACGATTAACGAGCGCAAAAGCGTCGTTATCGTATCATCGGTGTAGGGTCCGACATTTCCATAATTTGGCAGCAGCGACAGGTACGATGTTGTTCCTTGTTCCTGCGGCAGCACACATCGCTGTGTGTAAAGCCGCAGGAGCGAGGAACATCTCCTACCTGCGTCAACGCGTCTCACGCCGGCTCTGCGGAAGGAAGGAGGTGGGCGGGATGTTTACGTCCCGCTCATCTCCGCCCCTCCGCTTCTATTGGCCGCCTGCCGTGTGACGTCGTTGTGACGCCGCACGACCTGCCCCCTTAGGAAGGAGGCGGGTCGCCGGCCAGAGCGACGTTGCAGGGCAGGTGAGTACATGTGAAGCTATCACTAGATATCGCTGCTGCAACAGGGGCGGGGACTATCGCACTCGGCATCGCAGCATCGGCTTGAGATATCGTAGTGTGCAAAGCCCGCCTTAGGCCGTGCTCACATCAGCAGTATTTTGCCGCAAAACCGGATCTGTCATAAATGCGTTTCAGTTCCATTCATTTACAATGGAATCGCGGCAAGATGCGGTGACATGTGGTTGTGTATGCCGCACGCAACCTCATGTCACCACATCTTCCCGCGATTCCATTGTAAATGAATGGAACTGAAATGCATTTATGACGGATCCAGTTTTGAGGCAAAATACCGCTGATATTAGCACGGCCTTATTATAGTAGGTGGTTTGTACCATTGGCAATGCACTTGACAACTATGGTCAGGCACTACAGAGATGGTTGTACTACTTTACTATGTTCAAGATCACTACCTTCAGCCAGGAATGTCTGCTCATTTACATGGCTGGGTTTCTCCGAAACGCTTGATTTCCTTAAAATGAAGCTGTCAGGTGCAGCAATACGCACCCAGAACCACAAGAGGTTTGGGTGCATATTGCTTATCCCTGCCTAATTGTCCCTGTATCTAGTTACATACATAAAGAGATCTTTAGAAAAAGTATTTCTAAAGATCCTTTATGATATGCTTATGTGTACGGGGACTAGTTGCAAGGGCGTTAGTTCCTGCGCTCACTCCACCCCTATGGGCGTTCTAGTATGCTCTTCAATGCCCATTGCCTCGCGTCATCATTAATGATGTCTGTACCTGTGTCCTCTACCACCGCTTCAGAACGCTGGGCTTAGGGTCAGTGCGCATGATCAGAAATCCCCGCCACTTTTGGTCATGCCCGAAAGTGTCAGGCATTCTGATAAGTGATAACAATGGACATAGGTACGCGTATCACCACTGATGATGCGAGGCAGTAGGCATTGAATAGCATATTAGCACATCCCTGTGGGTTTGCTAACATGTTTAGAGGGCGTAATGAGTGCAGGAACTAACGCCCTTGCGACTAGTCCCTGCATTCATTAGCATATCATAAAGGATCTTTAGAAATACTTTTTCTAAAGATCTCTTTATCTATGCTACTAAATGCTGGGACAGTTAGACAGGGATTAGAAATATGCACCAAGACCTGCTTGTGGTTCTGTGGTGATGGTGAGGTAAACTGCACAAGACCGTTGAGCCCATCGATTGGCTGCAGAGGTCAAGTGCTATAGATGGGATGTCACCACTGCAGCCATATCAGCAAAAACTGAAGTTGATCATTAGAGAGCCACCTCTGGAGTGAAGGAGGTAAGTAATGATGCTTTTCTTATTTCAAAGAGAGCAAGACTTTGGGGTATTTGCCAATGTATGTAAAGTGCTGCGGAATATGTTAGCGCTATATACATGAATAAATATTATTATAGTATTTAAGTATCAAAATGAACAAGTCAGAAACTAGACTAAGTAAACACATCCTTTATAAGATTTATCCCGTCCTGAACAAAGATTTAATACTGTAAACAATATTCCTCAATGGTGTCTGACGCCGCATTTGGTGAGTGACCTGTGTGTCCTGGACTTGGTAGTTTTCTGTATTTCCACTTTTGACTCATACTCGAGATACACAATTTTGCAGGTGTGTTTGACCGTGAACAATGTCTGGTGTCTGTCATCTGCAGCTGGCCTTTCTCATGTTCTTCCTCTGTTAGACAGTCTTACAGCTTCCGGTTTACACATCTGGTATATTCATAGTGTTTCCCACGCATACAAAGGACTAAATGAGAATGAAGACCTCTGGAACTCAAAGCACAACCACATTTTAGTTGACAAGAAACATCATCTCTAGTCATTTCCCACCATCAGCACTGTAACGGCTCAGCTGACCTCTAGACGGTCCTCAGATACTTGTTGTTGGAGAGGGTGGATGTGACAGGCTCTGTCTAACCCTTATTTAGCCTAAAGGTTAGTAGTCCAGATGTTTTTTGTATCTACTAATGATACCCTACTACTGAAATAACATTTAGAGCCTAAAGGAATTGTCCCATAACCAAAACTTCCTTAATTTGTCTCTAAACCATTCTAAGGTACAAGATTTAAGGAAACATAAAAAAGTTTATCCATCCAACAAATGCTATCCATTAGCCATCTGTTAACCACAGAAATAATAACCATATATGTCTACAAATTATGTGTAATCATTGTACTGAATTGGTATAGGTACAAATTGTATTATTCCAAGCAATAAAAGTAAAGTTAAGGTTCAGCCCATTTGTATGGGGCTGATGAGGATAGCCAAATATTGTTTCATTGTCAGTCCCATAGGCAATTATGGAGCAACCCATGGACAACTATCACTTCATTCAAGCTGCTGACACAAGACATATGGTTTCAATCAATGGCAATCCCATGAGACACCCGCCGACCAGACAATTATCACCACTCTCTATGGATAACAACTATATTGGGAATCTGTCAACACTCAACAGGTCTTTTCTACTTAATCTTTAGGAGGCGCATAAAATAGGGGCAGATGTAGTTCTGATATAACCATTGTTTTATTAGCAGGAGATTATCACAATTATCACAGGAGGACTAATAAACCTGCTGCCATGTAGCCTAAACAGATCCCCAACTTTAATTGGCAGCTTTCTGCCTATGCACAGTGTATACAAAAAGCTGCTAGTCAGTGGTGTGGGTGGGATTTTACAGAGCTCAGCATTCAGAGAATTGGTAGATCTGCTGCAGATAAAGTAGTGATTTTACCTAAAGTGCAGCAAGCAGCCCAGTAAGTGACATCCCTGGAATCAGGGTATATACCCCTACATCATGCTGTTTTCAGATTACATAGCAATTACTTGGTGTCAGTTTCTCTTAGATGTTGGGTTCAGCAAAAAGTGATCACATCGCATATAAGCATGAAAAAACATACCCATGGAACAGATGCTAGCCATCAGCCATCTGGCACCCGTAGGCTCTTTTGGTATAAAAAAATATACATTTAACAATTATTCTCTGCTACTAGGTGGTCGTAACAGATGATGGTTGACGTTTATCATACCTAGGTTTACTATACTTATATTAAAAAGTATACGAGGGGTTGCTGATAAGTCTTTGGCTTTACCCAGAAAAAAACGAGATATGGTGATGAAACATTACATTTATTCCACATTCTCTCCACTGATGACAACACACTTCTTACATCGATATTACAAGTTCTGTAAGCCTAGCAAAAAGAAAGATTTTGGTTGTGCCTCAAACCAGGCATCCGTAGCAGCGATGACATCAGAAATGGTGTGAAGTTTGGTACCCTTGAGGTGTTTCTTCAGGTTTGGAAACAGATGATAATCTGAGGGAGCTAGATCTGGTGAATAAGGTGGATGATCAACCAGCTGGAAGCCCAGCTCTGCCAGTTTGCCATGGTCGCTTGTGTAGTGTGAGCAGAGACATTGTCTTGCACGATCAAGATTCGTTTGGACAGCTTGCCGCGCCTTTTGGCCTTCAGAGCTGCCTTCAATTGGTCCAAAAGTTTAATGTAATATCTGTAATACCACTCTCGGTCATCCAGGACGTTCCTCATCATTGGTGTTGAAGTGGCCACGAAGTTCTTAACTGTGGAATATGAAGGCCATTGATCCCCCAATATCTGCGACATATCACCATGAATATCCTTGGTGGACTTTCCTCACAGAAACAAGAATTTTATCACTCCTCTGCTCTCAGTTGCTGTGAATTTCGTATTAGACTCCACCATTTTGTTTTCCCGCATGTGTAGAACACTGTTGCCATAAGCAACAAACAACATTTTGAAAACATGTATTAGACACTTAAGGCTTTCATGTGATGTAACATTAGTTACCATAGAAACAAAAAAAGATCACAAAGACAAAGACTTATCAGCAGCCCTTCGTAGAGGTAAAATATGTTCTAATAGTAGATAGCGCGAGGTTGTGTTGAATTGGTATTGTGGCAAATGGTGTGACCCAATTCAGAAGGGTTAAGGACAAACACATCCATATGGGACTGATGAGTGCAGCCAAGTATGACAATGCGCTATCACTGTAAGCCCCATAGGCAATGAATGGAAGAGCAGCAACACAAATATGGCACTACCGTTCCATCCAAGCTGGGTGCATAGGACACCTTACCATGATTGGTAGCACTGCCAGTGATGGGACACCCAGCAACCCTACAGTTATCACCTGTCCTTTTGTTTCAGCACTTTTGATGTTTGGCTCGGTATAAAGTGCTGGCCTTGAATGCAATATTAATATTTTCTTTTTCAGGTCGATGTGAGGCCGTATTTACAATACAATGAATGAATTAGACATGTCGGATATTTTGAGTGCATCTGGTGTGCAGCTGGGCAGATAGAATGGTACGCCAGCCAGATTTTCCATTTGTTCCAGATCTAGTGGCTATAAAGATCATGCTTGACATATCACGCTTTTCTCTGTGCATTGACAGTTCCATGGTCTGGGATGTATAACTATGTACAAATCATCTATTTTAAAAAATTTACAATCTAGTCACAGGATTGAGTTAAGTTATTTTTGTCCTAAATAGTACTGCATAAAATATTAAGCACCAAAAAATAAAATGTAACCAAAATTTAAATCTGCACTTTGGATTCTAAATCAAGAATTAAAGGGAATCTGTCAGCAGGTTTTTGCTATGTAAGCTGAAGACAGCGTGCTGCAAGGGTTTTGTTACGGGGGGCTGTCTGATAATAACTGAAAGGAGTATCAGACAGTCAGGGTCCACCGTGCAAAGACTTTGCTGCAGACTATGGCAGAGTGCAATACCTCTGTTAACTCACAGAAGGATATAATAAGTAAGTAAAGCAATTCCTCCCTTACTTGGAGGGTGTGTGGAATGATCTCTGTTAATAATCACAGAGACAAAGGCAATGTGTGCGAAATGGCACCTACCTAGGTCCGCTCTTCTAGTGGTGCAAAAGAGACGAACAGCAGCGTAAGCCGCACAAAGCTCCTACCTGCGTTCGCTCCACTAGTGTGCGAGGACACGAACCACTAGATATGGCACCTGCCTAGGTCCGCTCTTCTAGTGGTGCAAAAGAGACGAACAGCAGCGTAAGCCGCACAAAGCTCCTACCTCTGTTCGCTCCCCTAGTGTGCGAGGATACGAACAACTGCCAGACGCAGTATAAGGAACGTTACCCTAGCGGCAACGTCCACCTACGAGTAGAATCACAAGGCCCAGCCAGACCATGTGCCTCAGGCACCTGCCTATGTCCGCTCCCCTAAGAGGTAAGGATACGGACAGCAGCCGAAGCTGTAAGGTATAAGAACGCTACCCTGCCGGTAGCGCTCACCTAGCATAGACAGAGGAATGCCTAGAGGAACGCGCACAGAGCGTCTACTCATATGCATGAACCAAGAGGACTGAGCACCATGCGGCATGTGTCAGGGTCTATATATAGACTCTGTGCCTCATCCAAGATGGAGGACACCAGAGCCAATCCGCTGCCAGAACAACAGGAGTGACGTCATGCTGGCCTATCACCGAGCAAGACGTCACAAGCACATGACCAGCGACCAATCGGCATAGAAGGTGTCAGAGACATGTGACCTCGTGTCAGCGATGATGTCACCCGCACATGTGCAATGGCTCCAAGATTGGACCTAGTCTCCGGCGCTCGCACATGTGCAGTAGCAAGAAATCTAGACTTAGTCTCCAGCGCTCGCACATGTGCAGTAGCAAGAAATCTAGACTTAGTCTCCAGCGCTCGCACATGTGCAGTAGCAAGAAATCTGGACATAGTCTCCAGTGCTCGCAGCAACCGTAACAGTTTTACACATAAAATTCAGGGATGCCTGTCTTGTCAAGGTCCGATCTGTTGTTTATTTGCTATGCTTGTATAAACAGTAGGGCTTCTCATTGTTCAGTCTAGAATATCAAGTGCATGGCATTCGACATGTCTCCTCCCCTGATTGACACCACACTGCCAATGTACAATCTCTATAGACAGCCGGGTGTGGGAGGGGGAAGCTCTCTCAGCTCTGCTACATGGCTAAATCTAAAAATTCAGATTGTGTCAGAACGGCTGCAGACAGTCATCTAAGTGATACATCGTTGGACTCAGGATTTCTTTGCCTTCATCATGATGCTCGCAGATGAGGGAGCAAAAACCTGCTGACAGATGCCCTTGAAATAATACTGCATCTTAATGTCAACTATTCTCATTCTCCAATTGCATAGCTAAACTGTTAATAAAGCCTAGAATCTCTTGGCATCAATTTCAAAACTATTTTATAAACTATCTAAATAAATGTAATTTGCAATGTTCCCTCAGTATTGCAGTTTAAATTTTAAAGGGATTAGAAAAAGGGTTCTACCATGGCATTTTCTATGGCTTTGTCTGGTATTGCAGCTCAGAGACAACCCATAGATGTATTTAGAAAACTAGAGATTTCTTCTAATCTCATAAAGGGATTATTGTCAAAATCACAATACACATACACATACATTTATTCAGTTGTGCAAATATAATATATTCTAAATCTGCCATCTGCCATGTTTTGCAAATATCAATCCCCAAAAGATGCCACTTTAGGCTCTATGTGCCCTCAAGATTTTATTAGATCTGTGGTGCTGTAAATCCAGTGTCTGCCATCGTTCATGTGCAGAGCAGTCTGTACAGACACCCTTTACACTCAGTTCATCTGTGCACTGTATGCTCCTCTGTACAAAACTCTGCCTGGCTGACTATCTTCTACCATCTTCGTCAGTATAGTTGTCTGTGTGTTTGACATCATTACTTTGTTGGTTAGTTTCAAGCAAAGCAAAACTTCGCTCTGCTCAGGCTTCATTGCACAATAAAGCTTGTAGTATGAGCATTGCAGATCTGAGACACAAGCAGGGCTGAGCTGTGTTTGATGCCTGAGCAGAAGACTTACCATGGACTTGAAACTGAAAGTGCTTGATTGTTGATGCTTATGGCAAAGGTAAGCTGGTGTCATATGCATCGACAGGGCTTTTGCAGTTTCATATGCTTGTGTCCCAAGTATGCACTGCCTAGTTATTACAAGCTCCATTATAAAGATACAGAATATTGGAATGCAGGACAGTTGAGCTCTGCTGGAAACCAGCTAACAGAGCAGTTATGTAATTACACATGGAAATCTTTATTGATGTTTATGGCAAAGATACAATTAGGCTAGTTTCACACTTGTGTTCAGCGCATTCCGTCACGATGGAGAATAGCGCAGTCCGTTAACGGACTGCGATATTCTCCATAGAGCTGTATGGACGACGCACTGTAACGCAAGTGTCTGCGTTGCATCCGCTGGACGACGCAGCGTCGTTATTTTGACGCTGCGTCGGGCGGATGGAAAACTGCATGTAGCGTTTTTCTGCGCTTGGCGGAGTGTCAAAAAAATGCAACCTGCAGGAATCCGTTAGGCGTCCGTTGTTTTTATAATGCACGCCTATGGTGGCGGATTCCGTTAGAATGCATCATTTGACGGATTCCGTTAACGCATCCGTCTTTACACAACTGCGCATGCCCAGATGTGTAAAGTCAAGGAAAAAAACTATAACAGATTGCGTTATTTTGTACGATCGGTAGCATTGCGTTGTGCCACTATATACAACGCATCCGTTGCATGCGTCACACAACGCAATGCTATGGATCCCGTCCAACGCAAGTGTGAAACTAGCCTTAGTCTTGCAGAGTTGTGTACAGGGTCATATAGTGCCCAGAGGAATAGAGTGAATTCTACACTTAGATTGGCTTTAAGGGGATTGTCTGGGCATAGAACTCTCATGACCTATCCACAGGCTGTTTCATCAATAGCAGATCGGCGGGAGCCTGAGACCTGGCAGATGACTTTGTTCAAAATATTGTGGCTGTTGCCATCTAATGCCATAAAGTGCCTATTCAAAATTCAAAATAACAGGAACCAACTAAAGTAGCCGACAGCAGCCACTACACTCTGAATAGAGCTGTGCTCTGCAGCTTTGTTCAAAGTGTTAACATCTGACCATAATCAGAGAAAAAAAACAGCTGGGTTGCCAGCTGTGGGACCACCACTAGTGATGGGCAAGCACTAAAGTGCTTGAAAGCTCATTACTGAATTCGAGGTGCTCAGACACTAGCACAAGCTCGACGCAAGAAATGAGCCTTATGAAGAGTCAATAATTGGCCTGTTCGGGTCTCCTCCCACATATAGCCAGCCATAAACAGTGCATTTCCGGCAAGAGGGTGGGGTTTGTTTGTTTTTTTTGGTCACACTACGCCCGAGAATGTTGTTTAATTCCCTGGGACAGCCATTCAGTGACTGCGAATGGCTGTTCCTGGGGTGTCAGCACACATTAGGCAGCGAAGCAAGCCTGAGCATTAAGGTCATTGTTTCACGGACAAAATATTTGAGCACCCAAGATATTCGGCTGAGCTCCATGAGTACCCTGATGCTCGATCGAGTAACGAGCAGTGCCAGTGCACTCTCACTCATCATTAACCACCACCAATTTGCTATTCATGACCTGTCCTGTAGATAGGTCATCAAAAACTAATTTCCATACAGCTATTTTATAGATATGACAATTAACTTTGATAGGTACAGCTGAGCTGAGCTTAGTATATTATGGTAGACCATCAGCTCAAAGAAGTGGGGTGTGTCAGGAACAAGATAAGATAGGGAGTAGTCTGCAGCACTGAGAAGAAGCAGGGTGCTGCTGGGAAATGTACTTTTAGCAGTGCATAAGAAGCTGGATGCATAGAGGAGCAGATAGTGATGAAAAAATTCAAAAGGTACAAGAACAAAATGTTATGTTAAATTTAGGCTGTATATTAATAATATGTATGTTCTTTATAAAGGTAAATTAATATGATTTCTAAAACTAACCTTTTAACTGATGAGTCGATGACTAACCTAAAGTAGGTGTCTCTGGCAAAGAATTTATGCCTTGATTTTGCCACGGATTTTAAGCACAACAGCCTCATCAGTTCAAAGATCTGTTTATTATCATTTGCAGTTTGTATTGTGAAATCTGCTGACAGATCTCCTTGAAAGAGGATGTTAAACATTTAAAGAATGAGTCCAAGTAGTGCTGAAATACCATAGTGGTCACTTTAAAATCCTTACAATTTATTATAAGAAAATAGTGAAAGCATTAAGTCAAGGCTGATTTATTTGGATTCTTTGTAAATAGCCTCTGCCATTTTTAGTAGTGCATAATGCCGAGAGGGTAGTGTGCCATCGGTTTAGTATTTACTTTAGCAAAGACTTCCTCCTGAGCTTGCCAGCAAAAAGTTAATGCATCATTACGAGCAGCGGTTCCCGGGTCGCGACCAGTTGACATATGGCTGCAGGTTCCTTACTGGGCCAATCAAAACTCAGCTCCCTACTTAGCCCCCTGACAGGAGGGAGGCGATGGGCTAATGAAGTGGCAGCGCATGCTGAGCTTTTGATGAGTGGGTATTAGAGCTGGCATGCTGCCATGGAAGTCCATCTCCTCACAGCCTGTCAGACCTAGTTAACCTGTTCAGTGCTTTGGTTTTCACCTTAGAATGCTGTGAATATCTTTTTTTATAGCTCAGAACATTTAGTACTTTCACTACTTTCCTCAATGTTCTAGTCTCTACGATGGTCCAAATCATCATTGATGCACCCTTTCATAAACAAATCCATAAGTATGTCTTAAGAATTCATTAATGGGTGAGAATTTCATATAGAGTAACCCTACAGAATCTGTTTCTATAGTACGAGGTGGGGTGGGGGATGGGAAGTGGGAAATCAACTTTTAATATGTTAAAATTCTTACTACAGATCTAGTAGCTGGAGAAGTTGAGAAACAATGAGCCGACAATATAAATAAAAAAATTAAAACTTACCATAATAATAATAATAATAATAATGTTTATTCACTTATATAGTGCCACATTTACGTACATCAGAAACCTTTACTAATATAATAAAAAATCATACACATTAAAATCATACAGAAACACAGGTAAAAATGGAGGCAAGGCAAACACGATAAGGAATAACAAGACATCTCCAAAGTACATGATCACTAGTGCCAACTTCAAGTGACTAGTTAAAGGGATTATCCACTTACTGGCACAGTTTTTTTTAACTTGGATTCTTGTATTTGGGGATAAAAAAAAAAAAAATTCTATTAGGTTTCATTAAATATTTTACACTGTTTGATAGTTACAGGCACTTTGTTTCTAGGCATGATGAGGTTTGTAGTCATAAATTCAGCAGAGAGGAACTCCGAAAAAAAAAATCATAAGTAAACTCATTCTTCAGCTAGCAATAGATACAACTCAGAAGCTTTAAGGGCAAACAGTACAAATTTTTAATGAAACCCATTTACTGAAATAAATGTAACCGAAAATACATGCATTTAAGTAAGAAAAAAGGTCTCCAAAGGTGGACAACTCTTTTAACCCCTTCATGACCAAGGACATACGAGTTTTTAAAGTGCAAAAAGTACATAATTTATTAATGAATATGGTGACAAAGACTTGAAAGAGTTAATATGAGGGATTTAAAAGACCGAATCAAACAGGATGTTATATGCACCTAATACATTGGGCCCAGACTATAGCACAAGTAGCAAAGACTTGAAAGAGTTAATATGAGGGATTTAAAAGACCGAATCAAACAGGATGTTATATGCACCTAATACATTGGGCCCAGACTATAGCACAAGTAGCAAAGACTTGAAAGAGTTAATATGAGGGATTTAAAAGACCGAATCAAACAGGATGTTATATGCACCTAATACATTGGGCCCAGACTATAGCACATAGTGCTATAGTACACTATGTGCTATAGTCTGGGCCCAATGTATTAGGTGCATATAACATCCTGTTTGATTCGGTCTTTTAAATTCCTCATATTAACTCTTTCAAGTCTTTGTCACCATATTCATTAATAAATTATGTACTTTTTGCACTTTAAAAACTCGTATTTCCTCCTTTCCTTGATATGATCAGGAGTTTGTGCTACCCGTGTGGTTCCTGGGTATACAGGAACACCGGGTTTATTTTTAATATGGTATTCTGGAAATTTGTTCTAATAAAGACCAAGGACATATATATATATATATATATATATATATATATATATAGTACAGACCAAAGATTTGGACACACCTCCTCATTCAAAGAGTTTTCTTTATTTTCACGACTCTAAAAATTGTAGATTCACATTGAAGGCATCAAAACTGTGAATTAAAATATGTGGAATGAAATACTTAAAAAAGTGTGAAACAACTTAAAATATTGTCTTATATTCTAGGTTCTTCAAAGTAGCCACCTTTTGCTTTCATTACTACTTTGCACACACTTGACATTCTCTTGATGAGCTTCAAGAGGTAGTAACCGGAAATGGTTTTCCAATAGTCTTGAAGGAGTTCCCAGAGATGCTTAGCCCTTGTTGGCTCTTTTGCCTTCACTCTGCGGTCCAGCTCACCCCAAACCATCTCGATTGGATTCAGTTCTGGTGACTGTGGAGGCCAGGTCATCTGGTGTAGCATCCCATCACTCTCCTTCTTAGTCAAATAGCCCTTACACAGACTGGAGGTGTGTTTGGGGTCATTGTCCTGTTGAAAAATAAATGATGGTCCAACTAAACGCAAACCGGATGGAATAGCATGCTGCTGCAAGATGCTGTGGTAGGCATGCTGGTTCTGTATGCCTTCAATTTTTAATAAATCCCCAACAGTGTCACCAGAAAAGCACCCCCACGCCATCACACCTCCTCCTCCATACTTCACGGTGCGAACCAGGCATGTAGAGTCCATCCGTTCACCTGTTCTACAAAGACACGGTGGTGGGATCCAAAGATCTCAAATTTGGACTTATCAGACCAAAGCACAGATTTTCACTGGTCTAATGTCCATTCCTTGTGTTCTTTAGCCCAAACAAGTCTCTTCTGCTTGTTGTCTGTCCTTAGCAGTGGTTTCCTAGCAGCTATTTTACCATGAAGGCCTGCTGCACAAAGTCTCCTCTTAATAGTTGTTCTAGAGATGAGAAGGTGTGTCCAAACTTTTGGTCTGTACTGTATGTGCTTGACTGTGTTTGTCCCTTTAATGCGAGTCCGCATTATTCCCCGCACCTGTCTGCTAATTTGATCGGAGATCCTCATAGACTGTAAGCTAACGAGCAGGGCCCTCACTCCTCTTGGTATCTGAATTTTGTTATTTTGTATTTTCTTATATTGTCTGTACATGTCCCATCTGAATTGTAAAGCACTGCGGAATATGTTGGCGCTATAGATATAAAAATTATTATTATAACAATCCAGAAGTGGTGTCCGTGTTTCTATTATATTTTTCCTCCGATTGTTCCACTCTTGGTTTTGGCTACAAATACTGAGGTAAAAAACTCACCAAATACTCAACAAGTGGATGTGGCCTTACCAATAGTGATGTAAGTTTAGTGTTGTTATGTCCTGTCAGTCCATATCTTTACTTGTAAAGTCCCGCATATATACTAGACTAATGTCGGCTGAACTTGCCGATATCAATGAGTTCAGCCGACTGTCTAATTTGTATGGGAACCTCAGATAATTTATTGTCACGGGAGATATCAATCCAGCTTGTCCAATTTCTTATTGCCGATTTTTATGTTCTGGAGATAAGCCACCAATAAACATTTCTGGTGGCCAAACGGAGTTCCGATGCATTGTTCATCCGATAGGCTTAATATGCAGACAGTAAACAGTCCATAGATAGATGAAGACATGATGTCCTTGTTTACATTCTGGAGAGCCCTTGAGTAAGGGGTGCTTCACACACAGCGAGCTCGCTGCCGAGATCGCTGCTGAGTCACGCTTTTTGTGACGCAGCAGTGACATCATTAGCGATCTCGCTGTGTGTGACACTGAGCAGCGATCTGGCCCCTGCTGCGAGATCGCTGCTCGTTACACACAGCCCTGGTTCGTTTTCTTCAAAGCCGCTCTCCTGCTGTGACACACAGATCGCTGTGTGTGACAGCAAGAGAGCGACAAATGAAGCGAGCAGGGAGCAGGAGCCGGCGTCTGACAGCTGAGGTAAGCTGTATCCAAGATAAACATCGGGTAACCAAGGTGGTTACCCGATATTTACCTTAGTTACCAGCCTCCGCAGCTCTCACGCTGCCTGTGCTGCCGGCTCCGGCTCTCTGCACATGTAGCTGCTGTACACATCGGGTTAATTAACCCGATGTGTACAGCAGCTAGGAGAGCAAGGAGCCAGCGCTCAGTGTGCGCGGCTCCCTGCTCTCTGCACATGTAGCTGCATTACACATCGGGTTAATTAACCCGATGTGTACTGTAGCTAGGAGAGCAAGGAGCCAGCGCTCAGTGTGCGCGGCTCCCTGCTCCCTGCTCACACTGGTAACTAATGTAAACATCGGGTAACCATACCCGATGTTTACCTTAGTTACCAGTCTCCACAGCTTCCAGACGGCGGCTCCGTGCAAGCCCAGCGTCGCTTGCACGTCGCTGCTGGCTGGGGGCTGTTCACTGGTCGCTGGTGAGATCTGCCTGTTTGACAGCTCACCAGCGACCATGTAGCGATGCAGCAGCGATCCTGACCAGGTCAGATCGCTGGTCGGATCGCTGCTGCATCGCTAAGTGTGAAGGTACCCTAAGAACCTTGCATTGATAAAGAACAATAATGATCTGTTTAACCTTCAAGTCAACTTAAGATTTGAAAAGTTAATATAGCACCTCACTGAGGAATGTGGCTGGAATGCTCCTGTCTCTTTTTATTACATTACTAGCAGCAGAATTAGGATGTGCTTTACTGTTTTCATCACTCAGCAACACTCATATAGATTCTAGCAAATAATTTAGGGGTGCTTCACACACAGCGAGCTCGCTGCCGAGATCGCTGCTGAGTCACGCTTTTTGTGACGCAGCAGTGACCTCATTAGCGATCTCGCTGTGTGTGACACTGAGCAGCGATCTGGCCCCTGCTGCGAGATCGCTGCTCGTTACACACAGCCCTGGTTCGTTTTCTTCAAAGCCGCTCTCCTGCTGTGACACACAGATCGCTGTGTGTGACAGCAAGAGAGCGACAAATGAAGCGAGCAGGGAGCAGGAGCCGGCGTCTGACAGCTGAGGTAAGCTGTATCCAAGATAAACATCGGGTAACCAAGGTGGTTACCCGATATTTACCTTAGTTACCAGCCTCCGCAGCTCTCACGCTGCCTGTGCTGCCGGCTCCGGCTCTCTGCACATGTAGCTGCTGTACACATCGGGTTAATTAACCCGATGTGTACAGCAGCTAGGAGAGCAAGGAGCCAGCGCTTAGTGTGCGCGGCTCCCTGCTCCCTGCTCACACTGGTAACTAATGTAAACATCGGGTAACCATACCCGATGTTTACCTTAGTTACCAGTCTCCGCAGCTTCCAGACGGCGGCTCCGTGCAAGCGCAACGTCGCTTGCACGTCGCTGCTGGCTGGGGGCTGGTCACTGGTCGCTGGTGAGATCTGCCTGTTTGACAGCTCACCAGCGACCATGTAGCGATGCAGCAGCGATCCTGACCAGGTCAGATCGCTGGTCGGATCGCTGCTGCATCGCTAAGTGTGAAGGTACCCTTAGTGAGGCCCAAGCCCTTTAGGTCGCCTTGTACTTCCATGGGAGGTCCCAGTGTTGCTATAAAAATACAGATGTTAAAATGTTCTCAAAACTATTCCTCAACATTGAAATTGCATTACCAAGAAGGAACAGTCGTAGAATTATGGAAATCATGGGATCAAAAGACAGGTTAAGGATATGCATATGATAAAAAAATAGTAATTCAATTTTAAAAACATCTCAATTTATTCACTATCAAGTATGAGCACCACCTACAAAAATACACACAATTACATGCCATGGCATCCTATCAGTGAGGATATTCATGGTTGTCTGAGGAATATTCTACTGAATGCACTTTGGTACACAAAATATTATTATTATTATTATTATTATTATTTATTTATAGAGCACCATTGATTCCATGGTGCTGTACATGAGAAGGGGTTACATACAAAATACATATACAAGTTATAATAGACAGACTGGTACAGAGGGAAGAGGGCCCTGCTCTTGCGGGCTTACATTCTATAGGATATTGGGGAGGAGACAGTAGGTGGGCGATGGTGAGGCGGCAGTTTCTGCACAGTGCTATGGCGCTGGGGTCATTGGAGACTATAGGTATTTCTGAACAGATAAATTTGTAGGTTCCGTTTGAAGCTTGCAAGTGTAGCAGATAATCTGACGTTTTGAGGCAGCGAATTCCAGAAGACGGGATACTCGGGAGAAGTCTTGGAGGTGGTTGGATGAGGAGCAAATGAGTGTAGAGGAGAGAAGGACAAATCATCAAGATCTGCTGCTCACAACCCAATTTCAGTTGCTGTCCAATGATTTCCAGATTTGCTCAATGAGAGACAACTCTGGAGACACTGCAGGCAATGTTAACAAGGTTAGGCAATGCAGGCTGCTCACAGTAGCACTATCAACATGTGCCCAGGTCTTGTGTTGAAAAATGGCTCTTGTGACACTTTAGAGAATGACTATACCACTGGTTCCACTACCAAATACATGTAATGCCAAGCTCTTGGTGTAACTGGAATGAAGACTAGAGGAGTCCAGCTATCTTACTTTATTTAACCTCAAACCATAATCCCAGTAGTAAGATGTTCCCTCATGAAGGTCTGTTTATTGTGTAGTGTCCAGACAAATCTCTAGCTATTATTGCATCCAAATAAAAAATGAGACTTATTGCTGAAGAAGATGGACCTCCATTCCTGTCTCCATAGCCATCTTGCTATTCACTATGATAGCTTTTGAGAGCCATGGCATGAGGTTAATGGAACACCTGTAGCTGAACATCTGGTTTGTAGTCCATTGTTATGCAGATGCCTTCAGATGGTTTGTTCAGACACTATTTTAGGGGTGCTTCACACATAGCGAGATCGCTACCGAAATCGCTGCTACGGCACGGTTTTGGTGACGCAACAGTGACCTCATTAGCGATCTCGCTGTGTGTGACACTGAGCAGCGATCTGGCCCCTGCTGTGAGATCGCTGCTCGTTACACACAGCCCTGGTTCGTTTTCTTCAAAGGCGCTCTCCCGCTGTGACACACAGATCGCTGTGTGTGACAGCGAGAGAGCGACGAAATGAAGCGAGCAGGGAGCAGGAGCCGGCATCTGGCAGCTGTGGTAAGCTGTAACCAGGGTAAACATCGGGTAACCAAGGTGGTTACCCGATATTTACCTTAGTTACCAGCCTCCGCAGCTCTCACGCTGCCTGTGCTGCCGGCTCCGGCTCTCTGCACATGTAGCTGCAGCGCACATCGGGTTAATTAACCCGATGTGTACTGTAGCTAGGAGAGCAAGGAGCCAGCGCTAAGCAGTGTGCGCGGCTCCCGGCTCTCTGCACATGTAGCTGCAGTACACATCGGGTTAATTAACCCGATGTGTACTGTAGCTAGGAGAGCAAGGAGCCAGTGTTAAGCAGTGTGCGCGGCTCCCTGCTCTCTGCACATGTAGCTGCAGTATACATCGGGTTAATTAACCCGATGTGTACTGTAGCTAGGAGAGCAAGGAGCCAGTGCTAAGCAGTGTGCGCGGCTCCCTGCTCTCGCGGTTATGATCGCTGCTTCGGCTGCTGTGTTTGACAGCTAAGCAGCGATCATAACAGCGACTTACAAGGTCGCTGTTACGTCACAGAAAATGGTGACGTAACAGCGACCTCGTTGTCGCTGTCGCTTAGTGTGAACCAGCCCTTAGGCTTGGTATGTGATTTCAAATTAGACTTGTAGTACAGAGTGGATCAATCGTGGAACCAGTAATGCACCCATTTCTCCAAAATGTCCCAGAAACAGTTTTTTAATACAACACCAGGTCACATATTGCTTGAGCTACTGTGGGTAGCCTTTGGGAGCTAAACATACTACCATGGCCTCTTTTTTTATATTCACTGTGTTTAAAAGTAGCATGTGACCTTTATGACTTTATTTAAAGGATCACATGAGGCTACCTGGAACTATTATTGTTAATTTTCCTAGCTGCTATCGCAAACTACCTCACTACTGGTAGACTATAAGCCTACCACTGCAGTGCCCTCTCTCCTCTGCTCCAGTCTGTCATTGTTAGTTTGTTCATTGTAATTTATATTTGTGGCTTGTATATGAACCTTTTTTCCCCATGTACAGCACTATGGAATCAATAGTGCTCCTAAAAAATATACGGTAAGTGATAAAAATAATAATTGTCTATGAGCAAAATAAGAGCCCATATAGAATAATTGGTGGCTAGTACTCCTAAGTGCACTTAAAAAAAGATAATCACAAGCATGAGTAATGAAACATAATGATAAATGAAGAATGTTCTATCTGCACAATTCAATTAATATAGGCCAAGTCCTATGTAGTCTGAAAATACCGAGGCCCGAAGAAATGTGGATAATCCATGCACTGGTCAGGAATTTGTGCACTTGCAACCTCATTTACGATAAATAACTATTTGAACTTAATTTTCTTAGAGATAGAATTTCTATTTGTGTCCTGGAATTTTTATATGAACTTGTCTTTACTAACCTACAAAGCAAAGTTAGACAACCATCTCCCACCATCTCCCCCATACACCTGAACACTGGTGGACACAGACAGAAGTCCTGTGGAAGAACAGTATATGGGACCTTAGCAGTCCAATAGCTCATCTTAATGCACAATTCCACCAGTTTTGGAAGTGGAAATGGGGCTCTAGGGCTCCGGTGTGGCTGCTCAGGTTACACCAATTTTATGTTTGCCCCTGCACCTGAACTCTCAGCTCAGCAGAGCCTCTATGTGCTTTTGGTTGGTATTTGGGAGAAATTGGCAGGTTCAGCCACTTCCATCTAATGTGTATTGGGGCCTTTAAACACCTCACAGGTTCCATTTAAAGGAATGTTTTCATTTAAGGACTATTCTTAAAGGGATATTACCATCTCCAAGATCCTATGCTAGTATGTAGTAGGTGTAATAACAATAATATTAGAAATGTAGTATAGTTCTTCTGATTCACTATGTAGCTTACCTCATGCTCATGGCATTGCAGGACCTTATGTATCCATGGTTATGGCCATGCATATAGTCACAGTTAGTTAGGTACTAGTGGTGATAACCATGGATACCTAAGGTCCCGCAATGCCCTGAGCATAAGGTAAGCTACATAGTGAATCCGGAGAACTATATACTACATTTCTAATTGGAGGTATTTTCTAATATTTTTATTATTACACCTATTACATTTATTGGGATAGGATCCTGGAGATGGGAATACCCCTTTAAGAGAGACCATCTGACATCTCCAATGGTGAGCTGTTCTTGTGGCTTTGTAGTTACCAAGGTTTAATGTGCTTTGTGAAAAGAACAGTGAATTTGACACTTCATAGAGCATTGTAGACCCTTCATTCTTGACGGTCTCTCTTAATCATGGACCATTAATATATTTTATCCTGCTTTATTAAAATCTTCCAATAGTTTCTTCTACTTTGATGACATACAGTACAGGCCAAACGTTTGGACACACCTCCTCATACAAAGAGTTTTTTTTATTTTCATGACTCTAGAAATTGTAGATTCACATTGAAGGCATCAAAACAATGAATTAAAACATGTGGAATGAAATACTTAAAAAAGTGTGAAACAACTGAAAATATGTTTTATATTCTAGATTCTTCAAAGTAGCCACTTTTTGCTTTGATTACTACTTTGCACACTCTTGGCATTCTCTTGATGAGCGTTAAGAGGTAGTCACCGGAAATGGTCTTCCAACAGTCTTGAAGGAGTTCCCAGAGATGCTTAGCACTTGTTGGCTCTTTTGCCTTCACTCTGCTGTCCAGCTCACCCCAAACCATCTCGATTGGGTTCAGGTCTCGTGACTGTGGAGACCAGGTCATCTGGCGTAGCATCCCATCACTCTCCTTATTAGTCACATAGCCCTTACAAAGCCTGAAGGTGTGTTTGGGGTCAATGTCCTGTTGAAAAATAAATTATGGTCCAACTAAACGCAAACCGGATGGAATAGCACACCGCTGCAAGATGCTGTGGTAGCCATGCTGGTTCTGTATGCCTTCAATTTTGAATAAATCCCCAACAGTGTCACCAGCAAAGCACACCCACACCATCACACCTCCTCCTCCATGCTTCACGGTGGGAACCAGGCATGTAGAGTCCATCCGTTCATCTTTTCTACAAAAACACGGTGGTTGGATCCAAAGATCTCAAATTTGGACTCATCAGACCAAAGCACATATTTCCACTAGTCTAATGTCCATTCCTTGTGTTCTTTAGCCCAAACAAGTCTCTTCTGCTTGTTGCCTGTCCTTAGCAGTGGTTTCCTAGCAGCTATTTTACCATGAAGGCCTGCTGCACAAAGCCTCCTCTTAATAGTTGTTCTAGCAATGAGAAGTTGTGTCCAAACTTTTAGTCTGTACTGTATGTGTAACATCCAAGGGTTTCAGAGCAGTCATACATTGCTAATGACAAGTATTTCCTTACTAAAAGGGCAAGGTCTGTATTTATAATAGATGAAAGACAAATCATGATGCAACGTATATCATTCTATATACACAGCCTTAGAAACCATTTGTATATACAGCCAGCCAGTCCATGATAAATTTGGTGTAACCCTTGTAAACTGTTTACCCACACCAAAACAAGTATATAAATGGTGCCTGTCGCTTGCCCATTTTGTAACACGTGAGTCCACTTTATGGCACATTTCCTTTGATGAATGTCCCCTCAATAAAGCCATATGTACCTTTGTGTGTTTTATATTATAAAGACTACCAGCTGGATATATAAAACAGGCCAAACGACACTTTCTCTATTCCTCCTTCTACCACTCTCTCATTAAAATGCACTGCCAAAGTCTACCAAATTGTTCCCTCGGGAGATAAGCTGGTCTGTACATATCTCTCAATGTCAACGCTGATTGACAGACCAACACTTGCAGATCAGCTTATCTTCTCAGGGAATAATGTCTTGTTTCATATGTAAGAATCTTTTATTTTCTGTCTAGTGCATTGAATGAACTGCTTAAAATATGCAAATCTCTGACTGCAAAGAAAATAGTCTAAAAATAATAAAAAAATACAATATTATACATATTAAAATATTCTATTGTTACGTATATATTAAATTATGGTGTATATATTATATATAATATAACTAGGTCAAAAATGTTATTAAAAACACCTAAACAAGGCCTATATTTTAATATATGAATCTTTTGTCTCATACATTATTTACCAGTGTCTAAAAGGGTAATTTCCAGAATTATTGCTATGTAATCATTTCATGCAAATCTTGGTGCATCAGTATACAATAGGTATGTTTGGTGTAAAAGAGAAAATAAGATGCAAGTGACTGAAAAGCTAAAATTTTTGGCTTGATCCCACTTAAGTACAGGGCCCTATTCATACCTGCACATCACTGCTCCATAAGGACCCAAACATTTGTTACCAAAAATGGGATTGGATCTTGTAATGTGAAAACAAGAAATGTTTGTAAAAGATAAGTTTTTCTGTACTCCAATGAAAAGATCTGGTACACATTGTTGTCAGTAAATATGCTTACTAACTAGAAGTGATTTACTGAAGTATGGATAAGCCGTAACAGCATTCTTGTCACTACACATGGAAGAGCCTGCAAAAAGGGAGACATCTTGAGTTACGGAAAAGACAGCAAATCTCAAGTGTTCTGTTCAACCCCCAAGTAAGCAGAGTTTTTGTGTTTGACACAACGATTGTCCATGATCTGGTAGAGCCTGGCACTCAAACTCGAAATCATGTGGCAGATAATGGGGCATAGAGGGTTGAGTTGTAGAAAAAGTGTGTATGATCATGAAAATATCAGTTCATCCTGGATGTTAATCCCTGAGAGAAAGTTCATTTTAAGCATCTATTCCTTTTGCAGCTATTGCTTTTTATTTTTTTTTCACCATAAAGAGGAATGAGGTAGAAAAACAAGTGTAATAGGGTCTTAACCGGTGAAAATTGGGGCACAGATGAGAGTATTATCTTCTCACCTGGGTTTGTTGTCTGTGACACAACCACTGATGCTTATGTAACAGGATGTAGACTAATCAACTATATTTCCACCCAAGCCATTTTGAGTTCTTTTTGTCTATTGAGGTAGCGCAGAAGAACCGCGTTTTATCCTTATCGTCTACCATAAAGAGGAAGGGTAATGGGGAACAAAGTGTCAAACCAGAGTAAGTAGACTTATAGGCTGTGCAATGCTACCCAGGAAATTTAAATATACAATAGCCTCTTCAGAGAGGAAGAGGACAATAGTTTGAGGGCCACCTACTTGATGTGGCAATACTAAAAATCAATATCAAGCCTTGTCACATAAGTTGGGGTTAGATGCCAAATCAGCACTGATGTGGGGCAAGCACCCTGAAGCACGTGTCTGAAAATTGAGTGTTGATTTGGCTTTTTATTATGTCATGTGGCAGAGCTCTTTAAAGGGTCAATTTTGACTTTTAATATTGCTACATACAATAGATGTCACTAGAGTTCAAGTCCTCTAACTCTAGAAATATTAGATTGTCAGTGGATTCCGCAAAAATAATTCTTTGTTTACCAAATTCCAAAGAAACATGAAAAATATGTACTGTAATGTGAACAATGTCCTGTGTCTTTTGTGAATACTAAGTGTAATGTAATGTGTTCCTGTGATATTTAGTGAAGTGTAATGTAAGGTATAGTGTATAGCAAATATTGCAAGTGGTAATGTGTCACATAGCACTTGTGTAGGAAGTTATTGGACTATAGGGTCAGTAAGGGGTACTTTGCACGCTGCGACATCGCTACTGCGATATCGTCCGGGTCAAATCGAAAGTGACGCACATCTGGCGCCAGTAACGACGTCGCAACGTGTAAAGACTAGATGCGCCGATAAACGATCGCAAAAGCGTCGAAAATAAGTGATCTGTGTAGCGTCGGTCATATTCATAATGTCGCACCAATAGGAGATACGATGTTGTTCCTCGTTCCTGCGGCAGCACACATCGCTGTGTGTGAAGCCGCAGGAGCGAGGAACATCTCCTTATCTGCCTCCACCGGCTATGCGGAAGAAAGGAGGTGGGCGGGATGTTTACGTCCCGCTCATCTCCGCCCCTCCGCTTCTATTGGCCACCCGCCATGTGACGTTGCTGTGACGCCGCACGACCCGCCCCCTTAGGAAGGAGGCGGGTTGCTGGCCAGAGCGATGTAGCAGGGCAGGTAAGTGCATGTGAAGCTGCCGTAGCGATAATGTTCGCTATGGCAGCTATCACAAGATATTGCATGTGCGACGGGGGCGGGTACTATCGCGCTCGGCATCGCAAGCATCGGCTAGCGATGTTGCAGCGTGCAAAGTACCCCTAACATGAAAGGGAACCAATCACCAGGATTTTTATATATAACCTAAAGCCAGTGCTATACTGGCACATTCAGGCTGATTCTCTACATACCTGTAGTAGTCAGCTCGGATGTTTAGGTTTTGAAATCCAAGACAATAAAGTTTATAAAATCGTCAGCTTCTTGAGTAACAGCAGCTGAGGATCAGATAATATCTGGGGGGGTATTAATAGTTATACCCTTCCCCTGTTAGAACTAGCATAAGTATTATACAATCGATTTAACTTTTCACTAGCAGCACCTGTGGTGAGGTCATACCCTTGTGACCAGAAGGGGCAGGGCCTCAGCAAACAGGAAAATGTTGCTTCCTGGTATCAGAATTAATTATGCTAATTCTAACAGGGGGAGGGGATAACTATGAATACCCCCCCAGCTGTTATCTGATCCTCAGCTGCTGTCACTCAAGAAGCTGCCAATTTTCTAAACTTTATTTTCTTGGATTTCAAAACCTATACATCCGAGCTGACCACTACAGGTATGTATAGAATCAGCCTGATAGTGCCAGTATAGCACTGGCTTTAGGTTATATACAAAAATCCTGGTGATTGGTTCACTTTATGCGTTTACACTAGCCCACCATGGGAGCGGTCAGTTGAGAGGGAACAGGACTCTACTGGCCAAGTCCTTTAACCGTAAAGGTAACAGGTTGACGCTAACTGGCCTGTGAATGTAGTTGACTAAAGTAGCGTTTTGTTCTGCTTAGCATCTGGGAGTGCAAAGCTTTAATCCGGTCATGATGGGACCATTAATGAGACTAGATGTGGGTCTGCTGGAAGGAAAGATCACCATCTCAAAGTACCCTGTAACATTGGACTGGGTTTTGCTTGAACTCCTTTGACCAGTAAGATCTGAAGCAACCCAGTGGAAACTAAGACTGTGTCTGAACATGAAGAAGCTTTGACGAAATAAATGCAGCAGGAGAGGTGGTAGAATCAAATTCAGCAAAAGTGCCAGCTTTTCTCTTGCTAGAAATACTATTCTAGTTTTGGACTGGAGTAGCATTTCTGGTGAGGCAGGCGCAGGCGCTTGCTACTAAAAAGATGTGCTGAATTCATTCAGTGGCAGGGCCGCCATCAGGGCATTACTGCTGTGCCTGGTGTAGGGGGCCCGGTGAAGAGAGGGGGCCCGGACAGGCCCGGGGTAATTACTTAGCTTTATTAAGCCCCCGGCAGTACGGGCCCCTCCTCTTTACCAGGCCCCAGTCACAGCAGCAGAGGGGCCCCGCAGTGTCGCTTCACTAGCTTAAATGACTAATTTGCATGCGACGGGGCAGAGCATGCAAATTAGCCATGTGGTGAAGGCAGGGTCATTGGAGCAGAGCAGGGCACCGGCGCGTCATCGCTGTGCCTTGCAGCACTGTGGTGAGGTCATCACTCTGCGACCTCATTACACTCCTGCAAGTAACAGTGGCAGAGGTGGCGAGGACGCGGCAGCCAGCAGGACAGGTAAGCGCTGTGAGCTGAAGACAATCGCTGGGTGGGGTGAGGTGCCCCGCCCGTTGATCTCAGCCCAGGAAAGGGGCGCTGATCTTAGCCCGGTGGGCCGCTGATCTCAGGGGGTAGGCCCGCTGATCTCAGCCCGGGGGGGGCGCTGATCTTAGCCTGGGGGGCTACTGATCTCAGCCCGTGGGGGACGCTGATCTACGCCGGGGGGGAACGCTGATCACAGATGGAAGGCGGGGGGCGGCGCTGACCTCAGGCGGGGGGGCCTTCCGACCCCAGCCTCTACCTTGCCTCAGCTTCAGCTAGATGCACGAGAGGGCACTGAAATGCATCACGGGCAGGTGAGTATAATGGGGATCATGTGTTATGTGCTGTCTGTATGTGTTATGTATAAGATACAGTATGTGTGTCCTGTATAGTGTGCAATGTGTACCTGTCTGTCTATGTATACTATCTGTGTATATTGTCTGTCTGTCTATGTATACTATCTGTCTGTATATTCTGTCTGTCTGTATATACTTTGTCTGTGTATACTGTCTTTCTGTGTATACTATCTGTATGTATAAACTGTCTGTCTGTGTATATAGCCTGTATATACAATCTGCCTATTTTTGTATACAATCTGCCTATTTTTGTATACTATCTGTCTGTGTATACAGTCTGTCTTTATATACTGTCTGTCTTTATATACTGTCTGTCTGTCTTTTTTTTTTTTCTTTGTTCTCTTTTTGTCTGTATGTTCTTGCCCTCCCCATGTGACTCTAAGTCATCAGCCAGCTGACGTCATCTCTGTAAACGTGGCTACTTCAGTTGTATATATGTATCCTCTGCATGCAGCATGTGATATGCTGTTCTTTTCTGACTTTTGTCCTGATGAAGAAGGCGGAGATGCCTTTGAAACGCGTTGACCTGTGAAAATAAAGAAAAGGAATTCACGATACATCTTTGGATTGTGGTTTTTAGCACAGCATTTAACCCGATTTCTTTTGATCATCCCCCATCTTGTGTATACAGTATGTCTATCTGTCTGTGTATACAGTATGTCTGTCTCTGTGTATACAGTCTGTCTGTCTCTGTGTATACAGTCTGTGTATACAGTTTGTCTGTATACAGACTGTCTGTGTATACAGCCTGTCTGTCTCTGTGTATACAGTCTGTGTATACAGTCTGTCTGTGTATACAGTCTGTGTACACAGTCTGTCTGTGTATACAGCCTGTCTCTGTGTATACAGTCTGTCTGTGTATACAGTCTGTCTGTCTGTGTATACAGTCTGTCTGTGTATACAGTCTGTCTGTGTATACAGTCTGTCTGTCTGTGTATACAGTCTGTCTGTCTGTCTGTGTATACAGTCTGTCTGTCTGTGTATACTATCTGTCTGTCTGTCTATAACATCTGTCTGTGTGTGTATTCTGTCTGTGTGTATACTGTCTGTGTGTATACTATCTGTGTATACTATCTGTCTGTGTATATACATATACTCTATATATATATCATACATACATGTTTTTGCAAGAGTGGCAGTGAGACTGTAGGAAATTTGAGGGGTGGAGGCGGAGTTGGGTGGAGCCTGGGCGGAGTCCCAAAGGGGCCCGAAAATATTGTCAGTATGGGGCCCTGAAATTCCTAGTGGCGGCCCTGTTCAGAGGTGTGCTCCTCTTGATGAACTTGGGGCACCTTACTCCAACGAGCCCATCATTAAGACAGGTGTGCACAATGCTAATCTTATTGCATTGTCCCTGATGTACTTACAATGTATAATTATGACCTAAGCCAATGTTTTAGAGAAAGTACAACCATACATTTTACTTGAGGTAGGCATGTTTGTCAAATATTATAAGGCTCGCAAGCAGGAATAACACAACATAAAGGGGGGTAAATGTAACTTATGGGTTTGAACTTGAATTTTGTTAGACCCAAATCAAAATCTGTAATAAGATAACTGGAGCTCCTATTTACAATGTGGAATTATAACACTGGTTTGATCTTATGTAAGAGAGGCCGATACATGTATAGATGCCCTATGAAGAATGTTCCCTCTGCCCCCCACCCCCCAAAGCTCCAGCATTAATGTAATCTATGCTCTACTCTTAGTTCATCAGTTATCAACATTACTAATTCCTGAGTTTTGTGAATTAAGATGCTTAATCTTTTCCCTGTGATATGTGGTATACTATATTGAAAATATATGGCTTTTAGCTTGTGCAAAAATAAATTTAAAAAAATCATAATGTAGTAGTGAAAACTATAAAAGGCATACTGTAGTAGTGTAAATGGTACATACACTAGGCACCTTCCCTTTATCGTTTCTTTTAACATTCTGTTGGTTTTTGCTATTTTAGTGAAAGGGTTAATCCATTCAGTAGTTAGTGCCCCTTTGCGTGTGAATGAAGAATGTCAGGGGGTAGAATGTCTGAAATGCCTCAAACCTTCACATAAAGCCGCAGTCAAAGACTTGGCTGGAAAGGCTTCAATAGTAAACCACAGGCAGCTGTCATGGTGTATTGATCATCATACATCCTTGCATCCCACCGTAGGAAACCTGATAGCCAATTACAAATGGGCAGAGAAGAGTGGCAGGAGGAAAGGAATGAGCGCGTGAGCGATACTCTACAGTAATGCTATACAGTAGAAAGCCTGCCAACAACGCAGATATGTGATATCATTGCACTATTGCAATACTCAGGCAGTGCCTGGTACTGTGCAAAATATCTACAAGGCAGAAAGGGCTGCCATGGGGAAACATGATCCAAGATTGAACAGTTGGATATATCATCAATATGAGATCGGTGGGGGTCCGACATCCGGCACCCAACTGATCAGCTGGAACTAAGTGAAGATACGGTGCAGTACACAGCAGCTCGGAACGTTCCTGGTGGTTGCTGTTGAGTACGGCACTTTATCTTTGCTATCAATTGTTCAGTCATGAACAAAACCGTGTTAATTCAAGATATAGAGCATCCTTATATATACTAGTATTCTGCAGTCAGATAATAACTTAAAGCTTATTGGACCGAATGCAACCTATGGACTTTGTATAGTTTATATAATACGGTACTTTTACCATGTTGTTATGGTGGAGTGTATTATGTGGTTGTATATCAAGCAAATTCTTTATATAGCAATGACAATAGATGTTTTCAGTATTGTAAATTTTGTTTTCTCAATAGTTTTATCATAAAGCCAGGAGGAATTGTAGTACCCTAAAATGTAAAAACAGTGGTCTCATTGAGTTATAATGCTAATGTGTGATTATTATGATCTTTTTTTACTTAGATTCCAGAAGGGAATTTGTCACCAGGTTTTTTCTTATTCTGAGAGCAGCATAATATAGGGAAAGATACAACTATTCTAGGAATATATCACTTATACTGTCTACAAAATCATTGCTTTATCACCAGAAGATTGTCATTAGAGGACTTCTTGGCCTCCTGCTTGTAGTCCAACCACGCCCCTACCACTGACTGGCAGCTTTCTGTATATGCGCAGTGTCTACAGTAAGTTGCCAATCAGTGGTGCGGGCGGGGTTATACAGAGCTCAGCAATCAGAGAACTGGTAGATCTTCAGCAGATAAAACAGGTAGCAAAAACCTGATATCAATTTCCTCGTAAACATTTACCACAGCTTCTTCCAATTGAGATGCTTTTTATGTGTCGTGCAGGAAATCTTTGAATTGAATTAAAGGGTTATTCCTATATCCAAGGTTCTATCCCAATATATAGTAAGTGTAATAATAATAATATTAGCAAATACCTCCAATAAGAAATGTAGTATAGTACTAGCTGTCACTTACCTCATGTGCAGGGCATTGCAGCTTAGGAATCTATAGTTACTACCAAGCATATAGTGACAATTAGATACCTAAGGTACTGTAATGCCCTGAACATGAGGTAAGAGACATAGCTAATTAGGAGAACTATACTATATTTCTAATTGGAGGTATTTGGTAAATTTATTGTTACACCTATTACATATTAGGATAGGATCTTGGAGATGGGAATAACCCTTTACATAGATAATGAAGCTAAATGGCTTAATCCAAAAACACTGTAACTGTTTGATCTGTTCTTAACTCAAGCTTTCGTTTTCTTCTTGTTGCAGCTGTCAATGAAAGAAGTTGGAGAAGATTTGCAGGAGCAGATGAACTCTATGATGGGCGCACTCCAGGAACTGAAACTACTCCAGGTTCAGACAGCTCTTGAGCAGCTGGAAATTTCAGGAGAGCAGAACCGACTTCAAACTATGAGAGTGAATCCATATTGCAAAAGTGTACATGAGGCTACTGAGGTCAGGCATGAGTCCAGAAAACAGTCTGAGAATATATGGGCAGGTGGGAAGAGTCTAGACAACAGCTCGTTGGCTAGTAGCCGAGGGTCATGGGCTGTTAGCACAGTTAGCTCTGTCTCCATTCCAAGCATGAAACAAGGTCATCAGGTATTGTCGGAAAGAATAGCAGGGACCGACACCTCATTGCCCATATTGCCTTCAATGGACAGATGGCCAAAATGTGAATCGCAGTCTACATCTTCCAGCTTTCACAACCATTTCCTTCATGATAATACCCACTCTGATACTGAACGCAGTTCTGATGATTTTATATGTGATGAAGCCAATGACTGGACATCTTCTCTTATGTCACAGAGCCGGAACAGGCAACCCCTTATCTTGGGTGACAACATTTTTGCAGATCTAGTTGGGAACTGGTTAGATCTACCAGAGATGGACAAAAAGGGAGATAACTGTGAAAGCCTATTAAGTGTCAGCAGATCGCATGAAATTTACAAAAAGTTTTCCCTGACAGCCAATTTTTTCAAAAAGTTTTTACGAAGTGTTCGACCGGACAGAGACAAACTACTGAAAGAAAAACCTGGTTGGCCAAATTTTGAAGAGCAAAAACCTCAAATCTACAAGAGGAGCAAGAAGCCGACTAAAACAAAAAACGTTTTCTACTTCCCATCAGCAAATGACTTTAAAAGTAAAGTTGAAAAACAAGGCAGGAATGGCATCAAAAGTTTTCCAATAAGTGCCAAGACAGACCAGAAGCAAGGAAATTTTACTTACACGGGGTTTGACATGAACACAGCTGTTTGGGTTTAGGATGAAATGCTTGATGGAAACCTTTCATTGCATATCCGGAAGAGTTGCTCGTATTGTGTTTACAGCTAAGCCGAATACTAAATTTGTCGAAATATACCTTTTTTATTAAAAAAGTTCAGATTTTTTTTCTTGTAGATTTTGCATAATACAATTATGAGAGATATGAAGAAGACCAAGCTGGTTTTTGGTACTCAGATATCTTTTTTTCCCATTCACTATGTTCTACTATTTTTGGAACTACTACAAAATATTTTTTGACAATCTACCCAAAATAGACTTGCACATTGTTTCACGGATTAGGTTTCGGGGCAACTATGAACCTCAGCAATTAATTTAGTGCAATTATAGAACAATGTAAATTGCCAGTTATTTACACTAATCCCGAACTTGTCAGTATGAGCCATAGAAATGATGCCTTGAACCTTTACTGCCGGGATCTTCTTGCATCACATGGCTTAAGAAAGTCTATTTTTATATTGTATGGCTGAAGGGAAAAAAGAAAGGTCATTGTTGTTTGTCAATGTTGAAAGCAAGTGAAATTCCTACTAATACAATGACTGGACTGGTCTGTCCAGCGATTACCTCAAGTCCTATCATATCTTGGTATCATCTTTCCATCTCCAGATGTAAAGTAACTTGAAATGACTGATTATTCAATTGCTTAATCTATGGATGCATGGATATGTATTAGATCAGGGGTAAGGCATGAGCACTGGGTACAATTTTCAGTAAATTTGTCATTTTGTTTTGTATAGTTGCACTCGTTCTATTCAACAAAAGCACTTGTAATGCAACGTGGCAAAGATGTTTCATTCAACGTATGTTGGATAAAAGCCTAATTCTTATGTATGTTTGTGACTTAAACCTAATCATCTAATCATGTATCATGGACTAAAAAAGTTCTGAACATTATACTCATACTTTCGTGAATGATCATCCACTTAATACTACTGCGAATTCCCTTAGGTTTCCATGCCCAAATACATATCGTACAAAATAAGACCTCCCCCCAACTCCTCTCACTTAATTTATGGTGGCAATAAACCATTTCCCACAAGGTGTCACCTTATGTAACATATCGTCTTTTCATCACCGATAGGCTACATCATTCCTTTTCACCTGGACAGTTTTGTATCGTTTGTGATGTTAAAAAAAATTGTCACAATTAAATATTTTAATAGAGAAATAAAGATGACCAATATGGCTATTATTGGTATCAAGTAGCTTGCTTTTATTTACAAGATTTTCATTAGCTTGGATATCAGAAAAGAAAGTGGCCATGCTCATTCGATTAAAGGTAGCTATGCCAGCCAATGTTGAAAGGATGATTTGAACATTTAATTTATACAGTAGCGTCCCCCAACGCTCCTGTTATTGGAAAAAAAGGGTTAGGCATGTTGAATTTCAGCATGTCCAATCCTTATTTTCTTAGGGGTGTGTGGCAATGACTAATATCTAAGAGGGTTCGAAGGGATCAGCTGACAGTTGCCAAATGGTTATTTATTTTACAAATATAGTGCCATCATATTCTACAGCGCTTAACAAACATTCTTATCTCTGTCCCCATTGGAGGTAGCAATCTAAATATCCAAATAGTATATCTTTGGTGTATGGGAGGAAACTCACGCAAAAACTGAGAACATACTGTACAAACGCCTTAAAGATGTTGTCCTTGGTGCCTTAGTGGGATTATTAAAAAAAAAAAAAAAAAAGTCCATCTCACCGTTGGTGTCACTAGGAGGCAGTTTAGAACATGGAGACGCTCCAGGACCAGGACGTGTGCAATAAGCCAAAGAAACCCCAGCTTCGCAAACTTGTGTTTTCCATTATTCATCAAATTATTCAAGTAACAGCATTGCCCAAGTTGCAGTAGTTAATAATCCACCGTTTCAGTCATGGCTAAGGATGCTGAGACATCTGAAACGCGTGGAAAATTAACTCCTGAAATTTGGGAGAATTTTAATGAATTTTAATGAATAATGGAGAGCACAAGTTTGTGAAGCTGGAGTTTCTTTGGATTATTGCATAACTTGGTGGGATTTTGACCAAATGCGGCCTTTAAACGTCTATCAATCAGCTATATGCCAACCAATCAGCAGGCATTTAATGACCTATTTAAACAGGCCAACTAGATTTCTATTTGTAGAATGATCATTAATATGATCAGCGTCTACAAAAAGAATATCGTTATTGCAGTACATCTCCAGCTTACACAGTATGATGTGCTGCCAAAAACGTTCCTTATAATGTCAGTATAAATGATATAGTGAGCAAAACGTTTTCCTTGTTCCTTGTTCCGGTGATTATCATCATGTTTACCCAAGCTGATAATCGGCAAAAATAGCGTTCAAATGTGCACTCAATTCCAATTATTGGCTCATCTAAATGGGTTTTTACTTCCCCAAATGTTTCTAGGATGAGACACAATTGACAGTGCAATATCCCCAGTGCTAATAGTGGCTCAGGTTATGACTAGAAGCACTTCAAGTGATTTTATAACAAACGAAGGGATGAAAAAGTTAAGTCTTGATTGAAACCTACACTGAAATTTCAGCCAGACCCTCGCAACCGTGCCAGATGCAGAACAAAGTATGGTCACTGCTCCATCTTCCCCACCTTCTCCTTAACCAGTGTGTGCAATCAAGACATGGTCTTATAATATGGATCTGAAGTTTAACATTGCAGATATTTTAGGTCTGTAGTTTTCATGTCCTTCCGGAAGGGGCACTGACGAAGGCTGCGCATACAATACATACCCATACCTTAGAGCTGGGGTCAAACATAGTGTACAGGTATATTTAGTACTAGTGATAAGCAAGCAATACAATGCTCAGGTGCTTGGTACTCTTAACGAACAGTCAAACGGGCTCAACTCATGTACCAAGTATAATGGAAGTCAATGAGTAACTCGAACATTTTTCCAAAAGATCTTCCAGAAAAATGCTTGAGTTCCCCATTGACTTCCTTTATACTCGGTACACAACTCAAGTTTGTCCAAGCGTCCGACTGCTCATTATGAGTAGAGATGAGCAAACCTGAAAAGTAACACAGACTTTACCAAAAAAAACAAAACTGTGTTTGAGTTTGGGTGCTTTACATATTCTGACCACTCTCTCAAGCATGGTTGTGTTCTGATACGCTCGGTCCTCAGTCCAGTGTGAGACGCTTGCAGTGTTTAAATGGCTCGCACTAGGAGTAACAAGAACTATATTGGATGTATAATGCACAAAAAAAGAGGAGAAACCCTGCCCACCCTCTCCTGTAAGTGATCTGTTTATGCCTAGCTGCATGTGGGCGGAGCTTCGAACTGCCCAATCAGAGACTTTCAATGAGGTTCAGGTCAAGTCCGGGTCCGAACTTGATCTAAAGTCCAGATTAACTCGCTGAACCAAATCTGCTCATCTTCAGTTATGAGTACTGAGCACCCGAGTACAATAGTGCTTGCTCATCCCTACTTTGCACCTATTATAAAATTCTAGATATTTATATTATTTTTGCCACGAGATGCTAAACAGTTGCCAAAAATTTGCACTGCCCCTCAATACTCAAAATTGTCTGTTTTAAGCAATAAGCTTAAAATCATAAACTGACATTTCATTGGTTTCTATGGGAAATATGCCACTTTTTACATGAGACTGTATATATACAAGCTAGAGGAAGAAGAAATTCGGCTCTATCTACATATACCATATACTGTACAACTTGTCTTTAAAAAAAAGACGACACAATATAACTATCACTGTCAGTGGCCATTTTTGTTATTCTTTTTCATATTTTTTTATGATTTGATTGTTTCAAGGTAGAATGTTGTATTTATATGAGGGTTGGTTGTTAGGCTGTAAACTGATGTGTGCTTCCATACTAGTACAGGAGCTGTCTGAAATGTGTTTCGTTTGTATGTTAGTCATCTTGATTAGAATTTGATGTGGAAATTGAATTTTACTTCTGGTTTCTGTCTGTAAGTTGTTTTTAATATACCTGTATTTTGAAAGGTTCTCCGGTCTGAAGATATGAGCAACATTTCTGGCAGCACCACTACCGGCTTGTGTTCAACGCAAGACGATGCTTCCTGTGTCAGCATTTGACTCTTTCAATAGCTAAGCCAGTCCTCTTCTCTGTTTTTATATTAGCGTTAATAGAGAAGGGACTGGCTTAGTATATTGAAATGAGCCACTTGGCCAGCATATTTACACTTGGCACTGGTCACCTGCCAACATAGGAGGCTCTCTGAGTCAAACACAAGCCAAATACAGACCTGTCATGATCAAAGACCAATAAAAATTCTTTTTTATTGGGATCTCCATGCTGCTGTGATGGATAAAGAGCTTGGTCAATGCACATGAAGGTAGAAGACAATGCGGTCTTAACGCGTTTCGAATTACTTCTCACTTCTTCATCAAGATACAACTGATCCAACACCAACACAGATATCTTGAGATTAAGGATCCTATTTTAATACAAGAATACAAAAATATTAGTAATTTGCATATAATTAATTATTTTTTTATCTGTCCTAATATTTTTATTTTCAACTGCACAGTTTTTCAATTTTGGGATTGGGAGCTACAGTGAAAATATGTGTCTGTATTCTTAGGATCAATGCGCACAATGCGTTTTTGAGGGTATTTTACCCTTATTTTCATGCTGAAAAGAAATAGAACAGAAAATTGTATTAGAAAAGTAAATAAAATTTTTCAAAATCTCATAAAAACATTGGTATTTTTCCACGCATGCAAATATGTCAATTGTTTCTGGATTTTTTGCTGCATTTTTCTCACAGATATACTAATCTTCTGGCTTTCTACAAGGATTTTGTGGCTTTCTACAAGTAGTGGATTTTGAATGAACACCAAAAAAACTCCATGAAAGAAGCGCTGTGGGGAAAAATACTGTAAAGAAATGCAACAAAACAAAAATCCATGAGAAAAAGCATCAACATTGACTATAGTTCATTTTCTTTCTGGAAAATCATAAAAACACATATTGTGCAGTGACCCTTAGAACATAACTTATCACAATCTTTTGTAACATTTGCATGTGACTTTTCTATCTCAGATCGCATGTGATCCAGCTGTTAATTGGTTCTGTATCGAGTTAGCACTGAAATAAAGGTGTAAATACAAGCTAAAAATACGAACGTTGTAGATGTGTGGTATAAAATAGACACAAATGTAATAACTAAACGTGTGCTTGTGAAACTGTGAAATGCAAAATTATTTTTAAATGCCATTACTGAATCCTAAGGACTTGTGTCTGCCAACGTATAATGTCTAAATTGTTGTTATGGCTGAAATTCCTCATTTCCTTGAAGATACGCTAGGCCTTTGCCTCAAGTTATATGTTTTTCCGGGGCTTATAGTTGTGACATCAGCTGGATGCCTACAAGGGACATTCCAGTTCTTAAGGTATTATACTATAAGCCTGAATGTACAGAATGCCATACCTACCTAGCGTCCCTCTTTTGGAACAACAGTTCCTACTTTGCCCCTTTTTGCCATTAAATATCTTTTTTATCTGAGAAACTGATGTGTATCAACCCTTCAGAATTGCGCCATAAACTACCATATATGATTTTTAACTATTTATTAGACCTCATCCTGTACTGGTGCTTTTTAAACATTAAAAATGTGAACATTCAGATGATTTTTGTGTTAATATTTAATGAAAAATTACTAGTGTATCGATATGGCTGAAAACAGATCTTCCACACAATGAACCATAGGTGATCAGCCAAAATGTTTGAATGTCTGGTAATGCCTACATGAAGAAGAGCAGTAAATGAATAAGCATTTTATAAATATAACTTCCAACCTTAAAAAGTTAGTGGCAAAATGTTAAGTTTATTAAATTATCTCATATCTATAGGATAGGGAATAACTTACTGATCGATGGGCCTCTTGAACCCCCCCCAAGGTCAGGGCTCTGTAACCTCGGAACCGGGTTTTGCAGATCTTAATGGATGGACAGGGGTGGACATATCATTGGTGCAACAGAGGGGCACAAGAGGAAAGGGGGACCATTTCTACTTCTAAAGTAGGTGGGACTGTGCATTTTGATGAGCTATTGGACTACAAAGGGCCCTTATATTATTCTTGCACAGTGGCCCTCTTCTGGCTGTGTCCGCCAGTGCCCTGACCTCTGCTTTTTTTATTGTCAATGGGCCTGCTGGAGGAAGATTGAGCTGTAAAGCCTGGTTCCCAAGTTCCCGCGGTGGGTCCCAGTGGTAGACACCTAGCGAGAGTGAAGTTAACCCCTATCCTATCAATATTCGATAATTCAATATTTTGGGAATAACCTTTTAAGGAAAGGTCTACACCACTAATGCAAGTCACGGTAAGATAGGGGACTTTCTGCACCTACAACTCCACTGCAAAGGCCTGTTACATCTACATATAGGTATGCCTCAGTACCGGCAATATTTACACACACCACGCATCTTTTACCTTATACTTACTAATGTTTCAATTTTAATTTTCTCCTATTTTCAATATTGCAACGCATTTTCAAAAATCAACCCAATTTTGCACATTCTGGTGGTAACAACAAATATTCCAGGCTGTCTTCTATTGTTGTTGTTTTTTATTTTATATATTATGGACAATAAAATTCCTGGATCTTTTACAGATGTTGTCTCCTATTATTTCTATTTCTTTATCGGTCATATTATATTTATACTATTATACAAAATGTACTGTATAATTGGTATAGGAAGGTTGAACTAGATGGACCTAGGGTTTTTTCAATCTATGTAACTATGTAACTATATTCTGCACAATCAACAATGCCATCAAATTCCAGGGCAACGTGAATTAAAGGCTATGGACACTAGAGATCAGCGAACCTTTTCCATTTCAAAGTTGCCAGCTTCAACAAATTTTTCCCAAAAATTGAATCAGATGTTTAATTTAATCTGTGTAAATACCATAATTTTTTTATTGTAAGATGCACTGGACTGTAAGACGCACCCCAAATTTAGAGAAGGAAAGTAGGAAACAAAATGTTTCATTTTAAAATGGGGATCCATATTGCACCCTTGAGGTTGAATGTAGCTTACCGGAGGGGGGCACGAGGTTATAGAAAGTTGGTGGTAGAGCGAGTGGGGTGATGCTGGTTGGTGGAGGTGTCGCACAAGGCAGGCAACATTGATCTCCTGGTCACAGGCACGATGGATGTCAGAGAATTGGCAACGGAGGAGGTACATGTAAATATTGAGATCTTGGAGAGCCAAGATCTCAATCTGTGCATGCGTCATGTCCTTCGCCATTTTCCTGAAGTCCGTCACTGGGAGATCAATGGTGCCTGCCTCATGCTACCAGCAGAGCCGCCACTAGAAATTTCAGGGCCCCATACTGGCAAAATTTTTAGGCCTCCTTGAGACTCCACCCAGGCTCCACCCCAGCTCCGCCTCCACCACTCAAACCTTCCACACTCTCACCGTCATGCTTAGAAAAACGTGTACTATATATATATATATATATATATATATACACACACACACACACACACACACACAGTCATGACTAAAAGTGTTAGTACCCTTGAAGTTGTTCAAAAAATAAAATATTTCCCTCAGAAAATTAAAAATACACCTTCTACATCATACCTGTCCATAATACACCCTCTGCACCGCTCTTCTCCATAAAATCTTGCCCACACTGCCCCATGTATAATATCCCCCCAAACACACTGCCTCTCTGTATAATATCGCCACACGCACACTGCTTCTCTGTATAATATTCCCTCTACACACACTGATCCTCTGAATAATTCCCCCCCCAGACATACACACAGCTCCTCTGTATAATATCCCCCTCCACACACAGCTCATTTGTATAATATCTCTCACACACACACTACTCCTCTGTATAATATCCCCACACACTGCTCCTCTGTATAATATCCCCCAACACACTGCTCCTCTGTACAATATCCCCCACACTGCTCCTCTGTATAATATTTCCCCCACACACACACACTGCTCCTTTGTATAATATCCCCCACACACTGCTCCTCTGTATAATATCACCCGCACACACACACTGGTCCTCTATATACATACATGGTCAAAATTGTTGGTACCCTTTGTTTAATGAAAGAAAAACCCACAATGGTCACAGAAATAACTTGAATCTGAAAAGTAATAATGAATAAAAAAAAATCTATGAAAATGAACAAATGAAAGTCAATCATTGCTTTTCAACTATGCTTTACAGAATTTTTGAAAACATAAAACTCATGAAACAGACCTGGACAGAAATGATGTTACCCCTGAAAATAATGTGACAAAAGGGACATGTTAAATCAAGGTGTGTCCACTAATTAGCATCACAGGTGTCTACAATCTAGTAATCAGTCAGTGGGCCTGAATATAGGGCTACAGATAGTCACTGTGCTGTTTGGTGACATGGTGTGTACCATACTCAACATGGACCAGAGGAAGCAAAGGAAAGAGTTGTCTTAGGAGATTAGAAATAAAATTATAGACAAGCACATTAAAGGTAAAGGTTATAAGACCATCTCCAAGCAGCTTGATGTTCCTGTGACTACAGTTGCACATATTATTCAGAAATTTAAGATCCATAGGACTGTAGCCAAAATCTCGACGTGGCTACAAGAGGAACATTGATGACAAATCAAAAAGAAGGATATTACAAATGGTAACAAAAGAACCCAAAAAAACTTCTAAAGAGATAAATGGTGAACTTGAAGCTCAAGGAACATCAGTGTCAGATCGCACCATCCATCGTTGTTTGTACTAAAGTGGACCTCTGGACCTCATGGGAGACAACCAAGGAGGACACCATTGTTGAAAAAAAATCATAAAAAAGCCAGACTGGAATTTGCCAAATTACATGTTGACAGGCCACAAAACTTCTGGGAGAATGTTCTATGGATATTTGAGACAACAAGTAAACTTTTTGGCAAAGCACATCAGCTCTATGTTCACAGATGGAAAAATGAAGAATATCAAGAAAAACACTGTCCCTACTGTGAAACATGGAGGAGGCTCTGTTATGTTCTGGAGCTGCTTTGCTGCATCTGGCACAGGGTGTCTTGAATCTGCGCAGGGTATAATGAAATCTCAAGACTATCAAGGGATTCTAGAGAGAAATGTGCTGCCCAGTGTCAGAAAGCTTGGTCTCAGTCGCAGGTCATGGGTTTTGCAACAGGATAATCACCCAAAACGTATAGTTAAAAACACCCAACAATGGCTAAGAGGAAAACATTGGACTATTCTGAAGTGGCCTTCTTTGAGCCCTGACCTAAATCCTACTGAGAATCTTTGGAAAGAGATGAAATATGCTGTCTGGAAAAGGCAACCTTCAAACACGAGACAACTGGAGCAGTTTGCTCTTGAGTAGTGGACCAAAATAGATATCAAGAGATACAGAAGTGTCATTGACAGTTACAGGAATCGTTTGATTGCAGTGATTGCCTCAAAAAGGTGTGTAACCAAACATTAAGTTAAAGGTACCATCATTTCTATCCAGGCCTATTTCATGAGTTTTATTTTTTAAAAAATTCTGTGGAAGCATGGTTGAAAAGCAATGTCTGGCTTTCATTTTCATAGTTTTTTTTATTTATTATTACTTTTGTCAGATTCAAGTTATTTCTGTGACCATTGTGGGTTTTCCTTTCATTAAACAAGGGTTACCAACAATTATGACCATGTGTGTAATATCCCCCCCACACACACGTACTGCCTCTGTGTATAATATCCCCACATTCACACTGCCCCTTTGTATAATATTTCCACACACACACTGCCTCTCTGTATAATATCCCCCACACACACTGCCCCTCTGTATAATATCCCTACATGCACACTGCTCTTCTGTATAATATTCCCAAACACATACTGCCCCTTTGTATACTATCCCCCACACAAGCTGCCCCTCTATATATTTATATATATATATATATATATATATATAAAATATATATATATATCTCCTCGCACACAAACTGCCCCTCTGTATACTATCCCCCCACACACGTTACCCCTCTGTATAATATCATCCTCTTGGTATATGTTCCCCCTTCCTGGTATATATGCCCCATCCTGGTATATGTGTCTCCTTCCTGGGCTTTTCCTGGTATGTATGTCCCCATCCTAGTTTATTGTCCCCTTCCTATCATATATGTCCTCCTGCTGGTATATATGTCCCGATCTTGGGACCTGCTTGATATATATGTCCCCATCCTGGTATATATATTCCATTCTGATATGTATATCCCCCTCCTGGTCACATTCTGGTATAATGTCCCCATCCTGGTTTTTGTCCCCTCCCTTGTATATATGTCCTCCTTCTTGTATATATGTCCCCTTCCAGGGCCCCTCCTGGCGTATATATATATATATATATATATATATATATCTCCCTCCTGGGGACATTCTGGTATAATGTCCCCATCCAGATATTGTCTCCTTCCTGGTATCTATGACCTCCTTCTTGTATATATGTTCCCCTCCAGGGCCCCTCCTGGAGTGTGTATATATATATATATATATCCCTCCTCCTAGGCACATTCTGGTATAATGTCGTCCCCATCCTGGTTTTTGCTCCTTTTTTGGCATATATACCCTCCTTCTTGTATATTCCAGGGCCTCTCCTTTTATATTTGTTTGCTGCAAAAAAAGAAAACATTTTTGCTCACCCTCCCCAGCTCTCACATTGGGCGGCGTCCTCTCTGAGCCGCCATGCATTTAGGCTGGATGTGCACCCTCCAATGCACATCCAGCTAAAGCAAGGCAGGGGCTGGGGACTGCAGGTCCCCCCATCACCCCCGGTGATCTTCAGCTCTTGGAGCACCTACCATTCCCCGCCGGATACCATGTCCTCGCCACCTCCGCATTGCCCACAGCACTACGATGAGGCGCAGAGTGATGACCTCATCACACTGGGCTGCGGGATGACCCGCCGCCTCCCAGCTTTGCTCCACTCTCCTTGCTTCCTGGCTAATTTGCATGCAATGCCCTAGAAGAGCTTCGCGTGCCACCGTAGTCATATATAGTGGCTGCAGTGACACCGCCGGGCCCCCCTGCTGCAGCTGTGACTGGGGCTTGGTGAAGAGGGTGAGTCCGGCTGGGGCTTAATAAAGCTAAGTAATTATCCTGGGCATGGCTGGGCCTCCCCATCTTCACCGGGCTTGGTACACCAGTCACGGTCGTAATGCCCTGATGGCGGCCCTGGCCACAAGTACACCCCTCCTCCCAGACCAGGTCTTTTAGCATTGTCCCACTCATGCTGCCGTCAGCTTCTTGTAACCCTGCTCCACCGCTCCTGTACCCACCCGGTAAACTACACTCAGCTTATAAGATGCACCCCCTCAAAAATTGCATTCTATGATTCAAAAAATACAGTACCTTATTAAATTACTGAGAATTACTGAGAAAACCACACATTTAAGAATTGTTACAACAGAACATCTGTGCATGGTGTGGATGGGGTGATGCCTTCCTAAAGATAAGCCAAGGTTATAAAATTAAGAGTTTTTGCTAGTGAGCTGGAGTAAGCCTGTTGGATGTGAGAATGGTGTCCATGTAGTGAGTCACTGTGAGTCAGTGTTAGTGTTGACTCATATTGTCAAATACTGGAACATTCTTATCAGCTTGAATTCCAAAATTTTTCTCTTTCTGTTGTCCTCTATAGTCAACTCATTTCAAGCTCATTAATGCAAACACAGTCTTAATATCAAAGAGACCTTAACCTCTGGTAACTTCTTTATTAATGTGCTGTCACACATTATCTGTCATGTTTATTCAGTGTTTTAAAGATTTATCTCTGTTTATCTGTACGATAATTTCTATCCAGATTTACCCCAAAAAGGCTGCTGCATTCCCTGCCTCTAATTTTATACAGTCTATAATAGTCCATTCTGACTGGTTTTGTTATACTTTGTAATGTGATAGCTACAAGGCATTATGAGGAAGCCTACCCAGCCATGCCCAATGTCATGTGAGCCTGCTCTGGAAGAAATAATTTACTGCATTGTGTGAAATGGAGTAGGGGATTTTTGTCAATTTTTGGAGAATCAAACTTCAACTTTTTCAGATTCTTTGGGTCCAGTCAATTTCTAAAAATTTGACATAAATTTTTGCATATCGCAAATCAATTCACATATCTGTGATAACAAGGATAGAACATGTGCAAGAAATGTGGATGTCTGAAAGCAGTTAGTAGGGGGAGTGAGTTGAAAACAGACCTATACAGCATGGATAAGTAGAAAGAACCCTAAAGAGGGCAAAGAAAACTGGCTATAGAAATTAGAAATTAAGAAAAGTAAAAAAAGAGAAGCTTGCAGGAGAGAAGCTGTGTGGATATGAGCTAGTGAAGACCGCTGCACCCTGGATAAACACTGAACTCACATCCAGCCTATATTACTGGGAGAGGCACTCCCACAAAAAAAAATCTGAAACTTTTATCTAGTTGCAAACTGCAGACTATGGGGTCAATAAATAAATGAAGAAATGAAGACTGAGGATGGAAACCTAGCGCCCGCGGCATTGCTCCTGCGACCCCTCTCCACCATCCCCTTTAAGCAATATTCGGATTATAAGATGCACCCCTCATTTTTCCTCCCAAATTTTTGGGAGGAAAAGTGCACATTATAATCTGAAAAATACAGTATGTGTTTGCTAATTAATATATGTGCACATCTGTTCTATTCCAAGCAGCATGTTCCATTGAAAAATCTCAAAACTCCAGAATTGCAACTTTTCGATCGCCTCAACAACAGTGAAAAATCTAATAAGCGGTGATCAAAGCATCGTATGTACCCCAAAATAATGTGTATACAAACATTAGCTCAGGCACAAAAACCAAACTCTCACACAACTCCATATATCAAATATTGGTAATGTTACAGCATTCGGAAAGTCGTGACTTTGAACATTCAGAATTTGTTACCATTAAATAAAACAAAAACTATACATTTTTGGTATCTATGTAATCAATCATACTACAAAGTCAATTTTATGGTAAAATGAATGCTGTAAAAAAAAAAAGTTGCAGAATTTCACTTTTTTTTGCTATTTTGCCACACTTGGATTTATTTCCCTGCTTCCCATTACATCATATGATAAAATAGATGGTGATATTCAAAAGTACAACTTGTCCTGTAAAAATCAAGTCCTCACATGGCCATATTGAGATAAATGTTGTAATATATCTTATTAGAGAGATCTGCTTCCCCTGAACTGATCATTCATTCTTAGAATTAATGAGTATAATCTGTCTTCAGTGAATACAGATTTTCTCATTACTGATAGGAGAGGACAGTTGGTGCTGATAAAATTCTGTGGAGGACTAGAACTGTCATTTCAGGAGAACTTGCAGCAGAATGTCTGTGTCTGCCTCTAGCTCCTCCCTTTGCCTATAGCTCCTCCTCTACCACTGAATTTTAAAAGCACCAACTGTCATCTACTATCTCATTAATGGAAAAATCAGCTTACACTGAATACAGATTGTATCTATTCACTAAGCGTAAAAGATCAGTCCAGGAGGAGAAAGACGCAGATTTATCTAATAAGATATATAACAAAGTTGATCATTTTCAAGTATAATATCGAGTTATGAAATAAAACTTAACTAGTTGCTCAGTCTTTTCCAATGTATTTTCCTGTAGCTGTCACACTATTGGTTGGCTGCATGATTCAAGGCTATAAAATACCAAATGATTGTCTGCAGTCAGTCTATTTTAAGCCCGAACTCCGGGAATCAGAATCACATGTAACACATCAGCAGAGCATATCCATCTGAAAAACACCCCAGTGAGAGGGAGGAAAGGGACAATTCTCTGTGACAGTCGTTTTATCTGTTAAAAAAGGACATCCTGCACTTTAAAGGAAAGTCTTCCATCTGACACTAAATAGGATTATCTCTCAGAGGATTACTTATTCAGACCCAGGCAGCAGCTTTCCTCCAGAAATGGAGTTGCAATTAACTCTGCCTATGCCTGTCATATAAATACTGTATATCTACATGAGATTTGGCAATTTCTCTATGTAAATTTGGTTGAATTATTTTATGATACCCTCAAATATAGCATGAATGGTAATTAGGCTCCCGAGTGGATTGACAGGGTGTAATGAGTGTGAGTCTGCCCAGCGTAAGCCCCGGAGGAAACATTTGGAAGGTGTCAGACGCTTTAAACCCTACAGTAATATTTTTATTGTGAAAATTCCTCAATATGGTTCCAAAGATGTGGATTTATTTAGTTCGCTCACTAAACTAATATTTCTAGTCTTTAGGGTGATCTGTAATACAACTCTATGGCCAGTGCCCTCTTGGTTAAGAGTATAAAAATTAGCATATTGGGCACACTAAAAGTAAAAGGCCCATATATCTGGAATCATATGGCAAATTTATAAAAAGAAAAAACAGAGTACAAAGGAGAGCCTGTAGCTGAGCTTCAGAGGAGTACTAAGCTGGCAACGATGGGGGCCTTCAGCAGACCTCTAGGTCTATGGTTATCCCTTTATCAATGCACACCCTAATGCGGGCTTTACACGAGATGATAGATTGTGCGATATGTCGTCGGGGTCACGGTTTTCGTGACGCACATCCGGCATAGCGCATGACGTCTTCTCGTGTGACACCTCTGAGCGACGCAGTATCGCTCACAAATCGTGAGTCGTGTACTCTTCGTTAACTTTCATAATCTCGTTTATTTTCATGGGTTCAGGTTGTTCATCGTTTCCGTGGCATCACACGTTGCTCCGTGTGACACCACGGGAATGATGAACACAGCTTACCTGCGTCCCACGGCACCGGCTTGCTTAATGGAAGGAAGGAGGTGGACGGGATGTTTACATCCCGCTCATCTCCGCCGCTCCGCTTCTATTGGCCGGCTGCCGTGTGATGTCGCTGTGACGCCGAATGTCCCTCCCACTTCAGAAAGTGGACGTTCGTCGCCCACAGCAAGGTTGTCCAGAAGGTAAGTGCATGTGACGGGGGTTAAACGAGTTTGTGCGCCACGGGCAGTGATTTGCCCGTGACGCAAAAACGACGGGGGCGGGTACGATCGATTGTGAAATCGCACAGTCGGTCGTCCCATGTAAAGCAGGCTTAAGCGCATTCCCGGTGGAGCCTCTGTAGCATGCACAGACCCCAGTAGGAGGAAGGAATAGAGATCTATGTGGACGGCCGCAGGGCAGCTGGAGAGGACGCAACCCAGCCACGGCGGTGACTAAGTCGGCATCCCTGGAGGGGAGAGACCGGGCAGTGTAGGGATATCGATGCTACACTCAGCACATGTAAATGAAATCTAAATGTTTGTGTGAGATGATGTGATATGTTAGCATTTGGGGCCCGACTTAAATATTTTGCGTAGGGCCCCACTTTGTTTAGAACTGGCCCTGCGTGCACAAAGGCCAAGAATTATATGTAAAGCAAAATGTGCATAGGGGTTAAAGATTGTGAGGAATTCAACTTCTTGGAAATCTATGCTGAAAATGTCAGTACTTGTTCAGCAATATGCCACAGACAGAAACAGTTTTTTCTGCAATCACTTTGCACCTCACCGGTTTCATTAAGCGGTCTGTGCCTCTGAATAAATCAGGTACCTAACATCCTATTATGCCTCCTCGCCAAGACTGATACCAGCCCCTCTGTGTGCACAAGGCTACTAACATTACTCTAGTCATGGACTGGAGTAAGATTTATTGCATAAAGAACGTCATCTCTCTGCAGGAATTTGACAAGAGGGGGTTGCCCATAACACCTCCATCATGACTCAGCTCTGCCCACTTTGTTGGAGCTGGGCAAAGATGGTCTGAAAACATCAAAAGTTGTAACATTTTTGCACAGCATTGCGTTGCTCAAAAATATTGTGTCTTTTCAGAGCTTTTTTCTCTAGCGTGAAAGCTTTGAAGAATCGGGGCATGGATGTTGTAACTCAACATGACTGATACTGAGGCCTCATTTAGATATTGTTTTTTTTTCTTATAAAAAGGGTCCAGTTTCCATCAGTATGTTGGACCAGATTTTCATCAGTCTTTGGTTAGAACCTCCGTCTTTTTGTCTTTACCATCAGTGATTTGTATGAAGGATTGGTTATACCTTATCCTTAAAAAAACAGACCTTATATTGCTGTGTTGATACAAAACTGAAATAAAAAAGGCAATGGTAATTTTCTCCCAGCTGTTGACTTGGCCGCCTTTCCCACAAGTTTGAAATATCATCCTTAAAGAATTTCTTACCCCTCATCTTAAGGTTTCTCATGTGGGATTTCATGGGGCTCAGTGCATCACACTGTTTATATAGAAGAGGCCAGACGTTTTAATCTTCTCGTCTGTCCAGACTTATCTAACGGCATTTCCATTGTTTAATGATACACTAGAGATGGAAGTTAGTTATATGTCGGCCGTTACACTTATAAATATTCTGCGCCACAAGTAAAATTGACACTGTGGCCATAGCACTTTCTATGTTCATGAATTAAACTGAAAACCGGCCTTTTCCCAACACTCGTAAACACCGAACAGTCACATTTTCTTACCACAAATATCAGACTTCCAGAACTCAAGCACAGAGCAAATACCAACATGCGCCATAATATCTACAAAGAACACTTACCAGGTGAAGACTACGCTCACACTACACAATCAACGCTCTTTTCAAAGACATCCTTGATGGCTTCCTGCCACTTTAGTTGGACTTTATCCTCTATTTTCAATCAACTAACAGTTCCACTTGGTATCACATACAGATGTTTCATTTCATTTACTTCCAGGCGCTTTTCCATGTTTTGGTTTTTTGCTCTCCTCCTTCAGAGAACCATAACTTTTTTATTTTTTCATCAATCTTGCTATATGAGGGCTTATTTTTTGGCAGGACGAGTTGCACTTTTGATTGAAACAATTAGTTTTACCATAAAGTGTACTGGAAAATGGGAAAAAATTCCAAGTGCGGTGAAATTTTGAAAAAATGCAATTGCACAATTGTTTTTAGAATATTTTACTCACCGTGTTCTCTATATGGTAATACTGATGTGTCAATATGATGCCTCAGGTCGGTACGAGTTTGTAGATACCAAACATTTACAGTAAAGACCAGAAGTTTGGACACACCTCATTCAAAGAGTTTTCTTTATTTTCATGACTCTGAAAATTGTAGATTCACATTGAAGACATTAAAACTATGAATTAACACATGTGGAATGAAATACTTAACAAAAAAGTATGAAACAACTGATAATATGTCTTAGGCCTGCGACACACATCTGTGCCTCCGGTACGTGTGTGCCTTTTTTTTCATGTACCGGAGACACGGGCCCACGTGGTCCTATGTATTGTTATTGTTTTGGACACACGTACGTATTCAGGAACGGAACGTGTGTCCATTTTTTAAAAACGCTGACATGTCCATGTTGCTCCAGCAGCACGGGTGTCACACGGCCCGCACCCGTACCACACGGATGTAGTGTGGATGCGGGCCCGTGTGACACGCACCAGAGAAAGGGGTGTTGCATGGATGGCCTGTTTAATTATGACTAGTGTCTACCAATGGGTTGCTCGATATCATGCTATTATTTTGAGTTGTTTAGCTCCTTTGTTTAGCTCCTTTCTTGAGTGGGTAACCTGTTGTGAGACCGGGTCCAGGGCGATCATTCATTATTTGGATGACTTTCTTTTTGTAACCAGAGACAGGGCCAGGTGCCAATTTCTGTTGGATTCATTTTGGATCCTTATGCGATGTTTCGGTGTACCATTGTCGATGGAAAAAAACGGTTGGGCCGATGCAGGGCTTGTCCTTTCTGAGCATAGAATTAGATTCGGAGGTTATGCTATTTCGCCTCCCGGCGGAGAAAGTGGTGCGGATATTGGACCTTATCAATGGTTTTCTAGCGGTTTCAAAGCTAACCCTGAAGCAGATGCAATCGCTTTTAGGTCTTTTGGTGTTCGCGTGCCGCATAATGCCCTTGGGTAGGGTTTTTTCAAGGCATTTGTCCCTGGCAACAAGAGGAGTGGTTAGGCCCAAACACTGGATTCGTCTCACCAGCCCCTTGAAGGCGGATTTGGAGGTATGGAGGTTTTTTCTGCAGAGCTGTAATGGGAGAACATGTTGTCAAAGAGACGAAGTGTCAAATGAGGAATTAGAACTTTTCACGGATGCAGCGGGTTCCATAGGGTCTGGAGCTATCATGGGTAATGAATGGAGCACTGGTCGTTGGCCTTCAGATTGGTTGGGAGGGGAGCTGTGCAAAAACCTCACTCTTTTGGAGCTTTTTCCAATTGTGGTGGCGGTGGAACTATGGGGATACTAACTTCGGAACAAGATGGTGCGTTTTTGGTCTGACAATATGTCGGTTTTACAAGCTATTAACAATTTGTCTTCTAGTTCTCTCCCTGTGTTACCACTATTGAGGCATCTGGTTCTTCGCTGTCTGCAGTATAACGTGTGGTTTCGTGCCCGGCCTATTCCCGGGGTTAATAACAAATGTGCTGATGCTCTTTCACGTTTCCTTTGGCAGGAGTTCCATCAATTGATGCCAGGAGCGAACAGAGAAGGCAGATCTTGCCCCCAGCTGGTGTGGGACCTGGTGACGAAAGGTTAATGTGAGAACTTCAGTTGCGGAGTCTACATGGTCATCATATGGTAAGGCATGGAGAGAGTGGTACGAGATGGTGGGCGAAATGCCAAGGTGGTTTGTTCTGGACCAGCTTCGTGAATCCATTTTGGAATTTTTATTACGTCTCAGGGAACGGGAGGCACCATATTCGACGGCTGTCAGAAAGATTTTAGGCATCGGTTTTCATCTTCGTCTGTGGGGTTTGGAGGATGTGACCAAAGATTTTGTAGTCCAACAGGCATTGAAAGGTTGGAAACGACAACCTGTTAGAAAGAAGAGTCGGCGTCCAGTTTTGTACAAGCTCCTGGGTCAGTTAATATCGGCACTCGAGTCGTTGTGCACTGATTCGTTTGAGGTGGCTCTTTTTCGCATGGCCTTTTGCCTGGCCTTTTTCGGCGCGTTGCGTTTAGGGGAGTTGGTTTCGGCGTCAAAAACTAAAATCAGCGGGCTTTTATTCAACGACGTGATAGCGGAAAATGGAACTGTGTATATTAGGCTCCGGCGGTCAAAAACTGATCAATGCAGATTGGGCACTCGGGTGGTGTTGAGACAGATTCAAGGCGTGTTATGCCTTTTCAAGATAGTGTCGGAATATAGGTCCCCCTGAGGATTTTGGCACTCATTCATTTAGGATTGGGACCGCTACAGAGGCGTCCAGGGCTGGGTTATCGATGGGGCAGGTAAAACAGATTGTGTTGCGAGTTATGTTCGACCAGAACTTCTAATCTGACAGTTTTTCTTTGGCAGGTCACCATCGCCCCAACGTCTGGCTTATCGGGTATTCTTATATCTTCTGGGCTTCACAGAGGGCCGCATGCAGGCCTGGTGGCAGAGAGTTGTGATTTCGAAACGTTGATATGACCTGGAGGGGAATTCGGGGGCTCAAATGGACACAGGTGCTTCCGGAGGCCATGGAGATTAGCAGGATTGCTCGCCCCCCGACCATTTTGGTGATACATGCAGGGGGGAACGATCTTTGTTTTTTAAAAATGGCTGAGCTGATGACATTAATGCGGGCGGATTTGGAAAGGATCATGGTTTTTTTTGCACAGGTTATCTTGGTATGGTCTGAAATGATTCCTAGGGTGACCTGGCAAGGGGCTAGAGATGCAGAAGCCATTGAGAAAGTGCGACGCACAGTCAATTGCTGACTGTCACGTTTTGTGCGCTCAAAATCAGGGGTGATAGTGAGGCACAGGCAGCTCGAAGGGGATAATCGACGGTTAATGGGGCCTGACGGCGTTCATTTAAATGAGATAGGCCTTGATATATTTTTATCTGGTTTGCAGGATGGGGCAATCAAGCTCTTTTGTTGTTGAGTGGGGGTTGGGGCTTAGTGTAGGAGTACACTAGCCCCTTCATGGCGGTAAAGTCAAATGGTTTGGAGACCGAGGATGTACGTGCCCTCCAGAAGCTGGAGGGGCAAACTGTCTCGGATTTAAAGAAATAAAGTTTTGGCAAGTTATGAGAAAGTTTTAAAGAAGTTTGAAAAAAGGTTAATAAAGCTGTGGCCGACCCAGTCCACTAAAAGGTATTCAATATGGTGTTTTTATTCGCGCCTGGGGCACGGGGGGTTGGTAGGTGTGGTTTGGTATGCCATCAGTCTGGGGAACAGCGGTCTGTAATGGCGCCTCTCACAGGCACTATTGACAACATAAGGTATTTGGGAGAAACATTGTTTCTCAATATAATATCGATCTAGACAATAAAAAATATGGGTGAACCACCCATTTAAGTTCTTTCATAAATTTGTTCAATTGGCTTTCGTTGTTTTAAGGCCCGTTTCACACGTCAGTGAAAAACACAGACGTTTTTCACTGGCATGTAAAAACACGCACATGTCCCTGCGTGTGCCGAAAATCACGGTACACGTGGGTTGTCTAAGTACAATCCGGGCTCCTTTCTCCGTGGCCCGTGATTGCACTTAGAGATTCACTCACCTGCGCCCGCTCCCGCTGTCCATGGTGCTGATCGCTCACACGACGCAGCATCCGGCCGGCGGTGACCCCTGCAGGAGCTGCTTCCGGGTCGGCTGTGTCGCGCATAATGAATATGCACGACAGTAATCAGCCGGCACAGAAGCAGCAGGGAGAACGGGCTGCAGAGGACATCGCTGGACGCCGGGTGAGTTAAAATGTTTATTATTTTAAATGCACTTTTTTTCTGGCACGTGTTTCACGGACCACACCACTGCGTGGTCCGTGGGACATCAGTGATGCCAGAAAAAAATGGACATGTCTCCGTGCAGCAAACACGCACACGCGGGTATGCTGCACGGAGACACGTGCAGTGACAAATCACTGACGTGTGAGCAGACCCATTCATTATAATGGGTCTGCGTATGTCAGTGATTCTGGTACGTTTAAAAAAAAGCACAAACGTACCAGAATCACTGACGTGTGAAAGGGGTCTAAGTGTGATATTTTTCTGGTGTTTTGATAGGAATTGCTACATCCAGTGGTGGATACAACTACATGTGTAGCCTCACTGCAGGTTACTCACATGGTGCTATGATCTGAATACATTTTCTCAAGATATTGATGGAAGGGCCTCCTGTGTGTTTTCTTTATAGTTCATTTTTTGCTTTTATTGCATTGTGGACTGTCCCAGGAGTCAAACTCACAACCAGGAGTAAGAGATGATTTTTTTTCTGCCTCAAGAGCAAAAATATATATTTCTTTTTTATAGACATCTACTGCTATATACAGTAACTGCTGATATACATTTTATATATCAGTGTATTTCTGTATACCTATATATGAAAGGTAAGATAAAGATCACCAATTACAATAATCACACTTTTTTAATTTACTTTTTAAAAATAAACATCAAAAATCAGTAAATAGCCTGGACATAATGACTTTTGTTTCCCAGTATTGGAAATAACTCATACAACACTGTGAACAGATTATTATGGTGATCATTAAATGGTGTAAAAAATTGTGATTTTTTTTTTTGCTATTCAATCCATAAAAAAATAAACACTAATGTAACTCTTACATACAGTTAGGTCCAGAAATATTTGGACAGTGACACAATTTTCGCGAGTTGGGCTCTGCATGCCACCACATTGGATTTGAAATGAAACCTCTACAACAGAATTCAAGTGCAGATTGTAACGTTTAATTTGAAGGTTTGAACAAAAATATCTGATAGAAATTGTAGGAATTGTACACATTTCTTTACAAACACTCCACATTTTAGGAGGTCAAAAGTAATTGGACAAATAAACAAAACAAAAACAAAATATTTTTATTTTCAATATTTTGTTGCGAATCCTTTGGAGGCAATCACTGCCTTTAGTCTGGAACCCATGGACATCACCAAACGCTGGGTTTCCTCCTTCTTAATGCTTTGCCAGGCCTTTACCGCCGCAGCCTTCAGGTCTTGCTTGTTTGTGGGTCTTTCTGTCTTAAGTCTGGATTTGAGCAAGTGAAATGCATGCTCAATTGGGTTAAGATCTGGTGATTGACTTGGCCATTGCAGAATGTTCCACTTTTTTGCAATCATGAACTCCTGGGTAGCTTTGGCTGTATGCTTGGGGTCATTGTCCATCTGTACTATGAAGCGCCGTCCGATCAACTTTGCGGCATTTGGCTGAATCTGGGCTGAAAGTATATCCCGGTACACTTCAGAATTCATCCGGCTACTCTTGTCTGCTGTTATGTCATCAATAAACACAAGTGACCCAGTGCCATTGAAAGCCATGCATGCCCATGCCATCACGTTGCCTCCACCATATTTTACAGAGGATGTGGTGTGCCTTGGATCATGTGCCGTTCCCTTTCTTCTCCAAACTTTTTTCTTCCCATCATTCTGGTACAGGTTGATCTTTGTCTCATCTGTCCATAGAATACTTTTCCAGAACTGAGATGGCTTCATGAGGTGTTTTTCAGCAAATGTAACTCTGGCCTGTCTATTTTTGGAATTGATGAATGGTTTGCATCTAGATGTGAACCCTTTGTATTTACTTTCATGGAGTCTTCTCTTTACTGTTGACTTAGAGACAGATACACCTACTTCACTGAGAGTGTTCTGGACTTCAGTTGATGTTGTGAACGGGTTCTTCTTCACCAAAGAAAGTATGCGGCGATCATCCACCACTGTTGTCATCCGTGGACACCCAGGCCTTTTTGAGTTCCCAAGCTCAACAGTCAATTCCATTTTTCTCAGAATGTACCCGACTGTTGATTTTGCTACTCCAAGCATGTCTGCTATCTCTCTGATGGATTTTTTTCTTTTTTTTCAGCCTCAGGATGTTCTGCTTCACCTCAATTGAGAGTTCCTTAGACCGCATGTTGTCTGGTCACAGCAACAGCTTCCAAATGCAAAACCACACACCTGTAATCAACCCCAGACCTTTTAACTACTTCATTGATTACAGGTTAACGAGGGAGACACCTTCAGAGTTAATTACAGCCTTTAGAGTCCCTTGTCCAATTACTTTTGGTCCCTTGAAAAAGAGGAGGCTATGCATTACAGAGCTATGATTCCTAAACCCTTTCTCCGATTTGGATGTGAAAACTCTCATATTGCAGCTGGGAGTGTGCACTTTCAGCCCATATTATATATATAATTGTATTTCTGAACATGTTTTTGTAAACAGCTAAAATAACAAAACTTGTGTCACTGTCCAAATATTTCTGGACCTAACTGTATTGAAGCTTATCTAAAAATAAAAAGGTATGTCTGTTACAACTGTAATCTAGGAGGACTCGTATATCTGCAACACACTCTGTCGTTCCCGCAATGGCACCGGGAACCATACCGATTTCACAGGGTATCCTGGCTTCATTATGAATATCAATTCTTACTCTCGTCACGCCAGTTTTATCAACCATCTCCTGCATGGCTCTTCCATGTCTTCCAATAAGCCTCATAACCATCTCCTTGGGCACTTGGATGCTCTCTTCAACAAACTCTAATAACCGTCGAGCGGTCTTCACCGCATCTGCAGTTTTTCCATAGATACGGAAGGTTCCTCTGTCTTTTTCGAAGTGTACAGCTGTAACCCCTGGAACCTTCCTGGCTTTCTTAATGTTATTTCTTAGCGCTCTCAATGCCAGCCCGATCAATGTTGTCTTCACAACCACCACTTCTTGAAACCCTGTGGTCAGCTGCGCCAAGCGTCTGGCCTCTGCCTCCTTCCTGGCAGTGATGAGCCACTTCGTACGAAGACACCGGAGGTGCATGTCACTTAGGATGGCCACTCGCTTCTTTGTGACGTCACTAAAAGAGCACACCACCAACCGATTAGTCTCTGCGGCAAAGTACACTTTACAGGCCCCTACGGCCTTCTGGAATCTCTCATGCACCCTCTCACTGGCACAGGCTTCTCTTAAGTTCTCTGGCACGTCTATCCAGCACTTGAAGACTGGTTTGCTTCCTTCACTGTTAAGGACACTAGACTGGTCCTGAGGTCTCTTGTCTTCCTCCATGTACTTGGTCTTACCCACTGAGTCAGTCAGGTTCTCAGCTCCTGACGAGACCTCATGTCCGATTTTCACCTCTTCCTCAGAGGCTCTTTCCATTTTTATAGCACTAGCCGTGTCTTGGGACGTCACTGCATTCACTCCAACTTCCTCTTGGATCTCTGCAGGGACACCCTCTGCCTTCTCTTGGGCACTTACAGCATCCCCTTTTACCAGGGTGTCACTCCCTTCAGCACGGTACTTTGTTCTTCTTAGAACCATGGCACCATTTTCAACATTCAGCACCTCAACACTGGGTAGCTTACCGGTCCGCTCACCAGGACCTTTGTGGATTTGTACTCCACCAATACTGTCTAGGTTTACTTCTCCTATATTACTCTGTAGTATGTCACCTCCTACAGCGCTTTCATCCGACAGACCACCAGCTTCATGCTTGGAGATTCTAGAAGACACCGCCCTTACTTCTTTGGCGGTTCTTTCCCTGCAATTATGTTGTTACAATGTGTCAGTTCCAGCACAGACACATCCTCCTTTTGCATGTTATTGCTGTCCAACTCTACAGTAGCGGTTGCTATCGGCAACGTGCCTTTCTCAACCTTCTCTGCACACTCAGATTCTGGAAGGGAATCCGCACTGTGGGCAGAAATACAGGACCCTGTCTCTACCTGGTCCGTATTTTCGTAGATTGTAGCTAGCTCCGCCCCTCTGCGCCAGTTGCACCTTCGGCGACTGGAGGAGGATTTCCCTTCTTTGCTCATTTGTCTGTTGCTGTACTCATTTGTCACTTTAGTAACGTCAGTGTCTATTCTGGAGTCAACGTCACTCCCCCTGGTGTTCTGGACTACCACCCCCCCATTTAACCAGGTGTCGTACCCCTTGTCTAGAGCTCTCCCGTTTTCAACGGTCACACTACCATTGGTTACTTTAACGGTCATGTCGCTAAGTTGGGCTTGTACCCCATTATCTTTGGTCACCCCCAACTTAGGACTGTCCTTACGTGGAGGTACCTCCTCCTCAGTGTACCTCAACGTCCCACCGGGAACCTGTATAACCTCTTGCGGAAAAGAGGCTTCCGTAGACAGGAGCCGACTTATTCCTGTGCAATCGGTACCGGCCTCTGTCTTCCATAAGTCCCGAAAGAACTCAAAGTCCTGTCCTATGACAACCGGATATAGCAGATCCGGAGCTACACCCACATCAGGGCGCCCCATACGTTTGGCCGTCTGAATCATCACCCTGGCCAGAGGATATTCCTTAGTGGTCCCGTGCACACAACGTCCTTCTATTGTCCTACCCACCATAAAATGGAGATCGGACATGGGTCTCACTAAGGTCAACTGGCTACCCGGGTCTTACAGACCAGACACACTTAGCCCATTCAAGTCCACGGAGCACTTCTGTGGCCTCACATCGGATGGATATCCTATACCGCAGGTAGGACATAGGTACGGCGAATCCCATTGCCCCTTGCTATAGTCCCTCTGTTCGGATTTTGAATGCTCCACCCCCTTGTGGATCACCACCGCTTTCTAGGGTCCCACCCCCTGTTGGGTAACTACCCCGTTCCGGGCCTCCGCCCCCTTTTGGGCAACCACCCCGTTCCGGGACTCCGCCCCTTTTGGGCAACCACCCCTTTTTGGGACTCCGCCCCCTTTTGGGCAACCACCCCTTTTTGGGACTCCACCCCCTTTTGGGGGTCTCCATGCAATGTCCTTAGCCCCCAGTTCACACCGTTCGCCCTTATTTCCCTGGGCACCCAGTGTCCATACTGGCCCACGAAGGGAACGCTCAAACTGGTTCATGGCTGCGACATCGCTACACTCTGACAGCTCCTGCTGTTCCACAATGTCTGCAGGGACCATTCCCTCTTTTTGGCTTTCAGCCCCCACTGCAGTCGCTGGACCTCCTGGCCCATGCTGTTGGTGCTGCTGACTCTGTAGCAGCTGGTTCAGGAGCTCCTCCATGCTGCAACAAGAAGAGGAACAGGAGGGGCGCTCCAATGGGTAATACCCGGTGATCAAAGACAGGGGGGGGTTAGAGAACCACTAACCTTTCCGGGTTGTACCGCCCGTACAACCAGGGTCTCCAGCCTGTGGTGTATCACTGCTCACCAAGCAGGGCCTCGCAATTCCGGCTGGCCTGGAACCTCCAGTCACTGGTCTCTCGCCACGGCAGACCCACTGATTCACTGCCAGCAGCTGGAGCACGCTGTCCTTGTTCGTGGACCCGCTGATCCACCGCCAGCTGCTTGAGTGCGCAGACAATTTTCGTGGACCCGCCGATCCACTGCAAACCGCTTCAAAAAATTTTCGTGGACCCGCCGATCCACAGCAAGCAGTCCGTATCCTCAGGAATATGTCCTATGCCGTTGCCCCTAGCAACCAGTCTGCATGCCCGCATTCTCCACCATAATGTAGCGGGGTGGGGGTCCCCCAAGACTACAAAGATGCCGTGACTCGAATAGTCCGATCCAAACAGCTTTATTGTCCTTGCTGTACATGTAAATTCCTCCGGAACACAGCCGGGTTATGCACCGTCCATACGGGTCACCGTCACACAGGCACCCCTTGCCGTAGGAGACGGTCTTACGATGCCCCGTTCGGCTGTTCCAGGAGGGTCCACAAACTTATAAGCGCCCCACGCCGGCCTGGAGCTTTTCCAGGCTTACGACTCTGCAGCTTGCAGAGCAGACTCTATTACAAGTTCCTAGTGGAAGTTAACCACTTTCCTTAATCTCTGGCACCTGCCAGCAGACACCTCTAGCTGAGGTTCCTTCTCGGCCCCAGGGCCCTCTGCAGACCACGGGTCTGTGTCTCCTCCAGGAGAGGTTCGGCCCTACAGCCCTGGTCTGGCTGCACTCACATCAGTCTCGGCTCAGACTTAATATCGGAGCCCTGTGCTCAGCCTCCACACAAGCTGCTCCATGCAGAGCTCTCGGCTCTGCTCTCACTCTCTCCCGGCACACACACGCTGGAAGTCTAGAGCTAGTCTCTATCCAGACTGCCCTAGACACACTCAGAGCTCCCTGCTGTCACTTGTTTCCAGTCCACACACTGGACGTCTGGAGCTAGTCTCTATCCAGACTGCCCTAGACACACTCCACCCAGGTTCTGAGACTGGATTGCTTTAACCCCTCGAGCCACACCCACAGGTGGAGGTCTGTGAATCTCAGCCCTGCAGAGCACCTTGGGATTATTAAAGGGAACCTGACACTTATGTGTAGCAAGAAGAATTTGTGGACTACAAGTCCCATAGCAACCTTTTTCGTCTAGATATCGCAGATACCTTCTCCACTGTGACATATAGCGACCATTTACCACGTTGGTGGTCGCTACGTCACAATATATATATATATATATATATATATATATATACACACCGTTGACATCGATGTGTCTTTCTGGAGCATTCTCCGCAGATAGGTTACATTTTAACTCATCTGGATGATATGGAAAATAGTCACAGGGGCAATAACATGCGCATTTGGGGTCCTAGTGAGGTTGTGGAGTTAGAACAGCTTAAGACATGGGCCAAGAAATTCTTTGGTGATTTACTGCAACACAAATTCTGGGACCATATTAAGACTGACCGGATCCATAAAGCACTTGGTCTCAAACCAGCAGACCCTGTCCGACCTACAAATATAATATGCAGGATCTACTTCTATAAAGGAAAAGGAAGCAATCCTGAGATGCTGCAGTGATAAAGGATCTGGCTACTATCAGGGCTCTCCTCTCATTATACTCCAAGACCTTTCTCGCAGAACCCTACAACTATGCAAGGCTCTAAAGCCACTCCTGGGTTTACTCAGGGAAAGGGACACACTCTAGAGACTTACGGCCAGGAAAGATGGGAAAATAGGCGAGTTTCCACTCCTTAGGAGACCCACCAAAATGTTTGGGGACTTTTTAACTACCTATGATATTAGGCTTTCCAGATTGGTCAACCCCAAGCAGTATTTGCCCTTTGCCCACCTGGCAGCAATAGCAGCCAGTTCAGAATGGAAATCAGCAAAGTAGTGGATACCCTGCAGGTATTAACCAATCAACTGGGTCTATAGGATTGGGCTTAAGTTACTTTCTCAGAGACCTTTTTTTGTCCTGCCAGATATATTCATGATGGGATTGAATCCTCAGATGTTGAGAGGGCTTGATTTATGTCCCTGTACAGTATTTGGTTCTCCTAAATTAGGATCACCTACATTTCTCTGTTACTTTAATGAAGTGCTTAAGGGTGCAACTAGTTAGAGCCTATAAACACAGAGAAAGGTTCTTTCAAATTCATAACTTAGCCTAGTCTCTCTCCCATATTAATATGTCTGAAGATATTAGCAAGTTAATACATACAATATAATTTGTTTCACTACTATATTTTATTTATTTGTTCTATAGTTTAATATTTGCCAGACTCTTGGGGTCTTATCTTGTTGTGCTGGGGGTGGGCAAAATTCACAACCCGCTAAGTACATCCTTATTACCTCACCTAGGGTCTATAGCACAAGACCTCACCTAGGGTCTACAGTACAATTGCTGTTCCTGACAATAGTCTAGAAGCAGTTCTCTTTTTTTATTTTCTGCTTTCTTCTTTTCTTTCTCTTTTTTCGCAGCTAACACTCTTCTTATCTTTCCTTCTTATTGCATTATTCTTCTATTACCTAACTTGGTTTATCTCCTTTCTGTTAAGGTACCTGTCGCGGGCGGGGAGGAGGGTGTCAGCACACCGCGCTCACCCCTTCTGCTCGGGTCCGGCAGCTACTCAGTGGTGGCTCGAGCTGTGGGCCGGATCCCGGGGTTTCTCGAGCGACACTCCTCGCCCGTGAGTGAAAGGGGAGTTTTGTGGTTGGGTGTGGGGATTGTTATAGTTCGTGACGCCACCCACGGTTGTGGTGATTTCACCACCGCTGCTCTGTACGGGGCTCCCGGGGATGGTGATGCGGAGCAGCCAGGTGTTGTGTTGCCCCTCCGTGGGTAGGGGTGGTGATCCCGGGGCCCGGTGATGAGATGTGAAGTGTAGGGCCCGGTGGGCGCAGGGACGCGGGGGCAGCGCTGTGCCTTGCGGCACTATGGTACTCACTCAGCCTGAGACGTGGACACAGTTTGTACGGTAAACCAAACGGCTGGTAGGACGGTCCCACAGACGGCTGCACCTGCACTCCCGGTAGGTGACGGTGATGTCCCTCTTCCTTGCACCTATGTTGACTTGTGGTAGCGGTGGATTCCCTCCGGTTACCCGCTCCCCGACTGCAATCTGGGCCGGAGGAGCTCTACACTTTGCCCGCAGGCGCTGGCCCTGGGGAAACTGGTGCCCTGGCGGTGGCGGTGTCTCCCCGGTTCAGGTTGGGCTGTTGCCTTCAATCGGGACTTGGTTGTTGGGGGATCTGCGTCCCCGTCACTGACAGATTCGGCAAATTTGGCGACTCCTAGCCTTGCCGGGGTCCGAGAAGCCCCTGTCCTGGTGCTGACTGTCCTTCGGAACACTGCTCCAGACCACCGGGCACATAGCCAACGGGGTCCTTCCAGGAACTTCCAAACGGTCCCCCTCCAGACAGTCACCGCCGTTGCTGACCTTGCTGTTCTGGCCCTACACAAAGCTGGACCCTTCAGGCTTTCTTTCTCTTCTGTCACTTCACTTGCTTTCCTCCTTTACTACTTTTCTACTTTCACTTTCTTAACTCCTCTCCTCCCTGAGCTGAACTCTGTTGTTTACTCAAGCTCGTCCCTGAGCTATCTGCTCTCAAGCCCTCCCCGGGCTATACTGCCTGGTTACTTCCTGCCTCCAGAGTTGTGAGCTCCTCGGTGGGCGGAGCCAACCGCCTGGCCCACCCCCTGGTGTGCATCATCAGACTCCTGGAGGAAGGCAACAAGGATTTGTAGGTTAGCTGTGATGTGCCTACCTGGAGTGTGGGGTGTGGTGGTGGTGTGACCCGTGTCCCCTGGCTTGCCCAGGGCGACACATTCCCCCTTAGCAAAATGCAGACCGTCCGCGGGCTGCCGTCCTACACCGGTTTTATTTTTCTGTAAAAAGGGGGTAACAAGGTTAAGCAAACATAAATACATTTTTAATCAAAACTCTTCCCAAGACGGGAGGCACATTTACTTAAACGTTGCAACGGTATACGGTCACGGTTTCCGCTCTCTCCCACCCAAGCAACCTGGCCCTGATGCTGCCCCTAAAACCCAGGCAGCACCCCTTGACCCACAGTCCAGCACAAGTTACCCGAGCTGGATCTGTCCTTCCCCTCCAGAGGGTGGCCACCGGTTCCATTGGTGGCTGGGCCCTGGCCTGCTCTGCTCAGGGCCCTCCCTCCAACCTGCCTCTCCGGAGACGGTATTGCGGAAACGGTAACGGTACCCAACATATTTACAAGCCACTTAACGTTTGTGGTGCCCTGCAAGTTCACGGGCTTGTCCATGGATAGTTCCCATGCAAAACTTTAACGGTCCCCACGGGGACAACGGTGCCGGCTCCAGCCGGTTGCAATCACAAAGCAAATCAGGTGAAACTTCGGTAATCATCATTTTTCATCATTTTAAACTTTTTCAAACTTTTCAAACACACTGACTTCTGGTCCCAACGGGGACAACTTTTAGGCGGAGGACCGCCGGCTTAGCAGTCCATCCTCAATCGTGGGGCTCTAGTGCCACCTTCACATGGTGCACCGCTCTGGACCCCAATGGTAGCTCGCTGCAGGCGATCTTCTTCCATATTCATGCGGGCATGCACATCCGCTCTACACCCCTCTCGGGCATCGATCTCCCTGCGTAGCTGCTGTTGCCGTCGCTCCCAGCCGGGAGCACTTTCTTTTTGCTCCGGTTCAGCGTGTGCGAGGGACGGGCCCAGCCAGAGTCCCTCCGTGTCGGCTACGACCGGAACCTTCAGTAATGAGGGACCCCGCTGTGACATGGCCTGCTCTGCCTCCTGGCAGCTGCATCCCCGCCGTGCCTCCGGTGCATCTTTGCTGACGGGCTCAGCCTTTGGCTTCTTCTATAGAAGCGGTTCAGGGTGGTCATGAGCTTCTGCTGCAGGTCGGTCCGCCGGGGCGGATTGGCTGGGTACCGCTACCGGTGGTGGTGGTAGCGGGCGTAGTGGTGGGGCAGCAGCAGCTAACGCGGGTAGCGGGAGAGGCAGCAGGGTGAACGGGTGTAGGCCGGGCCCCTCAGCCGCAGCGGCCGATCCCTCGGGAATACAGGGACGTGGGTCTCTTACCCGTTCCTCCAAATCTTCCTCCACCTCGCATTTCCACATAGCAGCCACCACTTCCACCATGTCAGCCTTCCGCTCCTCCAGGAGGAGCTGCCTGTGGACCTGCAGACGGCTGCTTAGCTGGACGGTCCGGACTTCCACCCACGCCGCCATGCCAGGCGCGGGGACCACGGTGTTGTTGGTCGGACTCAGCATCTTTAGCAACGGCCTCTTCCAGGAACCAGTAAATGGCCGCAGGGTCCTGGCGTCCCTGCTTCCATAGCCGCGCTTACATGCGGCCAGCCGCCATCGCGTCCCCCTTAGCTCTTTCCGGCCCCTCCTCTCTCGGGGCGGAGTTTTGGCCTTCGCGCCTCTACTGCTCGAGAAGACGCTCGAGCGGGAACTTTTCGCGCCAAAGATGGCGGCTTCTGAACTTTTTCGGCCGGGTGCCTCCGGCGGTAACAAGGCGCACCTCTACCTGACGGCAGAGCGGTAGGATCCTGTTCGTGACGCCAAGTTGTCGCGGGCGGGGAGGAGGGTGTCAGCACACCGCGCTCACCCCTTCTGCTCGGGTCCGGCAGCTGCTCAGTGGTGGCTCGAGCTGTGGGCCGGATCCCGGGGTTTCTCGAGCGACACTCCTCGCCCAAGAGTGAAAGGGGAGTTTTGTGGTTGGGTGTGGGGATTGTTATAGTTCGTGACGCCACCCACGGTTGTGGTGATTTCACCACCGCTGCTCTGTACGGGGCTCCCGGGGATGGTGATGCGGAGCAGCCAGGTGTTGTGTTGCCCCTCCGTGGGTAGGGGTGGTGATCCCGGGGCCCGGTGATGAGATGTGAAGTGTAGGGCCCGGTGGGCGCAGGGACGCGGGGGCAGCGCTGTGCCTTGCGGCACTATGGTACTAACTCAGCCTGAGACGTGGACACAGTTTGTACGGTAAACCAAACGGCTGGTAGGACGGTCCCACAGACGGCTGCACCTGCACTCCCGGTAGGTGACGGTGATGTCCCTCTTCCTTGCACCTATGTTGACTTGTGGTAGCGGTGGATTCCCTCCGGTTACCCGCTCCCCGACTGCAATCTGGGCCGGAGGAGCTCTACACTTTGCCCGCAGGCGCTGGCCCTGGGGAAACTGATGCCCTGGCGGTGGCGGTGTCTCCCCGGTTCAGGTTGGGCTGTTGCCTTCAATCGGGACTTGGTTGTTGGGGGATCTGCGTCCCCGTCACTGACAGATTCGGCAAATTTGGCGACTCCTAGCCTTGCCGGGGTCCGAGAGGCCCCTGCCCTGGTGCTGACTGTCCTTCGGAACACTGCTCCAGACCACCGGGCACACAGCCAACGGGGTCCTTCCAGGAACTTCCAAACGGTCCCCCTCCAGACAGTCACCGCCGTTGCTGACCTTGCTGTTCTGGCCCTACACAAAGCTGGACCCTTCAGGCTTTCTTTCTCTTCTGTCACTTCACTTGCTTTCCTCCTTTACTACTTTTCTACTTTCACTTTCTTAACTCCTCTCCTCCCTGAGCTGAACTCTGTTGTTTACTCAAGCTCGTCCCTGAGCTATCTGCTCTCAAGCCCTCCCCGGGCTATTCTGCCTGGTTACTTCCTGCCTCCAGAGTTGTGAGCTCCTCGGTGGGCGGAGCCAACCGCCTGGCCCACCCCCTGGTGTGCATCATCAGACTCCTGGAGGAAGGCAACAAGGATTTGTAGGTTAGCTGTGATGTGCCTACCTGGAGTGTGGGGTGTGGTGGTGGTGTGACCCGTGTCCCCTGGCTTGCCCAGGGCGACACATACCATCACACATAACGAGATCGCTATCGAGATCACTGCTGAGTCACGGTTGCTGTGACGCAGTAGTGATCCCGTTAGCGATCTCGTTATGTGTGATATCTACCAGCGATCAGGCCCCTGCTGTGAGATCTCTAGCCGTTGCAGAATGGTCCAGGCCATTTTCTTCAAAGGTGATGTCCTGCTGGACATCGCTGTCTTTGACACTGTGTGACAGGGTCACAGTGATTGCTGAGATTGTTATACAGGTCGCTACTGCGACCTGTATTGTTCCTGCATCGTTGGTAAGGTCTGACTGTGTGACATCTCACCAGCGACCTCCCAGCGACTTACCAGCAATCCCTATCAGGTTGCATCGTGTTCGGGATCGCTGGTAAGTCGTTGTGTGTTACTGGGCCTTTACTTTTTCTAAACTAGATATCACACTTGACCTTCTGTACCTATAATGCAAAATATCTTTACAAGCCAGAGAAGAAAAAAAAGTGAAATATTATACCGCTTTCACAAAAAAAAAGATAAAGATAGTCATGTATCAAGAAACTCATTTTATTACCACCAACACCCACAGCTATAAATCAAGATTCTACCCGACTTGGTATCATTGTCCTCATCCCACACGTAAAGTACGCAAAATCTCCATTGTTTTTCACAAGTCTTCCAAGAATTTTATAATAAACACAGTCATTGGTTCAGAATTAGGGTACCTTCACACTTAGCGATACAGCAGCGATCCGACCAGCGATCTGACCTGGTCAGGATCGCTGCTGCATCGCTACATGGTCGCTGGTGAGCTGTCAAACAGGCAGATCTCACCAGCGACCAGTGAACAGCCCCCAGCCAGCAGCGACGTGCAAGCGACGCTGCGCTTGCACGGAGCTGCCGTCTGGAAGCTGCGGAGACTGGTAACTAAGGTAAACATCGGGTATGGTTACCCGATGTTTACATTAGTTACCAGCGCACAGCTGTGTGTGCAGGGAGCAGGGAGCCGCGCACACTGAGCGCTGGCTCCTTGCTCTCCTACCATAGCTACAGTACACATCGGGTTAATTAACCCGATGTGTAATGCAGCTACATGTGCAGAGAGCAGGGAGCCGCGCACACTGCTTAGCGCTGGCTCCTTGCTCTCCTAGCTGCTGTACACATCGGGTTAATTAACCCGATGTGTACAGCAGCTACATGTGCAGAGAGCCGGAGCCGGCAGCACAGGCAGCGTGAGAGCTGCAGAGGCTCGTAACTAAGGTAAATATCGGGTAACCACCTTGGTTACCCGATGTTTATCTTGGATACAGCTTACCTCAGCTGTCAGATGCCGGCTCCTGCTCGCTTCATTTGTCGCTCTCTCGCTGTCACACACAGTGATCTGTGTGTCACAGTGGGAGAGCGCCTTTGAAGAAAACGAACCAGGGCTGTGTGTAACGAGCAGCGATCTCGCAGCAGGGGCCAGATCGCTGCTCATTGTCACACACAGCGAGATCGCTAATGAGGTCACTGTTGCGTCACAAAAAGCGTGACTCAGCAGCGATCTCGGCAGTGAGCTCGCTGTGTGTGAAGCACCCCTTACTCTATTTATTTATCAAAATGTCTCTCTTGGGATGGACATATACGCTAGACAATGTTTATTTTCCTACTTAGGAGCAGGTGGACTTTGGCTCTGGGACTTTACAGGGGCTGGAAAGGTTTGTGGATGGCTCCTGCGTCATTCTTTGAGACCACTTCAACCTCATGCTTGACCCTTCGGTTGACTCTTCCACAGGTGGGTCCTCTGTCACCATCTCGGCACTAAGTAAATTAAAGAAGGATTTGTTGTCCCTTAAACTGGTGGATCTGTGGAGGGTGCTAAATTCTCTTCCACACAATAGTTTTTCCAGATTGGACTGTGGAGACACAAGGGTCAGTGGGTGTTTGAGTCTGCTGGTCTGGCTGTCTTCAGAAGACTGCACAGACCAGCGCTTTTCCCACTGAAGACCCACAATCATTCTACATGTGAAGAAAACTACTCATACAACACAAGGTGAGGGAACCACACCTTGGTAAGAGTTTATTAGTTCACCAACAGGCAAAACATATTGTACATTCCTAGCAAGAACACAAGATGGTACAAGCAACAGAGTCTCAGCCTTCCACTGGCTCTCCAGGGATTAGCATCTTCTTGACTTTGAGGCTCCCAGGGCCAACTATCCCAGCCAGCAGCACCCCCCTTTTGGCATGCACCCACTGAGAGGTGATAGCAGCAAGCTTAGGAACCTGACCGAGCACAGCAAGATATGTAGCCAGAAGACTGAATTGTTTCAACCTGGGTTCTCCAAGCAAATTGGTGGGCTTAGCATTGAGCAGTGAAGCAGTTCTGTGATCCTCCAGCTGGAACCGTGGATCTTAGCCTGAAGTCCTGTATTGTGAACAAGGTGAGAAGAACAAGGCACTTTTTATACCCCTCAGTTCTCATTTCAGGGTAATGTGTTTTACAGGATTGGTGGGAGATGGCTGTTCTCTCATTGAGCGCTAGTTAAATCCTCTGAATTATGTACATTCTTACCCTTTTGCTCATCAGTGTGTTTCCTACCTTTTTCACCTTAGCCAGTGTTTGGAGGGCCCTTGCTTTTCTCTCACTAATGTTCCGGGACCTCTCACTCCTTTGGTTGGCTATCCTCAGTTCCCCTGCATGGTGCATGGTTTTTCTGCCATGTTGCTCCCTTACAGGGCACAAAACCACATTCTCAAGATATTATCGATCATTCAGGCTGTATATCATTGGAGTTGGTTTTTGAAGATAAGAGGAAAGAACAAGGACATTGGTTACAATATTTTCAGCTGTGCAGTTATCTTAACTCTCTGGCTTCTGAATCTGGATACCTCACTCTGTTACCCCCTATGAGCGGCTATACCTCTATCCAAAGGTGTCTTCACACGCCATTTCTTTGATTTATAACATAATAGTGTCAGGGGAAGGCAGAGAGGAAACCTCTCAAATTTATTAAATAATGGCAGAAAGACCTTGGTCATGACATTCCTTGGAAAATGTGATCAAAGTCGTTTGTTCTAAACCACAAGTTGTCTGTTTCTTCCAGACTTAAGGAATTGATACTGATATAAAATATTGACCAGATGGTACATAACACCTATCACACTGCATCAAATTTATCAGAAGGTCTTAGATGTGTGTTGGAAGTGCACTGTTGCTGCTAGGTCAATGCTACACATTTGGTGGAGTTGTCTGGCAATTAGGTATCTCTGGATTGATATATTTTCTCTTTATAATCACCTATAAGGTGCCCAGATTGTGCCTCCTCAGAAATTGCTATTTTTTCTGTTACGGGTTTCTGTCGGACATCAGTGATGCCAGAAAAAAACAGACATGTCTCCGTGTGGCAATCACGGACACGCGTGTACACCGCATGGTGACACGGTCAGTGAAAAATCACTGATGTGTGCACAGACCCATTGATTATAATGGGTCTGCGTATGTCCGAGATTCCGATTCGTATAAAAACTAGCACATACGTACCAGAATCACTGAAGTATGAAACAGGCCTAGCAGGGAGGATTGACTGGGTGGAGGGGGTGAATACACTTTGGAGGAACTTAGGTCTTTTGATAACAGATCTGATTCCTTATGGTTTCTTACTTGGTATTGCTGACTCAGGGTTTCCTTACTACTTAATGCTTTTGCGGGAATATCTGAGGGTTAGGAGGTGACTGGTGGTGACATCATAATTAGAGATAAGCAAACCCATGGAAGTTCACTTCGGTGGGTTCAGCCAGACTTTAGATAAAGTTTGGTTTAAGGGGTGCTTCACACACAGCGAGCTCACTGCCGAGATCGCTGCTGAGTCACGCTTTTTGTGACGCAGCAGTGACCTCATTAGCGATCTCGCTGTGTGTGACAATGAGCAGCGATCTGGCCCCTGCTGCGAGATCGCTGCTCGTTACACACAGCCCTGGTTCGTTTTCTTCAAAGCCGCTCTCCTGCTGTGACACACAGATCGCTGTGTGTGACAGCAAGAGAGCGACAAATGAAGCGAGCAGGGAGCAGGAGCCGGCGTCTGACAGCTGAGGTAAGCTGTATCCAAGATAAACATCGGGTAACCAAGGTGGTTACCCGATATTTACCTTAGTTACCAGCCTCTGCAGCTCTCACGCTGCCTGTGCTGCCGGCTCCGGCTCTCTGCACATGTAGCTGCTGTACACATCGGGTTAATTAACCCGATGTGTACAGCAGCTAGGAGAGCAAGGAGCCAGCGCTAAGCAGTGTGTGCGGCTCCCTGCTCTCTGCACATGTAGCTGCATTACACATCGGGTTAATTAACCCGATGTGTACTGTAGCTAGGAGAGCAAGGAGCCAGCGCTCAGTGTGCGCGGCTCCCTGCTCTCTGCACATGTAGCTGCATTACACATCGGGTTAATTAACCCGATGTGTACTGTAGCTAGGAGAGCAAGGAGCCAGCGCTCAGTGTGCGCGGCTCCCTGCTCCCTGCTCACACTGGTAACTAATGTAAACATCGGGTAACCATACCCGATGTTTACCTTAGTTACCAGTCTCCGCAGCTTCCAGACGGCGGCTCCGTGCAAGCGCAGCGTCGCTTGCACGTCGCTGCTGGCTGGGGGCTGTTCACTGGTCGCTGGTGAGATCTGCCTGTTTGACAGCTCACCAGCGACCATGTAGCGATGCAGCAGCGATCCTGACCAGGTCAGATCGCTGGTCGGATCGCTGCTGCATCGCTAAGTGTGAAGGTACCCTTAGACCCACACCCCAATGGAAGTCACTAATTGGGAAGTTCGGGTCTCCACCCACATACAGCCAGCCATAAACAGAATACATCTGGGGAAGGGTGGGTGGGGTGTTTCCTCTTTTTTTTTTTTTAGGTGCAGACTACATCCGATCACGCCTGTTGTTACCCCCAGTGTGAACCAATCAAACACTGTAAGCGGATCGCACTGACCTGAACACTGAGCGTACTCGAACACAGAGATGCTCGTCCGAGTGGTTTGCATACTTAAAGCACCTGAACTCTGTTTTTTTTGTAAAGTGTTTGTTTGGTACGAACACCGAACCTTGCATTCGCTCATCTGTAATCATAATCTTTCTTGTTTCTTCTTCTTTTAATTCTTTTTTCATCTCTTCTTTTTCTCGTTTCTCTCTCTGTATCTCCTGTTTACGACGATTATGTCCATATGTCACATATATCATTAATTAAGCATGATCATTGTCAATATTTTATGCTTTTCCATGTCATAAGTGTGTCCTGAGAATGAAGGATTCCCTCCTGCTAGATGCTTACTTCTTATTTTACTGTATTGTTTGTATTGTTTATTTTCTTATAACAATATCAATAAAGATATATTGGACATAAACTGACCAATCTAGTAATCCATCTCTTCCCTTACACTGATATTAATTAGTGAGTTAAAATGAAGAAACCCTGTAACTACTGAGTAGTATAATCCAACAGAGATCAGTTTTACAGTTCTGACACACCTTTGGTAGATGGGCTACATAGATTGTAAAGAGATTGCTCATCCACCTTTAAAGCACCACTGCAGTGTTTTTTTATTGCAACCTTGTAGTGGTGCTTTAATTGTAAAGCAGGCTTTACACACGCTAGCGAGATCGCAAGCGATCGTACCTGCCCCCGTCGGTTGTGCGACACGGGAAAATCGCTGCCTGTCGCGCACAACCTCGCTTACCCCTGTCACATGCACTTACCTTCCCTGCGACGTCACTCTGGCCGGCGACCTGCCTCCTTTCTAAGGGGGCGGGTCGTGCGGCGTCACAGCGATGTCATATGGCAGCCATCCAATAGAAGCGGAGGGGCGGAGATGAGCGAGACGTAAACATCCCGCCCACCTCCTTCCTTCCGCATTGGCGGTGAAGGCAGGTAAGGAGATGTTTCTCGCTCCTACGGTGTCACACATAGCGATGTGTGCTGCCGTAGGAACGAGGAACAACATCGCTAATTAGAAGAGAACGATTTTTTGTTTTAGGACGACCTCTCCGCGGCAAACGATTTTGTCCGCTTTTGCGATCGTTTTAGGTCGCACATAAGTGTCACACACTGTGATATCGTTAATGATGCCGGATGTGCGTCACAAACAATGTGACCCCGATGATAAATCATTAACGATATCGTAGCGTGTAAAGCCCGCTTAAGTCCCCTTAGCCCTGTACTATACTCACCTTTTGCCGCCTTCATGCTTTTCCAGCTGTGGTCCTGGCAATCTATGCTGATATAGGACTAGTTGTCAGCACAAGTGTTTCATTGAGGGTGCCGGAGGTTACCCTTCCATGCATCTCTTTGGGAACCTCATTCTGGCTCTCATAGAGATGCATTGAGCGTCTGAGAAGTAGCTTTTGACTTCTGCCAGTCAGCAGCTACTTGCACAAGATGGGATCGGAGCGGTGTTAGTAAAGTATGAAAACTCCGGAAAGTGAGTGTAAGACAAGACAAGTGCCACTACAGATGTGAAAAAATATTGGTGTGCTCTTCACGACTTATGTCCGTATTTATCTGTTGATTTAAGGTAATGGTCACTTCTGAAGAAGTCCTATATTTTAGCTGTGTATCTTAAATTTCACAAGTAGATAATGTTGTAGAGGTGTTTTTCTAAAGAAGATAAAGCAGATTGCTTCTGCATAAACGCCTCCACCTAATAGATGTTTCCAAATTGTTCCTCAGCCGTATGCTGTTTTTGGCTCTTGACTGTCACTCGTAATTTCAAGATTTCAAACATTCTATATGTAATTATGCCAAAGTAAGACAGCTTTAATCCAAGCTACTAATTTGCAAGAAAGAATGTCAAACCTCATCATTGTCATGTAGATCTTTGTGCCTTCAGTAGCACCCACACAAATTTCTATAATTTTTTTACTTGGATTCAACTGCATTAAACACTCAATGCAGTGCAGTATACAGTACAATAACATATTGCATGGTATATGAATTTTCTTTACATTTTTAGATAGTTCCATGAGTACATCTATGGAGCAAAGTTCTAACTTCTCATGCAAAAACATACCCTTGGAGTTTATGGTTTACCTCATGCTTTGGACCAGTGGGTGTCACCTATAGTATATAGATAATTCGTATTTTCTGCACATTCTTGGATAGAAGCAAATAAAATTCTATATGCAGGGAACCAAAATTAAATAACGTACCAAAAATCTTTTTCACGTAGTCGCGCTAAAAATAGCATAAATAAGTGTGTGGAAAAAAAGACATCAATAATATTTACCTATTGTGATGCAGTAATGTATAAGGTGGTTGATGGGAGCTATATTTCTCTTAGAGTCGTTTCACATATCCGGCATTTCGCCGGATGCTGGATCCGGCATTTTGCCGGATGCCGGATCCGGCACGCATGCAGTAAAGTACATTCATTTATGGTGGAAGCACGACACCATGCGTTTGTGTGCTTCATGCACAACCGTATTTGTCCGCATGGTGTCGCGCTTCCACTGTAAATGAACGTACTGTACTACATGTGTGTCAGATCCGGCATCCGTCGAAATGCCGGGTATGTGAAACGGGCCTTAGCATGTTCCTTTTGCACTAGCGAGGAGCAGAGAAAAGCTTCATCTAGGGCCTGGACCTTATCTGCTAGTCCAGGTCTTGACGCAACGCCCATTATGCACAGGTGAATAGTTAGTACAGCATAAATAGGCAGCCAGAGCTTCTCAGTGTGGGGGTGGTTGGGCTGGAGAACTGAAGCAGTCTGTCTGCGCTGAAGGAGACATTGTGGGGTAGCCACATCTGAATGGACTGTCAAGTCTGGGACTTATATTATGCTGCTACCAAGCTGCACTTTTCCTGTGTTTCCTGCTCTGAAGCAAGACTGTGCATTTATGTTTTTGTTGTTAAATGTGAGTAAAACACTGAATTTTTTGGACTGATAACCCATGTATGCCTTTTACTGCATCCCTGCCATTGTCTACCAGAGATGATTCCCTACGATATATACTGTAAAAATAAATATGGGCAAGAATGTGGTACACTGGCCAGAGGTGTATGGAGTGAATGCTATAAGATGCATTGACCATGTTTTTGCCACATTTATTTGATTTATTTATTTGACTTACTTGCATTTAGTTTACCTGCTTTTTACTCTGCATTTCTCATATTTTATATTACACTTACCTGTCGTTGCATATCATGTTTATTTTATTTTTTACATAATTTGTCTATATATGAGTTTATTGTATTTGCATCATAATTTCTTACTATGTAATCTTCCCTCGTGACTTTGTCATCGACTTTTTGTTATTCATGTTTTGTACATTTGAATATATGTAAATATTCTCTATGTCTTTTTTGCCATACATTTATTTATACTACATGAAAAAGACTCGGGAGAGTCGAAACATTATTTAATTTTGGTCACCTGCATAAAGAAATTCACTTGTTGCTGTCTTGTGGAAACTGTATCACAATAAAAGGTTTTTTTAACATGCATCCAAGAGAGTGCGGAGAATACGATGGTTCCACCCTTCTCTACTTACACCTCTACTTCTACCTTGGAGTCCATTCTGGATCATTTTGTATCATCACCTATAAAATATAGGACAGGACACCATTGGGGAAGTATCCAAGAAGTATCCTGATAAGTATTCCATTGTTTGACATCCCATCATTTGGGTTCCCACCTATCATGAAAATGAGGGTGCTAGGTCCTTAATTTGATAAAGTCCAAGTGAAGTATGGCAATGAAAGTTGAGAAATCAAGACCAGTGTTCGCCTTTCTCTATTAGTCTAATATGCTTTGAATGGAAAAGCAATGCATGACCACCACTATTAAAAAAGAGGACTTAAAAAATAAAGACATAGGACTCCCAGTTTTCTCATCATCTCTATGATTGAGTTTTCTAAGCATGACATGTGATCTGTACAAAGATGAGTAAGTGAGCTGACCTCATAATCACGCAATGAGAATTGTGGATCCAGTGTTATCTATACATAGGTGTTACTTTTCCTTGTAATCCTGCCTTCTAATTGTGTGATTAAAATGGGATGACTACTAGTAAGTGATCTCTAAGGACCGGAAAATAGCAACCCATTCCAAGACGTAGGCTGCACTTACACTGAAAGATCATCAAGAACAAACGATCTTAAGAACATTGGTTTCACAACAGAGTTTACTGCCGAGGGTTACTCCGTACAAATGGACTCTTTGTTGGTCATAGTGAAAAATGCAAAACCTCAAGCTTTTTTATATAAATCATGGAAAATTAAAAAATAAAACATTCTTGACATTTTTAACATTATAACAAACGTTTATTTAAAAGGGAAGTCGTATGATGTTGGTTAGACTTGAGAAAGTCTTATGAGAACACAAGATAAATTTAAGGGATATGCTGGGAAACGTGTATATTATTTGATTGTGGAGCAAAGGATTGTAAGATGTGCAGAAATCTCATTAGTAAAAAGAAAACCCAAGGCTTCTTAAAAAATGGAAAGAACATTTTTTTTTTATTATTTCTTCTTTTGAGCTCAGAGTTGTTGGTTGTGCTAAGGTCATAATTATTGCAATAGATGCACGTACAGCGTTAATGCCCACTTTCCATTCACAGTTTACAGTATCATCTATTATCTTACAGAGTATAATGATAACGCTGAGAAGATTGCAGCTGTTGTCACCAAAGGTCTCCTGTATGTCTGAACTCTCAGAATAGCCGGACAGATGGTGTACTGAGCATATGCATCCTTTTCACTTTGTAGAGCAATTTCAGTGAGCATTTGGGTCACGGATAAGATAATATCCCATGAGGATACACAGTACAGCCTGAGAAGCAGAAGCAGCCCTGTCACAATTACTGTAATTAAACATCTCCATGTCAGGTCAAATAAATGTTTCAAACCAATAAAGTTTAATGTAAAAATATTTATCGTGAAAGCGTCTGATAGAGCTTTGGAAACATGGATGGTAATGGTGGTTCCATTAATTAATTAATATTTAAAAAACAATCTTGGATTTTCTATGTTTGCAAATGTTTTTTGCTAGTTTTATAGGACATCTATAACTGTTTTTAATTCTTTATTTTAGAAAATATTTCAAGAAACACAATATACAAGTCTAACAAGAAACGAGAACAGAAAGTATATAAACTATAGAAAATAAGGAGTATTACCAGTCACTGAGCTTTGAGTGATAACCAACGTTAATTAGCTATAACCAATGTAAATTGTAGGATAAGTGCTATTTCATGCCTATAAAGTCTTTTTGTTTCTACTGATCAGTGAATTTTAAATAGGCAGAAATAAATTCAAGGCTTTCTGCCCAAAACATTTTATGGTGTTGTACAACCTTCATTGTTGCACTAAATCATATTAGAGTTTTATAGAGCCATAGTATTTTTTTATATATCTCAGATTGCATACAAATACATACATATATGGTGGTTTTATTATGTCAGTACATTATTCCATGTTTTATCACAGTGCTTCTCAAAAGGCAGGCATCTCTGGTGAAGCACACCGCCCCCCCCCCTCCAGTTCTTCATGAGGTCTACCATTTCTAATAAGTTTCCTATTATAAAAAAATGAATCTTATTGTCCTATAATCTACTTAATCTAGGAAGACAATCTTATTTTTACATTAGATTAGAAATTAAAGGAAGGGTGTCACGGTTTTTATTTTTGTATTAATAATAGTGATTATGAAATCAAGTATTTTTAATACAAAATTAAAATCACTGTTTATTTAGTTTTTATTTAAATCTAATTTTACTGAAGGCACTGGGGGCTGCCAACGTGGATTTGGTGTTTGTAATGACAGTTACTCACCTCCTTTATGATTAGATTACAAAAATCCATGCAAACAAAGAAATGGGGTGGGTCATGCAAAATCACCACCTCACTTCAGAGCTACTCTTAGAGTACATCAAAACCAGGAGAACAGAGTAAATATGCTTCAAAAGGTATCAAAAATTTATTAACAAGTTATTGAACAAATAGTATCAAATATAAAACAGGCACAAGAGGAGACAATGATGTAAAAGGCAATAGCACCTGGGGGGCTGCACGGCTAAAAAGGAGAAATCAAATCTCTATCACTCAGGCCATATGTGTCCAACAGAGCAAGAAAAGAAGCCCCAGTGGGCTCATTTATCAAAGGCACAGCCAGATTTATTAAGTGATCACACAGACCTGAGTAGAGGATGGACAACAGGCACGCAGTGAATATACTGAAGGAGCACATGCATCGGGCAATCCCCAGTATATGAAGAAGCCCATACAGGTTCAATGTGCAGAGTGAGGCTGGAAAAAGCCAAATGCACGTGAACCAAATCCAACAGCACTGCTAACCTGTGATAGCCAAAAAATCGTGCAGCCGACCAGGGGTGACAGGAAGGGGTTTGAACCCCTAATACCAACTCCAACGTACGTTTCACGAATGGTGAGGTGTTCGCTTCGTCAGGGAGTGAGTACGTAGCACAGAAGGGCTACTATAAATAGCCCTAAACACAGCTGGGGCACCGCACTGGTAAAAGGCGGCGCATGCGCACATCGCGCCATACAGACCCAGCACCTCCCACCGGCCGTCACGATCCGGCGCATGCGCGGGAGCGGGGACGCGTCTCCATAGCTCCCGCGCATGCGCCCCGATCGATCAGAGACAGCCGCGGAAAGCCGGGTCGGCGGCGAGAAATGCGCAAGCGCACTTCAGTGCGGCACGGAGCAGAGCGAACCAGGTACACAAACTGATATCAGATCATAGATCATAGATAAAGACCACAATTCATAAGATAATATGACAATACAGCTGCATAATCTGGTTCCAGGGGTCCGTATGTAAATGAAGAATAGAGATCTAACAAGATCACGGAGCACAAAGAACCAGATGCACAGGCTGATATACAGTCATGAATCATAGATAAAGACAACAAATCATAGTAACAATACAGCTGCATAATCCGGTTCCAGGGGTCCGTATATACATGGAAATTTGAGATGTGTCAAAAAAGATCATATTTGAAGACCCAGATGAGAAATCTGTGCTAAATAGCAGAAATAAAAATAGGGGAAAACACAAAACAAGAAAAAAGTTAAAACATGTTAAACAAACAAACACATTGGGCCACAAAATTAGTGAGCCACCGTATTAAATGTATAAAAACAATAAAAGACCCCTAGAAAAGAAGAAAAGAAGGGGAAGGGGGCAAACCCAAGGTGATATCAAAGGAAAGAGGCAAAGCTCAAAGCCTCGTTGAGACCAGATGGGGCGACTGTTCCAAGAGTCACCATCCATCTAGTCTCACGCTGGGCCAGCTTCCGCTTGATGTTGCCACCACGGATGCCGCTGTGAATGACTTCAATGCCGCGAACCAATAGGGATTTAGGATCACAACCATGGTGTGATTTAAAATGGCGCGGCAGCGTCTTCAAAGAGGCAAAATCATCCACTGTCCGAGCTGCCGCAATGTCTCGCACGTGTTCCCTTACGCGGATGCGGAGCTCACGGGATGTCAACCCAATATAAATAAGTGAGCACCCGCATACCGCGTAGTAAATCACATTGGATGTACCACAAGAAATGTAGTCTCTGATGTGAAACTCACGCCTCCCATCAGCAGATGTAAACACGAAACTGCGCGAGACATTGCGGCAGGCCAGGCAGTGGCCACAAGGGAAGCAGCCAACTCGAGGTTGGGTAGAGCCAAGAAACCCGGACGGAGGCGGAACATAGTGGCTCTGAACAAGCTTATCCCTGAGATTTGAAGACCTTCTAGCCGTCATCAGGGGATAGTCAGATAATGAATCCCTAAAAGCGGGATCCGTCCTCAGGATAGGCCAGTGACGATTAAGGATGGCCCTCATCTGCTGCCACTCACTATTATAGGTGGTAATAAATCTCACACTGGAAAAATCCTGAGGAGGTTTTTGTCTAGAAAGAAGGAGCTGAGAATGAGAAGTGTTCTTAGCCCTGAGGTACCCACGTTTTATACTGCGATTGCTATAACCCCTCTCACGGAAGCGGGACATCAGGTCAGCGGCCTGCTCCTCGAACTTGGCGTCCGAGGAGCAGATCCTCCTCATCCTCAGGAACTGTCCGGTAGGGACAGAACGAATTGTAGATGCGTGATGGGCAGACGAGGCATGAATCAGCGCATTGACGGATGTTGACTTGCGAAATACATCAGTTTGAATCACATTTCCATCATCAACATCAATAAGAATATCTAAAAAGTCAATGCGCTTGGTGTTAAATTTATAAGTCAATTTGATGTTAAAAGGATTCATGCCAAGTCTGCCCATGAAAAGCTCCAGCTGCTCCACCGTACCCCTCCAGAAAAACAATAAATCATCAATGTACCTAAGCCAGCACTGCACATGGGACACGGCCATGTCACCCTCGTCGCCAAAAATCGTTCTCTCCCAGAAACCCAGGAAGAGATTAGCATACGAGGGTGCACAGGCCGCGCCCATCGCAGTGCCGCGCTTCTGTAGGTAAAAAGAGTTCTTAAAAGTAAAAAAATTATGGGTAAGGATAAAATGGAGCAGCTGGAGTATCAAATCACACATCTCACTGTCCCGACCGGAGGTCCCGAGGAAGAAGCGGACTGCCGCCAACCCGTCCTCATGGCGGATGCAGGTGTAAAGTGATTCAACATCCGCCGTGACTATTAACATGTCCACTTCCATAAAGATACCGTCAATCCTGTTGAGCACGTCCGTTGTGTCCTTGAGGTAGGAGGGAAGTGTCTCGACCAGGGGTTTAAGGTAGTAGTCAATGAATTTACACACCGGGTCACACATTCCCTCCAAACCAGACACAATGGGACGGCCCGGCGGATTGACGGCATCTTTATGAATCTTGGGGAGCAGATAAAACGTGGGCACCTTGGGAAATTTAACCAAAAGTCCCTCAAAAACCTTCTTAGTAATAAGACCGCTGTCAAAAGCCTGCTCTAGGATAAGCAAGAGGTCTCTGGAAAATGAATTGATGGGATTAAAATCAAGCTTTTGATAAGTATCCTTATCCCTCAGCTGGCGAAAAGCCTCCTTCTCATATTTGATGATGGGCCATATTACAATGTTTCCCCCCTTGTCAGCAGGTTTAAAGAGTACGTCCCTCCATGTTTCCAATTGTTTGAGGGCCGACCTCTGTTGACAAGTAAGGTTATCACTGTGCCGTCTAGATGACAAGTGTGTAAAGTCATCTACAACTAATTTGGTAAAAATATCAACAGAGGGACACAATGACAAGGGGGGAAACTTAACTGACCTAGGCATGATGCAAGATGGAAACCTACCAATACTGTCAGGGGGTTGTTGTTCAGATTGGAGCTCCTCCAAAACTGCTAGAGCCTCTCTCTCTGCCCGACTATCCAAATCGAAAGTTGGCATGTCACGACTGTGAAGTTTCTTTAAAACCAGCTTCCGTGAAAACAAAAATAAATCCTTCATGGCTGTAAAAAAATCAAAAGAATTAGTCGGGGAGAAAGAGAGGCCCATGGAGAGAACCTCAACCTGAGCCTCTGACAGTATATATGTAGAAAGATTAATTACTTGCAATGCCCTACTAACCTTTTTGGATGTTTTGTGTGAGGCATGCATGGAAGACTTCAATCTCGTTATCACGCCAGAGGGTATTGAATCAGATGTTATATTTGAATTAGAATGCCCAGAAGGTCCGCCCTCATCAGCGGAGAGACCAGACGCTATAGAAGTTGAGCGGGAACGTGATCCAGACTTTGATCGATATTTGGATCGAGATCTGAAAGAGGGTTGCTGCCATCTATAGACCTGATTGAGTTGCTGGTCACGTACGTCCCTTTGGAACTTTTTAAGCTTGAAGGATTGTAACTCTTTCTCCAATTTACCAAGTTCGGCATCAATGTCATTATTAAATTTAGCTAATGCTTCTGTGGTTAATTTTGACCTGATAAGTTGGAGAAGTTGGTCCATCTCCTTTTCCATTTCATTAATGGATGAAGAATTATATTCACTGAGAAGTTGCAAATGGCCCCTCGAGCACACATTAGACAGCTCCTCCCACTTGGCTCTGAAAGAGTCATTTTCAACGGGGAAAGAGGGGAACACTTGTATTCGTAGACCCCTTGGAATTAGATGTTTTGATATATATTTATCCAAGAACGCCCTGTTCCACCACGTCTTAGTTCTACGTCTTAATAGTTCCCTATATCGGGAAACCGCCTCTCTTGTATCAACATCACCGGGAACCTCGTCACCCATATTGCCAGTCGCCTCAAGTGCCATATTCAGTTGGGAGAGCCACGCATCATCACGGGCCCTAAAATCCATAGTAATAAGGACAAGAACTGTGGAAACCACAGAAAATATGATTAGATTACAAAAATCCATGCAAACAAAGAAATGGGGTGGGTCATGCAAAATCACCATCTCACTTCAGAGCTACTCTTAGAGTACATCAAAACCAGGAGAACAGAGTAAATATGCTTCAAAAGGTATCAAAAATTTATTAACAAGTTATTGAACAAATAGTATCAAATATAAAACAGGCACAAGAGGAGACAATGATGTAAAAGGCAATAGCACCTGGGGGGCTGCACGGCTAAAAAGGAGAAATCAAATCTCTATCACTCAGGCCATATGTGTCCAACAGAGCAAGAAAAGAAGCCCCAGTGGGCTCATTTATCAAAGGCACAGCCAGATTTATTAAGTGATCACACAGACCTGAGTAGAGGATGGACAACAGGCACGCAGTGAATATACTGAAGGAGCACATGCATCGGGCAATCCCCAGTATATGAAGAAGCCCATACAGGTTCAATGTGCAGAGTGAGGCTGGAAAAAGCCAAATGCACGTGAACCAAATCCAACAGCACTGCTAACCTGTGATAGCCAAAAAATCGTGCAGCCGACCAGGGGTGACAGGAAGGGGTTTGAACCCCTAATACCAACTCCAACGTACGTTTCACGAATGGTGAGGTGTTCGCTTCGTTAGGGAGTGAGTACGTAGCACAGAAGGGCTACTATAAATAGCCCTAAACACAGCTGGGGCACCGCACTGATAAAAGGCGGCGCATGCGCACATCGCGCCATACAGACCCAGCACCTCCCACCGGCCGTCACGATCCGGCGCATGCGCGGGAGCGGGGACGCGTCTCCATAGCTCCCGCGCATGCGCCCCGATCGATCAGAGACAGCCGCGGAAAGCCGGGTCGGCGGCGAGAAATGCGCAAGTGCACTTCAGTGCGGCACGGAGCAGAGCGAACCAGGTACACAAACTGATATCAGATCATAGATAAAGACCACAATTCATAAGATAATATGACAATACAGCTGCATAATCTGGTTCCAGGGGTCCGTATGTAAATGAAGAATAGAGATCTAACAAGATCACGGAGCACAAAGAACCAGATGCACAGGCTGATATACAGTCATGAATCATAGATAAAGACAACAAATCATAGTAACAATACAGCTGCATAATCCGGTTCCAGGGGTCCGTATATACATGGAAATTTGAGATGTGTCGAAAAAGATCATATTTGAAGACCCAGATGAGAAATCTGTGCTAAATAGCAGAAATAAAAATAGGGGAAAACACAAAACAAGAAAAAAGTTAAAACATGTTAAACAAACAAACACATTGGGCCACAAAATTAGTGAGCCACCGTATTAAATGTATAAAAACAATAAAAGACCCCTAGAAAAGAAGAAAAGAAGGGGAAGGGGGCAAACCCAAGGTGATATCAAAGGAAAGAGGCAAAGCTCAAAGCCTCGTTGAGACCAGATGGGGCGACTGTTCCAAGAGTCACCATCCATCTAGTCTCACGCTGGGCCAGCTTCCGCTTGATGTTGCCACCACGGATGCCGCTGTGAATGACTTCAATGCCGCGAACCAATAGGGATTTAGGATCACAACCATGGTGTGATTTAAAATGGCGCGGCAGCGTCTTCAAAGAGGCAAAATCATCCACTGTCCGAGCTGCCGCAATGTCTCGCACGTGTTCCCTTACGCGGATGCGGAGCTCACGGGATGTCAACCCAATATAAATAAGTGAGCACCCGCATACCGCGTAGTAAATCACATTGGATGTACCACAAGAAATGTAGTCTCTGATGTGAAACTCACGCCTCCCATCAGCAGATGTAAACACGAAACTGCGCGAGACATTGCGGCAGGCCAGGCAGTGGCCACAAGGGAAGCAGCCAACTCGAGGTTGGGTAGAGCCAAGAAACCCGGACGGAGGCGGAACATAGTGGCTCTGAACAAGCTTATCCCTGAGATTTGAAGACCTTCTAGCCGTCATCAGGGGATAGTCAGATAATGAATCCCTAAAAGCGGGATCCGTCCTCAGGATAGGCCAGTGACGATTAAGGATGGCCCTCATCTGCTGCCACTCACTATTATAGGTGGTAATAAATCTCACACTGGAAAAATCCTGAGGAGGTTTTTGTCTAGAAAGAAGGAGCTGAGAGCGAGAAGTGTTCTTAGCCCTGAGGTACCCTCGTTTTATACTGCGATTGCTATAACCCCTCTCACGGAAGCGGGACATCAGGTCAGCGGCCTGCTCCTCGAACTTGGCGTCCGAGGAGCAGATCCTCCTCATCCTCAGGAACTGTCCGGTAGGGACAGAACGAATTGTAGATGCGTGATGATCTATCTATGATCATCACGCATCTACATCTACATAGATATCATCTATCTATGATCTGATATCAGATTGTGTACCTGGTTCGCTCTGCTCCGTGCCGCACTGAAGTGCGCTTGCGCATTTCTCGCCGCCGACCCGGCTTTCCGCGGCTGTCTCTGATCGATCGGGGCGCATGCGCGGGAGCTATGGAGACGCGTCCCCGCTCCCGCGCATGCGCCGGATCGTGACGGCCGGTGGGAGGTGCTGGGTCTGTATGGCGCGATGTGCGCATGCGCCGCCTTTTATCAGTGCGGTGCCCCAGCTGTGTTTAGGGCTATTTATAGTAGCCCTTCTGTGCTACGTACTCACTCCCTGACGAAGCGAACACCTCACCATTCGTGAAACGTACGTTGGAGTTGGTATTAGAGGTTCAAACCCCTTCCTGTCACCCCTGGTCGGCTGCACGATTTTTTGGCTATCACAGGTTAGCAGTGCTGTTGGATTTGGTTCACGTGCATTTGGCTTTTTCCAGCCTCACTCTGCACATTGAACCTGTATGGGCTTCTTCATATACTGGGGATTGCCCGATGCATGTGCTCCTTCAGTATATTCACTGCGTGCCTGTTGTCCATCCTCTACTCAGGTCTGTGTGATCACTTAATAAATCTGGCTGTGCCTTTGATAAATGAGCCCACTGGGGCTTCTTTTCTTGCTCTGTTGGACACATATGGCCTGAGTGATAGAGATTTGATTTCTCCTTTTTAGCCGTGCAGCCCCCCAGGTGCTATTGCCTTTTACATCATTGTCTCCTCTTGTGCCTGTTTTATATTTGATACTATTTGTTCAATAACTTGTTAATAAATTTTTGATACCTTTTGAAGCATATTTACTCTGTTCTCCTGGTTTTGATCACCTCCTTTATGGCAGCCCCCTGGGCATAGACTCTGATAATTGGGCTCCGACCCCATTTAGTAACATTAGAGAAGGCGTCTGCTGTGACCTGAACGCGCCCCCTGGGCTGTCCATATCACAGCAGAGGGATGAGATTAGCGCCATCATTGTGGAGCTCACAGCATATGCTGTTTGCTCTACATAATCCCTGTCACCCACCGGTATGTGCGAGTACGGGGCGCCGGGCAGCCTCACCTTCCCTCTCCCCCACCGTTACAGTCTCCAATGACACCCTCTCCCCTCGCTCTACCCAGCTCCGCTCTCCCCCCACTGACGCTGCCGGCATGCATGCAGCAGAACTGTGTGTGTTTGTGTGCGTGTGCATGCAGAGCATGTAAATACCGGTGCCCCTCCCCCCACCACCACTGCTTCTACCGTCTCCAATGCTCCAATGACAACCCCTCCACTCTCCTTGCTGCAGCCACTGCAGGTGTGCATGCAGAGCAGTGCATGATTACCGGCGCTCCTCCCCCGCTGCTGAGCTGTGTTTCTAAACCTGTTCTGTGTGGTACTGTCTGCTGAGCTGTGTATCTAATCCTGTCCTGTGTGATACTGTCTTCTGAGCTGTGTATCTAATACTGTCCTGTGTTATACTGTCTGCTGTGTATCTAATCCTATCCTGTGTGATACTGTCTGCTGAGCTGTGTACTAATCCTATCCTGTGTGATACTGTCTGTTGAGCTATGTATCTAATCATATCCTGTGTGATACTCCTGCTGTCCTTGGTGACACTTTAGACATTTCTGGTCACCACAAAATGGCTCCGCACAGTGTCCCTACATGTCATTCTCTGCTATCTATTGTAAACACTCAGATTGGGAGGGGGAGGTGACATCAGACACAGGTGAGCAGATTCTGCCTACTTTTACTGCAACTGTAATCTAGGCTATTTCTACAGTAGGATTTCTGTAGGATTTCAGAAGCTGCTCCCCCTAGTGTTATAAGAGTGGAAAATGTCAAACTTTTTAATTTTTTTTTATATTTTGCCCCATTAAAAACAAATAATAATACCTAAACAAAACATTAAAACATTAATACTTTACATTTTTTCGCGTATCCTCGCCATGGGGCCTGGCTACAATCCCGACCCCAGATCCTATGTGTCACTGTGCTCCAGAAAAATGGGTGGTGAGCGATGGGACTTGGAATCCCCATCCTCTGCAGATTCTGGTAGTGCAACGTGGAGTATGTCCTACCCCAGGGCTCTGCACCCTGACTGCGCTGGCACTGTGGGAACGGTTAGGCTCGACCTCAGCTACCAAGTTTTCTGTCTCACTAGCTCCACCGGTTGCCTCTCGCCCATTTCCAGTGTGCCCGGTTCTAGCAGGAGAAGCTCTCAAGCACTCTCTCCTGCGACCGTGTTGTTCAGAGTCTCAGACTTTTCTGAAATGAAACTGTTTGTGTGTACCTTACTCCCTCAGTGAAGCCCCCACCCTCCTGATGATTCACTAGTGGTTGTCCCAGCAACCGTGAATTTCCCAGGCTGGCTGGTTTCCTGAATTGTGTAACTAGCTGACTCACTGGCTGGATGTTGTGTAAGTGAAAAACACCAGTGATTAACCTCCTCTTACCCAGATGGTGTACTACATCTTAAAAGAGTTGCAGTACTCTGTGGCAACTGAGGCCTCAGGGGCGCCACACCAGCTTCATCAGCCAGTCCATAAGTAGACAGAAAACATCAGAGCACTGTCTCTTAAAGGCAAAGTGCTTTCAACCAATCCTAGGGGTGATACCAATACACTGACACAATCAAGCAATTTAAATTTAGCATGTAGGAGGGCCCACACAGCTGCCCCACCCTCACCAGGTTCTCAGTGTACATTTCCATGGACAAAAGCTGATAATTACAAAGGGGCAGAGTCGGACCTGAGTTTATCTGCTCCTGGGTCCGACTATTGATAAGGCTAAGAAGTTTAAGCTAACATTGCAAGAAAACAAAAACATACTTTATGATAAGAGAAGCAGGGCTGAATTCTCTGTTTGAACTCTTACTTCATGCTGTCTTCAGATTACATACCAAAAACCTGCTGACAGAGTCCCTTTAAGGAATGTGGCATCTCTATACACATGCATTATCTCACAGTTCTGGAAAAAAAAATCTATATTAAACTTCCAATTTATTATAGCTCCCTGGGTTATATTTCCCTGCAACCATAACCCATAGTCCCACCTAGAGACAGGCACTACCACCAACCCATCAAAACACAAACCATAAAATACGAATATAGCGAAACATAACAGAATAAATATTGCAATATAAAGCATGTGAACCCAGGAATCAGTTTACTTTTCCAGGCTGGAGGGGGTTTTCCCCACTCCATAAATGACACTGCGGTCAGCTAAGACAGGGTCAATTTAATGGAAAACAGAGAAGATCCAGCACTCGTATTCAATATATATATAAAACTTGACTTTTATTTATATTCCATTAAAAATCCAGTGTCAATCACATCCAGAATATAAAATCACCATGAAAGATGAGATGTGGTGATGGTACGCGTTTCGAGCTGACACGCTCTTAATCTCAATCTATTGACCAAGGGTCAATTTAATGATAGTTTCTGGTAAAATCAAGGTCATTTTACACTGTTGCATTGAATTTACAGTATATAGTTTATTAGATAGTGAGGTGGAGGAAGCATTTGTATAATATTTAAAATATTGAAGTGAAGACCTTGCCATCAGAGGGTTATGAAACACACATTTTTCCCTTGGCCCTTCACGGCTAAAGTAAAAATTGAAAACTAAAGCATGTGGAAAATAGAAAAGGCAACGAAGTGCGGGAAAAACACATGTTCTATTAAAAAGGTTCAGTTCAGCACAATGCAATTTGACTATAGATCAGTTGTTTTGATAACACAGTTTAGTATGATGGCAATTCATATCCCAGATTGGCTGGCTGAATCTTATTGACACAGCGAAGAAAGAAGAACAAAATGAGAAAAAGGCAAAAAATCTATGAATTCACATAAGCTTTTATGTATTAATTTAAAGATGTTAATATTTATTAAGCAATTAGTTATTGGGATGCATGCCAGTGTGGACCCACTCCGCCATGGCCAGGCTCACTTTGTAGGGGCATGAAAAAGTGCCTCCTGGTATTCATCAGAGCCTCTGATGGTGAGGTTGGTCTTGGCTGCCAGAAGACACCAGGTATCACTCTGGGGCTGTCGTTGGTAGAAGCAGCTGACTTCACAGCCAGAAATGAGGATAGGCCAGGAATGTCAGGCAGGACAGGTGTGGATGTAGGAACACAGGTATGTCACAGTTCGGTTGCGGGTTCACAAGCTGGACACTGGACAGGTTACAGGAATAATTATATAAGAAATGGTTCCGGCACACTTCAAAAAATGTAAGAGAGGAATAAAATACTTCAAAGTATTTTATTTTATTTGTGCATAGGCAAAAAAAGTCCAACGTTTCAACCATCAATTTTGTTTTTTGTCAAGGACAAGAGTATCTAATGTAACAAAAACATAGAAAAATTCTTTTAGATAATGTACAGCCAATAATAGACATTACAAAGCTTTATACAAAACATATTAATGAAATAAAATATGCATCAAAATGACGCTGTAGGAGAATCTCTCCAATAAAGGAACACTAATATTATGATATGCACAGATACATGAAAAGTTCAATCATTATGTTTACAAAACTGATAAATTAATACTAATTATTCTCATTTGACTGGAACAATTCTTCTATTTTTTCCGTGCACCTATTTTTCACAGTGAAGCCAGGTTTATCTTGCATTTAGGTTACAGGAATAAGACATGGCAGTTCATACAGGCTGAGGTGCAGAAAGATATAACACAGTATGAAACTTGTAACTCAAGCAGCTCTCAAAGGGGGACGATGTCTTAAGTACTTAGTGCCCCTCAGTCAGAGGCTGGAGGCACTTCCAAAATAAGCACTCAGCCCTTTTAAGAGGCGAGGAACACACACCTTATGCGCAATCCTAGGAGACCTGGACCTTAAAAGCTGTCAGTCACGATGGCTGATACAGGAGAGGACTTTGAATAGTGGCGGTGAGTGCATCAGTGTCCCTGCCGGGAAGAAAGTTTAGAGATGCCGGCAGCGTTACAATTATTTTGTGTTTCAGACATCTTTTTGGTAACACTTCTTTGTACTGCAGCCCTATATGTTAGGACATTATTCAAGTTTTTTGCACCAAGACTATGTGTGTGTTTTGGTTCAAAACTGAATGTTGAGGCTCATGTATACAGATCTGGATTATATGCATCTGTAATTGGCACAAATTCAATAGACTTCTATGAGTCTATACTTTTATATGACAATTTCAAGTTGTGGCAGTAAAGCACACCAATAATTTTTCTCATGGATTCATAATATAAAATGCATAAAATCTTTTTAAAAGATGCGTACAACTTGTTGAATTTGGCACATCCTTTTGATTGAGCAATCGTTAGAATTGGAATGAATTCTGGTGTAAATTATAGAGAATCTGCCAGGCGTCTCTTAAGCATTTCGGCTCCTGCTAAGCTCCAACATTTTTAAGAAAAGTAGTGGGTCTTGCAAAAAACAAAACACCAAAGCCAATTTTTTTTTTATTTCATAGTACTGTTATGAATTCCATCACTACCCCCTATAATGTTTCTAAATCAATACTACAGTTCTGTAGCGATTCCATGTGAGCCATAGAGATTATATTGACTAAGGGGTACTTTGTACACTACGACATCGCAGCTGCGTTATCGGTGGGGTCAAATCGAAAGTGCCGCACATCCGGCGTCGCTGTCGACATCGGAGTGTGTAAATCGTTTTTGATACGATTAACGAGTGCAAAAGCGTCGAAGTCGTATCATCGGTGTAGTGTCGGTTACTTCCATAATGTCGCGGCAGCGACAGGTACGATGTTGTTCCTCGTCCCTGCGGTAGCACACATCGCTGTGTGAGAAGCCGCAGGAGCAAGGAACATCTCCTTACCTGCGTCCCGCGGCTCACACTGGCTATGCGGAAGGACGGAGGTGGGCGGGATGTTTACGTCCCACTCATCTCTGCCCCTCTGCTTCTATTGGTCGCCTGCTGTGAGACGTCGCTGTGACGCCACACGACCCACCCCCTTAGGAAGGAGGCGGTTCGCCGGCCAGAGCGACGTCGCAGGGCAGGTAAGTGCATGTAAAGCTGCCATAGCGATAATGTTCGCTACGGCAGCTATCACAAGATATCGCAGCTGCGAAGGGGGCGGGGACCATCGCGCTCGGCATCGCAGCATCGGCTTACGATGTCGTAGTGTGCAAAGTACCCCTTAGCATTGCTTTTGCCTTAGATCTAGAACTAGATGCAAAAAAGGAAGGTCAAATTGAATCGAAGAAAGGGCTCATTATCTAAATAAATGTAAGCAAATGAGAGGATGAAGTAATTTGATATTGATAAAAAATCAAAAGGAGCACTAAACAAGAATATTAAACATAATGGGTATACCAAGACCTTAAATACTAAAAATATATACAGTTTATATCACATATTTATATGGTAAGGTTGATAAAAGACATGGTAAATAAGTGTAATCAGAAGATGGGAAAAGATGGGATTGGTAAACTCTCAGGTAGAGATGGGTGCACTCGCAGATGTTCTGGTCTGGTGGGTCTGGCTGGGCTTAACCCCTTCACCCCCGGGCGATTTTCCATTTTTCCTTTTGTTTTTTTTTTATCCCCCTTCTTCCGAGAGTAATAACTTTTTTATTTTTCCGTCAATCATGCCATGTAAATGGAACACCCCACACGGCCTAGGGAATACTCATCACCGGGCCGGTGAGGATCAGGGGATGTCACGGGTGGCCCTGCCCGGTTTCGTGACCCTGAGGTGTCCACAAAAATGGGAAGTGGAAAAGGATGGTGGGATGATGAGGGTATTGGAAGTAGTAGTTTTCTCATGATGTCACCTGTGGTACGCAGCCAGAGATTGCCTGCTGCTGCGGGTGCTATCGCAGCTAGGAAAGTTCAGCTTCCCGCATGTGAAGCTAGGCCCCAGGGAGGATGATGGAGGGAGTAGTGGCCGTTGGCGCCGAAGCACTGTGCGATGGTGTTGGGAATGAAAGACAGACATGGTAGGTGAGGTTCCAGGTTTTAACTCACTGTCCTTTGGTTGACCAGGGGTACCGGTCTCTGACGTGATGGGCTCCAGCCGATCCAAGATAATTCTGAGGTCACCGCCGGTGTTCCCACTGTGTGTCCTTTGTGGTCGGGTTCCCTCCAGACCCTTGGATGGAATGTGGAACGGGCTGCGGGCGTTCCGTGCATTCTCCGCAGACCCTGGAATCCCCGGTAGCTGTAGAGAGCCCGGGCTGAGCTGCCTGATCCAAGCCACGGGTCTTGTAGTGCTCCCAGAAGTGTAAAAGGTGATGGCTGGACCGAAGTCCCGACTGTCCTCCTCACCCCAAGCTGTGCCCGGGGTAAACAGCCTAAAGTGTGTAGATGCTCCTTCCTTTTCCCCAAGTGGTGCCCGCCCCCCAGGTGGTTGTCCTAGTGACTGGGAAAGTCCCATGCCGTGTGATGGCTACCCCCCAATCTACCCTAGACCAACCCCAGTGGGCAAGCACCTAACTGTGTGTGGTTTGTGTATGTGAGAAACACCAGCAGTTAACTTCTTCCTTACCCGGGATGAATGCCGCACCTTAAGTGAGGTACAGTACGCTGTGGCGACTGAAGCCTCAGAAGCGCCACATAAGGGTTTGTTTTTTGCAGGACAAACTGTACTTTTAGATGAAACCATAAGTTTTACCATATAGTGTACTGGAAAACAGCAAAAAAAAGTTCAAGTGTGGAAAAACTGCAAAAAAAAGTGCGATCACACAATAGTGTGGAAAAACTGCAAAAAAAGTGTGATCACACAATAGTTTTTGGAATATTTTAATCACCATGTTCACTGTATGATAAAACTGATGGGTTGGTGTTATGCCTCAGGTTGGTATGACTTTGTAGACACTAAACATGTATAGGTTTACTTTTATCTAAGGGGTTAAAAATAATTCACAAGTTTGTCTAAAAAAAAGTGTAGCACTTTTTGCGCCATTTTCCGAAACTTGTAGCGTTCTCATTTTTTAGGATCTATGGCTCAGTTATGGCTTATTTTTTGCGTCTTGAGTTGACATTTTTAATGGTATCCTTTTTGTGCCAATGCTACGTTTTGATCGCCTGTTATTGCATTTTGCGTAAAATTTACAGAGACCAAAAAACGTAATTTTGGTGTTTGGAATTTTTTTGCCACTACGCTATTTACTGATTGGATTAATTGATCTTATATTTTGATAGATCGGGCATTTCTGAATGTGGTAATGTGGAGTCTGATCGCTCTTCCATTTCTTCAGATCACAGCTACACAGCTGAGATCTGGAGAAAAGCTGCTTTTCTCTCACACACGGCAGTCTGCAGTGAGAGAAAGTGACCCATGATAGCTACAGGAGTCATCACATGACCCTGTGCTACCATGGCAACCACCGGAAGTCCCGTGATCACATCATGTGACTTCTGATGGGGGTAGGTAAGTTATCTTTGTGGCAGCACGCTGATACATTTCGCTATCAGAATTTGACAGCGAGATGTAAGGGTTTAATAGGCTCGGGTGAAACGCTATTCCACTCGGGTCTGGCACGCACACATGTCAGCTGTTGAAATCAACTGATATGTGCGCTGATCGCCACGAATTTCCCACGGCAGGCAGCAGTGATTAACCTCACATGGTGCATGATGTACCCAGTACATCATGTGTTGTGAAGAGGTTAAAAAAAAGTCAAACTCGGGACCAGACTTGAATCCAAGCATCTGCCTAGCCACTGAACCCCATAACTGTAAGTCTATAAGGACCCAAACATTTTGCTGTAAATTGGTGGTAGAGAGGGCAGGGGCATTAGAGCAGGACAGATATACTTTCCGATTCTCTCATGCAGCTGCACACTGCTTCTGGGTCTGCTCATTAACTGCGGTTTTGACGCCAGTTCAGAGCGATTTTCTGCCAGGAGATGCAAATTTGGTGTTGAAATGTCTGCTTCAGATTTCTGCACCAACTTTGCGTCTCCTGCCAGACAACTACACCGGAATGGCTTCAAAATCATTTTTGCGCTTTTTTTTTGCCAAGAGATACAGATTTGGTGCTGGATCTTATACACCAAATTCCTGCACCAAATTTGCATCTCCTGATAAAAAAAAATTGCATCAATACCACATCGCATTTTTCTCAGGAGATGTAGATTGTGGTGTATAAATTTCAGCACCAATTCTGCATCTCTTACTAAAAAAAAATGTGGTTTTCTGCCAGCAGATGCAGTCTGATTGAACTCAGTTCACCTTAGGTTTCGAGCACTCAGGCTCTTATTCGTGACAAGTTGTGTCTGCAAGGCACAGGTATATATGTAAAAATGAAAGAGAAAAAAACACAGCCTTATCTGCGCTTAGTATCACAATATAGGGGGACCCTATGTCATTTTTTTATTTATTCATTTTTACACCACTGTAGGGACGCAGACAGCGTGTGTGATTCCAACCAATCACAGACACCGTCACACAGGGTGGGGTCCAGGTCTGACTGCAGCCAATCAGAGACGGGACTGATAGCGGCAATGAATATTTATGACGGTTAATGAGCCGACCCAGAAGTAATGTTACAGCCACAGGGAAGGTTGTTAAGTATAACGGTCCTGCTATATCCCTTATTTTCATTCTTTTTCCTTTTTTAATTATTTCTATCATTATCCGGGTGGCCAAACAAAAAACAGTTACTCAGATTTACCTGAGAAGTCATTGTTCGGGGTCGGTGCACGGACAGTAGGTATCTGGTTTGGATCCTGAACGTTACAGTTCGGGTTTGTCCAGCAATACTCTCCCACAATTGATTCAGAAGAAGGATAAAAACAAAAGGCCACTACTATTTAATCAATAATTCAAGATGTTGGGGAAAGTTGTTAACTGAACTGTACTAGAATTCTGGCTTAATTTCCAGGAAAAAATATTTTTAACTTGCTATGCACCACATTTATTATGTGTTTTAAAAACTAGACCGATGTGTGAAGAAATCTGCTCATCTCTAATCAGAAGTCTGCCACCCCCTGCGTCAGCAGCCGGGCTGCTCGGATCCGGATCCGCGGTGGCTCGAGGGGCGTCCAGACCCGGGGGTCGTGCGGCCACTCAAATAAAGGGGGTATTTACAGGGAATTGTATATTTACAGTTTGTGACACCACCCGTGGTGCGTGGTAAGGTGGAGTACCACCGCTGCTGCTGGGAGTACCTGGGGGCAATGGAGTGGGCAGCTAGGTGTTTAACCCCTCCACGGATAGGGGGAATGCTCCAGGACTCAGTGATGGTGTTGGGGAGTGCCGTTGGGAGTGAAAGGGTTACTTGCGTACTCACTCAGCCCATGGAGCTGACACCGAAAACTTGGTAAACCAAAGTTCTGGATGACGCTGCCGCCGAGGGGAGCACGTTTGGGTCCCGTTCCCACTGGTGTTGCCTGATAATCTGTGACCTTCCTCTTGGCACTAAGTTCTCTTGCTAGTTGGCCCCTGTAGTGTAAAACTAGTTGGGTACCGCTCCCCAGTGTGGCTAACTGAGGGAGCTTGCATTCAGGGTTCACGCTTGGGAATTCCTGGACCATTTTAGTGGAAAGTCCTATCCCCCTCGTTGCGCTAGTACCCCAATTTTGGAGCGGGTGGAGAGCAGATCTTGAAGGCTCCGTTCTTTTTGGTCAATTATCAGGTTGCCTGAAGCTACTCCCTGACCTAGGGTCCACGTACCCCGTCGTGCCCTGGTCCCAGCCCGGTGATGGTACAAGGCCGCTGGCTGTCCTCCTCGACAGTTCCGTGCCCCTTATCACGATCCCCTGCGATCGGGGCTCCATCTTCTACTAGGCCCAGACCACCGTCTGCTACCTTTTGACTTCCAAGGAGCCTGGCTCCTGACCTCCTCACTTCTTCACTCCTACACTTCTTCACTCCTACTGACCTACTCCTGACACTCCCCTGACCTCCCCTTACCAACCCCCCAAGTGGGCGACCCTATTCCACTCAGGCTGTCCACTGGTGTGTCTGGTGGGTGTGGCGCAGAGTGTTCCTAGGATTTTGATTGGCTGATGTTTGCAACACCATTTGGTTGGGGACCTGTAACCAATGAAGAGGTGTATATTGCACAGAAGGGCAGATTGCACAATACCCGGTGATTACCTGATAGGCCAGGGCATCACATTCCCCCTTGGTTAAATGTAGCTCGTCCCCGAGCTACAGGACATCAGAGGTTTATTTATTTTTTATTTTTTTTAAACTGTAAAGTAGAAAAAGAAACATTTTTATTTACAAATACTTCCCACATTAGGGAGGCTGGACACTTGAACGCTACGCAATTTTTAGAGTTCATCGTTCCAACGTTCCGACCCCCACCAGGGCCTCCCGGTGCCATCTACCAGCACTGCACCGTCCAAGGCCCTGATGGCCTTTTCCCTGGAACAAAGGGTGGAAAAAGGTTAAACAAGGTGGGCGCAGTCTAATTATAGCAGAACTTTCCTGTCACCTTCCATCAGGAACTCTTTAGCCGGTCACCGACAGCCTCCTCCATTTGAACACTGGAGAACGTTCAACAAAGGTGACAGTCCATATAAAACTTTAAAATTTGCAGTTTCCAGTCCCTTTAACGTTGGGCACCTCCTGGATAAACTCTTGCAAAGTGCCCTGGTAGACCACAGCAATGGCAGATAGGCACTACTTTCATGGTATCAACTGAGATCTCCTCATCCGAATTGGACTCTGCCTCCACCTCCATTATCTCTAATGCCATTAGTGCTTGTGATGATAGGGTCATCCGACAGCCGTTTCCTCCAAAACGTGGCACTCATGCAGCTTTTGGGGTACTGGAACCTGAATCGCCTTTTTCCATCGCCTCCGGTTCCGAGTCCACGGTAACTGGATCAATCTGCTCAGAGGCCGCGGACTGGTCATACCCATCAGGGCTTGAGGGATCCGCTGCCAGTGGTGCGGGCAGCGCCTCGGGGTCAGCCATGGTGGAGGGCGAAGGTGACAGTGGCTGGGTGCTGGCCATGAGCGGGTGCAGCTTGGATCCCACAGCTGCATCGGCCGGATTAGTGAAATCAACTGGGACTGGGTAACCGTTTACCCGCTCCTCTCGTGGGACTCCAATCTCACAGGTTTGCACCGCCGTAGCCATCCTCCGCGTCTCAATTCTGGAAGCTGCTCCGGGGGTTGTATCCTTTGCTGAACAGCCACGCCTTTCTGCCATGTTGACTCTGCGCTGTCCAGGAACGTTATGGCAGAATCCTGGCGTGCCTGCTTCTCTTCCACTGCTGCTACATGCCGTCACGCCCCCTCAGTTTTCACTCAGAACCCTCTTCGATGCTGTGGCTCTCTGGGAACATCCGGTTCCGGCCTCAGGATGAAGGGCACGGCTTCTACTTTGCGCGCTTTCATGGGGAAGACGGTGTTTTGGCGCCAAAAGATGGCGGAAGATGGCAGAATTGGCGAAAAACAGGGTTTTCGACTCACGGCTTCGGTCTTCAAGGCGCACGTCACCCAGGTAAGTGGGTCCTGCTCGTATCTTGTTCATGACGCCAGGAATTTGAGGTGTGTCACACCCGCATCAGCAGCCGGGCTGCTCGGATCCGGATCCGCGGTGGCTCGAGGGGCGTCTGGACCCAAGGGTCATGCGGCCTCTCAAATAAAGGGGGTATTTACAGGGGATTGTATATTTACAGTTCGTGACGCCACCCGTGGTGCATGGTAAGGTGGAGTACCACCGCTGCTGATGGCAGTACCCGGGGGCGATGGAGTGGGCAGCTAGGTGTTTAACCCCTCCACGGATAGGGGGAATGCCCCGGGACTCGGTGATGGTGTTAGGGAGTGCTTTTGGGAGTGAAAGGGTCACTTGCAAACTCACTCAGTCCATAGAGCTGACACCGACAACTTGGTAAACCAAAGTTCTGGATGCCGCCGAGGGGAGCACGTTTGGGTCCCGTTCCCACTGGTGTTGCCTGATGATCTGTGACCTTCCTCTTGGCACTAAGTTCTCTTGCTAGTTGGCCCCTGTAGTGTAGAACTAGTCACGTCCCACTCCTCAGTATCGCTAACTGAGGGAGCTTGTTCTCAGGGTTCACACTTGGGATTTCCTGGACCGTTTTAGTGGAAAGTCCTATCCCCCTCGTTGCGCTAGTACCCAGATTTTGGAGCGAGTGGAGAGCGGATCTTGAAGGCTCCGTTCTCGTCGGGTCAATTGTCAGGTTGCCTGAAGCTACTCCCTGACCTAGGGTGCACGTACCCCGTCGTGCCCTGGCCCCAGCCTGGTGATGGTACAAGGCCACCGGCTGTTCTCTTTGACAGTTCCGTACCCCTTGTCACGATCCTCTGTGACCGGGGGTCCAGCTCCTACTAGGCCCAGACCACTGTCTGCTACCTAGTAACTTCCAAGGACCCTGGCTCCTGACCTCCTCACTTCTTCACTCCTACACTTCTTCACTCCTACTGACCTACTCCTGACATTCCTGACCTCCCCTTACCAACCCCCCAAGTGGGCGACCCTATTCCACTCAGGCCGTCCACTGGTGTGTCTGGTGGGTGTGGTGCAGAGTGTTCCTAGGATTTTGATTAGCTGATGTTGGTAACACCATTTGGTTGGGAACCCGTAACCAAGGAGGAGGTGGATATTGCACAGAAGGGCAGATTGCACAATACCCTGTGACAACCTGAAAGGCCAGGGCATCACAATAAGTGAGGACATTTTCATTATTCCTTCATTTACATTTCATTCCACGTTCATCATTTTAAGCCTTTTTTACTTTCCGAAAAAGATTAACTAGTGTAGGCAAAAGGCTACAATCTCCAAACTTAATTCCACATGCCCACATATTTGTGGTGTGTGCAAAGAATAACCATTTGGTCATGACTAGTAATAAAATTATGGAATCTCAAAGACTAAATATTGTATGAATGTTGCTTTGTTTCCCTCGATACTGACGTCTTCATCAGGGCTGAAGGGATCAATAAGTGAATTCTCTTCAAACTACTACAAGAGAGCCTGTCTTCACACAAGGCCACCATTCATGATGATTAGCATATTTGAACTTCATAGTATGATGCAGTCAAGTAATACCAAAAATATAAATTAAGTAATGTGTAGAAATTCTAATTATATGCCACAAACCTCATGGAACTCAGTTTAGCCTCGAGGGATTAATTCTGGTGACCTTTCCGTCAGCTAATTAGGGAACCAAGCAGCATTGGATAACTGTGCGTCAGAACTGAGATATTGTTCATAAAGAGGTCTACTGTTGTAATTACTATTTAGTTTCTTTTCTGTTACATTACAGATTCCCTAAGGCTTGACCATATAATTAACTAATGTGATCAATTTTCAAGCACTCTACAGTAAGGTAGTTGTTGCCAAATATTTAACTTTGACAAGAATAGGCTATGTTTTAATATTTTAACGTAAATGTCTAACCCAAACAATGAGCAATTTTGTTTTGTTAAAGGGGTTGCCACACAAAGAAAATACATTTTAATGAATAGATCTTAGAATAATAATATGTTCCACAATTGGATTTGTTAATTTTTTTTGCTGTAATGAGATACTCTTGTAAAAGAGCCCATACTATGTACTGCTCTTTGCTGTTACCTACCATTCAGAGCTGCTCCAGTTCATGGTCCGCACATACCAGAGCTACTGCCAAGGACAGGAGCATAAGCCAAATTAGATAAGTGAGTATACAGATGAAAAAGCAGGGGCTCACAGCTGCTGACTTTAGAGGTAACACATTTCCCTGTCTGAGGTATCACATTTCCCTGCCTAGGGAACACATTTCCTTGCCTGAGGTAACATATTTTCCTGCCAGAGGTACCATATTTCTCTCCCTGAGTTAACACAGGAGCTACTGTTTCTGCTATGTCCCCAGCTCTTGCAGCACAGCATAAATCAAGTCAGTGATGTAGGAGCTCCAGTGGTCCCTGAACTCATATGTCCCTGACTTGATTTATGATGAGCTTACAGAAATGGTAACAAGGTAGAAACACTCACTCCTGTGATAAAACAGACAGGAAAATGTGCTAACTCAGAAAATAGCAGCTGTGAGCTCCCTGACTGTTTTGTCTGATTAGTCACTTTATCATAATTGATATATGCTTCCACTCTGGCCAAGAGTTGTGGTATGTACCAAACATGAACAGGAAAAGTGAACAGGAGCAGTATTCATGGTCAGACACAGCCATTACACAGTACATACCAGTGACACATATAAGATTATCTCAGCACAGGAACATTTTTTAGCACATCCAATTATGGAACATAATATTAATCCAAAATCTATAAATTAACATATATTTTGTCTGAGGAAAAACACCCTTAATTTTCAGACATGATAAAACAAAAGTACATCTCCTCTCTTGCCCATTTTTCTTCTTGTTCTGAATTGAGCTGGGCAGGCACATGCTGGTGAGTGATGCCATCAGGTAGGCTCCTTTTCTCCATTCACTTATTGTATGGTAATAACAAAATACATAAATAAAGAGTAGGGTACAGACTACGAGTCTCTCCATTTTGCCACTGTAATAAAGCAATGATGACATTGTCTGCCGCACTACAAATATAATAAATTTAATTAATTATTCATAATAACATTGCCGAATTCTAAAGTTGCCCAAATTATGAGTATACTCTGTCTTGGGCTGTAGCCACCGGCCAGTCCAGGCAGTATGATGTGATCCTCACTGAAGTGTAACTCCAGCCTTGCTGTAACATATCTAATTATTAAATTTATACAATATCATCATCTTTAGTTGCAATGTACAGCATGCATTAAATATATTTTTCTTAAATTCATCTAAAAAGTATGGACAGGTGGGCCACCTAGCAACGTAAATAAATGCTGCAACCAGCAGCATTTCAAATCCCCAGCCCCCCTGACCTTCCCTACGCAATTTTTGTTTTATCCCCAGCATTATTGCACTGCTTGCTTTGAGAGTCCATAGATGCTACAGCTTAAAAAGTGCTACAGTCTCCATGAACTTTAAACTAATGTTGGTGAAACTCACCGATATATCTAATGTACAAGGGGGCTCCGGCCAACAGATGGCCGGGGAGATGTCAATTCTGTATGTCTGATTTGGGACTGCCAAACACATTGTTCTGCTGGATGTAAGTCACCATCAACTGTGTCAGTGTTGCCTTTCTTATAGAGAACACAAGCGCACTCGGTCAATTGAGATGGCTGTTGGATGAGCGATCAATTGAAACATTGTGCATCCTACAGCCATCTAATATGTATGGCCGTCTTAGGGGTACTTTGCACGTTGCGACATCGCTACTGCGATATTGTCAGGGTCAAATCGAAAGTGACGCACATCCGGCGCCGGTAACGACGTTGCAACATGTAAAGCTTAGATGCGCCGATAAACGATCGCAAAAGCGTCGTAAATCAGTGATCTGTGTAGTGTCGGACATTTTCATAATCTCGCACCAATAGGAGATACAATGTTGTTCCTCGTTCATGCGGCAGCACACATCGCTGTGTGTGAAGCCGCAGGAGCGAGGAACATCTCCTTACCTGCCTCCACCGCCAATGTGGAAGAAAGGAGGTGGGCGGGATGTTTACGTCCCACTCATCTCCGCCCCTCCGCTTCTATTGGCCGCCTGCCATGTGACGTCTCTGTGACGCCGCACAACCCGCACCCTTAGGAAGGAGGCGGGTCGCCGGCCAGAGCAACGTCGCAGGGCAGGTAAGTGCGTGTGAAGCTGCCGTAGCAATAATGTTCGCTAAGGCAGCTATCACAAGATATCGCATGTGCGACGGGGGCGGGTACTATCGCGCTCGGCATCGCTAGCATTGGCTAGCGATGTCACAGCGTGCAAAGTACCCCTAAGTGTGGTGAGAGAGATTACACCACTGATCAGAGTAGAGTTTAGAAGAGACCAAGAACAAACTAACAATGGTGTACAGAAAGTGCCAGCTACATCATGTACTGCACATTAGGATATAGTATTCAGTGAAAACATAAGGAAGAACAGATGCAAATGTTGACGTATAATAAATATAAGGGAAAAATAAGCTGAAGGTGTGGGATTTTAATGCTTCAGTTTTCTTTTCTTGTTTACTACATTTGGAAGTGATGCTGAAAGTGCATTACAAGGTTTCAGCATCTGAAATAAATGTGACTTCTTTAGCAATGTCACCTTTAAAAGAATATTCAGAGCAAAACAAAGATGATTCAATTGAGCACTGCCAATAAAATGCTCAAAGTATTTTGGTCAGGTACCCAGTTTTATTTTCCATTGGTAGGCAACTCTGGCAGTAGTGTTCATGACCTGACTATACCCACAGCTCTTTTAGTGTATTAGTCATGTTTCATCCACTTCTATTCTAAGCAATTTAATATACATTTTTTACCTTTATGAAAAGACTGCTCTGGGCTTGCTTGTATCAGGCAATCCTAATGCAAGCTGAGTGAAGTGCCTGTTACAGGATCTGCAGGTTCAGTACTCTGCCTTGGACTATGTGCGTTTTGAACTGCAGCATTTCAGTGCCAAATTGCATGCGTTCTGCTTCCCTAGCAAAGTCTATGAGAAGTCCGAAAGTTTTTAAACGCAGCATTTTGGATGCCAAAAATCGCTGCGAAAAAAAGCAGTATGTCACTTTTTTTGTGCATTGTAGCTGCGTTCTACACCCATTGAAGTCACTGATGTGAGTCAAAACGCAACAAAAATGCACTTGGACTGCATTTTTGTTGCGTTCTGCATGCTTTTTTGACAAGGAAAACGCAGGTCTTTTTAGTCTCTCTCTGTCGATGTCAGTCAATCTCTGTCTGTGGATGTCTCTCACTGTCCATCGGTCTCTCTCTTTCTCTCTGTTCCTCTCTCTCTGTCCATCGGTCGGTCTCTCCCCTCTCTCATACTCACCGATCCCCGATCACCAGCCCGGTGGTGCACGGCTGTCACAAAGCTCCGGCGGCTTTTCCTCTTTTGAAAATGCCGGCCGCTCATGATTCAATCTCGTATTCCCTGCTTTTCCCCCCCACCAGCGCCTATGATTGGTTGCAGTCAGACACACCCCCACGCTGAGTCACAGCCGTCTCACTGCAACTAATCACAGCCGCCGGTGGGCGGGTCTATATTGTGCAGTAAAATAAATAAATAAATAATTTTAAAAAAACGGTGTGCGGTCCCCCCCAATTTTGATACTAGCCACGGTAAAGCTGAAGGCTGGTATTCTCAGGATGGGGAGCTCCACGTTATGGGGAGCCCCCCAGCCTAACAATATCAGCCAGCAGCCACCCGGAATTGCCGCATCCATTAGATGTCCCGGGACTCTATCCGTCTCATCGCGAATTGTCCTTGTGCGGTAACAATCGGGGTAATAAGGAGTTAATGGTAGCAGCCCATAGCTGCCACTAAGTCCTAGGTTAATCATGGCAGGCGTCTCCCTGAGGTACCTTCCATGATTAACCTGGAAGTTAAAGAAAATAAACACATACACCTGAAAAAATCCTTTATTTGGAATAAAAGAAAAAAAACCACCCTCTTTCACCACTTTATTAACCCCCAAATACCCATCCAGGTCCGGCGTAATCCACACGACGTCCCAGAATGCTCTCAGCTCTGCTACATGAAGCTGACAGGAGCGGTCACAGACCAGACCACTCTCTGTTAGCTTCACGCAGCAACTGAAGTGAGCCGCACGATCAACGATGACGTCAGTCAGGTTACCTGCGGCCACCGCTGGATCCTCCAACTGTGACAGCAAGTCACCCAAGTGACTGAAGTGAGCTGCACAATCAGTGATGGCATCACTGATGAGTTGCGGTCTCGGGTGGAGGACTCCAGCTGGCCGCGGGTAACCTGAGTGACGGCAGCGCTGATCGCGCTGCTCACTTAAGTCTCTCAGGGGATTAGCGGTCACTGGTGAGTCTTTGATGGGTGACCGTTAATCAGGATGCGACACACAGACAGAGCTGCGTTATGACAATGAAGTCGGGTGAAGTTCATCTGAGATCATTCTCATCGCGTAACTCTGTCTGCTATCAGCGGGCATGTAGCAGAGCTCAATTGCCGTGGGACCGCACTGCAAAAAATTCATCCAAAATGCATGCGTTTTGATACATTTTTTTGACAAACGCAGTGTTTACAGATTAGAGGGTGCGTTCTTTTACGCACTGTTATGAACGCAATGTGCACACATAACCTAATATCTTTTTGAATAACACTAACCATATGCACAACAAAAATATATATAGCTATATAGATATATAAAATATCTAAATGATAATCAATACAAGATATAAAATTTGAACCATAACAATTGCGATAATGCATCATTTGCTCCCACTATCCTCTGCAGTTCATTTCTAGTCTGGTGAAAGGTACTGCACGGTGTGAAAGCTCTGAGTGCTCGATGAAGGAGACACAGCACTGAGTGGTGCAGCTGTGACGCCCTGGACTATCAGGGCGTTACAGGGTGTTGCACAATTTTCCTTTTCGTGCAGCATCCATCTCTCTCCCTTGGTTCCAGGTGCCCCCCCCCCCCCCAGTGATGTGCTAAGATCAGCATGCAAATCACACACACACACCAGGGGGCAGGTCCAGTGAGGAAAGGGCCACCCACCGAAGGGTTAAGCAGACTGGGTGGAAGGTGGCTAGTTAGTCGTCGGCAGGGGAGCAAAGAGAGCAGAGGGCTCTCAAGTAGCTCTCAGGGAGGAGAGCAGGCTGGGGAGTTGGAGCTCCCAGACAGCGTGAGAGCAGCCTCAGAGAGTGAGGGGCTGTGGAAGTAGAGGCTCCCGGAGGGTCAGACTTGACCAAAGCACACTAGCAACACCACTGGGAACGGTCACCTGGACGTGCTCCCCCTCAGTGGCAGCGGTACTGAAGGACGTTTGGTTGAATCACTGCCTGTGTGTTCATTGACCTCACAAGTCAGCACAGCCTCATCCAGCACCACGACAACCACTGTGAGTTTCTCTGCTCCCTGTCTCCCAGGCCTACAGCCCACGGTTCCCCCCTTCCTTCCCATCACCGGGCCCCGGGGTAAACCCCCTACCCACGGAGGGGTTAAACACTTTGCTGCCACACCATCGCCACCGGGCTCCCCCACCAACAGCAGCGGTGGTACACCACCTTACCACGCACCGTGTTTGGCGTCATGAACTTCTAATCCCCCTGTACATATTCCCCCTTTATTGAGTGGCCGCATGACCCCCGGGTCCGGAGACCCCTCAAGCCACCGCGGATCCGGATCCAAGCAGCCCGGCTGCTGGCACGGGGGCGTCACACCTCAATTCCTGGCGTCACGAACAGGATGCGAGCAGGACCCACTTACCTGGGTGACATGTGCCTTAAAAAGTGAAGTCCAGGAGTCCAAGTCCTTTTTCCCGCGACGTCCGCTATTTTTCCGCTGTTTTTCGCGCCAAAACGCCATCTTCCTTGGAAAGCGCGTAAAGCCGAAGCCCCGCCCTTCATCCTCAGCCTGAAACAGGAACCGGAAGTTCCCAGAGGGTCACAGCGCGCAAAAGAGTGCTGGGAGAAACCGAGGGGGTGTGCCTGAATGTAGCGAAAGCGGAAGAGAAGCAGGGATGGCAGGACTCTGCGATATTGTTCCTGGACAACGCAGAGGCAAGATGGCGGAGCGGAGCTGGTCACTGGAACGTGCTGTTTCTGGGACCGCGACTTGGATCGAAGAGGAGACCGAGCAGCTGTGCAGGAGAATGCGGACGCAGTTCCTGTTCATATTAAACCACTGGAGAGAAGAGATGAGGAGCCTGGCAATGGCGGTGCGAGCCCATGAGATCGAAATCCCACATGAAGAGAGGGTAAGCGGTCACCCAGTCCCTGTTGATTACCCTAATCCGGCCATGGCGGCTGAGGGATCCGGTCCGCCCCCACTTGCGGCAACCACTCCACCGTCACCTACCCCGTCCTTGGCAAACGCCAAGCTGCCATTACCCATCCCGGCAGCGGAACCTGCAGTATTCTCGTATGAAGCTCCAGCAGCAACCTCGATGTCTACCCTCATCCCAGTCATGTTAGCGGTCACCCGGACTCCAGACGCATCACCGGGCCTGTCCTCAGAAGCAGAGCACCCGGATCCTGCAACCCCTGCTGTGGAGCAGTTCGTCTTTCTATCTACAGCTGCGGAATGCGGAGCCTAAAGATCCATCGGTTCCACCGCCGCGCGGCATCCCAGCGGCTGCTGGGGCCGCAGGAGTCCAGCTACAATCAGCACCAGTGGTGGAGATGAAGCCCGACATCAGCGCCTATGAAAAGGAAGGGTATTGGTGTCGGCTAATGTGGTTGCGTGCAAAAGTGTTTGCTCGGGAGCGGCGCAAGATGAGGATAGCCGTTTGTCTCACCAGAAAAGAGAAGCTGGAACCTGCAAGTTCATAAAAAGTTTAAAAGTTTTATATGGACTGTCACCCTTGTTGAACCTTCCCGTGTTCCTTGGAGAAGACCATCTGGACCCCCAGGTGGGGGGGTGACAGGTAGTTCTGCTATAATTAAACTGCGCCCGCCTTGTTAAACCTTTTTCCACCTGTTGTTAAAGAAAAAGACTGCCAGGGCCTTGGATGGTGCTGCTCTGGTAGTCGGCACCAGGAGGCCCGGGTGGGGGTTGGCGCAAAGGGCAACGGCTAACAGGTTGCTCAGGACTGTTACCAGAGTCGTCTGTTACAACACCCGGGATCTTAACCTGGTCACGGATCCATGAATAGGTATGCAGAGGGTCAGGTTGTTTGGGTGGCGGGATAATGGGATCCGGGACATTGGGAGTGTGGACTCTGAGTCTTTTACAGTGTTGGGAAGTGTGCTTCCCCTGTGAGGGATGGAAACTGTTTATACCATGTTATCCCTTTTTTCTCCTTACAGGAGCAGTTTTAAATAAACCCTGATGTGTCCTGTAGCTCGGGGACGAGCTACGTTTAACCAAGGGGGAATGTGACACCCTGGCCTATCTGGTCGTCACAGGGTGTTGCACAATTTTCCTTTCCGTGCAGCATCCATCTCTCTCCTTTTGGTTCCAGGTGCCCCCCAGTAATGTGCTAAGACCAGCATGCAAATCACACACACACACACACACACCAGGGGGCAGGTCCAGTGAGGAAAGGGCCGCCCACCAAAGGGTTAAGCAGACTGGGTCGGAGGTGGCTAGTTAGTCGTCGGTAGGGGAGCAAAGAGAGCAGAGGGCTCTCAAGTAGCTCTCAGGGTGGAGAGCAGGCTGGGGAGTTGGAGCTCCCAGACAGCGTGAGAGCAGCCTCAGAGAGTGAGGGGCTGTGGAAGTGGAGGCTCCTGGAGGGTCAGACTAGACCAAAGCACACTAGTAACATCACTGAGAATGGCCACCACAGCCTCATCCAGCACCACGACAACCACTGTGAGTTTCTCTGCTCCCTGTCTCCCAGGCCTACAGCCCACGGCTCCCCCTTCCTTCCCATCACCGGGCCCCGGGGCAAACCTCCTACCCACGGAGGGGTTAAACACCTTGCTGACATACCATGGCCACCGGGCTCCCCCACCAACAACAGGGTTGGTACACCACCTTACCACGCACCGTGGGTGGCATCACGAACTTCTAATCCCCCTGTACATATTACCCTTTTATTTAGTGGCCGCACGACCCTGGGGTCCGGAGACGCCTCGAGCCACCGCAGATCCGGATCCGAGCAGCCCAGCTGCTGGCACTGGGGCGGCACACAGCCCCTTCATTCACAGGACTGATGGGGTCCCATAGGTATAGTACGGTCTTTAGGAGGGAGGAGAGAAATGTTGTCCTATTTTATTTCTTATTTGTATTGCTACATTTTATGGCTGGCTCTTAGACAGTCTTAATCCTTGTTTAAACCTTTTCCATCAGGGACTATGGTTCATGGACTTTTTGTTGTGAAACTTATATGCTTTTGGATAAGGACTAAGACATCCCCATTTTTTTGTGAATGTGATAAATATGTCTGTCTTCTCAAGTGAAGTCAGACAATGCTGATACACTGACATATACTGTCTGTGTTCTCTCTGATGCATCACTACTAATTGGACCAACACTGGCAGATCTGTAGATCCCTTGTATCTCACCCCCAGACTGCTCTACCAGGAAAGGGGTTTCCATGACACATTATGGCTAATAAAATAACAAGATTTTTATTTGAGAATATATATTATAAATCATATTCATGAAAAAAACTATAAGGAAAAAAAATACATAGGAGAAAATTTGCAATCTTATGCTTTAAACTCTGTGATTGTCATTTATGTGATTTGCTATTGAGATTTTAAATCCTATCTACATTTCATTTATGCAGCGAAAGAAGCACTTTACCAAGATAATTAATTGCAAATAAGGCACAGAATTTTATACCCCCCCAGGCCAGCAAATGAAATCATCATGTTGTATTTTTGGCTGATTGAGCAAATCTCATTGTTTTCCACATGAATATCTGAAATGTAATTGCTGCTTGTAGACCTACTTTTATTAGGGCTCTCTTATTATTTTTATAGGTGAAAATGTCTGGATCCAGATCTGTTCTTTTAAATTCCAATATAGAATGAAGACAATCAACATATGTCAAGAGAAATAGACTAAGATTAATTATAGAAATTACAAAAAAAAGGAAAGCAAGGATCTGATACAGACTGAGCCGGGAAAGACTGGAAATGATATATTTGTGATCATTAGGTTATTCATTTAGCACCTATTTGGTTATAATAAAGGTGTCTGGGGAAGTGGAGGTAATAATTACAGGGATGGAGTAATGCGGAAAAGAATGTGACTGCTCTGTAATTGAGATGTGAAGCCCCACGGGTGTTGTATCGGTGCATACCTTCAGGGACTCCACGTAGCTGGTGCTGATCACAGGTAGGAGATCTTCGGTTTTGATCGTGACGCCACTCTCAGTATTGCGGCCAGTAGGGACCGCCACTGCAGGTTGAGGGTCGCCTGGGGCTGATGGTATGTGCAGTTAGTTGGAATAGCCTCCTGAGAGTGAGGCAAGCCCCAGGGCCCGATGTAGGTTTGTAGTACTACAAGTCGCAGAATGACCACACAGGCAGAGTGTCTTTCAGGGTTTTTACTCACATTTGATGGCAGGGTGAGTAACCCGGGCGTAGCTGGGACGAACCAGGTGGAACCAGGTATCCTTCAGGCTGACTTTATGAGGGTGACTACTGACTCGCCTTCCTTAGCCCTTAGTGGTTTGGGGTAACCCCGACTTTGAGTCCCTATGGGGGTCACCCAGGGAAGATGCTCCAAGCCTCTCTCCCCTTCTTGTTTCGCCGTGTGCTTGTTCCCCGGACCAGGCCACTCCAGCCTCTTGCCTCCTATGACCTATGGGCCCTAACTTGCGGTTACGTGGCTGCGGCTTTTGTAGTGTTGTGGTGTGGGCTTTAAGGGCCCCACACCGGCAGGTTTAGCAGAAGAAAGTTGAATCTATCCCCGCTTCGGGATCTGCCGCCCGGTTGGGCCTGGTGCTCTCTAGCAGTCTCCTTACTTCCCACTCCGTTGCACTCGCTAGCTGAAGCTGGCTTTCAGGCAGCACTCCTAGTTGACCGTTCTCCCCCGTCTGTAGCCACTGCGCGGACGCTGTCAGATTGCACAGCTCCAGGGATCTGCTCCTCACTTGAGCTCCCTGGACTCTACACTGAACTGGCTCACTGCTCCTCCTCTCCTGTTCTTGCCTACGCCACCTAGCAACCAGACTCTCCACCACACCCCTTGAGAGGAGATGGAGGCTCTACCCCCTCCACTATTCCAGTGAAGGTGAAGGCTTGCCCCCTCCTGGGATCCCCAGGGGTCCTCTCATGGGTACATGTGTGAGACCTGATCACTATGCGCCTGTGTTCCACACCCCAGTCAGCCTTCTGGATTACCTGTATTGTACTGTCCCCAGCATGGGTGCAGTACTCAGTGGTGCCTGACCAGGTCAGGGGCGCCACAGAGACAATAAAGGTCTTTAGTTTGTAACTTCAAGACTTCTCTTTCTCTTCACCTTACAATAAAGCTTTGCAAGTTGAAAATTAGGCTGTTAAAAGATAAATGTGTTTCTTTCATATTATATGAAAACAGCTGTTTCCCCCTATACGTCTGATTTGTACAAAATGTCGCATTAGTCTGCCCATGTAAATGGATGTGGTCTGTGAAAGTGTCAGGTGATGTGGTCAAGGGTTTCTATTGAGGGGTCTAGTTTGGGTTCTGAATTTATTTTTGGAGGGGATGTAAGTTTAGACTTTTGTCTGGGGTCTGTATTCATGTACAGTGCTATGCAGAAGTTTGAGCACCACTGGTCAAAATTACTGTTATTGTGAACAGTTAATCAAGTTGAAAATGAAATGATCTCTAAGGCCCGTTTCACACGTCAGTGAAAAACACTGACGTTTTTCACTGGCGTGTAAAACACGCACATGTCCCTCTGTGTGCCGTGAATTACGGCACACGTGGGTTGTCTAAGTGCAATCCGGGCTCCGTTCTCCGTGGCCCGTGATTGCACTTAGAGATTAACTCACCTGTGCGCGCTCCCGCTCTCCATGGTGCTGATCACTCCCGCGGTGCAGCATCCGGCCGGCGCTGACCCCCGCAGCAGCTGCTTCCGGGTCGGCTGTGTCGTGCATCATGAATATGCGCGACAGTAATGAGCCGGCTCAGAAGCAGCAAGCTGCACGGGCTGCAGAGGACATCGCTGGAGCCGGGTGAGTAAAAATGATTTTTATTTTAAAAGCACGTTTTTTTCTGGCACGTGTTTCACGGACCACATCACTGCGTGGTCCGTGGGACATCAGTGATGTCAGAAAAAAATGGACATGTCTCCGTGTGGCAATCACGGACACGCGGGTACGCTGCACGGAGACACGTGCAGTGAAAATTCACTGATGTGTGAGCAGACCCATTCATTATAATGGGTCTGCGTATGTCAGTGATTCTGGTACGTTTAAAAAAAAGCACAAACGTACCAGAATCACTGACGTGTGAAACAGGCCTAAAAGGCATAAAGTTAACCCCTTCAGCCCCAAGCCTATTTTGACCCTAAAGACCAAGCCATTTTTTGCAATTCTGACCAGTGTCACTTTATGAGGTTATAACTCTGGAACGCTTCAGCGGATCCCGGTGATTCTGAGATTGTTTTTTCGTGACATATTGGGCTTCATGTTAGTGGTAAATTTAGGCCGATATTTTTTGCATTTCTTTGTGAAAAAAACGGAAATTTCGCGAAAATTTTGAAAATTTTGTAATTTTCAAACTTTGAATTTTTATGCTCTAAAACCAACGAGACATATGACACAAAATAATTAATAAATAACATTTCCCACATGTCTATTTTACATCAGAACAATTTTGGGAAAAAAAAAAAAATTTAAGGAAGTTATAGGGGTTCAAAATTTATGAGCAATTTCTCATTTTTACAACAAAATTTACAAAGCCACTTTTTTTAGGGACCACATCACATTTGAAGCAATTTTGAAAGGTCTACATGACACAGAACACCCAAAAGTGACACCATTCCAAAAACGGCACCCCTCAGGCTACTCAAAACCACATTCAAGAAGGTTATTAACCCTTCAGGTGCTTCACAGTAACTAAAGCAATGTGGAAGGAAAAAATGAACATTTTACTTTTTGCAACAAAAATGTTAATTTAGCCTCAAATATTGCATATGAACAAGGGTAGCATTATTAAATGAACCCCCAAAATTTGTTGGGCAATTTCTACTGAACACGCAGATACCTCATATGTGGCGAAAAACCACTGTTTGGGCGCACGGCAGGACTCGGAAGGGAAGGAGCGCCATTTGACTTTTTTGAACAGAAAATTAGCTGGAATCGTTAGCCTCACCATGTTGCGTTTGGAGAGCCCCTGAGGTGCCGAAACAGTGGATCTCCCCCACATGTGACCCCATTTTGGAAACTAGACCCCTCATGGAATTTATCTAGATGTTTATTGAGCACTTTGAGCCTCTGGGGGCTTCACAAAAGTTAATAGAGTTGAGCTGTGAAAATAAAAAAAATTTTTTTTACCACAAAATTGTTACTTCAACCAGGTAGCTTTTTTTTTCACAAGGGTATCAGGAAAAATTGCACCATAAAATGTATTGTGCAATTTCTCCTGAGTACACAGACACCTCATATGTGGTAGAAATAAAATGTTTGGGCGCACAGCAGGGCTCGGAAAGCAAGGAGCGTCATTTGACGTTTCAAACGCAAAATTGTCTGGGATAATTAGCGTATTCCATGTTGCGTTTGGAGACCCCCTGAGGTGCCGAAACAGTGGAGCTCCCCCACATGTGACCCCATTTTGGAAACTAGACCCCTCATGGAATTTATCTAGATGTTTATTGAGCACTTTGAGCCTCTGGGGGCTTCACAAAAGTTAATAGAGTTGAGCCGTGAAAATAAAAAAAAACTTTTTTACCACAAAATTGTTACTTCAACCAGGTAGCTTTTTTTTTCACAAGGGTATCAGGAAAAATTGCACCATAAAATGTATTGTGCAATTTCTCCTGAGTACGCAGATACCTCATATGTGGTGGAACTCAAATGTTTGGGCGCACAGCAGGGCTCGGAAGGCAAGGAGTGTCATTTGACGTTTCAAACGCAAAATTGTCTGGGACAATTAGCGTATTCCATGCTGTTTGGAGACCCCCTGAGGTGCCGAAACAGTGGAGCTCCCCCACATGTGACCCCATTTTGGAAACTAGACCCCCATGGCATAGAAAAAAAAAAACAGCGGAAGATGGGGGGGTGGCAGATGGGGCGGCAGCAGATGGGGGGGAAGCGGCATATAAAGGGAGCATCTGTGATTGTGAGACGGCGGCTGGGATAGGGTGGGGGCGGATGGGAGAGGGCGCAGTGGATGCAGGAGCGGCAGAGGATGGGGGAGGGGGCGGGTGGGGGGGATGGGTGGGAAGGGGAGTGGGAGGTGAGATTGGGGATAGTTACCCTACAGGATGGATCTAGGCAGCTGGATCACAGGAGATGAAGGAGGCAGCAGATCGGGGAGGGTGAGAGGTGGGGGAGGGAGCGCAGCGCAGATCACGGAGGAGACAGGTGAGCAGAGCACAGATCACGGAGGAGACAGGTGAGCAGAGCACAGATCACGGGGGTGAGAGGTGAGGGAGAGCGGACAGCAGATCACGGGGGTGACAGGTGAGGGAGCACAGATCACGGGGTGACAGGTGAGGGAGCACAGATCACGGGGGTGAGAGGTGAGAGAGCGCAGATCACGGGGGAGACAGGTGAGGAGAGCACAGATCACGGGGGTGAGAGGTGGAGGGAGAGTGGACAGCAGATCACGGGGGTGACAGGGGAGGGAGCACAGATCACGGCGGTGACAGGGGAGGGAGCGCAGATCACGGCGGTGACAGGGGAGGGAGCGCAGATCACTGCGGTGACAGGGGAGGGAGCGCAGATCATGGCAGTGACAGGGGAGGGAGCGCACATCACGGCGGTGACAGGGGAGGGAGCGCACATCACGGCGGTGACAGGGGAGGGAGCGCACATCACGGCGGTGACAGGGGAGGGAGCGCACATCACGGCGGTGACAGGGGAGGGAGCGCACATCACGGCGGTGACAGGGGAGGGAGTGCACATCACGGCGGTGACAGGGGAGGGAGCGCACATCACGGCGGTGACAGGGGAGGGAGCGCACATCACGGCGGTGACAGGGGAGGGAGCGCACATCACGGCGGTGACAGGGGAGGGAGCGCACATCACGGCGGTGACAGGGGAGGGAGCGCACATCACGGCGGTGACAGGGGAGGGAGCGCACATCACGGCGGTGACAGGGGAGGGGGCGGGTAGCTGACCACGGGGGTGAGAGGTGGGGGGAGTGTGCCGCACATCACGGAGGGGAGGGGGCGAGCAGCACATCACGGAGGGGAGAAGGCGAGCAGCACATCATGGAGGGGAGAAGGCGAGCAGCACATCACGGAGGGGAGGGGGCGAGCAGCACATCACGGAGGGGAGGGGAGGGGGTGAGCAGCACATCACGGAGGGGAGGGGGCGAGCAGCACATCACGGAGGGGAGGGGAGGGGGCGAGCAGCACATCACGGAGGGGAGGGGAGGGGGCGAGCAGCACATCACGGAGGGGAGGGGAGGGGGCGAGCACCGATCACGAGGTGGAGGGGCCGGGCAGCAGATCGGAGGGAGCGGTGGCACTATGACAGATGGAGGAGGACAGGGTGCACGATCCCAGTCCTCCTCCATCTGCCACAGTGCCACCGCTCCCTCCGATCTGCTGCACGGCGGTGAGGGGCCGGGCAGCAGATTGGGGGGAGCGGTGGCACTGTGACAGATGGAGGGCGGCAGCGGATCGGGAGGTGTGGGGGTGAGGGTGCGGGCAGGAGATCGGGGAGACAGGTGGCAGATCGCGGAGGGCAGCGGCAGCGGCAGCGGTGGTGGATCGGGACGCTTTTCGTACAGTGCAATGGCAGCGCGGCAACTTCCGGGTCCCATGCTCCGGTCTCATAACAGCATGGGACCGGAGCTTGTCGCCCTGCCATTGCACTGTGTACACTCACTGTGTGTGCTGGCGTGCTGCAGGGACGATGACGGGGCGGTCACCGGCAACAGGTCCACTGTGATTGGAGAAATCGGTCACAAGGCCGATCTCTCCAATCAGAGCATTGGAGCTGGGGGAGGGTGATCCAGTGAGGTCACCCAGCTCCAGCCAATGGCCAGTGCTACAGCTGCACTGGCCAGGGCTGGATTTCAATGTTTCAGTCATTTTAAATGGCTGGAACATTACAGTGGCTGTGATTGGTTGAGCGGCGTTCGTCAGCCAATCACAGCCTCCGTAGGTCCGGGGAGGAGGCACCACCCCTCCTAAGGTCAGGAACAGGTCCCCTCCTCCCCGAATCTGCGGTTTTTGTTAAAATATTGCAGTCACCGGAGGCTCCGGTGCCGCGATTCCACCATGACGGAAAGATCTGTCCTTGGTCGTTAAGGCCCAGGGCACAAGGACGGATCTTTCCGTCCATGGTCGTGAAGGGGTTAAAGATGACACATTTCCTTTATATTTTAGGTAAGAACAAAAAAAAATGTTCATCTTTAACATTTTAAAAACTACAAAAATGAAAATGGGCCAATGCAAAAGTTTGAACACCCTTGAAGATTTGTGTGCTCAGATAACTTTGACTATCATTTCAGACCTTAATTAGCCTGTTAGGTTTGTGGCTTGTTCATTATCATAGTTAGGAATGGGCAGGTGATGCAAATTTCACAGCTTTATAAAAACCCAGCTTCCTCTAACCTTGTGCAAATAAAACAACATCCATGGATTTTTCAAAGCAGCTGCCTAGCACTCGGAAAATCAAAATGGTGAAGGCCCACAAAGCAAAAGAAAGCTAGAAGAAAATAGCAAATCGTTTTCAAGTTGCCCTTTCCTCAGTTTGAAAAGTAATTCAGAAATGGCACTTACAGAAACAGTGGACGTCAGGATAAGGTCTGGAAAACCAAGCAACATTTCTGTGAGAGCTGCTCGTAGGATTGCTAGAGTGGCAAATCAGAACCTTCACTTCCCTGCAAAAGTCCTTCAGGAAGATTTAGCCGACTCTGGAGTTGTGGTACATTGTTCTACTGTTCAGAGACACCTACAGAAAAATGTCCTTCATGGAAGAGTCATCTGAAGAAAACCTCTCCTGCGTCCTAACCATAAAATTTAGCATCAAAAGTATGCAAAATAACATCTAAACAAGACTGATGTATTTTGGAAACAATTCGTGTTAACTGATGAGGTTAAAATAGAACTCCTTGGCCACAATGATCAAACCAAATGTTTGGGAAAAAAAGGAGACAGAATGTCATGACAAGAACATCTCGCCAACCATTAAGCATGGGAGGGGATTAATCATGCTTTGGATTGTGTTCTATCCAATGGCACTGGGAACATTTCACGGGTAGAGGGAAGTATGGATTTGATTAAAGTTTAACAAATTCTTCAAGCAAACATAACACCATCTGTAAAAAAGCTGAAGTTGAAAAGAGGATGACTTCTACAAATGGATAAGGATCCTAAACACAGTTCAAAATCCACATTAGCCTATGTCAAAAGGTACAAGCTGAAGGTTTTACAATGGCCTTCACAGTCCCCTGATCTGAATATCATTGCAAATCTGTGGCTAGACCACAAAAGAGCAGTGCATGCAAGAGGACCCAGGAATCTTACAGAACAAGAAGACTTTTCCAAGGAAGAAAGCATGAAAATCCCTCAAACAAGAATTGAAAGACTTTTGGCTGGCTACAAAAAACATTTACAAGCTTTGATACTTGCCAAAGGGGGTGCTGCAGGGTACTAACCATGCAGGGTACCCAATAGTTTGCATTGGCCAACTTTATTTTTTGTTGTGAATTTAAAAATGTAAAATATATTTTATATATATATATATATATATAAATAAAAAAAAAATATATATATATATATATATTGTCTAAAATACAGAGGATATGTGTTATCCTTACCTTTATGGCTTTTACAGATAATTTCATCTTCAGCTTGCTTAATTGTTCAGCATATCAGTAAACTTGACCAGGGGTGCTCAAACGTTTGCATGCCACTGTATGTATTTATTACATTAAAGTTTGAATCCATCCTGGCTTTTCTATTTATTCGGGGGTCTGGAGGTCTTTATTTACATAGGGAGGCTATAAAAATTGACATGCTATGCCTTGGGATCTGTATTTATGTTGGGGGGTGCTGCAAAGTCTATATTTATTTAAGCCGCAAAAAAACAGAGCAATCTTAGGCTACATGTGCACGCTGCGTTTTTTTCTGCATTATTGCAGTGCTTCTTGGTGCAGTTTTGTTGTCACAAAAGTTCTCACTTTTGACTTCCCAGGAAAGTCTATGGAAATTCTGTGCGCACGTTGCAGTTCTTTTGTATACAGTTTATTTGTCACAAAGTACTGACAAAAAGAACTGCAGCATGTTCATTCTTTTTGCGTTTTATCCCTACGTTTCTCACTAGTGATGGCAGGATTCGCAAATCAATCTTCTGCCAACTCAGGGTCGGCGGGGGATTGATGCCTGATATCTGGCCAGATGTCGTTCCCCATATAATCTATGGGAACCAGAATCTGGCACAAAAGGGTAGGAAGGAGCAAGTGCTTCATAGTTACCGATTCACCAGCGCGGCTGTACACTCCTGGGGCCTCACTCTTCTTCCCAGGTTGCTCATTAGGCTCATGCATATGCACTGCTTCTCCCACTCACCGGCGTCTCTGATTGGTTGCACTCAGGCACGCCCCCAAGCTGAGTGACAGCATGTCTGATGCTTCAAGTCACAGACACAATCTGCGGGTCTATAACGTATAGTAAAAATAAATTAATTAAATAAAAATTGGCGTAGGGTCCCCCCATATTATCATGCCCAGCACAGATAAAGCCATGGCTACAGGCTGCAGCCGCCAGCCTTGTGCTTATCTTGGTTGTGTATCAAAATAGGAGAAACCACATGCGGCTTATTTTTTTTTTAATTATTTGTGTGTTCCTCCCAATTTTGATACCCAGGCAAGATAAAGCCAGACAGCTGTGGGCTGGTAATCTCAGGCTGGGAAGTCCAATGCTTATTGGGCCCCCCGGCCTAAAAATATCAGCCTTCAACCACCCAGGATTATTGCATCCATTAGATGTGACAACCCCAGCACTTTACCCGGCTCTTCCCCATTGCCTTGGTGCAGTGGAAATTGGGTTAATAAGGGGTTATTGTCAGCACACAGCTGACACTAAGGCCTAGATTAGTAATGGGAGGCATCTATGAGACCCCCCATTACTAATCTGTAAGTGAAAAGACAAACACAAACACCCAAAAAAAATCCTTATGTGAAATAAAATGCAAAAGACACCCTCTTTTAACACTTTATTAACCCCCAAAACACCCCTGCAGGTCACGTAATCTACACGAGGTCCCATGACAATTACAGCTCTGCTACATCTGAATCACAGTGCACGATCATTGTACATGACCGAACTCTGTAAATTCAGGCAGAGACTGAGCATTGATGAGCAGTGACTTCACTCAGGTTAGCCACGGCCACAACTGGGAGTTCACACGGTCCTCCACCTGTGACCGTGGGTAACCTGACCTCAGAGGACCTCAATGAACTCAGCTGAGGTCACTGAAGATACATGAGGTCAAGTTAACTGCAGTCACAGATGGAGGACTGTGAGAGCCTAAGTGACATCAACTCTGATTGCTGCTCAGTCTCTGCCTGAATTTACAGCATGCGGTCATGTACCATGATCACGTGCTGTGATTAAGTTGTAGCAGAGCTGGAATCATTGTGGGACCTTGTGTGGATTACGTTGGACCTGCATGGATGTTTTGAGGGTTAATAAAGTGGGTGAAAGAGGTGTTATTTTGTATTTTATATCAAATAAAGGATTTTTTCGGTCTGTGTTTATTTGTTTTCACTTACAGATTAGTAATGGGGGAGTTAAATGAAATGGGAGGTAAAACTTATGTTAGTAAGGGCTAAGGTGGCTGGTGTTAGTAATGGCTAGAAGGCTGCATAGGAAATAAAATAAGAACTAAAGCAGGACAATTATACTTACCAACCTTCCACACAGCTGTAACACTGCTTCCGGGTCTGATGATTAGCTCTCATACATATTCACTGTTTTCCCTGCCCACTGGCAGTCCTGACGTCTGTGATTGGTTGTAGTCAGACTGCGACCCCACCCTGTGTTACAGCATCTGTGATTGGTTGGAATCACACACTCTGTCTGGATCCATAGGTTGGTTTAAAAATACATAAAAATAAAAAAATGGCATAGGGTTCCCCCATATTGTGATATCCAGTACAGATTAAGCATATGGCTACAGGCTGCAGCCCCCAACCATGCACTTATCTTGGCCTTCTTAAGCACATCAAATACCACCTGGACTTTCTTCAGCTACTTCCCCAATGCGGGCTGAAGATCACAATGTCGTCTAGGTGTGCCATGGTGTACATCTTATGGGAGGCTAGGATCCAGTTGATAGCCCTCTGGAAGGTGGGTGGGGCTTTTGGCAACCAAAATGGCATCCCTGTGTACTGGAGGCAACCATCAGGTCTAAAGCAGGCCATCTTATCCTTCGCACTTTGGTACATGGGGATTTGCCAGTACCCTTTCATTAAGTCAAGGGTGGTGATGCATCTTTCTAGTTCTAGCCTTTCAATGAGCTCATCTACATCAGATAAGCATCAGATTTGGTGCATAGTCCAGAACCATGAGGGTATATTGATGCCCCCTGGAGGACTTGACCACGGGTCTTCTCATCATCGCTCACAAGTACACACGTACACAAAGAGGAAACCCATCAAATTCCGGCTGTGATGAGGCTTCTTTATAGGTGACCTGGCTCTTACCAGTGTAACTAGGCTCCCCAACCTTCTCTGACAGGTCCCAGAATAAAGCAAAGCCCTATTTTCACAGGGTGTAGAAGGCCCTTGACCTTGCCAACCTCATGGGAATCTTTGCCACTGTTCATTTCTATTATAAACCAAACCAGGAATTAGAACTCCATATTCAGCATTAATTAAGCATGGCAAAACTCACCATATTAACACTAGCAACCAAAATTGAGTTTGCACAGAAAGTAATCTCTCAAGATAATTTCATGTACATAATTTCTATATTTTTATTGTCAATTCATCACATCTATAATTACAATACAATAAATATTACAAAATACATTTTATATATAAAGTGCCGGTACTTCACAGATTAATTAAAACCACCCTACCCCATAAAACCAAAGACACAAACTGGTGCAGTGTGATGTAATACATTAAATGAAAAGCAAGCTATTGCACAGATACCCAGACCAATAGGTGCATAGAAGATTAACCGTGTTACACCTACCAAAAGGTTACTACTATAAAGTGCAAATGCAATATCAAATGGGATGGCTGACCCCAAATAAGAAAGATGCAAGCCCTATATATACAGTCAGGTAGAAATTCTCAATTCATCCCTTATATCAAATCTGGTAGCATAGTTGATCTATTATGCAGAGATGAAGATACCTTTAGGGCAAACTGTCAGCAATTGCCAAAATAGTAAGGTATGGGCAGCCACCCTTAGACTAATGGGAGGTTAACACGTGGATGATTAGGCAATCCCCAGAGGTCAAAATCACACCGCCCAGTACCTTGACGCACGTTTCGCTTCCGCTTCGTCAGGCGGTCTCTATGTTCACTCTGGCAACAGTATAGTCCTATATCCCAACCATCTCTTTGATTTTTCACAAAAAACGCGGCCATTGTCGTGGCTGATTAATCCTCTCAACACAAAACATGCTGCAGCCTGCATCTGGGTATCACATCATCAAAGCTATCAACCTGAGTGAAAAATATGTCTCCTACAGGATTTTACCAGTGACCATCTTACAGAACATAACAGTTACCTACTTCCATTTTTGTGCAAGAACAAAATACCTCCCATTGTGTAACAACTATAATTTGATTGCTTGCTATGCACCCCAATTTGGGATGTATTCCATCTGTCTGGATTTTGGCGGTTGGTGACTGTTCACATTAAGTCATCAGGCTTTGTCCACAGGCTATTTACTTCATGCAGCATTTGCTTGGACCTGTCCCGCCCACAGCCATGACTCAGTCATGGGTACGGGATTGAAATAGACCAGGTGAGTGCTGCTAAGAGCAGTTCTACTATTCATATGTGAGGCCGTATGGCACATTTTATAAAAATATTTTAGTGTAGGACTGCTTCAAATGAGATTTGCCGTGACGTGGCGAAGCAGCTCAAGAAATTGCAATTTTTTGCCAAAAATCTCAAAAAAATTTTTATAATAAGTACAGTTTGGAATGTTTAGTGCTGTAGTGCACATTTGGTGCTGGCTTTTTGTTTTTTCTTCATTGAATTGGTCGGTGGTTGACCTCCACCTTGCTATGCACCCCAATTTGGGATGTATTCCATCTGTCTGGATTTTGGCGGTTGGTGACTGTTCACATTAAGTCATCAGGCTTTGTCCACAGGCTATTTACTTCATGCAGCATTTGCTTGGACCTGTCCCGCCCACAGCCATGACTCAGTCATGGGTACGGGATTGAAATAGACCAGGTGAGTGCTGCTAAGAGCAGTTCTACTATTCATATGTGAGGCCGTATGGCACATTTTATAAAAATATTTTAGTGTAGGACTGCTTCAAATGAGATTTGCCGTGACGTGGCGAAGCAGCTCAAGAAATTGCAATTTTTTGCCAAAAATCTCAAAATTTTTTTTATAATAAGTACAGTTTGGAATGTTTAGTGCTGTAGTGCACATTTGGTGCTGGCTTTTTGTGTTTTCTTCATTGAATTGGTCGGTGGTTGACCTCCACCTTGCTATGCACCCCAATTTGGGATGTATTCCATCTGTCTGGATTTTGGCGGTTGGTGACTGTTCACATTAAGTCATCAGGCTTTGTCCACAGGCTATTTACTTCATGCAGCATTTGCTTGGACCTGTCCCGCCCACAGCCATGACTCAGTCATGGGTACGGGATTGAAATAGACCAGGTGAGTGCTGCTAAGAGCAGTTCTACTATTCATATGTGAGGCCGTATGGCACATTTTATAAAAATATTTTAGTGTAGGACTGCTTCAAATGAGATTTGCCGTGACGTGGCGAAGCAGCTCAAGAAATTGCAATTTTTTGCCAAAAATCTCAAAATTTTTTTATAATAAGTACAGTTTGGAATGTTTAGTGCTGTAGTGCACATTTGGTGCTGGCTTTTTGTTTTTTCTTCACAGAACATAACAGTTACCTACTTCCATTTTTGTGCAAGAACAAAATACCTCCCATTGTGTAACAACTATAATTTGATTGCTCCCTCAACAAACTGGGAAGAAACAATATAAAGAACACATATCAAGGGGAAAGGCAGGTTGTTTGATTTCTCTCAACAAAGATGGTAAAAGGACCATGAACACTCATCCCTCTTCTTCAATAAGACCACCCCTTCTTCTGATCCCAAACACCAAATCACCGTCAGGTATTTTCCCTCCTGAAAACTTATAATTTTTTTAACCACTGTAGTCTCTGGCCCTTTCTTTAATCATTTCAGAGCCTACTAAAAGTACAGTCACGTTGCATGACTTGCATACTTGTTCGCAATAACTGATCAGTCTAAACAAATTCCTGATGAATGAGCTAAATATTTGTTTATTGGGTGAAATGATCTTTTGGCCACCTTAAAATATAGTTCTCTGCAGCATATCTTTCAATGAATGTGAATAAAACCTATCAATTACTGATATTTCTGTTCACATCTAAAGAGGGGTTGGCAAGTGTATGAGGCTATTAGACAACCACTGACCAGTAAACACGTTACCCGTTCTTTACTCAGTGTAAATGGACCTTAAAGAGGACCTACCACCGGGATTTTCATATAAAAACTAAAGCCTGTGCTATACTGGCAATTTCATGCTGATTCGAAACATACCTTTAGTTGTGAGATCGGATGTATAATTTTTGAAATATAGGCAAGTAAAGTTTGTGAAATGCAGTTATTTGATAGCAGCTACAGAATATCTAATAGGTGGGTTTGGTCTTGCCAGTTATTCCTGCCTCTGTCTGCCTGCCTGCCCTTCCTCCCCCTGTCTCTGTTAATACAGGGAGAGGAGGGAGAGAGGAAGGACAGGGAGACAGATGGACAGGCAGGCAGACAGGGGCCGGAATAACAAGCAAAACCTGACCCACCTATTAGATATTCTATAGCTGCTATCAATCAAATAACAGTGCATTTCACAAACTTTATTTGCCTGTATTTCAGAAAGTATACATCCGTTATCACAACTAAAGGTATGCTTAGAATCAGCATGATAGCGCCAGTATAGTACTGTCTTTAGTTTATATAGGAAAATCCTGGTGGTTGATTCTCTTTAAGACTGTAGCTTTAGAAGTGGGAAAGATCCTTTGAGAGGAAAGTAGTTTAGCTTTGCCTAAGTGGAGCCTGGAGCATGAGTCTCTGTGCTAATGGGGAACCACTCAAAACAAAAATACTTTATATAAAGGTGTCATATAGGTGAAAAGACCAGACAGATACAATCTCTCTGAACTATGGTAAATTAAAACAAGAACAAAAAAAAGAAAAAAAGCTAAATAAAGGAATGTTCTAACTCTGACTGTAGCTAAATGTCATACATATTTTATTCAGGTCACAAGCTTTTGCAAATGGAAGCTTTTACTACTAGCTCTGTCTGCAATAGTTCACAGCCATATGTAGAGAGTGGTATTCTGAATAATATGACAGCTGACTGCCTTAGATTCTAGAAAACTGTGGTACTGTAACTTGTTCATTGCCAGCCCGTCTTTCTTTACATGGCACCGTTCAATGGCCTCTATGACAGATCACCATAACATGATTACATGCTTTCCTTAAAATTGCACAATGAACCAGACAATGGTCCTTGTTACAGGGCCTGAAGCCAGTGTGAATAATTTACAAGCGGCTTATAAGAATAATAATAATTGACTAGTTTCTACCCATTTAATAAAATGTTTTGGAAAAAAAAGCAAATTAATTGCATTTCTGTAGACGACGCGTTTCACGCCGGCAGACGCTAAAGCACTTTATGAGATAAACTGAAATGGAATCAGGAAAAGGATGACTGAACATTCGTCATATGAACAAATTCTACGAGCACCAGGGAACCTTTCATCCATTTTTCTGCAACTGTTTATGCTCCAAGCCTTTTCCACATGGCTGACTGAAAAGTATTACAGCCAGCTCCTTCAGTGAAATGAGAATTAAAGTTTAAATAGCTGTTCATGGTTTGAAAAGACATAACAGCAAAAAGGCAAGACACTGACATGTCTGATTAATCTAACTAAGGAAACGCCACGGGTAGAATTCAATTAAAATAATAATGGCAGCAGGGGAACATGCCCTAGGCTATAGGAGCTTTCCTATATTTAACCATCCCCTGATGGAAGTGTTTTGGTTGCTCATGTTCCTGATGAAAATGTATTTTGGTTGTGGACACTAGATCTAAGAAGATCTCTATGAAAAGCTCCTTTAGGGCAGTTTTAAATACCATTTTTTAACACATTTTTGGTGATGATTTTTTGCAACGTTTTTGTAAACAATTAAGTCTTTAAAACCCCTTCACCCCCCGGCCAATTTTCCGTTTGTTCGGGGTTTTTTCGCTTCCCTTCTTCTGAGGGTCATAATGTTTTTATTTTTCAGTCAAAATTTCCATATGAGGGCTTATTTTTTGCTTACGTTTTACCACATAGTATATTGGGAAAAAACAAAAAAATGTGAGTGCGGAAACATTGCAAAAAAAAATGTGATTGCTTGATTGTTTTTCAGATATTTTATTCACCTTGTTCACTATATGGTAAAATTGATGTGGTAGTATGATACCTCAAGTTGGTACGAGTTCATAGACACTAAACATGTATAGGTTTATTTTTATCTAAGGGGTTAAAAAAAAATCAGAAGTTTGTCCAAAAAAAGTGGCACACTTTTTGCGCCATTTTCCGCGACCTTTAGCGTTCTCATTTTTTGGGTTCTTTGGCTCAGTTACAGCTTGTATCTCAAGCTGATGTTTTTAGTGGTACCATTTTTGTGCAGATACATTTTGATATTGCATTTTGCACAAATTTTGTGGTGGCTAAAAAACGTAATATAGGCGTTTGGATTTTTTTTGCCGATCTGCTGTTTACCGATCAGATTAATTGACTTTATATTTTGATACATCGGGAATTTCTGAACGCGGCGATATCAAATACGTGTATATTTTTTTAACCCTTTAATTTGCAATGGGGCAAAAGGGTTTTTATTTTTTTAAATTTTGTAAAACTTTTTTTACTCTTTTTTTATTTTACTAGTCTCTCTAGGGGACTATAAGGATCAGCAGTGTGATTTCTCATTTATTTCTGCTGATCACAGCTACACAGCTGAGAACATATAAAAGTGGAGAAAGGGTGGACTTTAAGGAATTTTTAAAAGGTCAAATTTTATTAGAATTTTTTTTAAAAAATTACATATAATTGTGAAGGGCATAATAAATGGAACAAGGGTATGCATACAGGACACTGAACAAAACATACAGAATGACAGAATCCAAAAGTATTAACATGTATGGAGGTTAATGAGACATTCCTCATATATCACAAAATGCATAAAATGGAAAGATTCATTACAATAAATGGCATAATCTAAGAGTGCATATAGGTCAGAAGCAAAAATGCTTGTTGCAGCAAAGTTAGTTAGGTGCCATGTAAAAAAGAACAGCAGTCTGCCCCCTGCAGGACAATGGTAAAAGTAAACCGGCTCAAGGGGGATTGATAAAGCGAGCACTTAGACACGTGAAACGCGCGTTGGGTAGTCCACAGCAGTCCCCCCTGCAGGTATACATCATCAAACCGGTTTGTACAATACTTGAAAACTTTGATAACACTTGCAGTTGAGCCGGTTTACTTTTACCATTGTCCTGCAGGGGGCAGACTGCTGTTCTTTTTTACATGGCACCTAGCTAACTTTGCTGCAACAAGCATTTTTGCTTCTGACCTACATGCACTCTTAGATTATGCCATTTATTGTAATGAATCTTTCCATTTCATGCATTTTGTGATATATGAGGAATGTCTCATTAACCTCCATACATGTTAATACTTTTGGATTCTGTCATTCTGTACATGTTTTGTTCAGTGTCCTGTATGCATACCCTTGTTCCATTTATTATGCCCTTCACAATTATATGTAATTTTTAAAAAAAGTTTCTAATAAAATTTGACCTTTTAAAAATTCCTTAAAGTCCACCCTTTCTCCACTTGTATATGTTTATATGGTGGACATGTGCATCCCACATGGACTTATCCTTTGATGTTATATGATGGGATTGATGAATTTTTTGATTCTAAAGCTGAGAACAGCAGAAGCACTCACCTCTTGCCATGTGCGAACTTGCCATTCGCGAAACCTTCTTATCCGGATGTTTGCTTGTCGGGTTCACAAGTGCACTGCGCATGATCAGAAGACTCCTGCGGTTCTGACCATGCGCAGAGCGCATCTAAAGCCAGCAAGTATATACCCAGATAAGAAGGCTGCGCAAATGAGAAGTGCGCACATGCAGGATTTCCAGGAGCTGACGGTGACGTCGCTCATGTAAATCCATGGTATCACGCCCACAGGGGCTAAGCAACTCCCAGGGTACTAGACCCTCTGCTTATTTACATAGGGAACACGTAAGTTCTAAAAGGTTGTTTTATAAATTCATATTACACAACATTACAACACAGGGATTGGTAGGAAGGGGTTTCTAGGCCACACATCACTCTGCTTGTAGTTTAGAATAAGACCTGACAGGTTCCCTTTAATCCCCTTAGCAAACTTAAAGCTGCAATCATCCGATTGCCTGTACTGTACAGAGTGGTGTATCAACTCTGCTCTGTATAGCAAAAATCACGATCTCCTATGAATGTCAACTCACAGCCGTCGTTCATAGAAGGATTGTCATGACAGACACAGAGGTCATCAGCTTTAATGACAACCCATTGGTATTCAGCAATAATATCACAGAAGCACTGACGGGAGCAGGGAATGATGCGCTCCCCGCCCTCCTGCCAGTGCATGTTAAATCCCACTTTCAGAGATTGACAGTGGGATTTAACTGGTTAACAGGCACATGCGGATCTCCACTCCACCTATGGGTGTGAGGTTAGAAGCACATGTCAGCTAATTAGATCAGCCCATATGTGCAGGGAAAGATACTTATTGTGTGAGACCGCATCAAACACATGACATATGATGTAAATAATCATCATATGTCATGAAGGGGTTAAAAATCTTCAAAACGCATTTCTTAAAATAGTGTGAAAGTGTTGATGAATGAGGCCTTAGCATTGCAAAAAATATTCTTAGACATTAAGACATTATAACAATAGAATATATGTCCAAACTCCTCTTCGTGTAGGACAATAGTGTTTTCGGGATGTTTTTGGCCTGACCAAATATATGGCAATGTGCATAAGCCTTTAGTCTTTCCAAACTTATTTTACAAATATAATCTCTGTATTAGCTTAGTCCCTCTGAAAAAATGCATTTATTACCCTACTCTTAGCATTTAAGCATTTAATTAGAATGTCTGCTTCCTTACTTGATCTACACTAAGCTGAGTATGGCCTAAGGGAACAGCAAAGTTCAGTTTACGCACCATTAAGTAATTAAGAGATGAGATTCAGAGAACAGCATTTTTCGGCTACTACATATTTAAACAAATTTAACAATTTGGCAGATTAAAAAGATCATTCACATATTTTGTTAAAATAAGTGTTTACGTCATATTTTTTGTATTCCTCAACTGCTTAACGCCTGCTTAAACATCTTTACACAGTGATTATTGGGGACCTCATACTAGAGTCTTTTTTCCAATGAGATGCTTAATAGGTTCAGTATGAGATCAGGTTTTCCACTGGCCGATGATATCTAAGCTCCTGCTCCAAAGGTTATGCTTGAAGGGACCTCTGATCCCAGCATTGTAATCCTTTGATCACTGCAGTCAAGACAAACCTCAAGATTTCCAACTTTCACCCGTGACACAATTAAGGCCATTTGGTCTGTCCATTCACCAAGACCATTGTTAGAGCACACAAACGGTTGTTCTAAAGCAGCCTTTGTTATAAGGAACTTTTAACCATTAAGTTGACTTTTGAGGAGTGGCATCATTTTTTAGAGGTCGCGGGTTTAGATTGTCATAGTAATTACTGATCATAAAAATCTTATTTACATTAAATCTGCTAAATGTCTTAATCCTAGGTAAGTAAGGGAGTCTTTGTTTTTTACCAGATTTAATTTTGTCATCACTTACCATCCTGGGGTTAAAGAAGTTAAAGCTGATGCTCTGTCCCGTACGTTTCCCTGGGGGAGGTAATTCTGATGACTCTGCTGCTATTTTATAGGAAGGGGTGGTCATCTCCACTGTGTGCTCTGATCTTGAGAATGAGGTGTTGGAGGCTCAAGAGCATGCCCCTGCTGCCTGTCCTTCAGCGAAATTATTTGTGCCTTTGTAGAGGAGAGCCAAAGGACAGCCAGCAGGGCTGTGCTCTACTTTACTAAACTAAACTTGTGTTTGTGTTCTGACCTAGCCAGGGAGTGCGACACTTAGTTGGGTCCTCAGAGGTGCGTTCACCTCCCCACAGCCAGAAACCATCATACATGTAGCAGGGCAATCTATCACACAGAAAGACTCTTTACAAAACAACTACTGTTTTATTAGATCTTTAATCTTTTGGACAGACATGGTCATACAATTCTGTTCTGCTACCACTGTTCTATAGGGTACTTTTCCTATCTAGTCCTATTTCCCCATTTCTCACCTCTGCGGCTTCCCTGGTCTGTTCCACTACCTTGAACAGCTTTTAGTCTCTTGACCTGTATATGGGACCATCGGCAGTATATTTGACCGACCGGTCCCTGGACTATCTTAAGCCTGTTTCGAGATGTGCAGTAGCCTCCGGACTGTTGGGGGAACCCTCTTGGTTCCACAAGGGACCCTAGTACAGATCTCGTCCTCACTGCAGACACTATTCTGCAGAACTCCTCTCTTTTTGGCCTCTCTCGCTAACCAACCCTCTGCTCTCTGACTTTCCTCCCATTCTGACTTTAGTTCTCTCTGCAACTAGGATATATCTATTACACTAGACATACTAAAATCTTCCCTCACTCTAATACCTATCTACTAACATTCCTACTTAACATTTCACAATTAACACACAAGTCACACATGACAGATTATGCTATAAAATATATCATATAGTAAAATATAATATGCAATAAAAACACTTTGATCTGCCGGTCCCTAGAGAGTGCCGACCGTTGCATTGCTCCAGCTCTGCTACATAACCATCCGTACTCTTTAGCAGCAGACTTAGACATTTACTTTAATAAACCTTATATAATAAACTCTTATATAAGAGTGGGGTAATCTGACCACCTCCTACCCCTTTACATTTGTGCCTCAATCTTTTGGGGGAGCATCATAACTCTAGTTCTTGTGGGTCACCCACTTAGAAAACCAACCTAAAACCTCCTTTCTCGTCATTTTTGATGGCCAAGGTTGCATCAGGATGTGGTTGATTTTGTGTATGCACATTCTAAAACCCCACATACTCAAAAGTCCTGATCTCTCCTACATTTAGCTATACCTGAAAGACCATGTACTTATTTATCCATTGATATTTTTTTTACTGAATTTCCTTTGTTAGCTGGAAAGATTGTGAATTTAGTGGTGGTGGATAGGTTTTGAAAAATGGTGCACTTCTTTGCCTTTCGCATGCGGTCTAACCTAATTTTAATACCGAGCCATGATAAAGCCGAGAGCTGGGGGCTGGTATTCTTAGGCTGGGGAGAACCATGGTTACTGGACCACTCCAGACTAAAATTAGCAGCCTGCAGCTGTCGAGAATTGTTGCATCTATTAGATGTGACAATATCAGAACTTTACATGGCTCATCCCCACTCCACCACTGATCTCCTAAGGCACAGCTATCTTATTAGCGATAATTGTACCACATATCCTCACTAGGATTCCCCATTTTTGCCATTTGAGATAAATCACATTATACCCCGTTATACAAAATTTTCTTGGGGAGACTTTTGATTAGATAACTCTTTATGAAGTCCAATGATATACTTCACAGGATAAAACAAACTTTCAGGTTGAATTAGTTTTGAAAAAGGCATTCGCCGAAACGTCAAATAAAAACTAAATAAAATAAAAATTTCAATTACAAAAAATTTTTTTTCATCATTGTGTGCCGGGGTTATCTATTTTTATGCAATTGTTGTTCCCCTGAGCACCTCACTCAGTGAGCCGGGCTTTCACTCAGTTTTTTTTTTTGTTTTTTTTTTACATACATACTGAAGTCACAGTGCGCAGGCACAGAACATAACTACCTGCTGCAGCTTCAGGCAAAGAATAACAGCCACAATGATGAACAGTGACATCACTCAGTTTATTTTCAGTCACAGCTGGAGGTTTCCACAGTACTTTGACTGCAGGTAAACTAACCTGAGGTAAGGTAACTGAGTTCACAGACCTGTATATTCTGGGAGAAAACCCCGTTTTTTTGCCAAGAGATGCAGATTTGGTGTTGAAATTTATACACCACATCCCTGCCCTTAACCTGCATCTTCTGGGAAAAAAAACGCATCAAAACACAATGTGATTTTGATGTGATAGTGATGTGATTTTTTTGCCACAAGATGCAGATTTGGTGCAGGAATATGGTGCACAAATTTCAGCACCAAATCTGCCTCTCTTGGCATTAAAATGCACAAAAACAGTTTTGACGCTGTTTCAGTGCTGTTTTCTGCCACAAGGTTCACATTTGGTGCTGATATCATTGCTGAATATCAAAATTGGGGGGGCCACATGCCATTTTTTAAAATTATTAATTTAAATAATTTTTTAAAAAGCTACATACGGTTCCTCTTATTTTGATACACAGCCAAGATAAGCACATGGCTGAGGGCTGCAGACTGTAGTTGTATGCTTTATCTGTTCTGGGTATCATAATATGGGGGAACCTAAGCCAATTTTTTGTTTTATTTATTTTTACACCAATATTGACACACGCACAGCATCTGTGATTGCAAGCGGCGTGGTCTGATTGCTACCAATCACAGACGCTGGCACTTCCGGTGGGTGGGGGAAGTAGTGCATATGTATGAAGGATAATGAGTAGCCCTTGAAGTAGTATGAGTGGCCAAGAAGTAGTGTTACAGCCACGTGGGAGAGTGGTAAGTATAAAGCACCCACATATCCTTTTTTTCTTTATTTTTCCTTTACTGCTTTTTAATTAAATGAGTTTTGCCGGATCCGGATAGTTACCCGAAATTTTACGAGCCGTTGTATATATGTTCAGGTTAGGAGACCTGTGTTCCATCCTGAAGTTGTATTCTTTACTCAGATAATAGAATACAGATGTGTTATTTGAACCTAAATTGTTTTGTTTTTTTTTTGTATTTATGTATTGTTTTTTTAAATTTTAATTTAAATTTTAAATTAAAAAATGCTCTAAAGATGCGTGGTTACTGGTTAGGAATGTTGTTGCATTTTTTTCCTATACAACAATTGGCTGTTTTTGTTTTTTTTAAATCCGTGTATTGCCTATTGCAATATTTTATCTCATTTTTGTTGCATTTTTGACATTCTAAAAATAATCATGAAATCATATGAACTATTAATTGTATGATCTGTACCAAAATGCAGCGAAGCAAAAGCACAACCAAAATGTAGATTCTAAAACACCACTGAAAATGGACAAAAATGCTGCCACTTATGTAGCCTTACTTGCTTTCCCATGTGGCTCTTTTCCGCAATTGTGGCAAAAACACAGGGTCCGATTTATTTGTTGTTCATGATCAGGTGCTGTGCTGGAATCAGATGCTCCCCGTGGGTGCATGTTAGAGCATGCTGTCAGAATTTAACAATGCGATCTAAGGGGTTAACAGTCGTGGGTGGATCACAGATCAACCAGCGCCTGTTAAGGCCCAGTCCCACACAACGACTTACCAGGGATCCCAAAAATGATGCGACCTGATAGGGATCGCTGGTAAGTCGCTGGCAGGTCGCTGATGAGATGTCACACAGTCACACCTTACCAACGATGCAGAACAATACAGGTCGCAGTTGCGACCTGTATAACGATCTCAGCAGTCACTGAGACCCTGTCACACAGTGTCAAACACAGCGATGTGTCCTGCCCAGCAGGACATCGCCTTTGAAGAAAATGGCCTGGACCATTCGGCAACGACTAGAGATCTCACAGCAGGGGCCTGATCGCTGGTAGATGTCACACATAACGAGATCGCTAATGGGATCGCTACTGCGTCACAGAAACCGTGACTCAGCAGCGATCTCGCTAGCGATCTTGTTGTGTGTGACGGTACCTTTAGCTACACGTTTGCTGATCAAATTTAGCTGACATGAACAGGGAATAATGGTCATGAAGGGGTTAATGAATTGGGCCCATGTTGTTTTCATTAACAGTGATGTATCATCACAAATTGAGGAATTATAAACTGCACGGCAGCCACAACATGTGAATGCAGTCATACAGTTGTCAATTTTTGAATACTATATCTATTAGTCCCTATACACGACCTATATAAGAAAAATCACGGAAACCACCCAATGTACATAGAAACTCAGCGAAAAAATAGTGGCATTGATCCAATTTTTTTAAACAGCTATAATTTTTATTCATATCAATTTAAAACATGATTAAAAAACAAGCAAGTAGTGCACAGTATGGGCGATATCACAATCAAAGCAGATTCAAAAAAGTGATAATACAAGCAGTTGTACAACCTCAATAATGGTAATGGGATATGGGGAAAGATCCTTAACTATGGTGCATCCAATAATCAATTAATTAAACTCACAGTGAGTTGGTTTCCACTATATCACTAATAAATTATACCCTATATTCCTCCCTTAGTGGCATTAGGCTAGTCTAAACAATACCTTTAAGTTATTTATGTTAAGGTTGCATAAATTATAAACCAGTTGACTGCTTGGTTTGTGTCACGTCCGAGCGCCCCGACGTGCATTTCACCTCTTCATCAGGGAACGTTTTTAATCATGTTTTAAATTGATATGAATAAAACATTTTCAATACTGTTGTCACTTGCAAAATAGCAGTCAATACCAAAAATTATCACATGCTGCTGATCTGAACCACCATTCCAAAAACTGAGCTCAAGCTGCTCCTTCAAACAGACATCATCCCTTGAGACATCACACTATAATTTGGAAAAAATAATGCAAAAATATAAAGGTAATAACTTGCAAGAGTCAAGTAATTCTCTTTAAGTCACCAAAATAACTTAAATGCTGTATTAAAACTCATTAGTAATGACGTCGGAGCTATTTGTGCCCACATACCCTTCATCGCCATTGAGTGGGCTTTGTTCCATTAAACATCAATCACATTTAAACAGTTCGTGTCCTACCTACTTATTATCTGTTCTCCAAGAATGCAGCTTCTAGGAGCCCTATGTCATTGTGATTTTTTCCAATATTAACCCTTAACAAGTGGCAAAGCCCAATATTGCCTCACTTCTAACATGTGTTTCTGAAGTCATGTTCTGGCCAACAAGGGGTTTCTTGGAGGCGAATTTTACTTTAGCTAAGTGTGGCTTCAGACATGACTTAATGCGTTCAGATGTGAATGCTAATGAATACTTGATGATCCCAACAAGGAAAGTAAATTATGCTGTGTTTGTCCTGCAGATGCCTAACCTTCACACTCCAGTCTGGTTTAGGCAATCAGCTGGGGTCTAATACTACATAATAATAGCAATTCAGCTGCACAGCAAGTCTGATTGCCCATAAACTATTAAAAAAGAGCCAAGTGTCCCTACGTAAATAAGAAACTGATTATGAGCTGTTTGCCGTGATCATAACCGGTTCATTCAATTAGAGACCCTTTGTTATTCCTTTCTCTCATGCAAACAAAAGCATAAAATACATGAGAAGAGGGCACTTTACCGCTCTGGATAATAGATCATACCACTCAACAATTAACCCTACATATGTTACAAGCCTTTTATGCCTGATAAACCGAGAGACATACATTTCTATCAAGTGATAAGCACAGCAATTTTATTTAGTACAAGTATTGCAATATTTCAAGCAAATGTTGTACCACTTAACAAAAATTTCCATGTTAATGTAATAAAGGAAAAAAAAATCTCAAAATATCTTTTGTTTCTTTCATTTAACAAATAATGTACAATAAAAACTATGCAGAGTGCTCAGAGCTTGTTCGTTTGTATCTCTACGTAAAAGCCTATGCATGTATGGAGCCGCAATCTGGCAAATATACCAGTCTATGGGACAATATTTTTCTTCCTTATGGCTATAGTGTAATATATGTATGATGAGGGGTCTGATAAAGGCACCACTTGGTGGCACATGTACAGTGCCTTGCAAAAGTATTCATACCCTATGAACGTTCCCGCATTTTTTCACGTTACAACCACAAACTTAAATGTATTTTAATTGGGATGTATTGTGATATAACACTAAGTAACAAACATTTTTGCAGCGTGAAGGAAATTATACATGGTTTTCTAAGCATTTTAAAATGATAAATCTGAAACTTGTGACGTGCATTTGTATTTCAGCCCCCATGAGTTAATACATTTGTAGACATGTGAAGTTAATTCCAGTGCAGAAAGGAAGGCACTCTTCAATGAAAATGTCCATGTTGTTTATTCCATGTGCACAAATTGTATAAAGTGGGTACAGACAGCCCCTAGACAGGGGAAAAAATAGACTAGCGATGCGTTTCGACCGTATTACACGGTCTTAAGCCCGCTACACACGCTTCAATATATCTCACAATCCGTCGTTGGGGTCAAGTTGTAAGTGACGCACATCCGGCATCGTTTGTGAGGTATCTGCGTGTGACATCTACTTGCGATCAGGATTGAACGCAAAACCGTTGATCGCAAACACATCGTATCATTCTCTAGAATTGAGCGTTTTGTTGCACGAACCTAGTGAATTGTAACGTGTGACATCCCTCATACGATTTCGGTGTCTGATGCTATGTGCGCAGGTGTGCGCTCTGCACCGCAGCTTAAAAAAGGTCCGCTTCAGAGCGCAGCTGAAAAGCTGCGTTCTGAAGCGCCTCACAATGTCTGTCATTCACTAATCTCTGTCAGTCGGTCACTATCTCTGTCCCTCACTCTCTGTCCATGTCAGTCTATCCCCCTCTCTCATATACTCACCGATCCCCGATCCCCGGCGCTGCACGGCATTCACACTGCTCCGGCGGCTTTTACTGTTTTGAAAAAGCCGGCCGCCCATTAAACAATTTCGTATTCCCTGCTTTCCCCGCCCACCGGCGCCTATGATTGGTTACAGTGAGACACGCCCCCACGCTGAGTGACAGCTGTCACACTGCACCCAATCACAGCAGCCGGTGGGCGTGTCTATACTGTGTATTGAAATAAATAATTAAATAATTAAAAAAAACGGCGTGCGGTCCCCCCCAATTTTAAAACCAGCCAGATAAAGCCATACGGCTGAAGGCTGGTATTCTCAGGATGGGGAGCTCCACGTTATGGGGAGCCCCCCAGCCTAACAATATCAGCCAACAGCCGCCCAGAATTGCCACATACATTATATGCGACAGTTCTGGGACTGTACCCGGCTCTTCCCGATTTGCCCTGGTGCGTTGGCAAATCGGGGAAATAAGGAGTTATTGGCAGCCCATAGCTGCCAATAAGTCCTAGATTAATCATGTCAGGCGTCTATGAGACACCTTCCATGATTAATCTGTAAGTGACAGTAAAAAAACACACACACATGAAAAAATCCTTTATTAGAAATAAAAAACACAAACACATTCCCTCATTACCAATTTATTAACCCCCGACAAACCCTCCATGTCCGGCGTACTCCACAGTCCTCCAGCGTCGCGTCCAGCTCTGCTGCATGGAGGTGACAGGAGCAGCAGAAGACACCGCCGCTCCGGTCACCTCCACGCAGGTAATGAAGACAGCCGTGTGATCAGCTGAGCTGTCACTGAGGGAGGGACGTTCGGCGTCACAGCGACGTCACACAGCGGCCGGCCAATAGAAACGGAGGGGCGGAGATGAGCGGGATGTAAACATCCCGCCCACCTCTTTCCTTCCGCACTGCCGGCGGGAGCCACGGGACGCTGGTAAGCTGTGTTCATCGTTCCCATGGTGTCACACGGATCGCCGTGTGCTGCCACGGGAACGATGAACAACCTGCTGCAGGAAAAATAAACGATATTATGAAACTGAGCGACGAGTACACGACTCACGATTTATGAGCGATACTGCGTTGCTCAGAGGTTTCACACGAGACTATGTCGTGTACGATGCCGGATGTGCGTCACGAAAACCGTGACCCTGACAATACATTGCACAATCGGCAAAAATTGCATCGCCCAGACCAGTCGGTGGCTCTCCTGACAGGAGCGGGTCAGCTGCATAGAAATGCATGAAACTATCATGCTTAGGTCAGGAGAGCCACCGTGCTAGTATGATTCCAGCCTAAGAATTGTCCTGTGGACATATTCTCCCACCTGAGCTGCAGCTCCTCCAGAGTTACTATGAACCTCTTTTGACTGCTTCTCTTATTCATGCTCTCATTGCTTGAAATATCAGTTTAGGTGGAAGACCATGCCTTGGTGGGTTTGCAGTTGTCCTATATTCCTTCCATTTTTGGAAACTATATTAAAAAGTGTTTTGTGAAATGTTCAGAGCCTTGGTTGTTTTTTTTATAACCTAACATTACTTTACAGTTTACTATAACTTTATCCCTGACCTGTCTGGTGTTTTCCTTGGTTTTCATGATTGCTGTTTACCATAACTTTATCCCTGACCTGTCTGGTTTTTCCTTGGTTTTCATGATGCTGCTTAAACCCTAATTTTCTCAAATAAACCTCTGAGGCCTTCACAGAATAGCTGTAGTTATACTGAGAACAAATTAAACTCAGTTGGACTAAATTTACTAATTAGCTGACAGGATTTTATTTACAGTTATCAGACTACAGGGTATCTGAATACAAATGCAAATCACAAGTTTCAGATTACCATATTTTTCGGACTATAAGACGCACGGGACCATAAGACGCACCTTGGTTTTAGAGGAGGAAAATAGGAAAATAAAATTTTAAGCAAAAAATGTGGTCATGACACACTGTTATGGGGTGAGGATCTGCTGCTGACACTGTTATGGGGGTAATGTCCCCAAATTCTCTACTAAGGTACCCCAGCCTGGTAATGATCCTCCTGCCTTGTATATACCGTATATGTCCCTCATCCTGGTATAGCCCCAATCCTGCTATATACCGTCATCCTAGCATATGGCCGCATCCTGCTATATACTGGCATATGGCCGCATCCTGCTATCTACCCCATCCTGGCATATGGCCCCATCCTGCTATATAACCCATCCTGCTCATATACCCCCATCCTGCTCATATACCCCCATCCTGCTCATAATGTACCCCCATCCTGCTCATATACCCCCATCCTGCTCATATACCCCCATCCTGCTATATACCCCCATGCTGCTATCTACCACCATCCTGCTCATATACCCCCATCCTGCTCATATACCCCCATCCTGCTATATGCCCTCATCCTGTTATACACCTCCACCCTGCTATATACCCCATCCTGGTATACGGCCCTCATCCTGTGGCACATAAAAAAATAAACATTCATACTCACCTTACGTCACTCCCTGCAGCATCGCTCCTTCTCCATCTGTGTCAGCAGCAGCGCTGGAGTGTGGAGCCGGCCACGATCCCTGCAGCACCGCGATGTCCTCCTGTCTGTCCTGGCGGCGGCTGCATGTGGACACGTGTGCATGACTCGCCCCACGGCACGGCGGTCGCCTCCGGGACACCGCTCCACTTCCAGGGACGCAGCGGGGACTTCTCCATGGAACCTTCTCTGGCAACAGGTATGTCAAGTTATTTACATCTGAATCGTGACGCCACTCTCGGTTTGCGGTCAGGGTGATGGGTGACCGCCACTGCAGCTTTAACGAGCATCTGGGGTTGATGGAATCTGCAGTTGGTTGGTGTGGCCTCCCGAGAGTGAGGCTGGACCCAGGGGCTCGGGTGTATGTGCGTAGAACTACAGGTCACAGAATAACTCAGTCTCAGTCCAGAGTTTCTTTCAACTTGTTTACTCACGTTCAGCTGGTTTTGTAAGTTAACCCGGGTGATACTGAGATACACCAGGTGGAACCAGGTATCCTTCAGGCTGGCCTAAGGGTAGCCGCTAACTCGCTTTCCTACCATTTCTTGTTTCGGACAACCCCTGACTTAAAGTACTGTGGGATTCATCCAGGGAAGTCGCAACTGCCTTTTCTCCCCTTTTTGGCCTGTTTGCTGGCAGCGTGGACCAAGGAAGATGGCTCCAGGCTCGATCCTCCTTATGGGCCCCCTCGTTGCTGCTTATGCTCGGACTCTGTGTTGGTTGGTGTGGGACTTTTTGTCCACCCCACCGGCAGGTTTAGCAGACCAATAAACGGATGTCTGGCTCTAGGGACCTGTTCCCCGTTTGTGCTTGGTTACCAGAAGTCCCCGTACTCAACTGCCTGTCCTCTCTTTCTTCAGGTGTCTTTCAGGCTGACTGTGTGGCAACCGTCTCCCCCGCTAACGGCTACTTCACAGGCAGGGTCTGACTAGCATGTCCGCTCTCCTGCGTCTCCACTTCAGACTCGGCTTGCTCTTCTCCTACTCCTTTTCTGACTGCCACTGCAACTCGTTCCCAGCCTCTCTACCGCACCACTAGCTGAGATGTGGAGGCCACGCCCCTTCCTGGATCTGCCCAGGGGTCCCCTGTAAGGTGTGTGTGAGACCTGGTTACTACGTGTCTGTGCGTACACACCCTACTCAGCCTTTAGGATTACCTGTTTGCACTCACCCAGTATGAGTGCAGTACTCAGTGGTGCCTGACCAGGTCAGGGGCGCCACACGCACAGCGATGACGTCATCGCAGTGAGCACTGCTAGTCTCCACACAGCCGCCGCCGGCACAGACAGGAGGACATTGCGGTGCTGCAGGGATCATGGCCGGTGAGTTATACTGATTCACTGCACCCTGCGCTGATGATGATGCGCGGGAGGCAGTGAATACAGCCGCACATGATCACTCTAGGCTGTAGTTGCCAGGGGTGATCATGCGGGCAGGCTGTTTAATATGCGCGCATTCCCCGCACATCACCCCGCCCACCTGTCAGGGCCGGCTTCAGCGCTGAGAGATGATGGGCGTGCATATTAAATGAGCGGGTCCATGTGGTCACATCAGGCTGCTAGAGCCTGCTCGTACTGCCGATGACCCGCTCCACCGCAGCACCCTCATCCCCCGCAGCCCTACATTCAGACTATAAGATGCACCCCCAACATTTGGGGGAAAAAAGGTGTGTCTTACAGTCCGAAAAAACGGTATATTTTTACAATATTTAGTCAGCTATGTATAATTTCCTTTACACTTCACAAATATTTGCTACATGGTGTTGGTATTTCACATAAAATACCATTAAAATATATTTAAGTTTGTGGGTGTAACATTAAAAAATGTGAAAAAGTTCACAGTGCGTGAATACTTTTGCAAGGCACTGTACAATAGTACTTAAAGCAATTTTATATGGAACCATAGGAAGTCCACATATCTCATTACTTATTTCATATGTATTTAGAGCAGGGGTCTCACACTCGGCTGGGTGTATGGGCCGCACAGAGAAAACAAAATAATTTGGGGGGCCGCATTCTTTGCAGCACAAAGTGACATTTTTATTGGTACCATATATAATATAATTTTTGTTTGACACACCTTTGGATCACTGATTTTGAACATTTTCACTTGTTTATTATAGCAAATGTGCACATTCTTTGTTTAAAAATAAAAAAAAATATTATTATTATTTTTTTTACATTTTATTCCTTTCTTGTAACTAATAGTCTTACAATTAGCACTATATAGAAATTTTGACCAACATCTTTTAGTAATGTTCCCCATCTTGTTGTAACGTGCCCATCCTTGTCCCCTTGTAGTATTGTGCCCATCCTAGTCCCCATCCCACAGTAAGGCTATGTGCGCACGTGTGCGTAATTCATGCAGTTACGCTGCGCTTTGTAGCGCAGCGTAACTGCATACGTCCTGCGTCCCCTGCACAATCTATGGAGATTGTGCAGGGGCCGTGCGCACGTGGCGTCTTAGAGCGCAGCGCTTCGGCTGCTGCCCGAAGCACGTGTTCTAAGAAGTGACATGTCACTTCTTCCGTGCGCTTTGCCGGCAGCCCCTGCTATGTCTATGGCAGGAGCTGCAGGCAGAGCGCACGTTCTCTGCAGGCACCATGCGCTTCAGAACGGAGCTTTTCAGCTGCGCTCTGAAGCGCACCTTTTAGGTGCGGTGCAGAGCGCACACGTGCGCACATAGCCTAATGTGCTCATCCTTGTCCCCATCCTAAAGTAATGTTCCCCATCCTTGTCCCCATCTTGTAGTAATGTGCCTCATCCTTGTCCCCATGTTATAGTAATGTGCCCATCCTTATCCCCATTCTATAGTAATCCTCCCCATCCTTGTCCCCATCTTATCGTAATGTGCCCATCCTGTATTAATGTGTTCATCCTTGTCCCCATCCTATAGTAATGTCCCCAGTTTAAAGTAATGTTCCCCATCCTTGTCCCCTTGTAGCAATGTCCCCATCCTATAGTAATGTCCCCATCCTATAGTAATGTGCCAACCTTGTCCCCATCCTATAGTAATGTCCCCAGCATTATCCCTATTCTATAGTAATGTTTCCCATCCTTGTCCAATTGTAGTAATGTGCCTATCCTGTATTACTGTGCCTATCATAGTCCCTATCCTATAGTAATGTACTCACCTTGTCCCCATCCTATAGTAATGTCCCCAGCCTTGGCCCCATTCTATAGTAATAATGTCTCTATCCAATAGTATTGTGCCCATACTTGTAATGTCCCCATCCTATAGTAATGTCCCAATCCTATAGTAATGTCCCCAGCCTTATCCCCATCCCATAGTAATGTGCGCACTTTGTCCCCATCCTGTAGTAATGGGGGGGGCAGCAGCTATAACCTACCAATCGCTCTCCTCAGACGCCGGAGTGAAGTTGAGGGGGGGGCGGTTTCCGGCCCCAGATCCACAGTGATTGGAGAGATCGGTCACAAGGCCAGTCTCTCCAATCAGAGCTGGGGGCGGGTGAAACAGAGGTCACCCAGCTCCAGCCAATGATCAGTACTACAGCTGCACTGATCATAGCTGTATTTCAATGTTTCAGCCATTTTCAATGGCTAAACATTACAGTGGCTGTGATTGGCTGAGCGGCGTTCGTCAGCCAATCACAGCCTCCGTAGGTCCGGGGAGGAGACACCATCCCTCATGAGGTCAGGCAGAGGGCCCCTCCTTCCCGAATCTAAGGTATTTGCAAAGCAATCGCAGCCACCGAGGCCGCAATTTCGCCATGACAGACTGGGTACATCATGGGTCCTTAAGTACCAGGGAGCCATAACGTACCCAGTACGTCATAGGTCGCTAACGGGTTAATGTGCTGTCCTTCACATACACACACACACTAAAAAAAACCCCACCTTTCTTCTCACCTGTCCCGCGTTCCCTTGGCTGCCTCATCTCTGCTTCTTGCTATCTGCAGGCCGTGCCCCCGGTGGATATTGCGGTAGGTGCAGGGGCCGCAACCACTGTCTGCGATTTATGTCAGATGATTGTATTGCCGGCGCGAGAGCGCAGCGCTGGCAGAACATTCATCTGACATAAAGCACAGACAGTGGCTGTGGCCCTTGCACCGGCCGCGATAGTGAACAGGGGCACGGGCCTGGGGGCCGCACGAAGCAGCCTGAGGGGCCGCATGCGACCCACAGGCCATGTGTTTGAGACCCCTGATTTAGAGCTTACTAAAATAATAAATGAAAACATTGTTAAGAATCTTAAAATATCATGAGTATGTTGACCATACAGCTATGGGTATGAACTCCTATTCTGTTCAAGGATGGAGAAAACTGTTGCCGCTATTGGCTATGCATCTTTTTTTTTAGGTGGTTTTCTCCATGGAAACCCCCTGAAAAAAGATCAGATAATGCTCAAGAGAAAGAACTTTTGCATTTCTATGTGAAAACAACTTACTATGCAGATGTTCATATGTTCAGGCTTTGAACTTTTTTTTAACCACTTCAGGTATATAAAAATGGCAAGTGGTTTAAATAATTTAAATGTCCATTCTTCTTGCATTCTCTGCTTGGAAAAGCCTCTGTACTTTACCATACAAGTCAATGGAATTTTGTTTGAAAGAAAAAAATGCTAATGGTGTCTTCTTTAGTCAATGGAGTGAAGAAAAAGGATCTGAAAATGACATAAAACGCCAGAGGTCAAAAGTGTAAAAAAAAAATGCTCAGGATATGTCCAAAGAAATGCCACAAAAGATACTTAAAGAAAAAAGAAAAAATGGCAGATATTTATAGTGTTCTTCTTGAAAACCTTGAAAGGTTCGCCTGAGTTTAAAAGACAATGTACACCCAGTGTTAAAGGCACAATGACATGGCCGAAGTGAGTTGCGTGCATGCGCAAGATTTCCAAGAGCCGGTGGGAATCATGTTTTCACGCCGACAGAGGTGTGATAACTAGTGATGAGCGAGTACTAAAAAGCTCGGGTGCTCAAGGCTCGGGCCGAGCATCCCAAGATACTCGTGTACTCGGCCCGAGCACCGAGCCCAATGTTATCCTATGGGAGACCCGAGTATTTTTGTGAAATGACCACCGGCAGCATGTAGAAACCATAAAACTGTAAATTAAAAAAAAAAACGTGCGTGTGTGTGTAAGCGTGCATATATATATACACGCGGAGTGGAGTGCGGGAGGGGCCGTAGCCGAGCGGGGAAGTGTCGGGCTAAAGGCACGGTCATTCTGTGAGGGCCGGCCAATCACTGCAATTCCACAAGTAACAGGGCTGTGGCATTGCGGTCTGCCAGCCAATCCCTGCATGAGGGCTGGCTCTCAAAAGAGCGCCAACATGAAGACCACGAGTACAGCACGAGTATCGCGAAATTACTCGGTACCCGCCGAGCAGCCCGAGTACAGTGATACTCGTGCGAGTACCGAGTAGTGACAAGCATACTCGCTCAACACTAGTGATAACGGAAAAAAGGACTGACTATTCAGGGGAACTAACGACCCTCCGACTAGTCAAGGCTCTAATTAGCAAAGTGAAAGTGAGATTTATTAGTAGTTTTTTAAAACATTCATATGAGTGAATAGCATTATACAGGGCTGGTTAGGCAGGGATTTTGGGCAGACAGCCATGAATGCTTCTAGGTTGGAGGGCATAATAGACCTGACAGGTTCCCTTTAATTTTGCACTTGTGAGATTTAGTGGTGGAAAATATTCAACATAAATGATTTAGTCATCATAGTTAAAATGCCTGTAATGTGTGCTCCGAATCTAATGTATATCATAAGTGTATGCCTCTTAAAATTAATTTGTAGAATACTTTTCCTCACTTATGCTTAATGCTATCAATCAGCAGTGTCAACAGGGTGTATCAGGTCTTAAGTAGCTGTATGTGAATCTTTCCATTTGTAATGGTCTACAATTAAAAACAGCCAGTCAATATGGAAAATTTTGAGAACTTTAAAGACTAAGTTAGCCTAAATTAGCCAGCATGTGCAAAGAATGTGGAATAAATGTGCAGGGCAAGTTGTTGTGGGTAAAATGTAAAAGCAAACACAAAAGGTGCAACAGCGCTCTGTGGGAAGCAAAAGTATATTATATATAGGAAATCTGAATTGGATACAGCTAAATTTACTAAAGATATAAATATGAGATTTCATCATTTAACAAAATGTGGGCTACAAACCTCCCATTTACATGTAGTTATTTAACAATAATACAATTCTAAATCATGTACTTAAAGAGGTCCAACCACCAGGATTTGGCTATATGAAGTAAAGGCAGTGCCATACAGGCAGTGAGATGCTGGATCCAGGCATATCTGTTGTATAAAGATGCATTGCTTGGTAAAAGAAATATCTTTAATAGTGATGAGCGAGTACTAAAAAGCTCGGGTGCTCGAAGCTCGGGCCGAGCCTCCCAAGATACTCGTGTACTCGGCCCGAGCAACGAGCCCAATGTTATCCTATGGGAGACCCGAGTATTTTTGTGAAATGACCCCCCGGCAGCATGGAGAAACCCTAAAAATGTCACAAAAGTCTCAGAAGAGTGCTCAAATGACATGGCAACAGCATGGGGAAGACCCCTTGAAGCATTTATCACTCAAAAGTCACAGCTGTGAACAATTTTGTCCGCGTTTCACGCCATTTTTACGGACTCACCAGAAAACCTTCCAAAATGACCCCAAAATGATTTTTCATGGCAGAAATGTTAAGGGCACATACCCTATAGTGAGATAGAGCTGGTGTATGTTACTTTTTGAGATTAATACATGAAAGATTTTACGTGAAAACATTGTGTGGCACTCCGATGTCCCTGAGAAGAGACGTACATGAAGGCCTCTTGAGTCTAATGTGCCCATTTTGAGGAAGTGAGTCTTTGTAGTATTTTCCTTTGCCAGGGCAGTCCAAAATTGTGAGGTTCACCAATGCCCCTGCATACAGACGTGCATGATGGCCTGTAAACCTGAAGTGCCCATTGTAAGGAAGTGGGTCTATTTCAGTATAGCCCTTTGCCAGGGCAGCCACAAATTGGGAGGCTCCACATTATCCCTGGATAGAGACGTGCATGATGGCCTGTAAACCTGAAGTGCCCATTGTAAGGAAGTGGGTCTATTTCAGTATAGACCTTTGCCAGGGCAGCCACAAATTGGGAGGCTCCACATTGTCCCTGGATAGAGACGTGCATGATGGCCTGTAAACCTGAAGTGCCCATTGTAAGGAAGTGGGTCTATTTCAGTATAGCCCTTTGCCAGGGCAGCCACAAATTGGGAGGCTCCACATTGTCCCTGGATAGAGACGTGCATGATGGCCTGTAAACCTGAAGTGCCCATTGTAAGGAAGTGGGTCTATTTCAGTATAGCCCTTTGCCAGGGCAGCCAAAAATTGGGAGGCTCCACATTGTCCCTGGATAGAGACGTGCATGATGGCCTGTAAACCTGAAGTGCCCATTGTAAGGAAGTGGGTCTATTTCAGTATAGCCCTTTGCCAGGGCAGCCAAAAATTGGGAGGCTTCACATTGTCCCTGGATAGAGACGTGCATGATGGCCTGTAAACCTGAAGTGCCCATTGTAAGGAAGTGGGTCTATTTCAGTATAGCCCTTTGCCAGGGCAGCCAAAAATTGGGAGGCTCCACATTGTCCCTGGATAGAGACGTGCATGATGTCCTGTAAACCTGAAGTGCCCATTGTAAGGAAGTGGGTCTATTTCAGTATAGCCCTTTGCCAGGGCAGCCAAAAATTGGGAGGCTCCACATTGTCCCTGGATAGAGATGTGCATGAAGGCCTGTAAACCTGAAGTGCCCATTGTAAGGAAGTGGGTCTATTTCAGTATAGCCCTTTGCCAGGGCAGCCACAAATTGGGAGGCTCCACATTGTCCCTGGATAGAGACGTGCATGATGGCCTGTAAACCTGAAGTGCCCATTGTAAGGAAGTGGGTCTATTTCAGTATAGCCCTTTGCCAGGGCAGCCAAAAATTGGGAGGCTCCACGTTGTCCCTGGGTAGAGACGTGCATGAGGGGCTCAAAACATTAAGTGTCCATTTTAAGGAAGTGGGTGTATTATAGTATAGCCCTTAGGCAGGGCAGCCAAAAATTGGGAGGCTCCACGTTGTCCCTGGGTAGAGACGTGCATGAGGGCCTCAAAACATTAAGTGTCCATTTTAAGGAAGTGGGTGTATTATAGTATAGCCCTTAGGCAGGGCAGCCAAAAATTGGGAGGCTCCACGTTGTCCCTGGGTAGAGACGTGCATGAGGGCCTCAAAACATTAAGTGTCCATTTTAAGGAAGTGGGTGTATTATAGTATAGCCCTTAGGCAGGGCAGCCAAAAATTGGGAGGCTCCACGTTGTCCCTGGGTAGAGACGTGCATGAGGGCCTCAAAACATTAAGTGTCCATTTTAAGGAAGTGGGTGTATTATAGTATAGCCCTTAGGCAGGGCAGCCAAAAATTGGGAGGCTCCACGTTGTCCCTGGGTAGAGACGTGCATGAGGGCCTCAAAACACTAAGTGTCCATTTTAAGGAAGTGGGTGTATTATAGTATAGCCCTTAGGCAGGGCAGCCAAAAATTGGGAGGCTCCACGTTGTCCCTGGGTAGAGACGTGCATGAGGGCCTCAAAACATTAAGTGTCCATTTTAAGGAAGTGGGTGTATTATAGTATAGCCCTTAGGCAGGGCAGCCAAAAATTGGGAGGCTCCACGTTGTCCCTGGGTAGAGACGTGCATGAGGGCCTCAAAACATTGTTCCCATTGCAAAGGAGCGGGTCTCCTGTCGTTGTAATGTCCATTCTGCAAAGAATGGGCGAAAAAATTTACCACTGGGGGTATACCTGAAACAAAGGCCTAAGTATTGCAATTTGTAACGGTCATCATCATGGTGGCGCATGAGGAGAAGGAGGAGCAGTCCAGCGATTATCCAAAGTCCAGAAGTGTGTACCCATGGGTGAGTGGAGGTACATGGCAAACTTTAAATTCCGCTCTCATTTGCTGGTGGTGTGGTGAAGTCTGGCCCAATCCAACCCTTGTTCATCTTGATCAGAGTCAGCCTGTCAGCATTTTCAGTTGACAGGCGGGTGCGTTTATCTGTAATGATTCCACCTGCGGCACTAAAAACACGCTCTGACAAAACGCTAGCAGCAGGGCAGGCCAGGACTTCCAAGGCGTAGAGAGCCAATTCATGCCACGTGTCCAGCTTGGATACCCAATAATTGTAAGGCACAGAGGAATGTCGGAGTACAGTTGTTCGATCTGCAAGGTACTCCTTCAGCATCTGGGCAAACTTAGGATTTCTTGTGGCACTACCCCGCACCTCAGGGGCTGTGGTACGTGAGGGGCTGAGAAAACTGTCCCACATCTTAAAGACTGTTCCCCTACCTCTGGCGGATTGGACTTGTGCCTCTCTCGGCTGTACGCCTCGGTTGTCCACTGATTCCTGACCTATGCCGCTAGCGTTTTGTGAGGGGAATGCTTTGCCTACTTCCGTGAGTATGGCCTTCCGGAACTGCTGCATTTTGGTTGACCTCTCCTCCACGGGAATAAGAGACAAAAAGTTCTCCTTGTAGCGTGGGTCTAACAGTGTTACCAACCAGTAATGATTGTCGGCCAAGATGTTCTTAACGCGAGGGTCACGAGACAGGCAGCTTACCATAAAGTCAGCCATGTGCGCCAGACTCTTAACAGCCAGGACTTCAGTAGCCTGACCAACAAGATGACTGAACATGCTGTCCTCCTCCTCCTCCTCCTCCTCCTCCTCCTCATCTACCCTGTCCTCTGGCCAGCCACGCTGAACCGAGGATATGACTGGTGTGCATGTCATATCCTCAATTTGGCCGGAGAGTTGCTCCATGTCTTCATCCTCCTCCTCGTCATAGTCCTCCACTGCACGTTGTGATGAGACGAGGCTGGGCTGTGTGTTATCACCCACACCCACTACTGTTTCTTGCTGCAACTCATCGCGCTCCGCCTGCAATGCATCATGTTTGTTTTTCAGCAGAGACCGTTTTAGAAGGCAGAGTAGCGGTATGGTGACGCTAATAATGGCGTCATCACCACTCACCATCTTGGTGGAGTCCTCAAAGTTTTGGAGGATGGTACATAGGTCTGACATCCATCTCCACTCCTCAGGTGTTATGTGTGGAGTTTGACCCATTTCCCGACGGCTTAGGTGATGCAGGTACTCAACAACTGCCCTCTTCTGCTCACATATCCTGACCAACATGTGCAGAGTTGAATTCCAACGCGTGGGGACATCACACACCAGTCTGTGAGCCGGAAGATGCAAACGGCGCTGAAAGCCGGCAAGGCCGGCTGAAGCAGTAGGTGACTTTCGAAAATGTGCAGACAGGCGGCGAACTTTTACCAGCAGATCAGACAGCTCTGGGTATGACTTTATAAACCGCTGAACCACGAGGTTGAGCACATGGGCCACGCATGGAACATGTGTCAGCTGGCCTCGCCTCAAAGCCGCCACCAGGTTCCGGCCATTGTCACACACGACCTTTCCTGGCTTTAGGTTCAGAGGTGTGAGCCAGTGATTTGCCTGCTGTTTCAGAGCTGTCCACAGCTCTTCTGCATTGTGGGGTTTGTCACCTATGCAGATTAGCTTCAGCACAGCCTGTTGCCGCTTCGCCGAGGCAGTGCTGCAGTGCTTCCAGCTTGTGACTGGTGTGGAGGGCACAGTGGATGAGGATGCGCAGGAGGAGGAGGAGGCTGAAGAGCATGACATTCCGGAGCTGTAGAGTGTGGGTGAAACACTGACTGAGGTAGGGCCTGCAAACCTTGGTGTGGGAAGGACGTGTTCCGTCCCTCGCTCAGACTGGGTCCCAGCTTCCACAATATTAACCCAGTGTGCCGTCAACGAGATGTAGCGGCCTTGCCCACAAGCACTTGTCCACGTGTCTGTGGTTAGGTGGACCTTGGGTGAAACAGCGTTGTTCAGGGCACGTGTGATGTTTTGTGACACGTGGTTATGCAACGCGGGGACGGCACACCGGGAGAAATAGTGGCGGCTGGGGACCGAGTAACGTGGGACAGCTGCCGCCATCAGGTCACGGAATGCTTCTGTCTCCACCAGCCTAAAAGGCAACATTTCCAGCGCAAGCAGTCGCGAAATGTTAGCATTTAGAATTGTGGCATGTGGGGTGTTGGCAGTGTATTTGCGCCTGCGTTCAAAGGTTTGCTGAATGGATAACTGAATGCTGCGCTGGGACAAGGACATGCTTGATGATGGTGTTCTTTCTGCGTAGGCAACTGCAGGTGCAGGAGTGGAGGAGGCTTGTTCGCAGGCAGCATGGACAGGGGATTGGCTCGCATGCACAACCAGCGAAGACGTAGCAGTGACATCAGCAAGCACTGCTCCTCGACTCTGTTGTACTTCCCACAAAGTCGGGTGCTTGGCTGACATGTGCCTGATCATGCTGGTGGTGGTCAGGCTGCTAGTTTTGGTACCCCTGCTGATGCTGGCACGGCAGGTGTTGCAAATGGCCTTTTTTGAATCATCTGGATCCAACTTAAAAAACTGCCAGACTCGGAAAGACCTAACATTTGTACAGGCACCTTGTGTCGTCGTGTTGTTCCGGGGAACGGTTGCCTGACTTCTGCCTGGGGCCATCACCCTGCTTCTTACTGCCTGTTGTGATGCTACGCCTCCCTCCCCCTGTGCACTGCTGTCCTCGCTCTGCATATCCTCCTGCCAGGTTGGGTCAGTTACTGGATCATCCACCACGTCGTCTTCCTCTTCCGCACCCTGCTCCTCCTCCTGACTTCCTGACAATTGTGTCTCATCATCGTCCACCACTTGTTGAGACACGTTGCCAACTTCGTGAGAACGTGGCTGCTCAAATATTTGGCCATCTGTACAGACGATCTCCTCATGACCCACTTCAATATGAGCTGGCGAGAGGCCAGAATGTGTGAATGGAAACGTGAACAGCTCTTCCGAGTGTCCAAGTGTGGGATCATTAATGTCCGAGGAGGACGTGTACTCAGCCTGGTGGTAGGAAGGAGGATCAGGTTCAGAAATGTGCGGTGCAGTATCACGGCTACTGACACTTGACCGTGTGGAAGACAGAGTGTTTGTGGTGGTGCCAATCTGACTGGAAGCATTATCTGCTATCCAACTAACAACCTGTTGACACTCGTCTTGGTTCAAGAGCGGTGTACTGCTGCGGTCCCCAAGAATTTGGGACAGGACGTGCGAGCGACTAGATGTGGCCCTTTGTTGTGGCGAAATTAGAGCTTGCCCACGACCTCGGCCTCTGCCTGCACCACCATCACGTCCACTTCCTTGTTCCTTGCCAATGCCCTTGCGCATTTTGCAATGCTGTGCACTGCTGACGTGTATATTCACTACTTGTGCGTTATATTAAAGTTTCTGGAAATTGCACACAAGTGCACCTGTACGCTGCCACCAGCAGGCACACACGTGCGGTTTTAAAAACCAAGCACGGACGCAATAAGAACCTAACAGGTTTTTTTGGGGAGCGACAATTACAGACAAGTCAGACACTATCTGGACTGTTTTACACTGTGTACACCAGCCCCAGATATGATGAAGGCTGGTATACGGTCATCACTACCCTGCCTGCCTGCCTGTATACTGGTACAATAGTCCTGACAAGGACTCTTTTGGTCACTAGCCTGTATTCAGACCTGGCTATACCCTGCCTGTATATAGCAACAGTAGTCCTGAGAAGGACTCTGCTACTGTACTCCGACCTGGCTATACCCTGCCTGCCTGTATACAACTAGAATAGTCCTGAGAAGGACTTTTGGTCACACTGTTTGCAGCCCTGCAACTGAAAAAGCTATAAAGGGCCGCAAAGCTTTCCCTGAATCAGCGACACTCTCCCTGCACTGACAGTCTGGATAGCTGTGAGCAGAGCACAGCGCGCCGGCCGATATAAAGGCTCGGTCACGCTGTGCAGGCCGGCCAATCACTGCAATTCCACAACTAACAGGGCTGTGGCATTGCAGTGGTCTGCCAGCCAATCCCTGCATGAGGGCTGGCTCTCAAAAGAGCGCCAACATGCAGAAATGAAGACCACGAGTACAGCACGAGTATCGCGAGATTACTCGGTCCCCGCCGAGCAGCCCGAGTACAGCGATACTCGTGCGAGTACCGAGTAGTGACAAGCATGCTCGCTCATCACTAATCTTTAATCAAAGTTGCAGAAATTCACGGAACTTTGATTAACGGGTGCAATGGGGGTAGGCCTTTGTGGGTCGAGTCCTCTGCGCTTATTCCTCCTCTGGTGTCCTTCTGGCTTGCCCGCTTTTCTTTATTTGAATTTTGCATGACGACATTGCTGTTGTTGGTGATGTGTGCACATTGCCACAGTAATTCTGTCTTCATTAAAATGGCGCCGGAGTCCGCGCATACTCATACCATGATCTCGGCGCCATTTTATTGAAGACACTGAGGTGAAGACTATGAAACGCATCAGCTTGTGCCCAGATTTTTTTTTATTTTTTTTTTACATCTGCGCACGTGCCCCTGGTGCTCCTAGTCTTCATCACAGTGTCTTCAATAAAACGGTGCTTGAGATTGTGGTACGCGCATGCGCGGACTCCGGCACCATTTTAATGAAGACAAAATTACTGTGGCAAGGTGATGCGATATTCACATAAAGAAAAGGGGGATAGCCAGAAGGACGCCAGAGGAAGAATAAATGCCAAGGACCCAACCCACAAAGGCCCACCCCCGTTGCACCCGCCAATCAAAGTGCAGTGCATTTGTGCAACTTTGATTAAAGATATTTCATCAACCAAGCATCGGATCTTTCTTCAACAGGTATGCCTGGATTCAGCATCTTAGTGCCAGTATGGCACTGCCTTTAGTTCACATAGCAAAATTCTGGTGGTTGAATTTTGATGGGTCACGGATGTCTGATTGGTGGGGTTTCCGGTGTACCAGCTGGAAATTCTCAGGTGCGGAGCTGCACAGCACAACTCCATCGATGAAATAGTGGCCACAGTTGGGTACTGCATTTTGACCCCTACTGATTCGAATAGCTGCAGAAATGCAGAACCCACCTTGGCCACTATACAGTTGACAGAGCTGTGTGGAGGTCTGTGACTGAGTAGTTCCAGACAGCGGTGGCAGCACTGGAAACAGCTGATCGGCAGAGGTGCCGGGTGTCGCAACCCTACAGATTAGACATTGATGACCTATCTGAAGGATAGGTAATCAATGGTGAAGTCCTGGACAACCCCTTAAAGATTGCATTCTTTCCTTTAGCAGATTTCTTGTCTATGAGTTCCAATATTTATCTCTGGTAGCAAATAAACCATCTATCAGTAATTCCTACAGTAATTGCAAATACTATACATTCCTTTGTATATGTAGGGCGTAATCTGCCCCAAGCTACTGCCTAGAAATATTTGATCTTGACTCAGGATATTGTGTTCCCCTTCATGAACTAGTAGAACAATATTGTATATTTCCTTATATATAATAAGAAGCACATTTATTCCCCTTCCAGAATTCTTCAGTCTATTTTTTTGTGCTGAACATCTGTAGATAAGAAGAACAATGAGCTTGGTGTGGCCTCCACCAAAAACATAATTGCAAATGTCTGGAAGAGGCTGGCAATTAACAGATGACAAAGCGTAGTTAGTTCTGTTTTCATAGCATGCTGAATAATGCATTGTCCCCGCTGAATCGAAGATTATTCCAGTCAGCTGCTGACATCATAGATCAGAGCGAGGGGAGATTGGGAGGGCTTGTGAATCCAAGTCCTGCTACAGGCAAATTCGGCCTTTTCAGGCATAGTTTCCATCTGATAACGGCTCTCTTATAAAGCTGCTAATTATCATGTTAAGCAGAGACGGAGAGCAGCATGTGTTTTGACAGTGACATCAGTAACACACCTGGCCGGCTCTGTGGGGAAAAAATATGTTGCTTCCAATACTCATGCCCAATAAAGATCATAAAAGTATGTTGGTTTAAAGGGAACCTGTCAGGTGCAATATGCACTCAGAACCACGAGCAGTTCTGGGTGCTTATTTCTAATCCCTGCTTAACTGTCCCTGTATCTGGTAGCAAACAAAGAGATCTTTAGAAAAATTATTTCTAAAGATCCTTTATGATATGTTAATGAGTGCAGAGACTAGTTGCAAGGGTGTTAATTCCTGAGCTCATTCCGCGCTCTTAGTATGTTAGCACACCCACAGGGGCATGATAACATGGTATTCAATATAGCATCATCAGCGGTGGCATACCTGTGTCTGCTGTCACTGATGATCAGAAGTCCCAACATGTCTGGTCATATGCAAAAGACCTCTCTGAATCTGGGACGCATACACCCGGTTTCATAATGCACATGATCTGAAGTGCAGGGCATTCTGATCAGTGGTAACAGGGGACACAGGTATGCGCGTCACCGCTGATGATGTTGCTTTGAATTGTATGTTAGCACGTCCCTGTGGGCATGCTACAATGCTAAGAGAGCGGAATGAGCACAGGAACTAACACCCTTGCGACTAGTCCCTGCGCTCATTAGCATATCATAAGGGATCTTTAGAAATACTTTTTCTAAAGATCTCTTTATCGATGCTACTACTGTAGATAAAAGGACGGTTAGACAGGGATTAGTAATATGCACCGAAAACTGCTCGTGGTTCTGGGTGCATATTGGACCTGATAGGTTCACTTTAAGACCAGAAGCAGGACTCTATTGAAGTGAATGGGAGCTGATCTGCAGCACCTAGGAAAGGACACTACACAGTGAACATTGCTATCACAACTTATCACTATTCATATCCAGCCACCACCTGAGTGGAAAGCAGCTGATCATATCTGGCGATGATGGGTGTCTGACTCACAACTATTCGATATTGAAGATCTATTGTAAGGATCTATATTTTATCAGTTGATCAGGTTGTTGATTCTGGAATATGTAATGTTGGTCCTCTCCTCTTCAATGGATGTGCATAGTTGCTAATTATTGGAAGGAACCTGAACATACTATTGTATTTGCTGATCCAGAGCATCCCAAACATGTTCAATGAGTGACATGTCCGGTAAGTACGCTGGCCATGTAAGATCTGGGATGTTATTAGCTTGAAACATTGGGCCATGCATTATCATACTGCAACATGAAGTGATGGTCGTTGATGAATGGCACAACCAGGGGCCTCTGGATCTCGTCATGGCTCGCACCTGTGAGATGGATGGAGTAGACCACTGCGCAACCAGTTCGGTCCTCACCTATTGTACCATCACCCATTCCCTGTAGACTGTGAGCCCTCGCGGGCAGGGTCCTCTCTCCTCCTGTAGACTGTGAGCCCTCGCGGGCAGGGTCCTCTCTCCTCCTGTACCAGTCTGTTTTGTACTGTTAATGATTGTTGTACGTATACCCTCTTTCACTTGTAAAGCGCCATGGAATAAATGGCGCTATCATAATAAATAATAATAATAATAATTAATAATAATTATATCAGTAAAGGAGAAGTGATCACTAACAGATTTAGACAAATTTGTGAACAATATTTGAGAGAAAAAGGCCTTTTGTGTCCATAGAAAATGTCTTAGATCTTAGAATTTAGCAAAAACAAGTGTTGAATGTATATTTTTGTTCACTTTGGTAAGACATTAAATTTGTAAATCATGGCTATAATGAATTAACATAATAAAAAAAGAACTAGTATGATCATGAAAGCTGTCTGCCATCTGATTGTGTAACTAAACACTGTGAGCCTTTTGTCTCTACCTAACCTCCACCTCGGATCTGCCCATGTTATGATAAAGGGTGTGTGGTGATATTCGGGGCTGGGAAATAACAGGCATGATAATGCAGATGCATTCTAGAAGTGATAATAAAATAATAATCATCATGATAACTCTAAAATAGAAGCATTTCTGAGTATACTGGGATTGTATAGACATGTGGTCATTGATGGGTATAACAATAAAGCAGAGAGGAAGCATATAAACACATCATAATACACAGAATTTACACTTTGTTTTGATACACAGTGATAATAAAAGTAAAAATTAATGAAATTTTGGATTTTTTTTATTTACCAAGTTCAAATTCACTAAAACTGACCAGGAAATATGATTCTCCAGGTCTGAACGAGTATGCAGATATCAAATGTATATAATTTTTTCTTTATTTAAGTGGTGAAAAAAATTGTACATTTGTAAGAAAACATTTTTTGCTTGTGCCACCATTTTTCAAAAGCTGCAATGTTTTATATTTTTGGATTTTTTTTTTTCTTTATATTCTTAAAAACTTAGGGGACTTGAAGGTGCAATTGTCCAATTGCTTGTACTGTACATAGCAGTGCCGGTCCCATGATGATTCCAGCTCTGCTACATCTGAAGTGGCAGTGAGTGGCAATAGAACATGACCACCCACCGTGAGCTTCAGAGACTTGGCCGCAGCAATGAGCGGTGATGTCACCCAGGTTAATTGTGGTCACAGCTGGAGGTTTCCATTGTCCTCCACCTGTGATCACAGGGAAACTGACCTCAGGTGACCTCAGTAAACTCAGTGACCTCACCTCAGGTCACTTGAGGTCAGGTTACTAAGATGACAGGTGGAGGACTGTGAGAACCTCCAGCTGTGACCGCAAGAGTGATGTCACCCACATCATTTCGTGGCTTACAGCGGGCGGTCATGTTCTATGGCTGCCCGCTGTGCCTTCAGATGTAGCAAAACTGGGATCATCATGGGGCCTTATGTGAATTACGTTGAACCTGGGTGTTTTCATGGTTAAAAACTTGAAGAAAAGGGTAGATTTTTTTATATTTTATTTTAAATAAAGGTTTTTTTAGTGTTTGTATTTTTGGTGCAGTTTTCTTGTCAATAAGTTTTGACTTTTTACTTCCCAGCAAAGTCTATGAGAATTCAGATTTGCTGTACACATGTTAAATACTGTTCTGGAGTCTCTCTCTTTTGTTAATAAAGTGGTAAAAGAATAAAGGATTTTTGGGGTGATTGTATTTATTTCTTTCCACTTACAGATTAGTAATGGGGGGGTCTCATAGAAGCTTCTCATTACTAATCTAGGGCTTAATGACAGCTGGGCGCTGTCATTAACCCCTTATTACCCTGATTCCAACCACACCATGGCAAAGGGGATGAGCCAGGTAAAGTGAAGAGGTTGTCACATCTAATGGATGCAACAATCCTGGACTGCTGCAGGCTGCTATTTTTAGGCTGGGGGCCCCAATAACCATGGGTCTTCTCAGTCTAAGAATACCAGCTCCCAGCTGTCGGGATTTATCATGACTGGGTATCAAAATTGGGAGAGACCGCACTCCATTTTTTAAAATTATTATTTTGATGCACAGTCAAGATAAGCACATGGCTGGGGCCTGCAGCCTGTAGCCGTATGCTTTATCTGTACTGGGTATCACAGTCGAGGGAGACAAGACAATTTTTTTTATTAAATTTATTTAGTTTTACATCACGATAAGGACACGCAGACAGGGTTTGTGATTGCAAGCAGCCAGAGACTGTCACACAGGCTGGTGGCGTGTCTGACTGTAACCAATACCAGATGCCAGGACTGCCAGTGGGCAGGGGAAGCAGTGCATACGAATGAGCGATAATAAGTGGCCCTGGAAGTAGAATGAGTGGCCCAGAACCAGTTACAGCCGTCGGAGACTTGGTAAGTATAGTGCACTTGCTTCATTCTTATTTTCTTTATTTTTTTATTTCCCGCGTTGTCAGATCCGTATCATTATCGGAGTTCCCTGAGAACTCTGGGCCTGTGTCCGGCATCCGGGAATTGGGTATATTTGAAACCAAGCAGATCTGGACTTTTACAGTCCGGGTCTGACAATCATTAATGGCAACCCATTGGTCCCCTATGTGTGCCAATGGGAGCCTGGAATGATGCGCCCCCTGCTGGGGTGGGTTAAATGGAGCTGTCAGAAATTGACAGATGGATTTAACAGGTCTAACATCTGCAGGCAGATCTCTGATCCACCTGTGGATGTTAGAGGCACATGATAGCTTTATAAATCAGCCATCATGTGCGGGAAACAACTTTTTCTGCTATACTGTTTATAAATGGACATTTGTGACTTGTTGCAGAGTCAGATATTTCCTTCTATCTTTAAATTTACTAAACAATATTGAAAAACAATTAGAATAATGTAATTTTAATGCATTTTTATTAAAAATAAATATCACAAATCAGCAAATAACAGACACATTTGTATTCCCTGTAATAGTAACAACGTACACAATACAGTGAACAGGTTATTGATGGTAAATGGCATACAAGAAATGTGTGATTGATTTTTTTCTTCCCATTAAATGCATAAAAATGTAATAAAAATGTAACACCGAGGTCATGTTCACATGTATCGCAAATGCTCCATTTTTTTTCTATTGCTTTTTTTCTGTATCATTTTCCTCTTGAATTGATGCACTTTTGGTGCATTTTCAATACTTTTTTTTAATAGTACAGAAAAGCAATGCTTTTTTTTGCGTCCAGAAAATCTGCTGCGTTTAACTTTTAACTGTCCAAGCAAAGTGGATGTGATTTAATGAAAACTTCTGACCGCTGTGCGTCTAAAGATGCTGTTGACCTGTGGGGTTTGGGTGCTTTGTTTCTCTATAGGCTTCTGAAGCATAAAAAACTCAAGTAAAAAACACAGTTCAGTTTTTTTAGTGGCGCATCAAAGCTTTTCTGTACAATAAGGCCACGTGCAGAGGTTGAGTGTATGGTCAGTATTTTACCTCAGTATTTGTAAATCAGAACCAGAGGAAAAAGTATAAGGGTGCATGCTCACGATCAGGGTTCATAGCGTTTTAGATGCCGAGTATTATTTCTGCAGCCGAAACGCTGCGTTGTACAGTACAAACACAATGGAGTGGATTAATAGAAATCCCGTGCCCACTGTGCTAGTTTTTTCCCGAAGCATAAACTGAGATGCGATGCTTCTTTTCGAGCTGCAGGATGTTAATTCTTGGGGAGAAAGACCGCGGAGGCCCAATCCCCGATTGTGGGCACAGGCAGCTACGGTCTCCTGCGGAGAGCTCTTGAGGCCGTGTAGGACAACTGACACTCCCTTCAGGACGCAGTGTCTCCAAACTGTTTGCACATACCCTTATAAAAACACGGACACCATTTCTGCACTTTTTACCCACTTGGCTTACAAATATTGAGGTAAAAAACTTACCAAAAACTCAATACATGCATGTGGTTTTAAAAAAAAACATTAAAAATGCTGCTTCCAATCTGCTCCAAAAATGCTTCAAATAGTGAAGAAAAAGCATAAAAAATGTATCAAGAATGCAATAATCAAAGAAGATTGTTCCTGTGTAGTTTGTCGTGGAAAACATGGCGATAGACCTGTCTGGCAAAAAAAAAATAAAAAAATAAAAAATGGCACTAAAGAAACGGCTGTCTCGTCTCACACAATATGTCAGACTTCACAGAGTGAAGAATACACAAAAACAAGAAAGGCCGATGAGTAAGCAAAAAAATAAATTTACAGGTCCCAACTAGGGATGATCGAATACCACAAATATTCGGCTTCGCGAATATCTGACGAATAGGTCGCCACTATTCGAGAATATTCGATTCGCAATATAAGTCTATGGGAAGCCCGAATAGTTGTTATTTGGGTTTCCCATAGACTTACATTGCACATCGAATATTCGCGAATAGTGGCGACCTATTCGGCGAATATTCGCAAAGCCGAATATTTATGGTATTCGATCATCCCTAGTCCCAACCATCCCAGATACAGTGGGACAGTCCCGGATTTGGGTCTACGCCCTGCAGTCTCGGGTGTCTGCAGAATTTCCCTCACTGCCACCACCCCTCTGACAACTCCTCCTGCCAGGGTATCAAAAACAGGTGTAGCTAGGGGTGTGGCCAAAAGTACCGCGGTGCACTAAATGCAAAGCACAATTTGTCCCTCTTTCTTTCCTGTAAAAGGTGGGAGGTATTGATATATAATCTATAAAACATTGCATTTTTAGTCTTCAAATTGCTGTTTCCATTCTGCAGAAAATGAAGTTTAATAACACATGGTAGTTAGTGTGCTTGATACACCCTTGTGACCCAGTGCCTCGGCCCAGCCACTGGTTTTCCTGGCCTTCCTCCCTCTCTGGTGAACAGTGCTTCCTTATCTGCAAAGGTAGCTCAGGCAACCCAGTGCTGAAATCAATCACCAGATTCTCATTGTACACAGCACAGTGCCATACACTCTTTATTTACATTGAGTATGGCTCCATCTAGTGGTAGAAAATGAGTAAGCACGAGGGCACACTGGAAAACACACCAACTATTACGTCACCAACAAAGTATCGAGAAAGCAGGAAGACTATATAGCAAACAATCCCAATTGTGCTGGAAAAGTGAGAAAAAAACCAAGGTTAGCTTCAGTTCCTACATATCTATCCAACCATTCTGGAAAAAGATACAACATAGCGTAGGCACAAGTCTCGGATAGATGAGGCTCACAAGGTATTTCATTACTCATTAAGGCCCTGTCACACACAGAGATAAATCTGCGGCAGATCTGTGGTTGCAGTGAAATTGTGGACAATCAGTGCCAGGTTTGTGGCTGTGTACAAATGGATCAATATGTCCATGATTTCACTGCAACCACAGATCTGCCAAAGATTTATCTCTGTGTGTGACAGAGCCTTTAGTCATTCCTAATGTAATAAATGCTGCTTATACACTGATTGCTGGATACTGGGAGTAGATCAATATCCTCAAGATTCCAAAATGGCTAGATAAGTATGAAATGTAATGTCATAGGCAAGCGTTGGAAGACTAAAGGCCCTGTCACACACAGAGAGAAATCTGCGGCAGATCTGTGGTTGCAGTGAAATTGTGGACAATCAGTGCCAGGTTTGTGGCTGTGTACAAATGGAACAATATGTCCATGATTTCACTGCAACCACAGATCTGCCAAAGATTTATCTGTGTGTGTGACGGGGCCTTTAGGCTTCGCTCCCACGATCAGGATCAGTTGAGTTATTGATGCTCCAGAGTTTCTGCACCGTCTCCCACCTTAGTTTACTTGCGTTTTTGACTGCTTTTTTGTCTGTTTGGTGTGTCATCATTTAAATACATCTGCTTTGTTTTTGAAACCTCCTGGTAATGTTCTCATTACGTGCAGATTACATGTGTTTATGCCATGTACATGCATCAAAAACACTAGTGTCTTTTTTCTGCATCTAATGTGGGTCTATGGGGAAAATCTGCGCAGAAAACTGAGGGTTCCCACAAGAGAAATTTTCATGCTGTGAATTGGAAAAACGCAGCACAGGTGAGTGTACGGAGTATAAAAAAGAAGCCCAGCGGAAATAAGACTTCTATCTCATCCACTCTGCTTGTACTGTAAAACGCAGCGTTTGGACGCCGCGAAAATACACTGCATCCAGGATGCAAGTGTACCGCCCTGGGGCTCGGCCGGCTGTCGAGCCGCTCGGATCCGGGCTCGTCGGTGGGTGGCTCAAGCTCCTCCCGGACCCGGGGGTCACGTCGCTCTGAAGGGATGCTGGCGCTATGTGAGGGGTGGTGTTCGTTGGGGAGGTCCACAGCCGAGGTCGCGGTTGTTTTTGGGGGTTAAGTTTGTGACACCACCCACGGGTTGTGGTGAATGGATGGACACCACCGCTGCCATTAACTAGGCTCCCGGGGACGGTGTTGCGCAGCTTGGTGTTGACCCCTCCGTGGGTAGGGGATGATGGTCCCGGGGGGCCCGAGGGAGGTGCTGAGGCGGGGGGATGGATGTGTGCTGGCATGTCGGTGCGGTGCGGCGCGATGCGTGGCCCGAGGGTACTGTTGTACTCACTATTACAGACACACCCAGCCGGCTGCGCTTTTCCTCTTTTTCAGGTTGGTGGTTTCCGCCTTTCTCCTGCACCTCGCTTTTAATAGAATGGTGACTCCTATGCCTGAGCAACGGTAGTCCGCTCCCCAGCTTTGTGTGTGCCGGTAGAGCCCGTTTGCCCGCAGACGCTGGCCTGTGGGATCTCGATGCCTGGGTGGTGGCTTCCTATCCCTCTGGTTGGGCTGTTGTCTTCAGTCGGGTCTTGGGTGGGAAAGGACCTAAAGTCCAGACCCCAATCAGTGAATTCGACTCAGTCCAGTGGCTTCTGGGCCTCGTACTGGGTCTGAGTACCCCTCCTGGTGCTCCGGTTTCCAATCGGTTCCCTGGTTCGGTACCGGCAGGCCACTACCCAGTCCCGGTCACTTACAGTTCCACCGGCTGTAATCCCAGCTCCTGCAGGCGGCCACCACCGTTTGCCTCCTGGCCACAGGTTATCCGGGCTCCAACCCAGATCCCTGACAGAAGTCCAAACTTTGCTACCACTCTCCTCCACTCCTGTCACTGAACTCTGTTTTTCCCACCTCAGGCTCTCCAAACTCCTCGGTGGGCAAGGCCAACCGCCTGGCCCCGCCCCCTGGTGTGAACGTCAAGTCCTGAGAGGGGTGACTCAGGGTTTTAAGGTTGGCTGCTGGTACCTTTTTAGGTGAAGGTGTTTGTGCAAGGGCCTACCTGTGACTACCTGGCTAGTCCAGGGCGTCACACAAGTAATACTGGTCATGGGAACGTTTCCCAAGATTGTCACCTGCCCATTATTCTAATACATGTATTAAAGAGGACTCATAAAAGCTCCTGATAGCTTTTCAAGTGAATAACTGTATTTCACATTAAATAAAACCTCTGAAAATCCTTTCTCAAAAATTTGTACTGTTTTTGTTTTTCCTCCAAGAAGTAAAACAAAAAAAATGGTTTTCAAGTTGAAAGAAGACACAAGTCCATGGAGTTCAACTTAATACCTAAAATGTTGATCCAGATGAAGACAAAAATTCCCATGAGGCAGATGCTAATGGCTTCATATTAGGCATGTTTCACACATCAGTGAAAGACACAGACGTTTTTCACTAACGTGTAAAAAACGCATATGTCCCTACATGTGCTGTGATTCACGGCACACGTGGGTTGTCCATGTGCTATCCGTGATACATTATCCGTGATCGCACATGGACGTATACTCACCTGTTCCCGCTTCTGCTGTCCGTGGTGCTGAACTCTTCGGCTCTGCTGTGTTTCCACCCCTGCTGCAGCTACTTCCGGGTTGCGGTGTCGTGCATAACTGAATATGTATGCCAGTAATTAGCCGGCTAGGAAGCAGCAGCCAGCAAAGGCCAGAGACAGCATCGCTGGAGAAGGTGAGCATAAAATGCTTTTTATTTTCAATGTCCGTATTTTTTTGGTACGTGTTACATGGATCACACCATAGTGTGGTCCGTGGGACATCAGTGATACCAGAAAAAAATAGACATGTCTCCGTGCGTAAACACAGACAGGAGTGTATGCTGCACGTAGACATGGTCAGTGAAAAATCACTGATGTGTGCTCAGACCCATAGATTATAATGGATCTGCGTATGTCCGTGATTCTGGTACGTATAAAAACTGTCACATGCGTACCAGAATCACTGACCTGTGAAAGAGGCCTTAGAGAAAGCTAAATATTTTCAACTCAATTAATGACTATCAGACTAGTTCTCTGGATTAACGTCCCATCACTGGAGATGAGCGGACCCCTGGAAGTTCGGTTCGGCAGATTCAGCCGGACTTTATAGATAAAGTTCGGTTTGAGACCGATGGAAACTCGATGGAAGTCACAAATTGGGCAGTGTGGGTCTCTGCCCACATGAGCCAGCCATAACAGTTGTATTTGTATGTAAAGCACCTAAACTCTGAACCCGAACTCTATCTTTTAATAAACGTCCGAACACCAATCCCCGGGTTCGTTCATCTCTACCCATTACAGAATCTAGCACTCAGAACCTGAGAGGCTGTAATATTCAATTTTTCAAAACCGACATCCAGCCCTTGCTTCAACTTGTTCGGTGACTCAACCATTACAGTCATGGCAGAAAGTTTTGGTTTTAGATCCTTTTTCTCAGAAGTTTCTATGATTACTAAAGTACGATATGGCTATGGTTACTAAAATAAGCTATTCACAAGTTTTTACACTTTTATTGACAAAATTTGGGAATTATGGCTCTTGGAAGAAGGGAAGGAAAACACAAAAATAAAAATGGAATATGTCCCAGGTGTTAAAGTGTCTATCAGTACAGAATGACTGTTCAAACCAAGTCAGGTGCTCGTGCAACATGGCGGGGCCAAACATTTAAATACACCTTCCCATCTGCTGGTTTTCCATGTATCGGACCCCTTCTTTGGCTCTATTAACCCCTTAGTGACGGAGCTAATTTTCACCTTAATGACCAGACCAAATTTTGCAATTCTGACCAGTGTCACTTTATGAGGTTATAACTCTAAAACGCTTCAACGGATCCCGGTGATTCTGAGATTGTTTTTACGTAACATATTGGACTTCATGTCAGTACTACATTTTGGAGAATAATTTTTGCGTTTCTTTGTGAAAAATACAGAAATTTGGTGAAAATTTTGATAATTATGCAATTTACAACTTTTGAATTTTTATACCGTTAAACCAGAGAGTTATGTCACATAAAATAGTTAATAAATTACATTTCCCACATGTCTACTTTACATCAGCGCAATTTTTTAAACAAATTTTTTTGCAGTTAGGAAGTTATAAGGATTCAAAGTTCATCAGCAATTTCCCATTTTTTCAACTAAATTTACAAAATCTTTTTTTTGGGGACCACATCATATTTGAAGTGACTTTGAGAGGCCTAGATGACAAAAAATACCCAAAAGTGACACCATTCTAAAAACTGCACTCCTCAAGGTACTCAAAATCACATACAAGAAGCTTATTAACCCTTCAGGTGCTTCACAGGAACTAAAGCAATGTGGAATGAAAAAAAAAAATTAAATATATATATATATATATATATATATATATATATATATATATATATATATATATATATAACCTAAAAATGTTGCTATCGCGCCAATTTATTCACGTTTAGAAAAAGTAACACAACAAAACGGAACCCAAAATTTGTTCCCTAGTTTCTCCTGAGCGCGCTGATACCCCACATGTGGTCAGAAACCTCTGTTTGGACAAATTAGAAGGCTCGGAACAGAAGGAGCAATATTTGAATTTTGGAAAGCAAGTTTGGCTGAAATAGATTGCGGGTACCATGTTCCATTTGCAGGGCCCCTAATATACCTAAACAGCAGAAACCCCCCAGAACTGACCCCATTTTGGAAACTAGACCCCTCAAGGAATTTATCTAGATATTTGTTGAGAACTTTGAACCCCCGGGGGCTTCACAGAATTTTATAATGTTGAGCCGTGAAAATAAAAAAAAAATTTTTTACCACAAAATTGTTACTTCAACCAAGTAGCTTTTTTTTCACAAGGGTATCAGGAAAAAATGCACCCTCAAATGTATTGAGCAATTTCTCCTGAGTTCGCCGATACCTCATATGTGGTGGAAATCAACTGTTTAGGTGCACGGTGGGGCTCAGAAGGGAAGGAGCGCCATTTGACTGCAAAATTGGCTGGAATCATTAGCGAACACCATGTCGCATTTGGAGAGCCCCTGCAGTACCTAAACAGTGGAGCTCCCCCATAAGAGACCCCATTCTGGAAACTAGACCTCTCAAGGATTTTATCCAGTGGTATAGTGAGCAGTTTGAACACACAGTTACTTCCCAGAATTTGATAACCTTAGGTCATCATATTGAAAATTTTTATTTTTTTCACAAAAATGTTGCTTTAGCACCAAATTTCTCACTTTTTCAAGAGGAAACACCAAAATGAGGACCCCATAGTTTGTTATCCAATTTCTTATGAGCGCATGAAAACCTCACATATGGCCAAAAACCTGTTTGGACAAACGGTAAGGCCGACAAACGGTAATTTTCATGCCATGGTATGACTTGCCATGAAAATTGCAATTTGTGATGTAAATTATTTTCCTGCTTGTTTACAAACAATATTTTACCTTAGAAAAAGCAGCATCTGTCATCCCGTGCAGTAATATCTTTATACTCTTTTGTGTCCTCCCTAGCCCAGAAGATGTGGTATGATCTATTCCTCTACGGTCAGACACATCCATTACACCGTACATAACAGGGACATATATAGGATTATCTTAAGTAAAAGAATTTTTTTTTAACACATCCAATTGATGAAATTATATTTATTTCAAGATCCATTGATTAAAAAGTACTTTGTTCATGGGAAATCTCCTTAGAGAAAATCAACCAGCAGGATGTTCATATATAAACTAACGCCAGTGCTATATCCTGATTCAAATCATACCTTTAGTTGTGAGATCAGATGTATACTTTCTGAAATATACGCAAGTAAAGTTTGTAAAATGCACTGCTATTTGATTGATAGCAGCTACAGAATATCTAATAGGTGGGTCAGGTTTTTCTAGTTATTCCTGCCCCTGTCTGCCTGCCTGTCCTTCCTCCCCCTGTATCTGTTATTACAGGAGAAAAGGAAGGACAGGCAGGCAGACAGGGGCGGGAATAACTAGAAAAACCCGACCTCCCCCCCCCTATTAGATATTCTGCAGCTGCTATCAATCAAATAACCGTGCATTTCACAAAATTTACTTGCCTATATTTCAGAAACTATACATCCAATCTCACAACTAAAGGTATGTTTAGAACCAGCATGATAGCGCCAGTGTAGCACTGGCCTTAAGACCGCTTTACACGCTACAACATCACTCAAGCGATCTCGTTGGGTTCACGGAATTTGTGACGCACATCCGGCCGCTTTAGCGATGTCTTTGCGTGTGACACCTATGAGCGATTTTGCATAGTCGCAAAAACGTGCAAAATCGCTAATCGGTGACATGCCCCCCTATTCCCAATTATCGTTGCTGCTGCGTGTACGATGTAGTTTGTCGTTCCTGCGGCAGCACACATCGCTATGTGTGACACCACAGGAACGAGGAACCTCACTTTACCTGCGGCCGCCGGCAATAAGGAAGGAAGGAGGTGGGCGGGATGTTACGTCCCGTTCATCTCCGCCCCTCCGCTTCTATTGGCCGGCCGCTTAGTGACGTCGCTGTGACGCCGAACGAACTGCCCCCTTAGAAAGGAGGTGGTTCGCCAGTCACAGTGACGTCGGTAGGCAGGTAAGTAGTGTGACGGGTCCGAGCGATGTTGTGCGCCACGGGCAGCGATTTGCCCGTGTTGCACAACCGATGGGGGTGGGTACGCACGCTAGCGATATCGGTAACGATATCGCAGCGTGTAAAGCCCGCTTTAGTTTATGTAGGAAAGTCCAGGTGGTTGGTCCTCTAAGTTTTTAAGTGATAGATGTCTACAAGCAAGAATACGGATCTGAAGACAAACAAATACTGTAAAATCATGAATATTGCAATTGTAAGAATCTGTAACAATTTCTCTTGCTTAAAAAATATAGAAATAAAAAAAAAAAAATCTTCAATTTTTCTTTTACAGATGAGAATAAAAGTGCCCTGTCAAGTCATAACAGAAAGCGAAGACATCTTACTCATGTTAGGGGCCATTCACACTGTACTTTGCCAATTGTGTTGGATTTTCTGTTTAAATCCATGAAACATAGGCTTCAGATGTAACCATAGGGAGCAATGGGATCACCTATAGATCACCTAAAGGGAGCAATGAGAGCACCTGAGTTCAGTTGGACTCTATTTGCATTTTTGGTTTGTTTTTCTGGCTGTGTCCCGACCAGCCCAAGAATGTACATCAGAAATTGATGCATAGGAAACTTCTGTAAAAAAAAAAATAATTCATTTCTCTTATTTGCTAAGTTGCAGGTTTGCTATGAGGGACTACTTTGCTTTTCCTCTACAGCAGTTTTGATAAATGATATTCTGGAAAAAACCCATACTATTAAAAAGGGAAGACTTTTTTTTTTTTTTTTTTATAATGAAGTTAAAATTTTCCATCACTTTCTATATCACTTCCTTTCAAGATCTCTATTTCCTGTTCATTGTATAAATTCAATGAGTCAGTAGCAATATACAGTACAGACATTAAGAGGAGACTTTGTGCAGCAGGCATTCATGGTAAAATAGCTGCTAGGAAACCACTGCTAAGGACAGACAACAAGCAGAAGAGACTTGTTTGGGCTAAAGAACACAAGGAATGGACATTAGACCAGTGGAAATCTGTGCTTTGGTCTGAGGAGTCCATATTTAGGATCTTTGGATCCAACCACCGTGTCTTTGTAGAAAAGGTGAACGGATGGTCTCTACATGCCTGGTTCCCACCATGAAGCATGGAGGAGGAGGTGTGATGGTGTGGGGGTGCTTTGCTGGTGACACTGTTGGGGATTTATTCAAAATTGAAGGCATACTGTACCAGCATGGCTACCACAGCATCTTGCAGCGGCGTACTACTCCATCCGGTTTGTTTTTAGTTGGACCATAATTTATTTTTAAACAGGACATTGACTCCAAACACACCTCCAGGCGGTGTAAGGGCTATTTGACTAAGAAGGAAAGTGATGGGATGCTACGCCAGATGACCTGGCCTCCACAGTCACCAGACCTGAACCCAATCAAGATGGTTTGGGGAGAGCTGTACCGCAGAGTGAAGGCAAAAGGGCCAACAAGTGCTAAGCATCTCTGGGAACTCCTTCAAGACTGTTGGAAAACCATTTCTAGTGACTACCTCTTGAAGCTCATCAAAGAATGCCAAGAGTGTGCAAAGTAGTAATGAAAGCAAAAGGCGGCTACTTTGAAAAACCTAGAATATAAGACATATATTCAGTTGTTTCACACTTTAAGTATTTCATTACACATGTTTTAATTCACAGTTTTGATGCCTTCAATGTGAATCTACAATTTTTAGAGTCATGAAAATAAAGAAAACTCTTTGAATGAGGAGTGTGTCCAAACTTTTGGTCTGTACTGTACTTGCATTTGAAGTATTCTATGTAGTTGTGTGGCGCCCCTGAGGCTTCAGACACCACAGGGTACTGCACATCCCCATTAGGGTGTAGTACTTATCCAGGGTCAAAGGAAGGTCGGTACCGGTTTCCACCTACACAAACATAAAGTAACACTGGGTTGCCCTCCCCAATGGGGACAGGGCCAGGGTCAGGTCACAGTAGGGGGCCACTACAGCGGTGGACTTACAGGACACCACCGTACCAGGAGCTCCCCGATCCACTGGAACCGGGACTCAGGGTCAGGGAGAAACAACTACCAGGGGGAGTCAGGAGCACACAGTGAGAAGAGCAGGTTGACCTGGTGAGAGCAGTGAACCAGCCGGTGGCAGCGACTGGGGGCAACAGCTTGGAACACACAACACAACTACAAGCGAGAACAGCTTCAGACACAGAGCCAAGCGGACGTGCCAAGAGCAGCTTCTGTGGGCCAAGGCGTTCAACACGGTCGCTGGGGAGAAGCAGGAGGCTGCTTCCACAGGACTGGTGCTGTCGGGATACAGAATCCTAGGGCAGATATACTTCACGTTGTCTACCAACTCTGCAAGGTTCGCAGCGAACGGCTACGAAAAGTCACCGGACCTGTCCCAGGAATCTGCAGCAAATAGCATACAGGATCCGGGGTTGAGGACCAGCCCCAGAACGGAACCGCAATATCAGCATACAGAACAGGACACTTTACTGACAACGGAATACCCAAGTGCTTCATGCCACTGGGGTCCGATACTTAGCGCATCAAAGGAGGAAAGGGCTCACAGGCTGACCCACACACCGGACTTGACCTTTCACAGATCCGGGATCGGCTGGAGCCCATCGTGGCAGAGAAGACGGTACCCTGGGGTAACGCCTGAAATACTTTTGAGTAAAAAGACCTGGAACCGCAGCCCGTCTCTGCCTCTCCTATACCGGTACTGCTGCCCAGCGCTGCGGAGCTAACGGGGACTACCACAACCCCCGCCCTCCTCCCGGGGTAAACCCGCTCCTCCTGTGGGGAGCAACACCATCCCGGCTGCATTTAATATCTGCCCCGGTGAAAGATCCTGCAGCGGCAGCCCCCATCCCTGGTCGCGTATCACAGGTAGCGTCACAATCACCTTAAATTACTTTCCTAACCTCCAACTACTACCTCCATCCTCCTTCCTGTACGCCTCGGGGTAACAGAACCAGGCAAGGCCACCCTGTGACAACACAGAGGATCTGCACCCCCGGCCCGGCAACGAGTAGGTTAAAACACCAGCCCCGTGTGGTGCTACAGTTGGGTTTTAATCTCTTACCAGCCAACTTTTATCTCTACACGTTGCATTCATAAGGCTAAGTGCACATTGTGCCAGCACTCCTCCTACAGTATACTTTGGTGAATGGTCAACTATACGAAAATTACAGTATACAATGGGAAAAGTTTCCAAACTGCACTTTCCTATATAAAGGGCTACTACAAAGAGAGGTATATACCATGGGGTATGTTTCTTTACAATAAGTCCCTAGAGTGGACAGATGTCTCCGCATCCATCCTTATAGTAACCACTGTGTAGAGTATAGCTCTGATGACGCCACAAACGTAAATGTAAAATTTATTTTGTTTTGAGGAAAAAAAAAAAAAATATTTTTTGTGTAGGAGACTTTTACCTTTTCATTTCTATTTCCATAATTTGTTCTCCAAGAGAGTACAAAAAAAAAAAAAAAATCTCTAAAACTTTTTTTTTTTTTTTTTTACTATAAATCAATAGAACAGGGCACAACATTGACAAAAGAAAATTGGCAGCACTGATCGCTGTCTGCCAGGACACTACAGTTCTCCTGTGCCAGACATCCTAGGATCATGCGATTACCAGGTCCTACAGAGGTAGGGGCAGTGTCGATACTTGTGTTCACTGGATAGCCCTCAATGAGCATTGTTAAGCTGACAAAAGTGATGGAAGGGGGGGAGGGGGTGGGAGCCAAAAACACTTCTGACTTTTCGCCAGTTAGTGGCTGCTCAGACATGCGGTTGCTAAATTACAGGCGCTTTAACTCTGCACTGTAAAATTACAATATTGTGGGGTTAAAGCCCAGGACCAAACGCAAAAAAATGCACTTGGCCCTTATGATGTTAAAGGCATATAGGAAGCAATAAATCATCTAATATTTCAGATTTGTGGTGTAGGAATAACGCTGTCCGCACAGCAGGCGCTGCTCGCCATCGATCTGGACTCACTCCCCTACGAGATTCGCACAGTGATTGTACATATCATTGTGGCCACAAGACTCAAAATCGCAAGTTACTGGAAAACCCCCCCGCATTAACAGAAGTCATCTCCCTGATCAATGAGAACTGCCTATCAGAGAAGATACTCGCTTCATCCAACAATAACACAGCGCTATTCTATAAGAAATGGAACTACTGGTTATCCTTCCGATTAAATACTGTTATCAAATGAATCTACAGATGTATATATGGAGAATGTGACCCGGAAATTGATGTGATATCACCATCCCCCATCCCCTTCTCCCCCTCCCCCCTCTCCCTTGTTTAATACCCATATTATTGTGATTTTTGTTGATAATGTGATGACAATATGATGTATGATGTAACATCTGACATTACTAATAAAAAGTTATGGTTTAAAAAAAAAAAAGGCATATATACGACTTGTCATTTTTTTCTGTAGTGCAGATATCTCTAGAAATGCATTATAGTGTATACAGTGTGTCCACCCATATCCTGTCCACCACCATTAACTTGAGAACGACAACAGCTATAGGCATAGAAGTGGTGTCTAGGTATAGTGAAATATCCATGTGCTACGCAATGAAACCACCTATAGCGCCACCTGGTGGAAAACAATGGAGTTAACATTTTTATTTTGAAAACGGAACGAGCTATAGAAAAAAAAAGTGAATTACAAAGTTGTAGGGCATCATCAATTCAATACGAATCGATACCTCGCATACAGAAATGCTATGATTAGAACATATATCTATTAGTCACGTTCCCTGATGAAGAGGTGAAACGCGCGTCGGGATGCTCGGGTGTCACACAAGCAGACAGCAAAAACTGGTTAGTAACTTCAAGTAACCCTAATGATAACTATTGTTTTGAGTCAGGTAGACCAATGTGATAATGTCTAAAGCGAGAAACACAGGCTGTAATCCACAAACATTATAGTGCAAACTTCTGTCTTAGGTAAATTTAACTAACTGATTACTACCGTGTTTCCCCGAAAGTAGGACCCCCCCGAAAGTAAGATAGGGTGGGGGTTACGGGGGGGGGGTCCTTCAATGTAAGGCCTCCCCCGAATGTAAGGCAGGGTTGGGGGGCTGCTGTGAAATGTAAGGCCCTTACCTTTGGGCCGCCGCTGTCCCCCATTGGGTCCCCAGGCTCCAGAGGTGTCCTCAGGTGCAGCTGGGCGGGTCCAGCGCTCATGGGGTTAACTCACCGTGTTAACCCCGCAATCCGCCCAGCTCAACAGCTCATTGGCCGCTTCTGCTCCCCACGTCACCGCCGGCCCCCGGCTCGAGCGCTGATTGGCCCAGCAGCTCGGGCTGTAATTGGCCGCCCCAGCCCCACGTCACCGCTGTTTCCCTGCTGATTGGCACAGCGTTCCCTGCAGCACAGGCCTTCCGCACCCACAGCCGCACCGCAGAGGAAAACGTCCAGCATTTAAAAACCAAGTAGGGAAACATGTACTGTATAGGGTATGGGGCTGTGTGCAGTGGGATACGGCACTGTTATGGGGTGTGGGGCTGTGTGCAGTGGGATGCGGCACTGTTATGGGGTGTGGGGCTGTGTGCAGTGGGATACGGCACTGTTATGGGGTGTGGGGCTGTGTGCAGTGGGATACGGCACTGTTATGGGGTATGGGGCTGTGTGCAGTGGGATACGGCACTGTTATGGGGTATGGGGCTGTGTGCAGTGGGATACGGCACTGTTATGGGGTATGGGGCTGTGTACAGTAAGATACGGCACTGTTATGGTATGCAGGCAGAGGGTATACTGGTTGTGATGGAATAAATCTTGTTTTATCTTCCAGTATAACTCATTCAGACTGTTTGTTGTTGTTAGTTCGTTGTTTTACAAGTTATACATGGAAATACCGTCATACGGTAATACGGCAGTAACAAGATATTCTTGATACGCTACATTTGTTTTATTCTACTGTTTGGTGATGACCGACTCTTCAGCATGTTAATAAATGTTAATTTATTGGTTAAAAAGAAATTGTCATTTTTTTTCGGCTAATGTAAGACCTCCCCTGAAAGTAAGACAGGGTGGGACTTTTTGGGGTAAAATTAATGTAAGACAGGGTCTTACTTTCGGGGAAACACGGTATCTGTATTATACGTATAAGACTCTTCCTGTGTATTGTCACCCCATTTAGGCTTCATAAATACTGAACGTAATCATTATAATTGGGTTCTGTCTTGCCTGTGATCTCCCATACTGTGAACTGCTTGCTAATTTTAACCCCTTAAGGACGAAGCCAGTTTTGTACTTAATGCCCAGGCCATTTTTTGCAATTTTGACCAGTGTCACTTTATAAGGTTATAACTCTGGAACGCTTCAATGGATCCCGGTGATTCTGAGATTGTTTTTTCGTGACATATTGGGCTTCGTGTTAGAGGTAAATTTAGGATGATATTTTTTATTTTATTTGTGAAAAAATCTGAAATTTGACAAAAAAATTAAAAATTTTGCAATTTTCAAACTTTTAATTTTTATGCCCATAAACCAGAGAGTTATGTCACACAAAACAGTTAATAAATAACATTTCCCACTTGTCTACTTTAGATCAGCGCAATTTTTGAAACAACATTTTTTGGGGTTAGTAAGTTAGAAGGGTTCAAAGTTCATCAGCGATTTCCCATTTTTTCAACAAAATTTACAAAACCATTTTTTTAGGGACCACATCCCATTTGAAGTGACTTTGAGAGGCCTAGGTGACAGAAAATACCCAAAAGTGACACAATTCTAAAACCTGCAACCCTCAAGGTACTCAAAACCACATCCAAGAAGTTTATTAACCCTTCAGGTGCTTCACAGGAACTAAAGTAATGTGGAATGAAAAAAAATAAAAATTAACATTTTACCTAAAAATGTTGCTTTAGCACTAATTTTCTTACTTTTTCAAGAGGTAACACCAAAAATTGGACCTCACACTTTGTTACCCACTTTCTTATGAGCGCGCCGATACCCCACATGTGGTCAGAAACCTCTGTTTGGGTAAATGGGAGGGCTTGGAATGAAAGGAGCAATATTTGAATTTTGGAAAGCAAAGTTGGCTGAAACAGATTGCGGGCACCATGTTGCATTTACAGATCCCCTAAGGTACCTAAACAGCAGGAACCCCCCTCAAGTGACCCCATTTTGGAAACAAAACCCCTTAAGGCTTCTATCGAGAGGTATAGTGAGCATTTTGGACCGACAGGTACTTCACAGATTTTGATAACGTTACGTTGTCATATTGAAAATTGTCATTTTTTTCTCAAAAATGTTGCTTTAGCATCAATTCTCTCACTTTTTCAAGAGGTAATTCCAAAAATTTGACCCAAATGTTTGTTACCCACTTTTTTATGAGCGCGGTGATAGCTCACATGTGGTCTGAAACCTTTGTATGGACAAATGGGAGGGCTTGGAACGAAAGGAGCAATATTTGAATTTTGGAAAGGAAATTTGGCTGATAAAGATTGCGGGCACCATGTTGCATTTGGAGGACCCCTAAGGTACGTAAACAGCAAAAAAACACCACAAGTGACCCCATATTGGAAACTAGGCCTCTCAAGGAATTTATCTAGATGTTTGGTGAGTACCCTGAACCCCCAGGTGCTTCACAGAAGTGTATAATGTTGAGCCATGAAAATAAAAAAATAAAATTTTACCACAAAATTGTTACTTCAACCACGTAGCTTTTTTCACAAGGGTAACAGGAAAAAAATCACCATGAAATTTATTGTGCAATTTCTCCTGAGTTTGGTGATATCTTATATGTGGTGGAAATCAACTGTTTGGGCACACAGGTCTTGGAAGGGAAGGAGTGCAATTTGACTGCAAAATTGGCTGGAATCAATAGCGGACACCATGTTGCATTAGGAGAGCCCCTGAGGTGCCTAAGCAGTGGAGGTCCCCCACAAGTGACCCCATTCTGGAAAATAGACCCCTCAAGGAATTTATCTAGATGTTTGGTGAGTACCCTGAACCCCCAGGTGCTTCACAGAAGTTTATAATGTTGAGCTGTGAAAATAAAAAAAATACATTTTTATCACAAAATTGTTACTTCAACCACATAGCTTTTTTTTTAACAAGAGAAAAAGGAAAAAAAAGGAGCATAAAATTTATTGTGCAATTTCTCCTGAGTATGCTGATACCTTATGTGTGGTGGAAATCAACTGTTTGGGTGCACAGCAGGGCTCGGAAGGGAAAAAGTGCCATTTGACTGAACATTTGGCTGGAATAATTAGTGGACGCTATGTCGCATTTGGAAAGCCCCTAAAGTGCCTAAACAGTGGAGGTCCCCAACAAGTGACCCCATTCTGGAAACAAGACACCTCAAGGCTTTTATCTAGGTGTATATTGAGCATTTTGAATCCACAAATACTTCACAGAATTTGATAAGCTTAGGTTGCCATATTGAAAATTTTCATTTTTTTCACAAAAATGTTTCTTTAGCATCACATTCCTCACTTTTTCAAGAGGCAACAACAAATCGTGGACCCCACAGGTTGTTATCCAATTTCTTGTAAGCGCAGGGATACCCCACATGTGGCCAAAAACCTCTGTTTGGATTAATGGGAGGGCTTGGAATGGAAGGAGCACCATTTGAATTTTGGAAAAGTTGAAATAAATTGCGCGCACCCTGTCACATTAGCAGGGCCTCTTGGGTACCTATACAGCAGAAACCCCCACAAGTGACCCCATTTTGGAAACTGGACCCCTCAGGAGTATAGTAAGCATTTTGAATCCACAGGTACTTCACAAAAATGTTGCTGTGCAACAAATTTCTCACTGTTAGGCTATATGCGCACGTTGCGTAAATACATGCAGTTACGCTGCGCTTTGTAGCGCAGCATAACTGCATGCGTCCTGCGTCCCCTGCACAGTCTATGGATATTGTGCAGGGGCCGTGCGCACGTGGCGTCTTGGAGCGCAGCGCTTCGGCTGCTGCCCGAAGCGCTGCGTTCTAAGAAGTGACATGTAACTTCTTCCGTGCGCTTTGCCGGCAGCTCCTGCTCTGTCTATGGCAGGAGCTGCAGGCAGAGCGCATGGAATCGGCTTTTTTTTTCTCTACGGACATTTTCTGCGGCGATTTGAAGCGCAGATCGCTGCAGAAATTTCTGCAGGGCTAGTACGCAACGTGCGCACATAGCCTTAGGCTATGTGGCCATGATCCAGCGACACGGCGTCTAGTACACAGTGCCAGCCTTCCTGCAGAGATGTGAGTGTTGTCCATGGGAGAACGCAGCTGCCCATGCCCACGATTTGGGTTCAGGCTGCTGTGGACTTTAGCTCTATTCTACGTGCAGAGAGCACTCTTGTCTCCACAGCATAAATTGACATGCTGAGGCTCGGGAAGCCACGCGACCGGTCGGTTTATGCTGCGGAGAAAAGAAGCACAGTGGGCATGGGATTTCTAAAAATCCTTCCACTGTGCTTCTACTGAACAACACAGCGTTATGGACGCAGGGAAAACACTCTGCGCCCAAAACGCTGCAAACCCTGATTGTGGGCACATTGCCTAAAATGCTACAATGGATGAATGGATAGATGTCAAACATATATAACGTCCCACCCCCTGCATATTCTAAGCTGGCGCCCTTTAGTGCCTTTCATGTGGCACTAAAGGGTGCTTAGCCTTGTATTTAGCCCAAAAAGAAAAAAAATAATTAAAATAAATGACGTGGGGTCCCCCCTATTTTTGATAGCCAGCTAGGGTAAAGCAGACAGCTGTAGCCTGCAAACCACAGCTGACAGCTTCACCTTGGCTGGTAATCAATTTGGAGGGCTCCCCAAGCTGTTTTTTTTTTTAATTATTTATAAATAAATAATTAAAAAAAAAAAAACAAACATAGGGTCCCCCCAAATTAGATCACCAGCCAAGGTGAAGCTGACAGCTGGGGTCTGGTATTCTCAGGGTGGGAAGAGCCATGGTTATTGGACTCTTCCCAGCCTAAAAATAGCAGGCCGCAACTGCCCCAGAAGTGGCGCATCCATTAGATGCGCCAATCCTGGCGCTTCGCCCCAGCTCATCCCGCGCCCTGGTGCGCTGGCAAACGGGGTAATAAATGGGGTTGATACCAGATGTGTAATGTCACCTGGCATCAAGCCCAGCAATTAGTGATGTCACGGCGTCTATTTGATACCAGACATAACTAATTGACAGTAATAAAAAAAAAAATTGACAACAAAAAAAAAATTATTTGAAAAAACACTCCCCAAAAACATTCCCTCTTTGGCTAATTTATTGAAAAGAAAAAAAAAATCGGGTCCCTGCTGTAATCCATTGTGAAAGTCCCGCGGCAATTCTTGACCTTCTAGAATATGGGGGGCACGTTCAGGGAACGTATCCATCATTTTCTAGGAGTGCAGACCCTCCATTTGAGGAGAGTGGGTGCAAAGAATTTGCACCCACTCTCCCCGGGTCACAGCTGCAGACTCCGTGCAGCAGCAGCCAGCGTGAGTCAGACACAGGAAGCTGACAGCCGCGCTCTGCAGTGTGACCGGCGTCTGCTGTGAAGGAGGAGGGGGCCGCGGGGGATCAGAGCTGACAGGTACGGGGGACACCGGGGAACACCTGGGTGAGAATAGGGGGTGACCTGGCAGAGCCTGGGGGGAAGGTTTCTGTCGTATGTGTCATAGCACATGCGACAGAAACCATAGGAAAGGGGGAAATGCGGCCGGCGCGCTGCTGTGCGCGCCGGTATGTGCGGCGCCATGTTGGATTTTCGGGAGGAAAGGGGGGTGGGGGGACACTTTGGCGACACCGGGGGACAGGAGAGGACCGGGGGATGAGATTTATCTCCCATCTGACATGTTTGTTTATGCCAGATGGGAGATAAATGATTTTTTACCGGCGCGGTCATTTACTGTAACCTGATCATCGGTATACGGTGTATACCGGTCATCAGGTGAGCGGGGACCGGAAAAAACGGCCAGAATCATGATCTCCAGGGTCTCAGCTACCCCCGGCAGCTGAGACCCCAGAAATTTTCTGACTCTGGGGGGCGCTAGACCCTTTTTTCCGACCGCCGTTAAAAAGCGGCGGATCGGAAGAAGTACCCTAATTTGTCGCCGTTAAAAGGCGTATCGGCGGTCGTTAAGGGGTTAATCATGTTTTAAATTGTTTGGATCAATACCACTGTTTTTTTCGTGGAGCTTTATGATTAGAACATGTAAAACTCACAAGGCTGCGGACGTGAAGCGATACCTCATGGAGACCTTCCTACATGTCATTGGGTATGGTGGCTGCGTTGAGTGGCCTCCATGCTCATCTGACCTGACCCATTGGACTTCTTTCTGTGAGGTCACATCAAACAGCAGGTGTATGCAACCCCTCCACCAACATTGCTGGACCTACGACGACGTATCACAGATGATTGTTCAAACATGTTACCTACCATATTGCACAACGTGCAGCAAGATACAGTATGCTGTCCAGAGTATAGATGCGCATTGCAGCTGACGGTGGCCACTTTGAGCATCAAAGTTAAATGAGCGCCATATGCGTGACCAGCATTCAATGTTTTTTTTTGGGGGGGGGGGGGACAATGGGTTTAATATCATAGCATTTCTGCATGCAAGGTGTTGATTCATATTGAATTAATGATGCCCTGCAACTTTGTAATTCACTCTTTTTCTCTATCTCGTTCAGTTTTCGAGATAAAAATACTAACTCCGTTTTCCACAAGGTGGCGCTATAGGTGATTTCATTGCGTAGCGCATGGCTACTTTACTATCCCTAGACACCACTTCTATGCCTATAGCTGCCGCCGTTCTCAAGTTAATGGTGGTGGACAGCAGGATATGGGTGGACACACTGTATAACCAAGTTCACACTACATTTTCGCCTTGTGTCTGACAAATACTGTATTCTGTTTTTGAGTTGCAGGGTCATATATCTGTCCAGGAGCACCGCTATGTAGGGAAAACATAGAAATGGGTGTAGCGCTACCAAGTCTTCTTCATCCATTAAAGAGATTTGTCAATCTGACCTCTAGATCCTGGGAATGATCTTCAAAACCTGTTCCGGAACAACTCTTGGTTGTCTCATAGATCGTTGATGCTGTGCAAAACCTTATACTAGAGAAGACGAATTTCAGCTAAAGCAATAGCAGACATCATGGGGATTTCCTGTGAACGTGTTTGTGTCATTATCCATGTCCACGAACATTTGGACATGAGGAAGCTGTCTGCAAAGTGGGTCCCCAAATGTTTGACAACAGATCAGAGAAGCATGCGAGTGAAAACCTCCTGGTCCATTTGTCAGCGTTTCAGGACTGATAAGAACTTCCTGGATCGACTGGTCACTATGGATGAGACCTGGATGTATTTGTATGACCATGAAAGCAAGGACCAGTCAAAAGAGTGGAGGCACAGTGGTTCTCCTCATCCAAAGACGTTCAGGATGCAAAAATCAGCCACTAAGGTGATGGCGTCTGTATTCTGGGATATGGAGGGCGTGGTGCTAGTAGACTGCCTTCAAAAGAGTTCCACCATCAATACAAGGTATTACATTGAACTTTGGCACCAATTAACGACAGCTCTGAAGGCCATAAGGCGCTGCAAGCTGTCCAAAGGAATCTTGTTCCTGCAAGACAATGTCTCTGCTCACACTGCACAAGCGACCATGGCAAAACTGTCAGAGCTGGGCTTCCAGCTGGTTGATCAACCACCTTATTCACCAAATCTAGCTCCCTCCGACTATCATTGTTTCTAAACCTGAAGAAACAACTCAAGAGTTCCAATTTTCACACCATTTCTGATGCCATGGCTGCTACGGATGCCTGGTTTGAGGCACAACTGAAATCTTTTTTGCTAGGCTTACAGAACTTGGAATACCGATGTAAGAAGTGTGTTGACATCAGTGGAGAGTATGTGGAATAAATGTAAAGTTTCATTATCAAATCTTGTTTCTTTCTGGGTAAAGCCAAAGACTTAGCAGCCCCTCCTACATTCATTGGTTTTATAGAACTGCAGATTAACTGGTTCTAACCTCCCTTCACTATTAAAATACAATACGAAAAGACAAAAGCTGATCGAACTCAAAGTATAGAAAACACATTTTAAGGTCTAGAACCCCATCATACACACTAGACTGATCTCAGCTGAACCCGACAATATACACTTGAAATCAAAAGTAGAGAACAATGTAACATAAAAAAATGGAGGGGAGCCAGCACTGCTTATGAGTGGCATGCAACAATGAAAAAGTGAAAAGTGTAATATTCACAAATTCATTCCTACTGTAACAATTCAATGAGATTTTTGGCAAATAATTGATCAATGATTTGATCCCCCCTGCCCCGTCACGGCAAATCTCTATAAGGGGGGTCCCTACACTACAGTTATAATATACATACGTACCATAAGGTCTCGTGTAATGCGCAGGACCATATGAGAACATCACCTACCTGAGAAGTGTCAGAACCGCTCCCATGCTGCAAGGGCTGACAACTGCGAGTAGAAGGGCAGTCCAGGTGCCAGTGTGTGCAGCAGAACCACACACACCAGCACAATGTCAGAACTAACCCCCACAGTGTCAGACCAGCAAACATGGATGAAGGGCGGAACAGCCCCAGGCAGGTGGTGCTTAAATAATGATGCCTATGGAACAGGAGGCGGTGGCTGTATGTGAACAGGCACCAACATAAATTTTGATGGCAACAGAAGGAATTTGCAGACCACACTGGGCGTGCACGGCATGGTGGCGGTCAACCACCTGACCAGTAACCGAAAAATGGAGGGGAGCCAGCACTGCTTATGAGTGGCATGCAGCAATGAAAAAGTAAAAAGTGTAATATTCACAAATTCATTCCTACTGTAACAATTCAATGAGATTTTTGTCAAATAATTGATCAATGATTTGAGCCCCCCTGCCCCGTCACGGCAAATCTCTATAAGGGGGGTCCCTACACTACAGTTATAATATACATACGTACCATATCATAAGCAGTGCTGGCTCCCCTCCATTTTTCGTTTACTGGTCAGGTGGTTGACCGCCACCATGCCGTGCACGCCCAGTGTGGTTTGCAAATTCCTTCTGTTGCCATCAAAATTTATGTTGGTGCCTGTTCACATACAGCCACCGCCTCCTGTTCCATAGGCATTATTACTCAAGCAACACCTGCCTGGGGCTGTTCCGCCCTTCATCCATGTCTGCTGGTCTGACACTGTGGGGGCTAGTTCTGACATTGTGCTGGTGTGTGTGGTTCTGCCGCACACGCTGGCACCTGGACTGCCCTTCTACTCGCAGTTGTCAGCCCTTGCAGCATGGGAGCGGTTCTGACACTTCTCAGGTAGGTGATGTTCTCATATGGTCCTGCGCATTACACGAGACCTTATGGTACGTATGTATATTATAACTGAAGTGTAGGGACCCCCCTTATAGAGATTTGCCGTGACGGGGCAGGGAGGCTCAAATCATTGATCAATTATTTGCCAAAAATCTCATTGAATTGTTACAGTAGGAATGAATTTGTGAAGATTACACTTTTTACTTTTTGATTGTTGCATGCCACTCATAAGCAGTGCTGGCTCCCCTCCATTTTTCGAACAATGTAACATCACTTTCTTTTTTTCCAGAAATGTTATCTACATTGATGACTATTTGAAGGGTTTTTTTTTTTTTTTTGTTACACCATGCCACTAGACCACTTTTACAAAAGGAGCTAAAGTTTATCAACATAAACCCTTTATTTTGCCCAAAACGTCATGATCATAATTAGAGAACAGCAATGACTGTAGCACAGAAAAACATTTTAACTACATTTTCTGAAGATGACAGTCACCAATCAGTAGGACATGTACAGGCTTTTGTTTTGAATGAGTTCAGGACATCTGCAGCCACAGGACATCACTGGTCTCTCACGCTGCTCTGGTGGGATTTTGGTCCACTCTTCTTCCAGTCTCTTCTACAGTTCTTTGACTGTTGTGGGTTTCTTGGCAATAATTGTCACCAATGATTTTTTTTTTTTTTTTTTTTTTTTAGAGATTTTCTATTGGGTTTAGATTAGGACTCTGGACTGACTATTTCATTATTTCAAGGATTGAGTGATGAATGCAAGTAAGGAACCACGTGTTGTTGAAGAAGGTCCTGATACACAATTGCATTCATTCAATTGCCATTTAGCTGTATGAAAAGTCCAACTCCTGCTGCAGAAAACATTTCCCCCAAACCATGACACTTTCTCCACCACCTCTCACTGACTTAACACTCTTTGGGTTCAGTCTTTCCCCACTTTGTCGACAAACATGTTTCCCATCAGCCCCAAATAGATTAAACTTGCTTTCAGGACTAAAATGAACTGTGGACCACTTCTCTGTTCATACAACATGCTCCTCACCAAAGGTTAGTCTAGCATTCTGATTCTACTAATGAGAGGTTTAGTCACTGCAGAGTGGTCTTTCAGTCCAAATGCTTTTAAACATCATGACATTTTATAACAAGACAGATCCTTACCCTGTTCAGTGCAGAACTGGCAAGCAATTCAGGCTGCAGTGTGAAACTATTACTCATGGAGATTCTCATTATCCTGTCCTCTCTTGCATTTGTATTTGTATTTCAAGGGTGACCAACCTTCTTGGGGGACTTGAAAGAGTTTGGGATGTTGTAAAAAAGCGATATTCTCGAAATCACAGACCTGGAACCTCTCTATCCTTCAGGTGGACAACCTGCTGACGTAGAGTTTGTCACTTTGGAACAGCACAGCATTTTTGTAAAGTCAGTGTAAATTGGAAAGTCAGGCTGTCAGTTAAATAGGGTTTGTCAGTTAATTAAATTAGCACCAGATTAACACCCATAACTTGCAGGTATGAAAGTGGTCTCTATTTTGAGCAGTGTTCTTTTACATTTATCTCATTTACATTTTTATTATGTGCTTTTGAATAAAATTTAATTTATGAAATAAAGCTTAAAATACTGCTAGTTTACTCAGGTTAAGACACAATCACATAGGATTACACAATGACCTTAACATTTAGGAAATTGTATGTTCTCTAATTTTGATCTCCATTGTAGGTGGGCTCAGCCAACAGTCAAATGTGGAAGGGGGCCCCAGCATAATTGATGGTTGGGGAAGTTCGGCTACATTCCCACAATGAGGTTTTGATGTGGCAGAATTTCTGCATCTATTAAGTAATTATTACTTTTTTTTTTTACATTGCATTCTCTCATTTTGGTATATCAAGATTTACAGAGGTTGTCCATTACTTTTACATTGATGACCCATACTTCGAATAAGTCATCAATGTCTGATCAGCTGTTCTGTGTCAGCAGTGGTTGGAAGCGTTCCAGAGCTGCCCAGTCTTCTGAGAGAATCAGCGACCAGATATTGATCTGAATGGGAGGCAGATGTGCATTATGAGCCGGATGTGCAGTAGTTGGTCGCTGACGCTATCCTAAGACTGGGCAGCTCTGGAACAAAGCATTTCCGGCCGCCTGCTGCTGCCACTGAGAACAGCTGATCGGCGGGGGGTGTGGGGTACCGGACCCAGGCCGATCAGACATTGATGACTTACCCTAAAGGAAAGGCCATCAATGGAAAAGTAGTGGATAATCTCTTTAAATAAAGCTACTGAGTTTTTAATACTTCAGCACATGAGGTTTTGTCAGTCACATACCAGGATTGCATGCATTTTTACAGTATTTCCACTGCAGAAATTAATTAAAAATCATGTGCATTTTGTGCTTGAACTTTTTCTGCATCCAATACAATTTCATGGGGAAAAAGCTGTGCAAAAAACACAGTATTCACAAGAGAAATTGAGATGTTGTGCATTTGAAGAACATACTGCAGGTGAGTTTACTTTGAGTGAAAAAGGCACAGTGGGTATGAGGTTCCTATAAATTCCATCCACTTTGCTGGAACTGTAAAATGTTATGTTTTTGAAGCAGCAAACATATAGCAGAGTTAAAACCCAAAAACTCCTTGTGGGCACACAGCCTTAACGATCTGGCATGTCGGATTCTGGATATCAGATTGCTTCGTTCTTCCGGAGATAATCCACTCACAGATGCATTTCGGAGGCTCGTTCAGAGAACACAGGAATGCTGGGCTGACGAGCGCTCCTATGTATGAGAGAATCAAGCATAATTTTGGTAGACCGATATCTAACGTGTGTGGCCGGCTTAAGGCTATGTGCGCACTGGAAAATGAAATTTCCTTGCGTAAATTTCGCAGGCTCTCAAAGATCTTATCACCTGCGGAAAAAATCCGCATCAAATCCGCACCCAAATCCGCATGTGGATTGTCGCGTTTTGTTGCGGATTTGTTGCGGAATTGGTGCGGTTTTTCCACAAGCTGTTCCCTGCGTGATTTTTACATTAGATTAGGGAAAACCCGCAGCTACCTGCGGAAAAGAAGTGACATGCACTTGTTTTTGCTGCGGGATTTCCGCAGCAAAAAATGCAGCTGTCAAATTCTGCCTAGTGCGCACAGGATTTTTTTTCTCCATAGGATTTGCTGGTGATTCACTGCAGAGATGTTATGAACATTTTCTGCAGCGAAACATGCAGCAAATCCGCGGAAAATCCGCGGCAAAATCCGGTAAGTGCGCACATAGCCTAAGAGTAACAAAGTGGTGGCACAGGAGGCTGAAACAAAAACACACAATCGGGAAAATGAAAATGTACTAAAATTTAATCATTCATAAAAGCTGTAATTTAATTTGTGACAGAAACACAAGAAGCAATATTAGAGTTGTTTTAGTATATTATATATTTCAGCTTTGAAATCCATAGAAATCAGTATCCCAGTTTTCCTATAAAAGATCCCACCATCCCTCCCCCAAAAAGCATTATGCACAAAATGGTTTTTAATTATAATATAATGGCAAGATGAAAGTTATAATAAACCCAGAAGTTTTAAATATAAAATGAAGTCACCGTGACTCAAAAAGGTATTAGCCCCATTGAGTTCATTAAAGGGGATATATATCTCTCTATATATATTTATAAAGGAAAACTAGAAATGGCTACATTTTTAGTGCTTGACACAGGCATGACTAGGGAGAGGAGCTGGAGGACGTCAATATGAAAATCATTTAAGTCATTAACTAGCAATATTTAACATATGAAATGCATTCATGCTCTCATAATCATTCAGAATCGAGTCAAGTATGTTTATTTCACATCTGTGAGCGCCACTATTGCAAAAGTTGACACGACCGTGTCTTTTCAGAGAGAAACAGCTAAATCATTGCCAGGAACCTTGTGCAAACAGTATTGGAGATCTAACGTCTTCACATGATACAGTATATAAAACAGAAGGAGCCTCTTCAGATATGTTAAGTTAGGATTGGATATCTTTTTTTACATTTTGGAATGCTGGCACTTTCCAACCAGGCAACAGTTCTTCATTCCTATAGTCTACAGTGGAGAGAGGGGGGAAAAAGGAAAAAGAATAGTCAGTGGCATATACTACAAATGTGAGCAATTTAAGGTGGCAGAACGATATAGTATACAGGGTGTCCTGGCTATTACTTGGTGTTTTATTGCAAGTAACGTGAATGGGTCTCTCCTGGTTCACTTCATGTTTGTTACTTCTATTGGAGATATAAATATTGGCGGAATATTTCCAGACAGAAGATTTCAAGATACATCACTAGATTGGAACACAGTTGTGCATATTGTCTACAAGCTGGTATGGGGTACTGGGATTGCAGAGCAGTCCTCGTCCTACAGGCTGCAGAGGACAGTCTGCCTAATCTGACAATTTCGACAGGACTGGACGGTCATCTGATGTGTCTGGAGCCCCTCTAAGGCTATGTGCGCACGTTGCGTAAATTCATGCAGTTACGCTGCGCTTTGTAGCGCAGCGTAACTGCATGCGTCCTGCGTCCCCTGCAGTCTATGGAGATTGTGCAGGGGCCGTGCGCACGTGGCGTTTTAGAGCGCAGCGCTTCGGCTAGTGCCGAAGCGCTGCGCAAAAAGAAGTGACATGTCACTTCTTCCGTGCGCTTTGCCGGCAGCTCCTGCTCTGTCTATGGCAGGAGCTGCAGGCAGAGCGCACGTTCTCGCCGGCACCATGCGCTTCAGAACGGAGCTTTTCAGCTGCGCTCTGAAGCGCACCTTTTACGGTGCTGGGCTAGTACGCAACGTGCGCACATACCCTAACTCTCTGCAGACGTCACCAGAGAAAGGTTGTTGTAATGTCAACAATCTTTCGCTTTATGTGGAAATAATCCGGAAGCACAGGTGTCTAGGAGCGGCTTGCTCTCCCTCTCCCCACTGAAAACACAACCACTATCCTGAGCAATGTGCTCCAGTGTATGAGGGGAGTCCGGGCAGATTGCTGTCTGCTGAATAAACTTAATACACATGCGATAACCAGTGACCTATCAGCTCTACTAAAAACCCCACTGATAGAATACAGGAGACTTTCCTCATGTTTGTATGGCAGGGGATGGTGGCACAATAAGAATGATGTGTATTCTGATTCTATAATGTGTGTATGGTCATCTTAATAGGGAAAATATATCTTCACTACTGATTAGCGAGCGCTACCATGCTCTGTACTCTTAACCAGCAGTCGAACACTCGGACAGGTTTACTGAGTATAAAGGAAGTCAATGGGGAACTTGAGCATTTTTTTTCCTGAAGTTTTCCTGGAAAAGTGCTAGAGTTCCCCATTGACTTCTACTATACTCCGTAAACGAGTCACGCCCATCTGAGCGTCCTACAGATTGTTAAGAGTACCGAGCACCCAAGCATGGTAGTGCTCGCTCATCACTACTCTTCACTTTTTATATTTAAGGGAAGAAAAAAAAACACAGACAGTAGAAAATAAATTTAGCTATTAAAGGGGCATCGGTATAAAATAAGCAGAGACGAGGAGCAGCTCTGAGGGAAGCAGTCATGCTGAGGATCAGGCCATTCTCAGAAAAAAGAAAAAAAAAAAGCTAATCCATGGAGTCACAATATGGGTTTAGCAATGGTCAACACATATTAAAGGGAGTATATCACTGGAAAATGACACTGTTTAAATCAGGTTTGTGTGTTACATTAAATAAATTGCAATGTGTTATCGCAATCCGCGTTAAAAATACAAAAAGGAAATCTTGCAATTTTAATACTGGCCACTAGGGCTTTATCAGACTATAACTTCTGTTTTTTGAAAACATTTACAACCATTGTGGCTATCTTTTGTATTGAAGCATTTAAAGGCCTCCTATACACAGACTAATGTCAGCCAAACCTGCTGAAATGGATAAGCTGGGCTGACGGCCTGGTGTGTATGGGGGAACTGGATGAATGATGGTCAGGAGAGACGTCAATTCCTCATGTCCAGTTTCAGACTACAGATCACATTGATCTCCCAGAGGAGCCACCAGCCGATGTCTCAGATACCTGCTTTCTCATAAAGAACACAGGAGCACTCGACCGGTCGAGTGTATGGGAGAGCCAGCTGAGATGGATGTCGGCCGAAGCATTATTCGGCAGGAAGTATTCTAATGTGTATTGCCGACTTAAATGGTTGTTCCCATCTCCAATATCTTGTTCCATTATATAGTAGATGTAGTAATAATAATTATATTATTAGCAAACACCTCATTAGAAATGTAGTATAGTTAGTTCTTCTGATTCAGTTAGTTGTTTACCTCATGTACAGGGCATTGAAGCTTAAGGTACCGTCACATAACGAGATCGCTGCTGAGTCACGGTTTCTGTGACGCAGTAGCGATCCCGTTAGCGATCTCGTTATGTGTGACATCTACCAGCGATCAGGCCCCTGCTGTGAGGTCGCTGGTCGTTGCAGAATGGTCCAGGCCATTTTTTTCAAAGGCGATGTCCTGCTGGGTTTGACACTGACAGGGTCACAGTGACTGCTGAGATCGTTATACAGGTCGCTACTGCGACCTGTATCGTTCCTGCATCGTTGGTAAGGTCTGACTGACACCTCTCACCAGCGACCTCCCAGCGACTTACCAGCGATCCCTATCAGGTCGTATCATTTTCGGGATCGCTGATAAGTCATTGTGTGTAACTGGGCGTTTAGATATCCATGGTTACGAACAGAGCAACTGTCATATGAGTGGATTTAACCAGGATACCTAAACTACAATGGCCTGCACATGAGGTAAGACATGGCTATATCAGGACAAGTATACTACATTTGTAACTGGAGGGATTTGCTAAAATTATTATTACACCTACATATAAGGACAGGATATTGGAGATGTGAATAATCCTTTAAGGAGCCTGTCTTAAGGTTATTGTGAAAAGAGGGGGAAGCAGGGTCAGCTGTGACCTCATCTATTGTGACTGATGAGTGATCCCGTGTTGTCATCTGTGTACAGAGATGTTTCCTGTCATTGTAATTCTGCATTTGATGAGAAAGGAACTTCTGTTCACTCTCCTTAAAAAAGGACAGGACCTATGAGTCTAAAATGGAGCAAGTGATTTTTATATTTTAATAAGATTGTGATATAAATGAAAAAAAATGCTTAAAATATAGATATGGTTATATATAGATAGATATATATATAGAGATATTATAATATATATACATATATATATACACATACACATACACATACACATACACATACACATACACATACACATACACATACACATACACATACACATACACATACACATACACATACACATACACATACACATACACATACACATACACATATACATACACATACATACACATATACATACACATATACATACACATATACATACACATATACATACACATATACATACACATATACATACACATATACATACACATATACATACACATATACATACACATACACATACACATACACATACACATACACATATACATACACATATACATACACATATACATACACATATACATACACATATACATACACATATACATACACATATACATACACATATACATACACATATACATACACATATACATACACATATACATACACATATACATACACATATACATACACATATACATACACATATACATACACATATACATACACATATACATACACATATACATACACATATACATACACATATACATACACATATACATACACATACACATACACATATACATACATATATACATATATATATATATATATATATATATATATATATATGTGTGTGTGACATGACGCAGCTTCATCTCAATGGTGGCTGTCTTTTGGGATCACCAGGTCACCTAGTCCCCTCATCTTTGTTATTTGTTGGCTTCTGATAAGGAGGAGTGGAGGAGATGCCTGCGGCACACTAGGAGGACCACACCTGATCACAATACATTGTACCGATAGTTCAATACGGGTTGGGCCATGTGCTGCACAACCTTCAAGGGGTGCAAGAATCGATTCCTTTCACATCATTCATACTAAGTGCACCACTATAACAGTGTTATTTTTTTTAGGGCTGGTGTTTTAAATCTTCGCCTCCTGCCCTGTCATATACTTGCCCTCCAGCAATTACACCTTGCTGCAGCATAGCTCCGGTCCTGCGGCGCCATCTTGTGCTCGTAACTCCTGATTTGCCGGAAAGTCAGAAGTTCTGCCGCAATTGCTCAATACGAGTCCAAGAGCCAAAACAAGGCTGTCGTAGAGCTGTATTGAGTGGTGACCTCCGGCATGCTCCATAGAATATTGTAACAAAACGCTGGAGTGATGCTTTAAGAAGTCTGTCCTCTCACATTAGAAACAAGCTCTGACCACAAGGTGCTGGCCCATAAAGAAGATTACAATCCACAGCACAGCTCACCTGGCTCAGACCTGCTGCTTGACAAATATCTAGAGCAGCAGACACGACGATTTCTTTTTAGGTTTCTTCTTTTCCACTGGTGTTTTCCTATTTATCTGTCTGACCAAGTCATAAAAAATCTGAAACACAAGATTATATTGTTAACAACCAGGACATCACAATGTAAACATTAGTTCTGTCCCATATTTCACAATACAAACTGCATACATTAAAAAGATCTCAGACCCAGGGAGTCTGGTGTAATTTCTATGAAAAATAAAATAAGAATGGCCTCAGATTAGAATGAGTTTTTAATCCAGCTTCTCAAAAATGCTCATCTTAATGCTAGGCAGGGAATTTTTAAAACCGGAATATAAAGTCATTCTGACACATTTTTGAAAGTAAGCACATCAGCATCATCAGGGCAAAGAGATCCAATTAGTAATTGATAGTTTGAATTGTGGAATGTGACAAATTCACTTTAAAGACGCATAAAGGTGATCAGTCAGCCAACGTCCAAGGAGTGGCCACTAAACCACAGAGCGGTGATGTTCCACCCCACAGTCTCCTGACATCTGGCCTCTGCTGGAGCGGTCAGCAGCTGATTGGGGAGGGGGTTACAGGTTTTGGACCCTCACTAATACGATATTCTTACAGTAGTAGACAAGCCTTTTAAAGTGAAGATTAGAGTTGAGCGGATTGCTAATAAAATGGGTCTAGCGGATCAGTGGCGGATTGACAAGGAAGTCCGAGATCCGATCCGGAATCCGGCCCAATATATGTCAATGAGGGCGGAATCCGGGACACTAGAGCGAGCGAAAGAGAAAGCGAGATAGCGAAAGAGAAAGAGGGCTAGCGAAAGAGAAAGCGAGCTAGCAAAAGAGAAAGCGAGCTAGCAAAAGAGAAAGCGAGCTAGCAAAAGAGAAAGCGAGCTAGCAAAAGAGAAAGCGAGCTAGCAAAAGAGAAAGCGAGCTAGCGAAAGAGAAAGCGAGCTAGCGAAAGAGAAAGCGAGCTAGCGAAAGAGAAAGCGAGCTAGCGAAAGAGAAAGCGAGCTAGCGAAAGAGAAAGCGAGCTAGCGAAAGAGAAAGCGAGCTAGCGAAAGAGAAAGCGAGCTAGCGAAAGAGAAAGCGAGATAGCGAAAGAGAAAGCGAGATAGCAAAAGAGAAAGCGAGATAGCAAAAGAGAAAGCGAGAAAGAGAAAAAAAAAAATGCCGAATCCGGATCGTACACCCGGAATCCCGCGTTCGAGTCGGACCCGGATCTACCGCTGAAACCGTGCGGATCCGGATTTTTACAGTCCGGGTACGCTCAACACTAGTGAAGATGAAAAGACTATGGAATACAAAGAAGCCAATCTCAAAACACACGACATCTATAGACAACATGAATTCATCTACATGAAGTCACTCTCTGTACTAATGCTAATAGAAAACACGCAAAGGAAAAAAATAAATCCTGGACAAAGATATATAAAGTAAAAAAAAAAAAAAGCAACAAATCTACAGCTGACTGCATTATGTTCCCTCATTGCTGCAATCACATATGCCTCCACCCATGGAAACTCCCAAGCGAGTTTACCTAATTGCAGAGTGCAGCCACGGGTCAGCTTCCCTCAATGGAACATTACAAAATGCAGAAGTGCCAGCCTACACTCCATGATGAGTGCACACTGCGTCTATCAGGCAGATTTCACCTGGAAAGCGCTCAATCATCATCAATACTGAACATATGCACCACAATGTTTAAAGAGGCGAAGTATATGCACAGCAAGTTGGTTTTGTTGGTTTGTTTTTAACTTTAATCCCCTTCAAGTTTCGAAAAAAAATCTCTAATACAGAGAATTTTTAACATTTGTGAAGACGTCTCAACTAGATAAAGGACTTTGTCTATTTAGCAAGTTCCTTTATTTGCTTAAAGCAAAAAATGTAGCACATGTACATCCTTGCCCAATCAAGGTCTTTTCCTTCTTTAAGTGTTCAATAGTTTTCTTTCACTGTGGAAATAAGTGGTGATCTGAGACTCTAGACTTCAATGTGATCGGGCCACTTGTACGTGTAACAGATCTGATACCATAGACTGTTTATGTGAGTGGCGTGTGATGATGAAAACCACCGTATGGTAAATACAATGGGAACATAAATACATGACCCTAAAGCCAGGGCCCGAGTGTTGTATGGGTGTTGGCTGAACAAGTCATTTTACCCCACATCACCGGAAACGTGCATTATTTGCTCGCTGGGTGTGGCTTTTCCGCAGCAGGAACTTAGTGACACATGTCCATTCTCTCACCTGACAATGCCTTGCATGAACCAGGCTTACAATCAGTCAATACTATACAAGACAACATGGATGGGTTACTCACCTCATTTACGTTGATTTTAGACTTTGCAGAAGATTCTAAAAAGGCACAATTATTCCACTGTCTGGCTAGATTTTGTCCCTGCTCTTTGCCAACTACCCGCTCATCTTCCAGATCACATTTATTGCCCACTAATATCATGGGAACCTAAAATGTAAAAAAAAAAAACATTAGTTGGGAGAAAGGATTACCAATAAGTTCTAGTATGGTTAATTTAATCTTTCAGAGTAAAAAATGTTTGCAATGAAGGAGGCAGCGCTAATTTTAAAATGAACCTGTCCGGTCCCCGGTGCCCTCTAACCCAGCAGCAGTCATACCTGTACGCACAAATCCCCTGCCTAGCAAGCCCTGAATAACGCTATTCACTAATATGAATGTGGAAAACAAAAAGACTTATAAACGTCGCTGTTCCTATGCTAATTAGGGCCTTGACCAGTCGATGAGGCGTTGTTGCCCCGTTGGCCCTTTTACTAGGTTATCACACCTTTGTGGGCATCATTACAGGATTTCCATGAGCCAGTATCATCACCAGCTCCTGGGTATCTACCACATGTACGGTACGGCTCATTCCGGCCACGTCAGTGTGGCTTTGAAACTTGGTGTATGCTTTGTGGCTTCATAAGGTGCACTGCACATGACTAAGGTCAGAAGACTTCTACATGAGCGGTCTCCTTACCTTCCGGTCATGCACAATGCACCTAATGAAGCCACGACGCGTACACCCGGCTTCTGAGACGCACTGACTAGGCTGATATAAACTGCACGCATGTGCAAGATTTCTGGTGATATCGGCTCTTGGAAATCATGGCATCATGCCCACAGAGGCGTCATAACATGGAAAGAGGACAGACTAGTCTGGGAACTAACGCCCATAAACTAATCAAGGCCCTAATTAGCATAGGCTCAGCACAGTTTATTAGTAGTCAAAGTAGTTTAAACATTCCTATTAGTGAGTAGTGTTATACAGGGCTGGTTAGGGATGGAATTGGGGTATAAGGGTATCAACACTGCTAGGTTGGAGGGCATAGGGTCCTGACAGGTTCCCTTTAGGTGTCCCCATTAAAAAAATACCAGTCCTGAATTATATTCTGCAATGTTTGTTTTAAATATAAGAAAAATTAAAAAACAAAATGTAAAACATGCATGGTAATTTCCATATCTTGGCAGCACACCTCATTAGTAAATACATGTCTGAATATAGGTCACTGTGAACCAATATGGAGCATAGATAAGATGCCACTTCATATGTAACAAAATAAAGAATAAAGGGTGCTTTACACGCGGAGACATCGCTAGCGATCTCATTAGCGATGTGACACGCCAGATCGCAGATAAGATTTGCCGAGAACGCACATAGGTCATTTTTTGTAGCGCCGGTCACATATGCGATCTCGGCAAATCGTATGTGCGATCTCGGCGTGTTACATCGCTAACGAGATCGCTAGCAATGTCGCAGTGTGTAAAGCACCCTTAAGACAATCTTTGAAGTTGCAAGAAGTTAAGACTTTAATACAAATTTCAATCCAGAAACAAAATCAATGACGTTGTGCAACTTACCTTGGCATTTATTCTCCCTATCACATGGCGCTATTACACACAGGACCCCATCTGCAATCAGTCTGAAGAAGGTCTTGCTGACTGACGTGCAATTGATTGTTTCTGGATTGCAATTTTTATTAATGCCTAAACTAGTTTCATCTTCAAAGAATGCCAGATTCTTTACTTTTATGCACCGCAAGCAAATTAGCCAACTTCTCTGAAAACCATCAACACCAGGAAGCAAGATCCTGAGTTCGCAGGCAGCTATGTGGCCCCCTGCAATCCCCAGCAGAATGGGAAGTTTTTCTTTCCAGCTCTAAAAACACAAGATGCAATAACCAAGGTGATCTTGTGAGTTATAGTTGATAGGAGGCAGCTGCAGCTTCAGTTTATATTGCTCCAATGAATACATTTAGGCCTAAGCCACACGGCGAGAGAATTGGTGGGAGTGGAGTGTGATAAAACATCGCATTCCCCTCGGACCAATTCTAGCCTGTGTGTCAGCACACATGAGCGATTGTTTTCTCAGCCCTAATCAGACAGACAAAACAATCGCAACATGCTGCGATTGTAATGCGAGACTCATTTCTCTCGCACCCATTGAAGTGAATGGGGCGAGAGAAAAACCGCACTGCCCTCGCGGTACTCCGGTGTACCGTGCGTGCAGAGCGAGAATCACAATAGCCGGCAACGGAAGAGAGAGGGAGAGAAATCCCTCCCTCCCCTCCTCCGTAGCGCTGGCCCACGCCCCCTGCAGCTGAGGTCCGCTCGCACAGTTGGACCGCAGTCGCATGGACACTAGCATAACACTCGGCTCCTGCTGTGCTGCCAGCGCGAGCCGAGTGTCATGCAAGCATCGCACTAGTGCCTCGTGTGGTCCTGGCCTTACTCTTGCAGTTTAGACTACCTGTAAGCTTGTCCCTGCAGAAGAACAGAACTCCTGTAGAAACAGGTCTCGGCCTACGGTGGACAAGAGATCCAAATTTACTCAAGTACCTATATTGGGATCAATTTGATTTCTGCTCTGGTGGCCGTCATTTTACAGAGAAACAAAAAATAAAATTGTTCAGTATATTGCTTTTTTTCCTGGTCAAAATGTCAGAACTTGCAATGGACTCTAACAGAGGAGTCAATGCAGCGTGAATATAGCCCAAGATGTAGATGTTTGCAGTAGTTACTCCTGCAGTCACAGTATTGGTGGCAGTGTGCCCATTACAGCACAACACGATTGCATAAATATATATGATTGCCATTTGTAGTATTCATCACACTTCTGCTACTTGTCATAACATCTATATAATGTGTATGCTGAGAGAGCGTAGAATTATGTAGACAGTGGATATATGGCATGGTGGCATTACTATAATACTGCATCTGTAGGGTCTGCACAAATGCATTTACTCCCAAATTATCCCTTATAGAACACACTTATTGCCAACCACTACAATGTAAAATAGTGAACACGTGTGGTTGTACATATAACTGGTGACATCTGGGTTGGGACATAGAGATGTGTCCAATCTAAGCCTTGCAGTACCCCAGATACCAATAGGAGGGCTGTGGGTAAAGCCAGATCTGTATATTATGTATACATAATATATTTTATGATGGGTCCATTTAAAAAGGTTGGCCAAGCACACTGTCAGGATTCCCAGGTACTCCCATGGTAGTGAGTCATCATGACCAAATGTATGCAAATCGGCATTTCTGTGGTCAGGAAGCCAGATTAATTCAGTCGGCATGTGACCACAAAAATGACTGTCTGCACGCACATACAGGGGAATTGTGATAGCATGATCAAACCCGCTGTCACGCTGCGACAGTCTGCAGTCACTAAATGACAACCCCTTTAAGTGGCTTGATTCAAGGAGCATAAAATCTCCAATAAGGTTCTCCTTAAAAGTGGTGGTGCCATGATTTCCGACAGCGCTCAGGTTCCTGCTTACTGTAAGATGGTGCATGCCTCCTGGACTGCCACAGCTCAGGCCGTAGTATCATTGAGTCGCTGGCCTGAACTGTGCGCTCTCTGATGCTGCTATATGATAGAATAGTGGAGGAGTGCAGTGATACTGAAGCGGGCTGAGTTCTGGAGCCAACAGTACTCCCCAGCAATCCTGGCCAGCCTCAGTGAAGTGCTTACAAGCTATTAAAGAATGTAAGCAGTGCACAATTGGCTTGGCCACTGCTGCCAGATTGCAGGTAACCTAGGCATGGATTGATACATTTTAAAATCCCACCGTTCTTCAGAAATAAAATTTTAAAAAGCAAATGAAAAATTGCTAGATTTTACAATAACTTTCCATTCTAGGCTTATTCCCTTGTTCTTAAAAGGGTAACATTGCCTTCTGTGCAAGGGCACAATGCTTTCTAGATACATTAATTTTCACATTATTCATTAAACCCCATTTCAGACTTACATCTTCTGTGTCTTTAACTCGCAAAATCTGCTCCCTCAAGTCTTGTAAGTCGTTAAACGTGGACTGTGCTGTAATAGAGTATACTAGTGCAAATCCCTGACCATTCTTCATATACAAATCTCTCATAGCTGTGAACTGTTCCTAAAAGAACAAACAAAAAAATGTTAAAACAGGACATAAATAATGTAATATGAACAGTCTTAAGGGGGTGTTCCAAAGGCAAAAGGAAATTTCATTGAAATTATCTTTTTGATGCTTTATTCTAAGCTTCTTTCTAATATACTTTTGTTAAAAATTCCTTACTGTTCCGCAACTACACCTACAATTCTATTTTTTTCCTAGTTCCTGTCTTAAGACTTCATTAGAGAATCCCAGTGCATGCTGGGATACTCAAACTAAGTGTCATCAGGGGGCAGATTCTATAGCAATGACCGCAGCCTCTGTACCTTCCCTGAAACGAAGAGTCATCATGACGCTCGTTTTAGGGGCTGGTCTGTCCCACTGTATCCCTATCTGTCCCTGCAATATCTGTCCCTCCTTGTGCTGTGTGACCCTCACCCCCTTCCCCTTTCGCATTGATAAGTATTCTTGCCTTCAGCTTGCAGCATTTGGCTGTTGACTACTTTGTTGTCACCATACATTGGTTTTATTGCATGTCCAATATTGCATTTATTGTGCATACCAGGACTTTGTAGCCTTCTATTTGTATTGTTTTTCCATCTATTTGAATGGTTTTGCAGCAGACATTCCTTGGATTGCATGTTTTCCCCCCATTGGTGACATCAGCCGCCATCTTTAGTTTCATCTTGTCCTGGTTTGCTACAGGCCAGTTTTGTTGTTCATCATCTTATTTTCACAAGCATTGGCATTACAGTACTCTACTTTGTGTACCAAGTATGGGGTTGTGCTTTTTTTGCATGTTTTTTGCATGATTTTAGTCATTTGTGCTATTGGAGATCCCAGTTGGGTGATGCCCTTCTTGCCCTTATTCATTTGTGCACTGTGTGATCTGTACCCAGCACAGCGATCGCCATTATCTGCTCAGATCTGTAATAAAAAGCTGGTAAAAGAGTGGTGTTTATACCAGAAATGTGAGTGTAGCACCACCCCCTGGTGAAATCACTAGTCTCCTGAATGCGGGGTATAGACACCACTGTTACCGGCTGGTCATTACAGATCTGAGCAGATAACAGAGCAAGCGCTGTGCACAATGCAGGGAGGGATGACTCGGAGGGACTAGCCCCTGAAACGAATGTCATGATGATGCTTCGTGTCAGGGAGGGGGCAGAGGCTGCGGCTACACTGCTACAGACACTGTCCCCTGATGACACTTTGTTTGAGTATCTCAGCATGTACTGGGATTCTCAAACGAAGCATCATCAGACAGGAAGTAGAAAAAAAGTTAGTGTAGATAGGGAATTTTTAATACTGTACAAGTATATTAGAAAGCAGCTCAGATTATAGCTTCAAATAGATAGGAATTTAAATAAAAATTTCCTTTTGCCTTCGGCCAACCCTTCAAATGTATTATAGAAATGGTGCTAAAAAAAAAAAGGCTTGATTGCAGAATAAATATTGCTGTTGCGCTTATTTCTGGACTGCAGGTGGCAGCAGGGACTACAGCCAGGTTCATATGAATATCAGCTGCATTCATCTATAAGATCGTTTCTACAGCAAGTAAAAAGACTTACAAACCCATTCACATTTAAAAGTACAAAGTTTGCAACAAAACAGATTAATCAATTTAATTTTTATTTCATAACTCAATAATACACATTAAAATAAGAAAATCTAATATTTATCATCAGACAAATCTGCTTCTTTCTCTGATAATTGATCAGTCATTATCAAAATTCTCAATTCGGAGGTAAAATCTGTATTCAGTGAAGACTTTCCCATTACGGAGATAGGAGATGGCAGCGGTTACTGATGAGATTCTATGATGAGGGGCAGCGAGGAGGCGCGAGGGGCAGCGGGGAGGCGCGAGGGGCAGCGGGGAGGCGCGAGGGGCAGAGCTTCTCCTCTCCATCTATCTACAGACAATCTCATCAGTACCAACTGCATTCTCCTATCACAATAAGTTGCTTATTTTCATGTGTAGTAATACTAGTAATTTATGAAAGAAAAATTAAAACTGCACGCATGCTTTAAATATATAATCACTGTAGTGGTGCTTAAAGGGGTTTTCCCACGAATACCGTATATTTTTAGATATTTTAATCAATAGCTCTTACAATAACATACAATCGGATGTATGAACAAAAAAAAAAAAATGTTCCTGTGCTATCTTATAAACGTACTGTGTAATGGTCATGTCTGACCGTACAGGGACATTGTTTGATCATACCACATCTCCTGGGCAGGGGAGGAAGCAAAAAAAGGAGCATACAGATAGCACAGCATGGGATCGTATCTGATTCTTTGATGTAAAGCATTTCCCTACCTGTTTTTAAAAAATATTTTACCTCATAGGAAGAATAGTTTGTAACCCCAAGCTGTAATGTTTGTACACTGTATTACTTCCTCCCTGGGCCAGGACCTGTGGTATGATCAGACCATGTCCCTGTTCGGTCAGACACTGCCATTACACAGTACATATCAGCGACATATACTCAGCACACAATTTTTTTTTTTTTTTTAAACACAGATAACCTGTATAAATTAATTCTTCTAAAATCTATTGATTAAAATCAACTTTGAAATTAACTTTGTTGGCAGCAAAACCCTTTTACGTTTTTCGTTTCTCTTTTGTTTGGTATCGTGTGTAAGCACATCAAGGTAGTAACTTACTTTCCCCGTCATAGTCTTCTCAGTGACGCTCTGATCCGCCCAGTCACCAGGTAGCCACATCTGTAACCTACTGGATCACTGTGTGGAGCAGCAGTTTCATTTAGAGTAAAGGGTGCTTTATACGCTGCAACATCGTTAGCGATCGCTAGCAATGTCATGCGCGATAGCACCCGCCCCTGTCGTTTGTGCGACATTTGTTGATCACTGCCGTAGTGAACATTATCGCTACGGCAGCGTCACACGCACATACCTCTTCAGCGACGTCGCTGTGACCGCCGAACAATCCCTCCCTCAAGGGGCAAGTGCGTTCGGTGTCATAGCGACGTCACTGCGGCATCACTAAGCGGCCGCCCAATAGCAGAGGAGGGGTGGAGATGAATGGCCGGAACATGCCGCCCACCTCCTCCTTTCCTCATTGCCGGTGGACGCAGGTAAGGAGATGTTAGTCGTGTGACGCCGCAGGAACGACAAACAACCAGCGGTATGCACCACCAACGATATTATGAAAAGGAGTGACGTGTCAACAATTTTTGCCATTTTTGCGATCGTCGTTCCTTGGTGTCACACGCTGCGATGTCGCCAACAGCGCCAGATGTGCGTCACTAACAATGTGACCCCGACGATATATCATTAGTGATGTCGCAGCGTGTAAAGCAACCTTTAGCCTGAGACCCAGAACAAAGCTCTCTAGTCTTACCCCTCGTCTAATAGACTTGCATTGAGAAAATTGACCTCTGCTCCACATAGCAACAATTGTGTTATTTGGCACTTCACAAATCATGTGGTACAGACCCAGACCTGAAACTAGGAGAAGACAGCAATCTGCGAGTATGTTACTACCTTCATGACACACTTGATCCCTAATAAAAGGGGGGGGGGGAATGGAAGAAATCACTGAAGTGGTATGGTTAATGGAATATGTCAACAGGTTCTTGTTACCACATCTGATACAGACAGGATAAAGCTGTAGATTCCAGCAATGTATCCCTTATTTAGCTGGTTGCTGTGGTTTTGATAAAACCTCTGCTGGAGATCTACAGGTTCTCCAAATGCTGAGCGCTCTATAGCCACGTCCCCACTACTTTTTGTGTACACAGTACATAGGCAGCTTTCTGCCCATCAGTGGTAGTGGTGGGGTTCTACAGAGCTTATTAATATGGAGGACTACATGGCAGCAGGTTTACTAGTCCTCTAGTGATTATCCTGCTGATAAAAGTGATTTTATTAAAAACTACAGAAAGCAGCCATGTAAACTCATTAAGTGACACATTGTTTCTAAATTATGTTGCTCAGATTAGGTGACACCTGATTACAGATTACCATTAAAAGGGGTTGTCCAGTATAAAATGACAAGTCTGCAGTCATTCTATGTGTCACTGTGACTGTAGACTTTTCAATACTCACAATCACACGCACTGTACGTTATGAGGATTCGCTGGTGTCAAAGCCAGGAATGGCGGTCACGTGGCCGCGAGTAAACAAGATGCATACTTCCGCCATATTCCAACTAGATGGGCGCGGCCTCGCCCAATACATTGTCCATTGCTCATCTAGTTGGATTCTGGCTGGGAGTAAGTATATCGCATGCTCTCGGCTACATGACCGCCGTTCAGTGCTCTGACACCGGGGAATCCTCACAGTGCATGTGGTGTGAGGATTCACAAGTCTGCAGTCACACAGTGACACAGAGCGACTGTGGACTTGTGGATTTAAACTGGACAACCATTAAGCTTGAACAAGGCCTATTTATTTAAGTATTTGTTTTGCAAATCTAAACAGCAATTGTAAAATACCCCTAAAAGCTGGAAAATAAATAAATAAATGAATAAAAAAAAATCACTTACAGTCCCAGCTGTATCGAGAATTTCAAGCATACATTGCTGTCCTTCTACCTCCACTTGCTAAAGGGGGAAAAAAGATTTTAAGTTAGTGCAAAGTAAGTATCAACTTTTTATTATACACCCCAAGAAACATACACTGGCTCCTCTTCAATGGGTATCCTAACGTTACTTTACTATGGATGTTATGAAAAAGTGGGTGCAGAGGTGCTAGTGTCAGGACAAAGCTGATTGGGTTCTTCGTGCATATGCACTGGCTCCTTTCTAGAGCATAAATCGCCCCTATAAGGTTTATATGGTCATGTTGCTCTCTGAAAGATGACAACCATGCTTTATTGATGAAAGTTGCTGACTGAATGGACAAAAATACTCCTGTCCTAGTTCATATGCAGCTGTGGCAAAGACAAAGCCCTTCCCAAGCCTCAGCCCCCCCAGGTTCAACGCCCCACTCAGCCCCCTTCCTCAGTGACTGCCGGTCACAACTAGTGCACAGTCAATTACAGAGGAGGGAGTCAGGAAGGTGGCGGCTCGGGAGGTTCCTCGTCACACCGCACTGAAACCTCATCTGAATATTAACGCAGATTTTCCAGTGAGGGAAGAAAAGATCGCATGACCATAGAAATATTATGGGGTTGGATCGTTCGGGTATACTCCTGTAACCCCTTCACGACGCAGTTATTTTTTTATCAAGTTTTGTTTTTTCTCCCTCTGCTTTTAGCGTACTGTAAAATGGAGGGAATTTGTTTTTCTTCTAAATATTTTCTTTTCACAATTTCTACACAATCAAACCTGTTTTTTGGGATTTTCCTGTTCACGGTGTACATTTAGTGGTCAATACGACCTCCGAATGATTCTCCTCCTCAGTACGATTACAGCGATACCAAACATGTCCCATTTTCTATTTTCATTTTGAAACACAAAGAAGGGAATTTTGTTTACTTACCGTAAATTCCTTTTCTTCTAGCTACTATTGGGAGACCCAGACAATTGGGTGTATAGCTTCTGCCTCCGGAGGCCACACAAAGTATTACACTTTAAAAAGTGTAACCCCTCCCCTCTGCCTATACACCCTCCCGTGCATAACGGGCTCCTCAGTTTTGGTGCAAAAGCAGGAAGGAGGAAACTTATAAATTGGTCTAAGGTAAATTCAATCCGAAGGATGTTCGGAGAACTGAAAACCATGAACCAAAAGAACAATTCAACATGAACAACATGTGTACACAAAAGAACAAACAGCCCGAAGGGAACAGGGGCGGGTGCTGGGTCTCCCAATAGGAGCTAGAAGAAAAGGAATTTACAGTAAGTAAACAAAATTCCCTTCTTCTTTGTCGCTCCATTGGGAGACCCAGACAATTGGGACGTCCAAAAGCAGTCCCTGGGTGGGTAAAAGAATACCTCAATAAAAAGAGCCGAAAAACGGCCCCCTCTTACAGGTGGGCAACCGCCGCCTGAAGGACTCGCCTACCTAGACTGGCGTCTGCCGAAGCATAGGTATGCACTTGATAGTGTTTCGTGAAAGTGTGCAGACTAGACCACGTAGTTGCCTGACACACCTGCTGAGCCGTAGCCCGGTGCCGCAATGCCCAGGACGCACCCACGGCTCTGGTAGAATGGGCTTTCAGCCCCAAAGGAAGCGGAAGCCCAGAAGAACGGTAGGCTTCAAGAATCGGTTCCTTGATCCACCGAGCCAAGGTTGACTTGGAAGCCTGCGAGCCCTTAAGCTGGCCAGCGACAAGGACAAAGAGCGCATCTGAACGACGCAGGGGCGCCGTGCGAGACACGTAGTGTCGGAGTGCTCTCACTAGTTCTAAGGAGTGCAAATCCTTTTCACATTGGTGAATTGGATTAGGGCAAAATGAAGGTAAGGAGATATCCTGATTGAGATGAAAAGGAGATACCACCTTAGGGAGAAATTCCGGGACAGGACGCAGAACCACCTTATCCTGGTGAAAAACCAGGAAGGGGGCTTTGCATGACAGCGCTGCAAGCTCCGACACTCTACGGAGCGATGTAACTGCCACTAGAAATGCCACCTTCTGCGAAAGACGTGATAAAGAGACATCCCGCAGCGGCTCGAAAGGTGGTTTCTGAAGAGCCGTTAGCACCCTGTTAAGGTCCCAGGGTTCCAGCGGACGCTTGTAAGGTGGGACTATGTGCCAAACTCCCTGCAGAAACGTGCGGACCTGCGGAAGCCTGGCTAGACGCTTTTGAAAAAATACGGATAGCGCCGATACTTGTCCCTTGAGAGAGCCGAGAGACAATCCCTTGTCCATTCCGGATTGAAGGAATGAAAGAAAAGTGGGTAAGGCAAAAGGCCAGGGAGTAAAACCCTTATCAGAGCACCAGGATAAGAAGATCCTCCAAGACCTGTGATAGATCTTGGCGGACGTTGGTTTCCTGGCCTGTCTCATGGTGGCAATGACATCCTGAGATAACCCTGAGGACGCTAGGAGCCAGGACTCAATGGCCACACAGTCAGGTTGAGGGCCACAGAATTCAGATGGAAAAACGGCCCTTGTGACAGCAAGTCTGGGCGGTCTGGGAGCGCCCACGGTTGACCCACCGTGAGATGCCACAGATCCGGGTACCATGACCGCCTCGGCCAATCTGGGGCGACGAGAATGGCGCGACGACAGTCGGACCTGATTTTGCGCAGCACTCTGGGCAGCATCGCCAGATGAGGAAATACATAAGGCAGTCGAAACTGCGACCAATCCTGAACTAATGCGTCCGCCGCCAGAGCTCTGTGATCTTGAGACCGGGCCATGAATGCCGGGACTTTGTTGTTGTGCCATGACGCCATGAGATCGACGTCCGGCGTTCCCCAGCGGCGACAGATCTCTCGAAACACGTCTGGATGAAGAGACCATTCCCCCGCGTCCATGCCCTGACGACTGAGAAAATCTGCTTCCCAGTTTTCTACGCCCGGGATGTGAACTGCGGAGATGGTGGAAGCTGTGGCTTCCACCCACTGCAGAATCCGTCGGACTTCCTGGAAGGCTTGACAACTGCGAGTGCCGCCTTGGTGGTTGATGTATGCGACGGTAGTGGCGTTGTCCGACTGGATCCGGATCTGCCTGCCCTCCAGCCACCGATGAAAGGCCAATAGGGCTAGATACACTGCCCTTATCTCCAGAATATTGATCTGAAGGGATGACTATCGGAGTCCAGGTTCCCTGAGCCCTGTGGTGGAGAAAAACCGCCCCCCACCCTGATAGGCTCGCGTCCGTGGTGACCACAGCCCAGGTTGGGGGTAGGAAGGATTTTCCCTGCGACAGAGAGTTGGGAAGGAGCCACCACTGAAGAGACGTCTTGGTTGCAAGGGAAAGAGACGTTCCTGTCGAGGGAAGTCGACCTCCTGTCCCATTTGCGGAGAATGTCCCACTGGAGTGGCCGCAGATGGAATTGCGCGAAGGGCACTGCCTCCATCGCTGCCACCATGTTCCCCAGGAAGTGCATGAGGCGCCTCAAGGGGTGTGACTGACCCCGAAGAAGAGATTGCACCCCTGCCTGCAGCGAAAGCTGTTTGTCCAGCGGTAGCATGACTACCGCTGACTGAGTATGAAACTCCATCCCAAGGTACGGCAGTGATTGGGTCGGTGTCAACTTGGATTTTGGGAAGTTGATGATCCACCCGAACTGCTGGAGAGTCGCCAGAGCGACGGAAAGACTGTTTTGACACGCCATCTGAGAGGGTGCCCTGACCAGAAGATCGTCTAAGTAGGGAATCACTGAGTGGCCCTGAGAGTGTAGGACCGCCACAACAGATGCCATGACCTTGGTGAACACCCGTGGGGCTGTCGCCAGGCCGAAAGGCAATGCCACGAACTGAAGGTGTTCGTCCCCGATGGCGAAACGCAAAAAGCGTTGATGTTCGGATGCGATCGGCACATGGAGATAAGCATCCATGATGTCGATCGATGCTAGGAAGTCTCCTTGTGACATCGAAGCGATAACCGAGCGGAGAGATTCCATCCGAAACAGTCTGGTGCTCACATGTCTGTTGAGCAGTTGGAGGTCCAGAACGGGACGGAACGAGCCGTCCTTCTTTGGCACCACAAACAAGTTGGAGTAAAAGCCGCGACCATGTTCCCGGGGGGGGGAACAGGGATCACAACTCCTTCTGTCTTCAGAGCGTTCACCTCCTGAAAAAGTGCATCGGCTCGCTCGGGGGGGCGGAGAGGTTCTGAAGAAACGAGTCGGGGGACGAGAGCTGAACTCTATCCTGTAACCGTGAGACAGAATGTCTCTCACCCATCGGTCGTGAACATGTGGCCACCAGGCGTCGCAAAAGCGGGAGAGCCTGCCACCGACCGAGGATGCGGTTCGGGGATGCCGAGAGTCATGAAGAGGCCGCCTTGGAGGCATTGCCTCCGGCGGGTTTTTGGGGGCGTGACTTCGCCCGCCACACATAGGAGTTCCTCTGGCCTTTCTCCGGCCTGCTGGACGAAGAGGATTGAGGCTTGGCGGAGGGACGAAAGGACCGAAACCTCGATTGTATTTTCCGTTGCTGAGGTCTCTTCGGTTTGGACTGGGGTAAGGAGGAGTCCTTTCCCTTGGATTCCTTAATAATCTCATCCAATCGTTCGCCAAACAAGCGGTCACCAGAAAAACGGCAAACCGGTTAAGAACCTCTTGGAAGCCGAGTCTGCCTTCCATTCGCGCAGCCACATTTGCGGCACGGACAGAGAGGGGCCTGGAGGCGACAATCCAACAGGGCCCGGGGCCTGTGTAAGGACCGGTCTGGACTGCAAGGCTTCAAGCAGCTTGGCAGACCATTTGTCCATAGACTGAGCCATGGATTGTGAGAGTGACTCAGAGTTTTTCAGCAAAAACGGCAAACTCTGTCCCTGCCGCCTGGACAGGGAGAGCAGGGGGGTCTGCCTGAGCCGAGGGGCCCCCTAGTGACCGAGGCTCCGGCTGAGCAAGCAAAACAGGGGTTGAGCATTGCTCACAGTGAGGGTAGGTGGAACCCGCAGGTAACATAGCCGCACAAGAGGTACAGGTGGCAAAATAACCCTGTGCCTTGGCACCCTCGCTCCTTGTGGACGACATGCTGTTGTCTCCTAGAGAGTGATCACTGAGGGTATATGGGAAAGGGTATACAGCCCGACCGAACAGAAATATATAAATATATAGTATCTATTCCGGCACCCTAAGGGGACCAGCACCGGGTGACCGGTGTGGCTTACCGACCGCTAAAAAGCGGAGCGTGTGTCCTCCAGATTCCCTGCCTTAGGTCTCCCAGTATTGCAGAGCTCTTTCCTGGAAATCCTCCACCGGCAGAATGCCAAAAAAAAAATGGCTGCCGGAGCTCTCTGGGGAGGAGAGGGGCCGTGGGCGGCGCTAGAAAAGTGCGGGAATCTGGAGTCCCCACAGTGATCAGTGAGGGGGGAGGAAACATACAGGATGCTCCGGCCCTCACATCCGACGTCAGGTCGGCAGTCCCGCCCTTACCCCTGATAGACAGGCCCCGGGGGCGGGAGTTTTGCTACTAGGCCGCAATTGAAGCCGGGGACTAAATTTAAGACCGCGGCCGACAAGCAGGCGCGGTCGGCGCGGAAGTCCGCCGGCCGTCACAAATAAGCAGCTGCTGCAGCGTCCGGGATGAAGGCGCTCCATGCACATCCCCCATGGGGACACAGAGTACCTTAGTGATGCAGGGCCCAGTCCCTGAGGATAAACAGACTCCTGTCCGACAGATTCCCACAGGGGCTGCGGATGGAGCACGGTCCCAGTGAATGGATGACCGCTCAGGATCCCACTTCTCCCAGAGCCGCTAAGGGATGGTGAAGGAGACGGCATGAGGCTCCGGCCTTTGTACCCGCAATGGGTACCTCAACCTTAACAGCACCGCCGACTTAGTGGGGTGAGAAGGGAACATGCCGGGGGCCCCGTGGGGGCTCACTTTTCTTCCGATTAACTAAAATGAGAATGCATGAGTGGATGTGTGCCTCCTTCCACACAAAGCATAAAAACTGAGGAGCCCGTGATGCACGGGAGGGTGTATAGGCAGAGGGGAGGGGTTACACTTTTTAAAGTGTAATACTTTGTGTGGCCTCCGGAGGCAGAAGCTATACACCCAATTGTCTGGGTCTCCCAATGGAGCGACAAAGAAAACATAAGTTTGCGGGGGAAAAAAAACTTTTATAACTTTCTTCTCGCCTATTTTTTCTGCTAATTATATAAAGCAAATGTTGCTATAAATGATGTTTATTTTATGTTATTTGTTGAACATTCTAAAATAAAGAATTTACAAAAAACCCTTGGGGGCTTGTGTCGCCATTTTCCAAAACTCATAACCTTTTAATTTTTTGGGTAGATGGAGCTGTGTGGGGCGAGAACGTTTTATTGATACCATTTTGGGATAAATATGACGTTTTGATAGTTTGTTACAGCATTTTTTTTGTGGTACTGCGACAAAAAAAAAAAAGCCTAATTTTGGCGTTCTTGATTATTTTATTTTTTGTGTTTACCGATTGTGTTACTTATTTTTATATTTCGACATATCAGGAGTTTTTTTTGAACACTGCGATAGCACGTGTATTTTTTATTGTCTATTTTTAAAAGGGGGTGATTTTAAGTTTTTTTTAAACATTTTAATAGTCCTCTTAGGGGACTATAACATGCAATTGTCTTATCGTTTCTGCCATGCCATAGCACTGCTGTATATAGCAAAAAATCAGTGTCCCCTTAAGCCTGACCATAGGCAGCTGCTATGACCAGCACAGAAGTCTTCAGCAGACCCAATCCTGTCATAGCGACCCATCGGTAACTCACAATCACATCACTGGATCGCAGAGAGGTGAATGCTTAATTCTGGTGTCAAAGTTTGCCAGCAGTATTTAACAGGTTAATCACAGGCAGAACTCCGCTACGCGATTGTTAGAGGCTGGTCCTGGCTGTAACAAGCAGCCATTACCTGCATAGTAATGAGCGAGCTCAACCCCATGAGCCCCCTCCATATACCAGCTTCTGACATGCACCGAACATCTACCGAGAAGTCGTGAAAGGGTTAAACAATGAAAAAACTGCTGCTGTTAAAGGCACAATTGTTTGGACTTACCGTGATGGTAATGATAGGCTATTGTGGTGGATGTAACACGTATCTGAGAATATAACTGCTCAGATTGTGACAGTCACCACACTCACACATACATTTAATCTAAAGTTTTACCATTTTTGAGACGTTTACCTTTCTGTAGGAATCTTCTATGGTGGGGTCATATTTTTCCACAAAAATTCCTTGAACAAACTGCACCGTCTACAAAAGATAAATAAAACAAACATCAAATAAAACAAAAAACCTGTAAAACAATCAAGTCAAAATGTATTTCTGTACATCGGGGAGGAGACCACCATATACAAGGGACACGAGTGGACATACTGCAGAGCTGCAGTCACACATCCCTTGTACACATCCATAGACTCTTTCCCCTCAGACAGCACAATGACCCAGTGTCACGGAGCCATATACCGTATTTTTCTGATTATAAGACGCACTTTTCCTCCCAAAAATTTAGGAGGAAAATGAGGGGTGCGTCTTAAAATCCGAATATAGCTTACCGGTGGGGAGGGGGGTAGTGGAGAGGGGTCACTAGAGGCAGGACAAAGATGTGCTCCTGTGCGGCGGCGGACGGCGCGGCCCCCTGTGCGGCGGCGGACGGCGCGGCCCCCTGTGCGGCCCGGCAAGGCTCTAAGCGGCCGCTCAGTGCTGCCTGGAAAGGCTCTGTATAGCGGCCTGCGCTGCTGTGTGCTGCTGCTCAAGATATCAGCGGCAACTTCTTCAAATAATGACGCCCATAGTTGGCGCATGGGCAGATAGAGCTCTCGGCTCAAGCTCCCATCTGCGCAAGCGCAGACTGCGGCCGCCATTTCTTTGAAGTCTGCACCGACATCTTCAGAATGGCCAGTGCCCGCAGCGAGCACTAGCACACAGCAGTGCTGGCCACCTCAGCACAGCTCCGCAGTGAGTATCTGGGCCCCCCTCTGCACTGCCCGTAGCATGGACTTGCTCCACCACCGCTGTTGCCTCCTGTGACCCCCGACTCCACCACTGCTGTTGCCCCCCCACCGCACACCACCGGATTATAAAACGGACCCCAGATTTTTACTTTTTTAGCTCTAAATTTGGGGTGAGTTAAAATAAAACAAAAAATACGGTACACATCAGTGTTAAAAAGGGATAATGTGACCGATCAGAGACCCAGGGCAGGTCCTATTGTCATCCGTTTTGAGCATCAGACTACCATGTAAAATCTATAGGGATTTGTATAACAAATGACACATTAAAAGACAGACTTTGTATTTCCATTAGAGTTTCATCTGTTAACTCTGATGCATGGCTAAGAGTTAATAAATAAAGTTAAGACTCTAAGGCGACATGCGCACGCTGCGTTTTTTGGCTGCAGTTTTGTTGTCAGACTTTCTGACATTTGACTTCCCAGCAAAGTCTATGAGAAGTCAGATTTCCTATGCGCACGTTGCAGTTTATTTTTGAGCGTTTTATTTGTCAAAAGTTTGTGACAAAAAAAAAAAAAAATGCAGCATGTTCATTCTTCCCGCTTTTGTCAAAATTTCTCAAAACACGCAGCAAAAACGCACCTACAATTACAAGCATTTTTTGTGACATTTCCAGGCGCTCTCTGACAAGGTGCAGTTTTGGCTGCAGTTTGTGAACACAAAAAGATGCAGCGTGCGCATGTAGCCTAACGGCTTCAGTGACAAAATAACAGGTGATAAAAACACAGCAATAAACCTAGAAGCAGCCAGAGCCCTGAGGTGGTGGGGAATATGCAGTGGGTCAGATGTTTGCACTCACAATAAAATAGGTTTTTTCCTGTATTAGAAACAAGGACATATTTGCTTATTTGTTATAAAGCCATCAGGCTGCGTTCCCACCATCAGTGTTCGTGGAGTTTTTGATGCTGATGAAATTCCGCCCCTTAGCTTGTGTTTTTATCGCTGTGTTTGTCGCTGTCATCCTTTAACCCCTTAAGGACGAAGCCAGTTTTGTACTTAATGCCCAGGCCATTTTTTGCAATTTTGACCAGTGTCACTTTATAAGGTTATAACTCTGGAACGCTTCAATGGATCCCGGTGATTCTGAGATTGTTTTTTCGTGACATATTGGGCTTCATGTTAGAGGTAAATTTAGGATGATATTTTTTTATTTTATTTGTGAAAAAATCTGAAATTTGACAAAAAAAATTAAAATTTTGCAATTTTCAAAATTTTAATTTTTATGCCCTTAACCCAGAGAGTTATGTCACACAAAATAGTTAATAAATAACATTTCCCACTTGTCTACTTTACATCAGCGCAATTTTTGAAACAAAATTTTTTGGGGTTAGGAAGTTAGAAGGGTTCAAAGTTCATCAGCAATTTCCCATTTTTTCAACAAAATTTACAAAACCATTTTTTTAGGGACCACATCACATTTGAAGTGACTTTGAGAGGCCTGGGTGACAGAAAATACCCAAAAGTGACACCATTCTAAAATCTGCACCCCTCAAGGTACTCAAAGTCACATCAAAGAAGTTTATTAACCCTTTAGGTGCCTCACAGGAACTAAAGTAATATGGAATGAAAAAAAACAAAAAAAAACATTTTACCTAAAAATGTTGCTTTATCACTAATTTTCTTACTTTTTCAAGAGGTAACACCAAAAATTGGACCTCACACTTTGTTACCCACTTTCTTATGAGTGTGCTGATACCCCACATGTGGTCAGAAACCTTTGTACGGGCAAATGGGAAGGCTTGGAACGAAAGGAGCAATATTTGAATTTTTGAAAGCAAATTTGGCTGAAACAGATTGCGGGCACCATGTTGCATTTACAGGTCCCCTAAGGTACCTAAACAGCAGAAACCCCCCTCAAGTGACTCCATTTTGGAAACTAGACCCCTTAAGGCTTCTATCTAGGGGTATAATGAGCATTTTGGACTAACAGGTACTTCACAGAATTTGATAACATTAGGTTGTTATATTGAAAATTTTTATTTTTTTTAACAAAAATGTTGCTTTAGAATCAATTTTCTCACTTTTTCAAGAAGTAACACCAACACTTGGACCCCATAGTTTGCTACCCACTTTCTTATGAGCGCGGTGATACCTCACATGTAGTCAAAAAGTTCTGTTTGGACAAACAGCAGACCTTGGAAGGAAAGGAGCAATATTTCAATTTTTGAAAGCAAATTTATCTCTATTTGGAATAGTAGATTGTCATATTTTCAGAGCCTATGTGGTACAAGAACAACATAAAACCCACATAAATGTATTTTTTGAAAATTATACCCTGTAATGTATTTATCTAGTGATGGTAGTGACTAGTTTGCCACCACCATTTTGTATGCAGTTGATGCAACACATGCATGTGCCTATAATAGATGGTGCACCATTTGATCTTCAGGGTAAAACTGATGGAATTCCAGGATCATTCAAGGATTACAGAGATATTGAGCTATCAAACAAGAAAATCTTTCCAGGAGTTATTACTCACAAAGGGCGGCATGCCCCTAAAAACATGTTTGTTGATTATAAAACTTGGTCTTGCTAAGAAAACAGTTATTGCGTAATTGCTATTGTAGCAGGAAGAAAAGAGTGAAGGGCAAAATATGGAGGAATAAGCAGCCACTATGTGGGAAACCTGAGTCTGTTCCAAAGATGAATGAACACCAGCGGGGCAAGAAGGACAGGTTTATTTTTCAAAGAGACTGGTCATACAACGTCTTCCTAGCCCCATCAATCCCTATATGAGGGATGAATGTGCCAAGCGACGTGGTACATCATAACAAGTTTCTGCCCGCCAAGGTAGGAACCGCTATGTGCACAAAATAACCAATATCGTACAGAATGCTAAAAGTTATGGCCTGTCCAGGAGGTTCGGCAAAAACCATACAGTATAGCCCATAGCGTATGAATATGGGACAGCCTCATTACTAGAGATCCTCCAATAAAATGATCGTGCCCATATCACCAAGATAAAGAAGTAATATAAATGCAAAGACAAGTTTTGTGTAGCATGACAGTCGTAAATACCGTCAAACTAAGATAAATGGTAAAATAAAAATGTTTGTGAGTGACCGAGTCCTGGAAAGTTGTCAAATGATCAGACTTTTCAAGAACGTTAGTGGGGTCCACATTCTTGAGTATGCCGACGTGGGCATGTGGACAAGGATTTGTCTGAATAATAGTTTGATGATTGTGTCCTGGAATTATTTGTGAAATGGGGTAAGATGTGTTTTTCTGATGAAAATAGTAATTTTTATTTGACATGTAATAATAGAATCTCTGCTGGGGTCCAATGAACCAAAAATATCAATTATGTGCAAAAAAATAAAATTATACAATTTTGGGGAAGTGATGGCAATTCAATAATGGTTAGTTGTGTGGAAGGTCTCAAAACAGGGGGAGAGACAAAGGCCTGGTTGGGACGGGCACATGGGGCAGTAGTAGCGAGAATCTCTCCTCCTGCCGTGTTTGCTACAAACCCGACATCTTTTTTGAGGACGGTTGTTGGTGGGAGTGGAAGGGATGGGGTGAATAAAATGGCGCTCCGACAGTCTTCGCACATCCTCCGACTGGAAGGCTTCCTCCTGTGCCTCAGAATCAAAAATGAGATGCTCAATAATTGTCTCCTGATATTGGAGGAAGGCAAGTGGTCCTTGCGATTTTTTATAGAGCACAAAACTATTATAAGTAGCTATTTGGATCAGGTAGATTGCTACCTTCTTATACCAGGCCCTTGTCTTCCGCTTGACCAGATAAGGCTGAAGCACCTGGTCCGACAGATCTACGCCTCCCATATACTTGTTATAGTCTGCAACACAGACTGGCTTCTCTTTGTCCCTGGTGGTGCCCCTGTCTCTGACCGTCACAGTGGTGCCCGCATGCAGGGTGGTGAGCATGAATACGTCCTTGCGATCTCTCCATTTCATGGCAAGAAGATGGTCACTTGCCAGTGAGCAGGACGCACCCTTCTCCAGACGTCTGGACACCAACTGTGACGGTAGACCAACTCTGTTTTTACGGATTGTGCCACAGGCCCCTGTGTTTGCAGCATGGAGGGATTTATAAAGGGGGATACTGGTGTAATAATTATCTGTGTACACATGGTATCCTTGCTGTAAAAATGGGGTCATTAGCTCCCAGACAATTTTGCCTGGGATGCCAATTGTCTGGGGGCAGTTTGGGGGATTAGTTTGGCGGTCCCTACCTTCGTATATTAGAAAGGTGCATGTGTACCCGGTTGTGCTTTCGCACATTTTATATAATTTTATACCATATCTGGCACGTTTGGAGGGTATAAATTGGCGGAATGACAGACGGCCCTTGTAACTCATAAGGGACTCGTCTACAGAAACATTTTTTTCAGGGGTGTATGAATTTAGAAAGGAAGCTTTTAGGAGGGAAATTAGGGGTCTCAATTTTTGAAGGCGGTCATAGTTTGGGTCATTTCTTTGGGGGGCTTGGGCATTATTACTAAAATGCAAGAATCGTAAAAGGGTCTCATATCGGGATCGGGGCATTACGGCTGCAAACACAGGGGTGCTGTGGACACTTTTAGTAGCCCAGTACGAGCGGAGAGTGGGTTTTTTTACTAAACCCATGTTGAGGGTAAGGCCTAAAAATTTTTTTATTTCTGAGACGGTTGTGGGGATCCAAGAGCGGGAATGGATGGAGTTGGGGTTTTGGGAGCGATACTGATGGCCATACAAATTGGTTTGTTGGACAATAAGGTCTAGTACATCTTGGTTTACAAAGATTTTGAAAAAATCGAAGGGGGCAAAATTGGTTATGTTTATTTTGGTTCCAGGGGCTGCTATGAAAGGGGGAATTTGGGGGGAAAATGATTCGTTGGGATACCATAGTTCAGGTGGGACCGCAGTACTTGGGCCTGCCGCTGAAGCTCCAGCAGTGACGGGGCCAGCCGCCGAAGCTCCAGCAGTGACGGGGCCAGCCGCCGAAGCTCCAGCAGTGACGGGGCCAGCCGCCGAAGCTCCAGCAGTGACGGGGCCAGCCGCCGAAGCTCCAGCAGTGACGGGGCCAGCCGCCGAAGCTCCAGCAGTGACGGGGCCAGCCGCCGAAGCTCCAGCAGTGACAGGGCCAGCTGCCGAAGCTCCAGCAGTGACAGGGCCAGCCGCCTCCGCTACCATTGGGCTGCGGGATCCCGTGGAGGAAGCGGAGTCGTCACTATCTGAAAATCCCTCGATTTCAGAGGCAGACTCTGTATCTGAGCCTGAACTGCTGGCGGCAAGCAGCGTGTATACCTGCTCAGCAGTGAATGTTCTGCGAGCCATTTTTTTTTCACTGTCTAACTAAAAAAGAAAAAATACAATTTTTTTTTTGGTTTTTTTTTTTTAACCCTAACACTAACCCTGATCTAAAATAGAAAATGAAAAATTCTAACTAAGGGGAATGCTGAAAGAGGTGATGAAGATATTTGGGGAGAGGATATTTGGGGTGAGGATATTTGGGGTGAGGATATTTGCTGAATTTATGATAAACTATTCTTTTTTTTTGACAAGAAGCAGCAGCAGATGTAGTCTCTCTCTCTCTTCTCTCCCAGATCAACTACAAGGGAGAGAGGAGGGAGGCAGACCCAAATGCTGCCATTTCTGTAAATATTTTGGGTATTTTATCACTGTGATAGGATCTACCACAGTGATAAAATGCCAGCAACCAATGAAACTGGTTGCTATGTGGAGGAGGCAGATTCTTGTGGACACACTGCGCATGCGCCCGCCATATTGGAGCAGGAGAGAAGAAGGGGGGCCGCGGGGGACTTGTAATTTTATTGAGGTACCAGGGGAAACCGGAGGGAACCGGGGGAGCACACTTCTGACCCATCTGACATGTTTGAGCACGTTAGATGGGACAGAAGAAGCTGATTGCAGCGGTCGCATGCGCCCGCTATTAGACAAGCTGGAGGAGAACGGGGGAGGGGGCATTGATGGTACTTGGGCACCGGGGAAGGAGGGGACCGGGTGAGCTTTTACTTATGTCACAATCCGGTGATCTCTCTCAGATGTAAAAGAGATCCCCAGATTGTGACACTTCTCGGCGGCCGCACAGAGGTGGCGGTCGCCATTTTGGAGGCTGAAAACATGGTGGGGATCGGGGGGGGGGGGGCCGTCGGGGACCGTGCCAGCACCGGGGAAGGACCGGAGGGGACCGGGTGAGCTTTTACTTATGTCACAATCCGGTGATCTCTCTCAGATGTGAAAGAGATCACCAGATTGTGACACTTCTCGGCGGCCGCACAGAGCTGGCGGTCGCCATTTTGGAGGCTGAAAACATGGTGGGGGGGCCGTGTGGGACCGTGCCAGCACCGGGGAAGGACCGGAGGGGACCGGGTGAGCTTTTACTTATGTCACAATCCGGTGATCTCTCTTAGATGTGAAAAGATCACCAGATTGTGACACTTCTCGGCGGCCGCACAGAGCTGGCGGTCGCCATTTTGGAGGCTAAAAACATGGTGGGGGTCGGGGGGGGGGCCGTGGGGGGCCGTGCCAGCACCGGGGGACCGGAGAGGATCTGGGGAGAACATTTTTCTCCCATCTAACATGATTGATCATGTCAGATGGGAGAAAAAGCATTTTTCAGCAACTATTATATTTTCTTATATGTGATCGTTGTTACACCGTGTGTAACGGCGATCACGTGACCGGGGGACGGAAAAACCGTCCCGAATCATGATCTCCAGGGTCTCAGCTACCCTCGGTAGCTGAAACCCCGGAGATTTTCTGACGCTAGGGGGCGCTATTTACCTTTTTCTGACCGCCGTTTATAGACGGCGGATCAGAATAAGGACCTGATTCTGCCGCCGTTTATCTCCGTAAGGCTGTCGTAATGGGGTTAAATAGAGCAGTTTTGTTTTTGAAACATCCTGGTGTTCACATTCTGCGTTTCTGCAGTGTAAACCCACTAGAAACACGTGCATTTTTATTTTTATTTTTTTTTTTAACTGTGGATTTTATGTATCTAATGCAAGTCTATGGGGATATTCTGCTCAGAAATTCAGCATTACAGGAACAGAAATTAATATACTGTGAATTGGGGGGGGAATGCACCGCAGGCCAGGTTACGAAGCAAAAAACAAAAAAAGAACCGCCCCTTCACGACCTACGATGTGTATGTACTGGTCATCTGATGATGCACACATGCATGATCATATGGTGATCTGATCAGCAGACATGTTCCAATCCACCCACGCCTTTTATCCCCTTAAATCACACTGTCAAACTCTGAAAGCGTGATGTAAAGAGCTCCGGCCATTCCCCGTTACCATTGGTGGATCGGTAATAATCATGGGGCACTAATGGGCTGTCATGACAGTGTGGAGTCAGATGATCACCCCTGCTCTGTCATGACTTAGTTCCTGTGAATGCTGGCACTCACAGTAGATCAGCATTTCTGCTGATCAGAGCAAAGCTGAAGTATTGCTCTGATCAGGAGAAGCGATCGGACTGTGCAGTGATAAAATCCCCTAGGAGGACTAGTAAAATCATTTTAAAAAAATAAATAAAACCTAAAAGTTTAGAAATCATTGGTTGTTCTGAATAAGTGACTTTTTGTCCATCCTCATGCACTAATGATTTTGAAATATTTATACATTTCCAAACCTATGTAAGGAAACTACCCCTTACCAGACATTTTTGTCTGAAATCAAATTTTGGCAATCAACAGGCAGCACAAACCGATGATAATTTTTTTTTCACCCAAATTTAAAACTCAAGTCCAAGTTTTATCCGACAGAGAGCAAGGGTCAGCATCTAAAAACCCTTAGTGATCTGGTCCTGGAAGATTCTAAGTTGTGACTTCCAGTCCCGACCTGTACTTAGCAATCTCAAAGACATGGAATAATTTATTCGGTCTGAATGGTGATAAGTGCGGAGTGTCACTTGGTTTCCTTCACCTTAATCTCCTAGTTTTTAAAAATAGTGAACACCGTAAATAAAAAGACCCCCCCCCCCCCCCCCAAAAAAAAAAAAAAACACTATCATGCAATTGCACTTTTAGATGAATTTCACCACACTTAGAATTTTTTTCCCCATTTTCTAGTACAATACGATGCGGTTCAAAAGTACAACTAGTCTTGCAAAAAAGCCCTCATATGGCTATATTGATGGAAAAAAAAAATAATATAGATAGATATATGACTCTTGGAAGAAGAGGAAAAAAAACGAAAAAAATTGCCAAAGGGTGAAGGGGTTTATTGTGTACTGCTCATTGCATAGGTTACTGGCCACTTAACAGGGGTAGCCAGTCTCCTAGGCATGGAGTGTGCACTTCCAAGCGGTTTGCTTTACAGTTTGTCAGCGCTGCTATGCAGATGGCGCGGTGCCCCTGCGCTCCCCTGAAGCTACAGAGGCAAAGCCGCAGCTGTTTGCAGCATAGGAGGGCGCGCAGTTTGGCACAGCCATGACGCTGGTTTAAATTATTAGACATGGAGTGCAAAGCGTTTGGCAAGTAGGAGGCTGGGAGTGGAGGGCTGAGGTTGCCAGAAGATAATAATCCATTAAGGGTAATGTATATTCAGAAAATGAAATAAGGATTTATATGCACAGTAATATATACTTTAAATGTGTTAAAAATGACAAGAATCCGAAGTCACTGGAATGAGAGCAGTCACAAGAAGCTGCGGACAGGACCATATAACATTCAATTCTCCAGATTTCCAACCCAAAGAGTGCACAGAAGCTGGCACACAATGCTGGCTGTATACTGTGCACTTCTGTGAAGTGTACGTACCATAGCAAAGTGGAAGAACATGTTCCATCACCTGACGCACGTGAGCAGCCACCGAATACACCGCCGCCCATCTGTACAAGCTGCGCACAAATAACCTTTGATCCTGCATAATGTTTAATGAACTTGTCCAAACAGAAGCAGAGGAGATGATAATGTTCCCCTACTGCCTGTTTGTTCTGATCATTCTCAGGTTTCACATGGTAATGGGAAGGTCTCCTGTAGGTTTCATTACCGCTCTGGGGGAGGCCATACTGGAGACACTTCACTCCTTAATCATGACTGAGAGGACCTTAAATGTTACTGCATGTCAAGTGCATACATGAGGAAGAACCAGCCACCGGATGACCGGTGTCCTGTTTATCCAACAGTCCTCCAGGCTATAACCTCAGCAGTTTGTGCACTCGTCTCCCTCCGGCTTCTCACCAGCCTATAGGTAGCAGCCATAATATGGACCATCCGAGAACAGAAAGTAAAGTAACGGACGATGCAGGAGAACTTGCAGCAGAGGGTTTGCTTCTAGCTCCTGCTTTCTTTAGTCTCCATAGACCTTTATAAGCAGCAGCCAACATTTGATGTCAGTAATGTGAAAATAAACTCAAAGACAGATCAGTCTAAGAGGAGAAAAGCTAATGTCTCTGATAAAGCTATGCAAAGTTTTTTTTATTTTCATATGTTTTATTGATTTTTTTTTTTTTACTCCTTAACCCTTTGTTGACAAGCCCCTTCCAAGTAAAATGCATGCTGGGAGCGGGTGCATGGAACAGGGTCAAGAGATAGACCCCACTCCATTTCCAGCAGGTAATGTCCATCATGTACCTCTTACAGCAGCAAATACAGTAGCCCTCCGTTGGCTGCCGTCAATTTCTGACATCAGAATTCATAACACATGGCCCAGGGACATGACCAGCCGACTTATTGACCCCTTTAACACAATGGGTTGCTATGAGAGCCAGGGTTCTATGAAAGACCCATGCGCCTGGCACTGCGGCACTCCTATGAAGACCAGGCCGTGGATGGCCTTCATAGGACACCATGATTTTCACTATTTAGTGCAATACAATAGTACATAATGTAGGCTGTCAGACAACTACAGGTTCAAGTCTCCTAAAAAAATTAAGACAGATGCTCCTTACAACGCCGACAAAAATAAAAAATGTTTCATCCCTAAAATAAAATATAAAGAATGGAAAGGTGTAACCCCTTCACGACTGTTGACATATTTGCATCAAAAGTCGTGTCCCTGCCTTTCATACGGACTCGCACGCTGAGCCCTTATCTTTGCCTGCACATGACAGCTGATCTGATCTATATGTGCCTCCAACTGCGGCGGGGCCAGATCAGAGATCTACCCATGGCTGTTAATTAGTTAAATCCTGGTGTCAATCTCTGACAGTGGATTAAAACACGTGCCATTCCCTATTCCCATAGGTGCGACTGACATTATTGTGGGGCACCAATGGGTTGTCACTATGGTTGAGGTCAGCTAATGAGCAATGTCTGTCAAACTTCCTGTGAATGTCGGCTGCGAGCAGGTGTTCATAGGAAGTCCATGTTTCTGCTCTGTACAGCACAAGCGATAGACTTGCAGCTGCAATCGTCATACATAGTAAAAACAAATAAAAAAAGTGTAGAAAATTAGTTTTTCAGATCTTTAAAAACGTAAGTTAAAATCATCCTCCTTCTGCCCCCACTGAAAATTAAGAAAAAAAAAAGAAAAAAGAAAAAAAAGATTATGACTCTTGGAAGAAAGGAAGGGAGAAAAAAAACAAGTGCAAAAGAAAATGAAAAATCACCCATTCTGTAGGAGCTTAAAGTGAACCTGTCATCCGAAATTTAGCTAGAAACCTAAAAGTTTCCCCCTCTGCAGCTCCTGGGCTGCATTCTAGCAAGGTTCCTATAGTTTTTGTTGCCCCTTTTATTCCAAAATAAATACTTTACAAAACTTGTACCTTTTCGTATGCAAATTTCTTAAATCTTCCATGGTGGCGGGCTGCCTGATGTACGTTGCTGTCCTCCTGCCGATTTACGCCGCCCCCGAACGCTGAATTTCAAACCTCAGGACGCCGCCCCTGGGCGCCCGTGGTCACGCGCATGCGCTGTGCTACTGTAGCGGTGCCGTGCACTGCGTGCACGTGTGAACGCTGGTGACGCTTTTGCGCGGGCACCGACTGCTCCGTCCGCTCCTCCCATCTATTTCCTGCAGTAGGGCAAGATGGGAAGGAGGTGACGTCCGGTCATCTGGCCAGCGAGCGTTTGCGCAGAACGCTGGAGGAAGAGGGGAAAGTGCGGTCACGAGGTTATGGGCGGCACTTGCTGATGACACTCACAGCGCCGCCCATAACCTCGTGCCCGCGCAAAGTGTCACAAGCGGTCACACGTGCACGGCACCGCTACAGTAGCACAGCGCATGCGCGGGACCACGGGCGCCCAGGGGCGGCGTCCTGAGATATGAAATTCAGCGTTCGGGGGCGGCGTAGATCGGCAGGAGGACAGCAACGTACATCAGGCAGCCCGCCCCATGGAAGATTTAAGAAATTTGCATACGAAAAGGTACAAGTTTGTAAATTATTTATTTTGGAATAAAAGGGGCCACAAAAACTATAGGAAGCTTCCTAGAATGCAGCCCAGGAGCTGCAGAGGGGGAAACTTTTAGCTTTATAGCTAAATTTCTGATGACAGGTTCCCTCTAAAACGCACCAATCAACAGGATTTTCGTATATAAGCTAAAGCCAATGCTATACAGGCACTATTAGGCTGATTCTATACATACCTGTAGTGGTCAGCTCAGATGTTTAGGTTTTGAAATCCAAGAAAGTAAAGTTTATAAAATCAGCAGCTTTTTGAGTGACAGCAGCTGAGGACCAGATAATATCGGGGGGGGGGGGGGGGGGGGTAGCATAGTTACAATAGGAAAGTGTTGCTTCCTGGCATCAGCTTTGTTGGCTGAGGCCCTGCCCCTTCTGGTTACATGGGTATGAGATCCCCACAGGTCTGTGAAGTGAAAAGTTACAACAATTGTATAATACTTATTTTAACAGAGGGAGGGGATAACTATGAATAACCCCCCAGATATTATCTGATCCTCAGCTGCTGTCACTCAAGCATGCTGCCGATTTTATAAACTTTACTTTCTTGGTTTTGAAAACCTAAACATCGGAGCTGACCACTAATGGTATGTAGAGAATCAGCCTGATAGTGCCAGAATAGCACTGGCTTTAGGTTATATGCGAAAATCCTGGTGATTTACCTTAAAGGGAACCAATCTGAGCAGCTTGATATGGGGTGGGGGACATAAGCGACTGAAAAGTGGGGAGATATATTTTCCTGTAATAAGAAATTACATTTTCTATTGTCATTTGTAGTGTTGATAAAAAAAAAAACAATTTATGAGGCATTCAGAAGAAACTTTCAGGCGTTTGAGATTACATAAAAATTAGTGTAATTTATATAGGAAAAAAAAAGTTTAGTTTTCCATACTGCTCACATATTTGGTTTACAATAAAACATAGGGAACGATGAAAAAGTATGCCTGCGAGATCAGACTACATAGGGTTTGTTGGTAGTCTGTTACTATGGAGACGCCGCACTGCATAACAGCTGTAAACGCAAAATGACAGGCCAATCTGAGGACAGCATGGCAGAATCAGAGCGCTGTACATATAGATTTTCTTACCAGTGCAGATTTCCCGACTCCTCCAGAACCAAGGACCACGAGCTTGTACTCGCGCATTATGGTTTTTGGTTTGTCAAATACTGGTGAAAACTGTAAAACATAAAAAAAAGAAAAAGGAAAAATTAAAGCCATGTACTTAAAACACATTGCTTTACGGACAAATTTCCAATTAAAAAAATTCCATGGACACTTCTGGAAAAGATCTACCGTATTTTTCGCTTTATAAGACGCACTGGAATATAAGACGCACCCCAAACTTAGACATAAAAAAAGGTAAAAAAAAGAAAAATGGGGTCCGTCTTATACTCCGGTGTTCTCTTACCGGAGGGGGGCAGCAGTGGTGGTGAAGCGGGGTCACAGGAGGCACAGGTTGTGCTGGCAGGCGCGGCAGGTCAGTGGCAGCGGGGTCCGTGGTTGCAGGTGCCGTGGCGTCCGTGGTTGCAGGCGCGGTGGCATCCGCGGTGGCAGGATCCGTGGGGTCCGTGGTGGCGGCAGCAGCCGTGGCGTGTGAGCCGTGCAGCAGGCCGGTGCAGTGAGTGTCCGCGGTCCCGGTTCAGTGGTGGCAGCGGCGGCGGCGACTGCTCAGTGGTGGCAGGGACTGCTCAGTGGTGGAGTGTGTCCGCGGTCCCGGTTCAGTGGTGGCAGTGGCGGCGACGGCTCAGTGGTGGGAGTGGCGGCGACGGCTCAGTGGTGGGAGCGGCGGTAACTGCTCAGTGGTGGCAGCGGCAGGGACTGCTCAGTGGTGGCGTGTGTCCGCGGTCCCGGTTCAGTGGTGGCAGCGGCGGCGGCTCAGTGGTGGGAGCGGCGGCAACTGCTCAGTGGTGGCAGCGGCAGGGACTGCTCAGTGGTGGCGTGTGTCCGCGGTCCCGGTTCAGTGGTGGCAGCGGCTCAGTGGTGGGAGCGGCGGCAACTGCTCAGTGGTGGCAGCGGCAGGGACTGCTCAGTGGTGGCGTGTGTCCGCGGTCCCGGTTCAGTGGTGGCAGCGGCGGCGGCTCAGTGGTGGGAGCGGCGGCGACGGCTCAGTGGTGGAGTGTGTCCGCGGTCCCGATTCAAGTAATGGCGCCCGGAGCGACGCATGCGCAGATGGAGCTCTCATCCAAGGGCTCCATCTGCGCACGCGCTGACTCCCGGAGCAGCGCGTGCGCAGATGGAGCTCTCATCCAAGAGCTCCACCGGCGCCATCATTTGAAAGTGGGACCGCGGACAACTGGTAAGCTGCACAGCCGCCCGCCCCGCATGCACAGAGTGGCAGCCAGCAGGCTGCCCGCCCACTCTGCGTACAAGCCGCCGGGTACCTGTGCTTGCGTGCGGTGGCAGCCGGGTACCCATGGCTGTGTGCGGGCGGCAGATGGGTGACTGTGTGAGGGCGGCAGCCGGGTACCTGCACGGGCACCCGACTGCCGCTCGCACACAGCACCCGGCTGCCGCCCGCACACAGCCATGGGTACCCGGCTGCCACCGCATGCAAGCACAGGTACCTGGCTGCCGACCCCACACAGCACCCGCTGCCGCCCGCACACAGCCACGGGTACCCGGCTGCCGCTGCATGCAAGTACAGGTACCCGGCCGCTTGCATGCAGCCACAGGCACCCGCCCGATCGCCTCAGACAGGACCCCCCCCCCCCGCTACCGCTTTATAAGACGCACCCCCCATTTTCCTCCCAAAATTTGGGGAGGAAAAGTGCGTCTTATAAAGCGAAAAATACGGTATACAGCTAATGGCCGCTGATCTAGCTGATGTGGTGGAGAACAGAAAAGAGGTGGATCTAAACCCAATACCGGCGGCTGGAGAGCGCAATCACACTGTTTGTTTGGGGTCACAATGTTTTAACAAGAAAAATAAAAACAGCTGTAAAATACGGGACTTTTTGAAGTATTTTTTAAATAAATAATCTTTTCTATGTTTCAGTGTGTATGTATTAATAATTCTAGCATGTGTACCAAACGTTTGCCACATGCACAATAGGTTTTTTTTTTTCATTCAAATGCAGAACTTGTTAGTTAGGCTATGTGTCCTTGATAAGGACTCATTGAGTCTTGGATGCAGGAGACCGCCGCTGCTAGTACCCACAATCATGGATCAGTGTGTTGTGGTCTCCTCGCTGTGTTCTCCCTACAGAGGACGCATGCCAATTCACAGCAAACTACTGACATCCTGCGGCTTGGAAAGATACTCCGCAGGTCAGTGTTTGCTGTGGAAAAAAACAAGCACAGTGGGCACGGGATTTCTAGAAATCCATCCACTGTGCTTGTACTGTACAATGCAGCGTTTTGGATGCAGCTGAAGCTTGCAACATCCAAAGCGCAGCAAACACTGATCGTGGGCACGCAGCCTTATAAGCGGATTTTTAGCTTTTTTTATGCTGCTAATTTCAGACGACCCACCGCTGCAACATTATTTGCTATTTTTCAGCAGGTCAATATGTTTTCAGAAATGCAAAGCTGTTTTTCTCTTTTGACTCTCTCCTTGGAAAATGCAGCTTACTCTATGCATGGAGCTTTATTTTTACAGGCCATTATGAATGGGCCACCGTATATAATAAAGGTGGGGGGGGGGGATTAACGTTTGTCAGGTGCTATGAACAAAAAAACAAAACACTACTACTACTTGTACCAATCTGCATGGGGTCACATTGACCCCCCTGGTGCCAGGCAAGTTTAAAGGAACCCGGCAATTGATGCATGCTGTATAACCTACAGGCAGCATGCATTGGATACGGGCTGCATGATCAAAGCCATGTGTGTGACAGAAAATGCTGCCGTTAATATTATGTGCTGGCTCCCCCCGCCTGCTGACAGGGGGCTCACAGGTCACTCTCTACACATGCATGCAGGTAGAAACCTGTCACTCAAGGGAGCAGGCGAGGAGGAGCCGACAGGGACCCAGCTATCTGATTAGTCTTCCGTGTGTCTCAGTCACCGGCGGCTTATATTCTTCTCCGAAATGTCATCCATACATGGCGGAAACAATACAACCAGTGTCTGATATGTGCTGCCTCTGGGTCGTGCATAGTCATGAGTTGCATAAATCAATATATTGTAATGTTCAGTTCTGTATTAAAGTTTATACAAGGTAACTCCAGTTACTATTACATAAAGACAGTGCAAACTGCCCAGCTGTGAAATAAAGAAGCCACACGTAATAATAAGCTCCTATGAAGATATATGGCTTTTAAGGATTTCTCAGAGGACTCGTCTCGTCTTTGCCAAGTTCATTCCTCCATGGCCCGGCTCCGCAGCATTATGCCTTTTTATGGCAATCTCCCTCCTTATAACATCGGAGATCCTCTCCCCTCCTGCTCCTCCCTGACAAATAAGGAGAACGACAGAGCCGCAATAAACATCTTTGTTCCCATGTTTATTCTGCAAACTTTATTCTATCAATCATTTGATTTCAGTTGTATGAGTAAAATTGCCTCCCCGCTCCATAGGTGCACTAAATTAGGGGCTTGTAAAATAAACAGGAGAGATGGGCTTCCTAGAGGTGGCACCGATCATTAAGAGGAAATCGGACAGACAACTACTGCTGAAACTAGTGCTATGGCTCTGCAGGTTCTTGTACAATAGAAATGGAACTAATGAGCCAGGAATAAGAAGACCATTATAACTGAAATGTGGAATAAAAGTGCTGGGGTCACCAAGATGGTCTAAGGGTACCTTCACACTTTAGCGATGCAGCAGCGATCCGACCAGCGATCTGACCTGGTCAGGATCGCTGCTGCATCGCTACATGGTCGCTGGTGAGCTGTCAAACAGGCAGATCTCACCAGTGACCAGCCCCCAGCCAGCAGCGACGCGCAAGCGACGCTGCGCTTGCACGGAGCCGGCGTCTGGAAGCTGCGGACACTGGTAACTAAGGTAAACATCGGGTATGGTTACCCGATGTTTACATTAGTTACCAGCTCACACCGCTTAGCTGTGTGTGCAGGGAGCAGCGCACACTGAGCGCTGGCTCCTTGCTCTCCTAGCTACAGTACACATCGGGTTAATTAACCCGATGTGTACAGCAGCTACATGTGCAGAGAGCCGGAGCCGGCAGCACAGGCAGCGTGAGAGCTGCGGAGGCTGGTAACTAAGGTAAATATCGGGTAACCACCTTCGAACCAGGGCTGTGTGTAACGAGCAGCGATCTCGTAGCAGGGGCCAGATCGCTGCTCAGTGTCACACACAGCGAGATCGCTAATGAGGTCACTGCTGCGTCACAAAAAGCGTGACTCAGCAGCGATCTCGGCAGCGAGCTCGCTGTGTGTGAAGCACCCCTAAGAGAAGAATGGCTATAGAAAACGGAGGCCACAAGTTGGGCAAAGTGAGGCCTGCAGGCCTGATCTGGCCCTCTGCCTGTTCCAGTCCAAATCAAAACAGTGGACCGTGGGCCGCACCATGCCCTCTGCTGCTGCCCGCCACCCTATGTCACCGCTATCCGCGGCGTGGATAGCGGTGAATGTATTGGTGGAGGCGGGCACAACAATATTAACACTAGAAGTCCCAGAAATTTCGAGCTCCCCCTGAAGTCCCGAAAGAGGGTCAAATGACCCTTAGTCCAACTGAATAAAACTAACTAGAAACTAAATGGCTAAACTCAAAGGAAAACAACCTCCTGTGGTGCGATAGTAATGGCCTTAATTACAGAACAAAAGACGGTGATTATAGGATGTTAGATAATGGGTTCTAAAAGGTAGAAATGTTAAATGACCCCTCTCTGGGACTTCTAGTGTTAATGTTTTAACTCGGGAAGAGTTCAGAAATCAATATTTTGTGGAATAACCATGATTTCTGATCACTGCTTTCATGCGTCTTGGCATGCTTTCCACAAGTCTATCACACTGCTTTTGGGTGACCTTATGCCACTCCTAGTGGAAATATTTAAGCAGTTTTTTGTTTGATGGCTTGCGACTATCCATCTTCCTCTTGATTACATTCCAGAGGTTTTCAATGGGGTTCAGGTCTGGAGATTGGGTTGGCCATGACAGGGTTTTGATGTGGTGGTTCTTCATTCACACATTGATTGACCTAGCTGTATGCCATGGTGCATCATCGTGTTGGAAAAAAAAAAAAACAGTCCTCAGAGTTGGGGTACATTGCCTGAGCAGAAGGAAGTAACTGTTTTCCAGGATAACCTTGTATGCGGCTTGATTCATACGTCCTTCGCAAAGTTTAATCTGCCCAATTTCAGCCCTGCTGAAGCATCCCCAGGTCACCACCGATCCTCCTCCAAATTTCACAATGGGTGAAAGACACTATGGCTTGTACACCTCTCCAGGTCTCAGTCTAACCTTTAGACGACCAGGTGTTGGGCAAAGCTGAAAATTAGACTTATCAGAGAAGATTACCTTACTCTAGTCCTCTATGGTTCAATTCTTACCGTTTTTGGCAAACTTCGGCCTGTATCTCCTTTGCTGGTCATTGATGTAAAGGCTTTTTCTAGCTTTACATGACTTGAGCACTGCCTCTAGGAGCCTGTTACGAACTGTTCTTGCGTTGCATATACAAGGTCTACAGGGGAGCTCATACTGCATATACAAGGGTACAAGGGGGGGGTGGGGGCTCATACTGCACATACAAGGGCTATAGGGGGGGCTAAAACTATATATACAAAGGCTACAGGGGGAGCTCATACTGCATCTGCAAGAGCTACAGGGGGGACCCATAATGTATCCACAAGGGCTACAGAGCAGGCCTGTGGAGTCGGAGTTCATTTTGGTGGAGTCGGAATAAAGGACCGACAGACTCCTAAAATATATAATAAATTGGGTACAATAGTTCAATGCAGAATGTGCTGAATATTTTTTCATAGAAATTTGGAAGAGTTATGAAATGTCCTATAAATGGCTGTTCTATTCCTGATCTAAGGCTACATTCACACAGCTATTTTGCTGCGTTTTTTAAGGATATGTTTTTCAGCTGCCAAAGCAGATAAGCTTTTTTTAAAAAAAACGCATCACCTGAAAAGGTTTTTGCGCTCATAGTTTTCAAATTTCTGGCGAACCCTCGGGTAACCCTAAATTAAGGTCAATGGGGGGGGGGGGGGGGCTCATACTGTGTTATCCACAAGGGCTACGGGGGGGGGGGGGGGGGGGGACGGCTCATACAGTATCCACAAGGGCTACGGGGGAAGCTCATGCAGTATCCACAAGGGCTACGGGGGAAGCTCATACAGTATCCACAAGGGCTACGGGGGAAGCTCATACAGTATCCACAAGGGCTACGGGGGAAGCTCATACAGTATCCACAAGGGCTACGGGGGAAGCTCATGCAGTATCCACAAGGGCTACGGGGGAAGCTCATGCAGTATCCACAAGGGCTACGGGGGAAGCTCATACAGTATCCACAAGGGCTACGGGGGAAGCTCATGCAGTATCCACAAGGGCTACGGGGGAAGCTCATACAGTATCCACAAGGGCTACGGGGGAAGCTCATACAGTATCCACAAGGGCTACGGGGGAAGCTCATACAGTATCCACAAGGGCTACGGGGGAAGCTCATACAGTATCCACAAGGGCTACGGGGGAAGCTCATGCAGTATCCACAAGGGCTACGGGGGAAGCTCATACAGTATCCACAAGGGCTACGGGGGAAGCTCATACAGTATCCACAAGGGCTACGGGGGAAGCTCATACAGTATCCACAAGGGCTACGGGGGAAGCTCATACAGTATCCACAAGGGCTACGGGGGAAGCTCATACAGTATCCACAAGGGCTACGGGGGAAGCTCATACAGTATCCACAAGGGCTACGGGGGAAGCTCATACAGTATCCACAAGGGCTACGGGGGAAGCTCATACAGTATCCACAAGGGCTACGGGGGAAGCTCATACAGTATCCACAAGGGCTACGGGGGAAGCTCATACAGTATCCACAAGGGCTACGGGGGAAGCTCATACAGTATCCACAAGGGCTACGGGGGAAGCTCATACAGTATCCACAAGGGCTACGGGGGAAGCTCATACAGTATCCACAAGGGCTACGGGGGAAGCTCATACAGTATCCACAAGGGCTACGGGGGAAGCTCATACAGTATCCACAAGGGCTACGGGGGAAGCTCATACAGTATCCACAAGGGCTACGGGGGAAGCTCATACAGTATCCACAAGGGCTACGGGGGAAGCTCATACAGTATCCACAAGGGCTACGGGGGAAGCTCATACAGTATCCACAAGGGCTACGGGGGAAGCTCATACAGTATCCACAAGGGCTACGGGGGAAGCTCATACAGTATCCACAAGGGCTACGGGGGAAGCTCATACAGTATCCACAAGGGCTACGGGGGAAGCTCATACAGTATCCACAAGGGCTACGGGGGAAGCTCATACAGTATCCACAAGGGCTACGGGGGAAGCTCATACAGTATCCACAAGGGCTACGGGGGAAGCTCATACAGTATCCACAAGGGCTACGGGGGAAGCTCATACAGTATCCACAAGGGCTACGGGGGAAGCTCATACAGTATCCACAAGGGCTACGGGGGAAGCTCATACAGTATCCACAAGGGCTACGGGGGAAGCTCATACAGTATCCACAAGGGCTACGGGGGAAGCTCATACAGTATCCACAAGGGCTACGGGGGAAGCTCATACAGTATCCACAAGGGCTACGGGGGAAGCTCATACAGTATCCACAAGGGCTACGGGGGAAGCTCATACAGTATCCACAAGGGCTACGGGGGAAGCTCATACAGTATCCACAAGGGCTACGGGGGAAGCTCATACAGTATCCACAAGGGCTACGGGGGAAGCTCATACAGTATCCACAAGGGCTACGGGGGAAGCTCACAGTATCCACAAGGGCTACGGGGGAAGGGGTGGGGGAGGAGCTCATACAGTATCCACAAGGGCTACGGGGGAAGGGGGGGAGGGAGCTCATACAGTAACCACAAGGGCTACGGGGGGGTAGCTCATACAGTATCCACAAGGGCTACGGGGGAAGCTCACAGTATCCACAAGGGCTACGGGGGAAGCTCACAGTATCCACAAGGGCTACGGGGGAAGCTCACAGTATCCACAAGGGCTACAGGGGAAGCTCACAGTATCCACAAGGGCTACGGGGGAAGCTCACAGTATCCACAAGGGCTACGGGGGAAGCTCACAGTATCAACAAGGGCTACAGGGGAAGCTCACAGTATCCACAAGGGCTACGGGGGAAGCTCACAGTATCCACAAGGGCTACGGGGGAAGGGGCGGGGGAGGAGCTCATACAGTATCCACAAGGGCTACGGGGGAAGGGGGGGGTAGCTCATACAGTATCCACAAGGGCTACGGGGGGGTAGCTCATACAGTATCCACAAGGGAGCTCATACTGTATCCACCAGGGCTACAGGAGGTGGCTCATACTGTATCCACAAGGGCTACGGTGGAAGTTCACATTATCCACAAGGGCTACGGGGGGGGGGGAACTCATACAGTACCCACAAGGGCTACGGGGGAGGGGGGGGGTAACCACAAGGGCTACGGGGACAGTATCCACAAGGGCTACGGGGGGGAGCTCATACTGTATCCAGAAGGGCTACAGGAGGGGGCTCATACTGTATCCACAAGGGCTTTGCACAATATTCGCTCTACAGTGTTTCTCCTTTCAGTGTATATACAGGGGGATGTCAGCATACTTAATTCTTCTCAATATTAAATGACAATTTATTAAATATTGAGCTGAATTAATTTCAATCTATTGTTTCGGCCATCCACCCCAGTTAGTGTCTCATGTGGCCCCCTAGGGAAAATTAAATTGCCCACCTTTGCCCAAGTACATAAGAATTTCACAGTCCTTGTCATACTCAAATGGAAACCCAAGGGTTGTTTTCGCTTTGCTGGAACTTCTAGATATACATTTTTTTTCTCCACACTAGAATTGGTAATTTGTGATCCTTCCATGAGAACAATCTGTTACTATTCACATCTAGTGCATTGTTCTCGTTCCCGAGGACTCCTACATTACATTTTCCAACAAATAGTGCAAATCTGCAAGACAAACCATTACTGTGTCTGTAGCACAAGAATGCTCGCCTCTATCCTAACACCTAATAAGCCTAGCTTAACCCATTCAGGAACAGCATGGTTTTGGAAAACTACTCAAAATATTGTTAAAATTAAAAGGGTTTTTGTTATAACGTTACTTTTCGGCAGTAGAGCTGTGAGATGGCTTTTTTTTCCCCTACCGCTTGGCTCCCAGTAAAGGCCTTCAAGATGGAGTAATGACATTGCCCTTTCCTCACCTGACCTAAACCCTGTTGAGAACTTGTGTGCCCTTCTTAAATTGGAGATTTACAGTAAAGGTACTCTGTCGTGGCTGGTGCTTCGCCAAAAGTTGATTGAAAAGATTAAGAAACTGACAGACTCCAAAGATGGAAGGCTGATGACTTATTGAAAAGAAGGATGGCTATATTGGTCACTGATACATATTTTTGTAAATGTCAAAATATATTTTGCATCCTTTCTTGATTGACGTGATGACACCCTCTGTCATCCTCCTCGTTGCATTTTCAAATTTCGCACCTGTGCAGTTAGGTCCGCTCGCGCAGGCGCAGTTTGCTCTGCCATATCGCAGGCAGAGCAGAAAACAGCTGCCCTTGCTCACGCCGGTGAGCTAAATGCGCAGGCGCGAGATGATGGGCGGGTACGAGCATGGCACTGGTGAGGTCAAGCACAGCGCCGACCTCACCAGCGTCATGCGCGTACCCGCCCCTAATCTTGCGCCTGCGCATTTAGATCACTGGCGCGAGCGAGGGCAGCTGTTTTCTACTTTGCCAGCGATATGGCAGAGCGAACTGCGCCTGCGCGAACCAACCTAAGTGCACAGGCGCGAGATTTGCAACGAGGAGGATGACGGTGGGCGTCATCCCATCAATCAAGGAAGGAGGACTGCGATCAGTGGCAGGAGGGAAATAAAGGGGCAGAAAATGAGCCCGCCCATCTGGCCAACCAACGTAATTGGCATACCTAACGGCTAAGTTTTATAAAGTTATTTTTGGGGTCTGGAAGGGGAGTCAGGGCCAAGGTGCACCCTCATAGAATGCAGCCCAGGAGCTGCAGAAGGGGATTCTTTTAGTTTAATAGGTAAAATTCTGGCGACAGGTTCCCTTTAATCTTTAAAAATACAAATTGCCTAATTGTGCACAAGTGTAAGTGATGATGACAGTGATTATAGGGAATCTGCAGATATAGCAGTATAACCTCACCCACACCACTGAGTGGACATAGTTTCACACAAACCTCAAAAATGGACCAGAAAAAATTGGCACCCTTCCAAAATTGAGTGAACAACTATGTTTCAACCTGTGGTAAGTAACAAGTGTGGGCAATATGAAAACCACAATATGAATATCAACAATCTCAAGTCCATCTCCAGAGAGCTTTATGTTTTTAGGTGTACAGTCTGCAACATAATCAAGAAATTTTCAACCCATGGCACTGTAGCTAATCTCCGTAGATGTGAAGAGAAAAACTAATGACAGGCTGTAATGCAAGATAGTCCAGATGGTGGATAAGCAGGCCCAATCAAGTTCCAAAGAAATTCAAGCTGTCCTGCAGACTCAAGGGGTATCAGTGTCAGCACAAACTGTCACCACGGTAGGAGACCCAGAAGGACCCCACTGCTGACAGACATAAAAAAACTAGACTCAAGTTTAACAAAATATATACGAGTAATCTAAAATCCTTCTGGGAAAGTGACTTGACAGACAAGATCGAGATGGAGCTTTTTAGGAAAAAACATTCTGCTGTTTATCGAAAACTGTATGAGGCCAACAAAGAAAAAAGGCATAGTTATATATGGTGCATGTTCAAAAAGGTCTTGCTGCCTCGGGCACTGGAAGCCTTGACTGTATGCAAGGTATTATGAACGCTGCAGATTACCAAAGGATTTGGGTTGCAATGTAGTGCCCAGTGTCAGGTAGCTGCGTTTGTGTCCAAAGTCATGGGTCTTCCAGTAAGACAATGACCCCAAACATACAGAATCACCCAGAAATGGATGGAACAAAGCGCTTGAGAGTTTTGAAGTGGCCAGCAATGAGTTTGGATCTAAATCCCATTGAAAACCTGTGGAGAGATCTTAAAATTCCTGGTGAGAAAATGCAGCATTCATATATGAGAGAATTGGAGCCGTTTGCAAAAGAAGAGTCGTCCAAAATTCCAGTTGAGAGGTGAAAGAAGCTTGTTGATGGATACAAGAAGTGATTGATTGCAGTTATTTATTCCAAAGGGTGTGCAACCAAATATTAAGTTGAGGGTGCCAACAATCTTGTCCGGCCCATTTTTGAAGTTGTGTGTGAAAATAATGTCCAATTTGCCTTTTTTCCCCCACTGTCTTTATTGAAACATAAAAACAAAAAGGAAATAAAACGTGTGTAACAAAAAGTGTAATTTTCTGGGAGAAATACTTCATTTTCTGGAATAATTTCAAGGTGGCCAACACTTTCAAAAGGTGCCCCTCACTGGTGGTATAGGGGTTATAGACAACTCAAATATGCTTAACTACCTGGCAGCAGGTTTGCTAGTCCTTTACTGATCATGTGCTGATAAACTGATTTTAAATCAAAACTACTGTAAGCAGCTCAGTAAGTGACATCACTGTAATCAGGGTCTCTGTCTCTACAAGACGCTGCTCGCAGACGAGGTGGAGAAACCTGGCAATAGATTGCCTTTCCCAGTGGCATCTCAATGGATAGAAAAGCGGTGATCACGGCTAGCTCTGGTGACTACTGTTGCAGGCAGATGCTGGATGAATACCACAGCTGGCACCGGTTGCGTTTTGAATGGGCTCAGCTGCCGAGACCTGCTCCACACAAGTACCCTGACACAGACATAGCACGTACGTGGCAAGGTGGAAATGTAATATCGATAGTGCTCTACAGGTGGCACTCGAGTTTTCTTCCTCTCTGAAGAAGCAATTGTCATTTATTTTCCCAGAGGAGCATTGCATGGCTCATAAGCCTCCTCAACCAGGCCTGCTAGACATGTCACTCTCCACAAGGAGGAAAGCAGGTTTAAATTCTGCGCCAAACCACAGGAGTCCAGAAGATGTTAGTAAATCCCTTATTTTCTCAGGTCTACGCGTTTCAGGGACATATCCGTCCCCTTCCTCAGGACAATGTACAGAGAATACTAACTGATAGTATTCTCTGTACATTGTCCTGAGGAAGGGGACGGAAAATAAAAAAAAGGGATTTACTAACATCTTCTGGACTCCTGTGGTTTGGCGCGGAATTTCAACCTGCCTTCCTCCTACTTTTAATATTGGCTCATTGCTGCGGGACCACTGCTTCCACGGTATATCCATGCTCAATAAGGGGTTGTGACTGGCACAACCTGACCAGGTGAGTGTTTTTGTTAACATTCACCCCCACCTGTTTACTGGGTAAAGGAGGTGTGTCACACAGCGACGACGACGACGTTGCTGCTACGTCCAGTCGCTGTCGCTGTGTGTGACATCCAGCAACTAGCTGGCCCCTGCTGTGAGGTCGCCGCTCGTTGCTGAATATCCAGCTTCATTTTTTGGAGGTTGCTCTCCCGCTGTGACGCACACATCGCTGTGTGTGACAGCGAGAGAGCGACGAAATGAAGCGAGCAGGAGTCGGCATCTGGCAGCTGTGGTAAGCTGTAACCAGGGTAAACATTGGGTAACCAAGGGAAGACCTTTCCCTGGTTACCCGATATTTACCTTTGTTACCAGCGTCCGCCGCTCTCACTGCCAGTGCCGGCTCCTGCTCTCTGCACATGTAACTGCAGTACACATCGGGTAATTAACCCGATATGTACTGTAGCTAGGAGTGCAGGGAGCCAGCGCTAAGCAGTGTGCGCTGCTCCCTACTCTCTGCACATGTAGCACAGCGACGCGTATCATTATGATCGCTGCTGCTTCTGCTGTGTTTGACAGCTAAGCAGCGATCATAACAGCGACTTACAAGGTCGCTGTTACGTCACCATTTTCTGTGACTCAACAGCTAAGTCATTATCGCTGTCGCTTTGTGTGAACCAAGCTTAAGACCCTATTTGCGCCTAATCTTTCCACAGCTTCTCACTCTCCACAAGGAGAAAGTTACTTCTTAGACACTATAGAAAAACATTCAATTATTTTCACATGGGTCATAGGTGTGTGTTGCTATACACAGGGTCCAGACAGCAACCGACATGGGTGAAATGGTGACCAAACTCTTAATAGACAATGTGCAATTGCAGCTGTTGCTTCCCACATGGTTAATATCAAGCAGTTAAACTGCACGGATGCAGGCAGCAGCTCTGTAGGCAGACAAGGCCTAGAGTGCCTACCAAAGAGGCCAGGGAGTGGTGGGAGAGCGACACACACCCCCTACCCGTCTGAACAGTGTTACTGTCCTGTCAGAAGTGTCCAGGAGTAATAAAAAAAAAACAAAAACAGTATAATAAACCCAGATTCAAAGGACATGCCATATTGCTTTTTGGGGGGAAAGCATAACACACGTTTAGCAAAGATGAGACAGAACACTTACTTGCTATCCTGAGCATGTAAACAGCTTCTGCTCCGTGTTACTGGAACAATAATGCCCAACACCTGCAAAACAAAAATAATAAATAAGAATGTATTTGTAACAGATGATTTGCTCACAAGTAATACATTTGTATTAGAATTCCCACCGCAATATCTGCAAATATCACCGGGGTCACGACTCTGCAAGTGATCTGCAAATGCCATCAACTTCACCCTTAGGGTACTTTCACACTTGCGTTAATTTCCTTCCGTCACAATCCGCCCTTTTGGAAAACAGCAGAATCAGTTAACGGATTCCGCTGTTTCCCATAGACTTGTATGGATGACGGATTGTGCCAAAAGTACCTGTGTTGCTTCCGCTGGCAGACACTGCGTTGTATCCGCCGGGCGGAAGGAACGCAGCATGTAACTTTTTTGAGTGGCGGAATACTCTATTTTTCAATGCGCATGCTCATTTTTTTTTTTTTTGTCACAGAAACTTTGTTTCTTGGTGGCCGAACGTTCAGCTGAGCACCCGGCCGCCGCCATGCGAGAGCGCTCAGCTGAGCGCCCGGCCGCCGCCATGCGAGAGCGCTCAGCTGAGCGCCCGGCCGCCGCCATGCGAGAGCGCTCAGCTGAGCGCCCGGCCGCCGCCATGCGAGAGCGCTCAGCTGAGCGCCCGGCCGCCGCCATGCGAGAGGTCAGGTTATTGTACCAAAAAAAGCAAGGTAAATCCCACTATGCTTGTGCCATACAACACAGCGTTTTGGAAGCAGAGAAAACTCGCAGAGTGCAAAACACTGCCATTCCTGGTCCTGGGCAGATACCCTAACCCAATAGCCTGATTCAATGGAGCAGAATGAGGACTGGGCAGATCTCAGAAATATGTATAATCCTCTATAGCAGTGTTCCCTACTCCAGTCCTCTTCAGGTTTCCTTGGAATCATCACCTGTGCAATACTAACTCCTGTACATTGCTAGGGGAATCCTGAAGACGTGCACTGTCAGTGGGCCTTGAGGCCTGGAGTCGGGGAACACTGCCCTATAGCATCATAATTGGACTTGTATTTTTGCACTGTATGTGCCATTTAATTACTTAATGTGCTCCCATCCTCCAGGCAGGCAAAACAAATGGCGATGTTCAGATTATAATTCCTATACATTAACAGCATCATATGGTATTTGGACATGACTAAATAATAACAGACACAAACAGAGCTTAGGGTGGTCCTAAGAGGAGGGCAAGCACCATTCTGTGGTTAAATATAATCTCTCTGCATCTCTCTGCATCTCTCTGCATCTCTCTGCATCTCTCTGCATCTCTCTGCATCTCTCTGCATCTCTCTGCATCTCTCTGCATCTCTCTGCATCTCTCTGCATCTCTCTGCATCTCTCTGCATCTCTCTGCATCTCTCTGCATCTCTCTGCATCTCTCTGCATCTCTCTGCATCTCTCTGCATCTCTCTGCATCTCTCTGCATCTCTCTGCATCTCTCTGCATCTCTCTGCATCTCTCTGCATCTCTCTGCATCTCTCTGCATCTCTCTGCATCTCTCTGCATCTCTCTGCATCTCTCTGCATCTCTCTGCATCTCTCTGCATCTCTCTGCATCTCTCTGCATCTCTCTGCATCTCTCTGCATCTCTCTGCATCTCTCTGCATCTCTCTGCATCTCTCTGCATCTCTCTGCATCTCTCTGCATCTCTCTGCATCTCTCTGCATCTCTCTGCATCTCTCTGCATCTCTCTGCATCTCTCTGCATCTCTCTGCATCTCTCTGCATCTCTCTGCATCTCTCTGCATCTCTCTGCATCTCTCTGCATCTCTCTGCATCTCTCTGCATCTCTCTGCATCTCTCTGCATCTCTCTGCATCTCTCTGCATCTCTCTGCATCTCTCTGCATCTCTCTGCATCTCTCTGCATCTCTCTGCATCTCTCTGCATCTCTCTGCATCTCTCTGCATCTCTCTGCATCTCTCTGCATCTCTCTGCATCTCTCTGCATCTCTCTGCATCTCTCTGCATCTCTCTGCATCTCTCTGCATCTCTCTGCATCTCTCTGCATCTCTCTGCATCTCTCTGCATCTCTCTGCATCTCTCTGCATCTCTCTGCATCTCTCTGCATCTCTCTGCATCTCTCTGCATCTCTCTGCATCTCTCTGCATCTCTCTGCATCTCTCTGCATCTCTCTGCATCTCTCTGCATCTCTCTGCATCTCTCTGCATCTCTCTGCATCTATTTCAACATGTTCTGCAGCACTTTTCAATTCAAAAAGGGGACACATACAGACAATATCCGACATTACAGAGGAACAATTCAACACAACCCAAGAGGAGCGAGGGTCCTGCTCACAAGCTTAGTCTATGCACTTCTCGTCATCCGGCTCTCCGGTGGGGTGGCCTGTCTTCTCATCTGGTTAGGTCTTTTTTGCATGTTGGGAGCTATTGCAAGTTTGTAATACATGTGCTGTAGTGCACATACATAGTCTTGCTTATTGTCTGACTTGTATGCTTATTATAAAATGGTCTGTCAGCACAGAATGACTGTTCAAACCAAGTACTGGCGCTCGTGCATCATGGTGCAGCCAAACAAAGCGCACCTTCCCACCCGCTTGTTTCCCATCCATCTCCCCTTTACTTCGGCTCTATGGAACCAGAGCTGTCAAAGAAGAGCAGGAGTGAGTGGATAGTAGGAAAACAAGCAGGTGGGAAGGTGTAATTAAATGATTAGCCGCGCCATGAAGCACCGAGCGCCTGAACACCATCCTGTCTCCTTAACCCTTATATCTTACACGGTGGTAACTTTGCCCATATCAGTGTATGTACCTTTTCTATAGCTGGACTTGTATTATGTATGTAGTGGCGATGGCTCTTATTGTATAGGATTAGCCACACCTATGATTACTAACTAGGCCATAGTGTACAAAATTTTTAGGACGTAGAGATCACCGATTTTGCAATACTTTCCTGGCAACTGGTGAAAGTACTCATGAGAATTTGCAATAACGTAGAAAACAGGATTTCCAGCACTCCATTGGTGTGACTTAAAACTTGAGTAAAAGAAACCGGCACTATGATGGTCAGACTTCCACTAGTATCACTTTTAAAACTTGAGCATTAAAAACAGTGTCTGGTCATCAGATAGCCGGATGATCTTAATTAGAGGGTCATAACCTTGTCATGAGTAAAGGGAAGCTGACAGGTGAGCCATGCTGCCCGCTCCACAGGCAGTGCATCAGCTGGCGGAGTGACCTCGACCACGTGTGACTGACAAACACGGCAGCATTTCAGAGAAAAACATGCTTTTATTAGCCAAAGCGGCGTTTCCGAGGCAGACATACCTGGCTGAGGCAGATCATGATGCCCATGGACTGGGCAGAATATATCAGATGGCCAGTTTCCTATAAGAACCTATGGTGGAAACGCTTTGGTTCTCTGATCAATAGATGCTGTTCTTAATGTTCAGGTTCCACAAGCTTTCGCCATGTCTACTAACTTGTGCTGGAAATCTGATTTCTCGGCTGTATGGTAGGTTGCACATTGTGTAGTGTAGATGGCCACCATTCTGATCTGTTCTAACGCACAATCTAAAAACTTTATTGAACTTCACTCCCCTTACAAATACATTTAGGAAGCATGTTAATTTCATGCTCATCAAGGGCTGGGCTATTGTGACTTCCTGTAGGGTAGCGCTACTGAGGGATTGTAACTAATATGCTACAGCTGCCGCCCACCCAACTGCACACAGCACTATGTACTGCAGCTAAAAGGTTTGGTTTTATAAAAATAAGCCCTCCCCCAAAAATAAGCTCTAGCAGGAATGTACGGCCTTTTTAGAGCAAGGCTTACATTAAGCCCTACTCCGAAAATAAGCCCTAGTCGTGGTTCAATCATGACGTGTCCATGCAGCTAAAAAAGTTAAAGAATACTGCAGGACACTTCATTATAGACATCAGACACCCCCATGAGAAGAAAGAAGGAGAGAAGACCCCGTGATCATACTCAGACGCCGAACGGGAGGACCTGCAGTGGACCACACACCCTCACACTTCAGATAGCACACACAATCTCACCACATACGATAATGATTGCTTCTGGCTGGCAGAGAATCCTGGGACACAGAGAGATGCAACGCATAGAGGACCTGCGGTGGAACGCATCTATGCATTCCACCGCCGAGTCCTCCATGAGTAACATTGCACTGTGTCCCATCTTCCCCTGCTGGCCGGAAGCAAATCGCTATCACCAGATGTGTAAGTGTGTGAGTGCGCATGCGTGCATCGACCAGAAGCAGGGGAGGATGGCATGCAGCGAGCTCCGCCGAGGATTGCAGGGGGACCTGGGAGCCATGCAGACGTCCAGGACCTGGTAAATATGAGTCTCCTGGGAAGGAAGGAGGTCTGCTTTTTTGGGGGGGTAAAGTTACCTCCTACTGTTTTCCCCCAAAAATAAGACCTACTCAAAAATAAGTGCTAGGACTTTTTTCAGGGCAAAAGAAGTAAAAGCCAGTGTTTTATTTTTGGAAAAACAGATTTTTATTTTTTTTTACTACCATGTAACTGTAAGGTTACAAAAAGTAGCTACTTAGCCCCGGCCTAAAGGTTTTCAAGTGAAATAGCTCTCTGGCACACAGCTCTGCCCTGCTGACTGATTGCCAGCCGGAGACAAGGTAGCTTGGCACATTTCACCTGCAATAACATGCAAAGGTTTATCAGCTGCCGGAAGAAGAGGCCGTGGATAAGTAATGGATACAAGTCACAAACTCACTGTGTAGTAATTAGTAAGAGGGGACTGCTGAACAGCTTTTATGGTTTTAGCCTCAACATTAATGGGGCAAGATGGCTGCCAGCACCGTTCAGAACAATAAGAAGGAACCTGTCAGCACTTTTACCCAGTAATGCGGCTGATGGTGCCAATATGTACTGGTCTCAATATCACCTACCGTATATATTCTAAGTAGAAGGAGCCAAAAAATGACATCAGTTTCTGCTGGGTGACGTGTCCTGGGCTCTACAGTAAATACTCGCTGACCCTTCACTTTCCCAGCGTTTGCAGACTTAAGGCCCCGTCACACTAAGCAACATCACTAGCAACATCGCTGCTAACGAACAACTTTTGTGACGTAGCACCGATGTTGCTAGTGATGTCGCTGTGTGTGACATCCAGCAACAACCTGGCCCCTGCTGTGAGGTCGTTGGTTGTTGCTGAATGTCCTGGGCCATTTTTTAGTTGTTGCTGTCCAGCTGTGAAGCACAGATCGCTGTGTGTGACAGCTAGAGAGCAACAACTGAATGTGCAGGCAGCAGGAGCCGGCTTCTGCGGAGGCTGGTAACCACGGTAAACATCGGGTAACCAAGAAGCCCTGTCCTTGGTTACCCGATATTTACCTTTGTTACCAGCCTCCGCCGCTCTCACTGTCAGTGCCGGCCCCTGCTCTGTGCACATGTAGCTGCAGGACACATCGGGTAATTAACCCGATGTGTGCTGTAACTAAGAGAGCAGGGAGCCAGCGCTAAGTGGTGTGCGCTGCTCCCTGCTCTCTGCACGTGTAGCTCCGTGCGCTGGTAACCAAGGTAAATATCGGGTTGGTTACCCGATATTTACCTTAGTTACCAAGCTCAGCATCTTCCACGCGGCGCTGGGGGCTGGTCACTGGTTGCTGATGAGCTCACCAGCAACTCGTGTAGCGACGCTCCAGCGATCCCTGCCAGGTCAGGTTGCTGGTGGGATCGCTGGCACGTCGCAGTGTGACATCTCACCAGCAACCTCCTAGCAACTTACCAGCGATCCCTATCGTTGTTGGGATCGCTGGTAAGTTGCTTAGTGTGACTCGACCTTTAGGTTTGGGTTACAAGGAGACATGAAGTCAAAATGAAAATAGGAACAATAATAAAAAAATAAATAATAGATATTTGCTGGCAACAAAGCTTCTATATAATCTATAGGAGAACGATTAACTCCAAACTAGAAGGCCACCTGCACACAGCCATCATTTGGCGAGTTGTGTGCGCACAGTGCGTCTTGATGCAGACGGTGCAGATCGTGGCCCAAATCTGCATGTTTATGTTAAAGTCAATGAGAATTCTGAAGCGCTGTGCACATGTTGAGTATTTGGGTGCAGAAATTTCTGCATTTACAGGAAAACGGCTGCATTTTTTCCCCATGAGTTTTTCATGCATTCTGGGTTGGAAAAAAAGCTGCAAGAATTGTCATGCTGATTGATTTCTGTACCACATCTACTAGGGGAAAAGGAAAGAAAGAAAAAAAAAAAAAAAACATGAGCACAAAACTTCAGGATTTTCATTGACCCTGCTGGCATTAGGATTTGCATGCAGCTGTTTTGTGACAAAATTGCAGTAGAAAAAAAAGCAAACACCACGATGTGCACAGCATTGCATGTCACTTCTCTGCAGGTACCTGCGGTTTTTGCCATAGATAATGGTCAAAAACCGCAGGAAACAACCCACGGAAAAACCGTGGCAATACCGTGGTAAAACCGCATGCGGTTTTCGGGTGCGGTTTGCTGAGGTTTTTTACCGCAGGTGCGGTAATGTTTCGGAGGGTCCAGATTTTTCTTAAGAAAATTCCATTTTCTAGTGCGCACAGGGCCTAAAACAGACTTCAGGCGTGCAGAAGCTTGCTCTTACAAGGAGAACGCACAGTTCTGTGGACATTTGTGTCTCCCACTGTTTAATATGTGATAGGCATATAGACAAAAAAGTAAAAGCCAAAGTAGGCTAAAATGGGTACAGTACTCAAAACTGCCCCTCTGTCCCCTCATTCTAGCAGGTCAGAGGACAGCTCTCCACCACAATCCGCTTTAATCCTAAACTGGGAATATACTGTTATAAAGGTCATTAATATAAGATTTTCATACAAGAAAAAAAAAAAAAAAAAAAAAAGCTGAACATCAGCAAAGTGTGATCACCGGACCAGGGTCAGTGAGTTCTGATGGGAAGCAAAAAAGTAGCAGAAAGGGTTAATCCTGCCCCATATTAAATTAACACATTTCCTTAAAAAGTCCACAGGTAACATTGCTTCCCACATACACCTGAGACATTACATGTGGAGCGGATCACACCATGGGTTGCCTCCGTGAGGCGCTGTATTGTCCTTTAGAAGAAATGCTTCCATACCAGCAGGGCTGTCGAAAATGTCCTCAGGTTGGACAACCCCTTTAATAAATTCTCCTAGCCAGCTGTGTCTAGCTTGTACGGGGCAATAGTCTTACTAGCCACAGCACATGGGCACAAAGAGGCCGCTCATCCAGAGGATCATAAGCTATCCACAGGACTGCGGCATTCATGTCCGATAGGAAAAACGTGCCAAGAATAATGTCCCTAACAATATGCAGAAACCAATGCGTCAGATGTAAAGGGCTCCCGCTGATTGCTAGTCACTCCACTGGTGTATGTATTAGTGTAGTCAGATTCTCCCGGATCGCTGTCTTCTCTGGCATCCCGCGCTGCTCAGCTCTTCTTCTGAGATACACGATGGCGAGTCAGACTGAATGACTGGGTACTGTGTGTGAGCCAGTAATGGCTTTTACAATGTAAGTCACAGTATAACAGTCTTCTGACTCACACAGGCCCCAACGCAAAGCAGAAATTGCTTTGAAAAGTCACAAACATTTGCCGAACTCCACCAAGATGGGGAGAGCTGGGCATGATGGCACAATTCACCCAATTCATAACATACCTTACTCCAGTCCATGACTAGAATAATATCTCTGGTGCAATGCACAGAAGTTCACGCCTCCAGTCAGAAGTGCTGGATTTATAAAATGGAGTGCATCTCTTAATGTGTCTGACCAACATGCTCCTTCAGAGTGCAGTATAATGCGCCCTCATGTGACCCAGAAAGGAGTGAAGCAGTGCTGGTACCAGCGATTATGTCATTTCGTGAGCTATTAACACAGGTTTACGGAATTACCGGTAAATACATTTATAGGAGAGTTTTTTTTTTAACCAAGTGATGAAAAACAACTACTGTCAGCACACAAACAAGGAAACAGCTCTAAATATTTTCTTACACGTCTGTTGCAGATGGAAAGTTTGTCCATTTAAAGCCATAATGCCGCTTAATGCTGGGATGGGAAAAAAAAGCCACATGTGGCTTAATATGCCAGGAAATAAGCAGACCATGGAACGCAAAGTGACCGGCAAAAGTCCACAGTAAGCAGGTGGGGAAGAGAGGGATTGGGCATGTGGACTTCAGTATCCCCATCATGTGCCGCTACAGAAGACAAGCGCATTACTTCATAGCCTAGAAAGATTCAGTCAACAGCTCATCTAAGGCTAGTTTCACACTTGCGTTGAACGGTATCCGTTGCATTGCATTGTGTGACGGATGCAACGGATGTGTTGCATATAGTGGCAAAACGGATGCAACGGATGCTGCAAAACAACAGAATCCATTTTGATCTTTTTTTTTTTTTTTTTTTTTTACAGTTGTACCGGCGGCAGACTATTGTGAACGATCAGCTGAATCAGCTGATCGCTCCCAGTAGCCGGCCGCCTGGTGATCAGCTGAAAAAAAAAAAAGAAGGAGCATGTGCAGTGAAATCCAGAGGATTCCGCTGCTCAAAACAACTTTACATGCTGCGTTCCTCCCGCTGTGCGGAAGCAACGGAGCGTCGCCCAGCGGAAGCAACGCAGGTCCTTTTAGTACAATCCGTCACCCATACAAGTCTATGGGAAACAGCGGAATCTGTTAACGGATTGTAACGGAAGGAAAACAACGCAAGTGTGAAAGTACCCTAATACAGCCATTTTTGCAGTTTAGGAGATAATCACCAAGTAGTCCTTCACAATATATAATGAAACAAAGGGCAAAATTATCCATACAGTAATGCTGGCCATACGTTAAGGTTTCTGACAACTGTCCTCTGAATGACTTGTTCATGGCTGATCTGCGCATGTTGTAGTCTGGAATAGAAATGCAGACAAGTCATCAATCTTTTCCATAATCTACGGCCCAGTTTTGACTGAATGCTGCAGGATCCAACTCCTAGATCAATCTTAAAAGAAATGGGTTTAAATAGCCAAGTTTTTATTGTCCTAAATCTTTAGGGAACGTCAGGCCCCCTGTGCCGTCCAACCCAGCAGCACTCACCTGTATACCCAAATTCCCTCCCTGGAATTTTTTTTTTTTTTTTTAAAATACAAACACAATTTAAAAAAAAAAAACAAAAAAAAAAAGAAAATGTTCAGAGGACAGAGTTCTAAAAACAAGAAGGGCAAAGCAAAATCTACGAGCCCCAGTAACACCACCCTGCACTTGTCCATTTATTTTCCAGTCCATTTCATGTTTTTCATTGTACATTTGGAGTACAGCGATTACCTCCATACTGACTGAACTCTACTCCGTTCTGAGCAAGATTTTACTTACAGCTCAATCCTTCCTGCCCTTTAATTTTGGAACTTAAAGGGGTAGTGCGAAACTAAATTATTGTAATCCTATTAGGTCTGTATTTAATCTAACAATCTAATCTAATCTCCTTTCTAATTAGATTAAAAAATCCCTATCATTCCCTCATTAGGCTATGTGCACACAGTGCGTTTTTCGCGGCGTTTTTGCGCGTTTTTGGCCTCAAAACTGCAGGACTTTGCTTCCCCAGCAAAGTCTATGAGTTTTCATTTTTGCTGTCCGCACACATTGTTTTTTTTACCTGCGTTTTTGAGTTAAAAAAAAAAAAATGGACATGTCAGTTCTTTCCTGCGTTTTTCTGCATTTTCCCCCCATGCAATGCATTGGAAAAACGCAGCAAAACGCAGAGATCAAAAACGCAGCAAAACGCAGCCAAAAACGCACCAAATCGCGGCAAAAACGCATGCGTTTTTTTATGCGTTTTTTCGACGCAGGTGCGTTTTTGTGCGTTTTTGGCGGCCAAAAACGCACAAAAACGCAGCGTCAAAAAGACGCAGTGTGCGAACCTAGCCTTACACTGATTTATTTTATATACCTATTTCATAACGATTTGTTTGAGAACCCCCAGTGCATGCTGGGAGGGGTTGGTTGGAGGCAGAGCTGCGCAGCCTCGAGCTTCACCCTGAAGAGTCAGCAGTGATGTCCATTTCATGGGATGGCTGCTACCTTCTCTACCAAGCGTCGACAGTCAATTCTGACATATGCTCAATGAAGCTCCTTTCCCTTAATGTTATATCACATATTACACTGCAGAGACCGTGCAATAAATCCTTAACTGACAAGTGACGAGCTGGCAAGAGAGCGCACTGTCAGTGTGAAGAACCCGGAGAGATCAGCCTCCTACCGCTCAGGACGTCTCCATCAGGGGTGGGGCTGGTGTCTGCTGGCCACCGATCGCTCTTGCCACGATCGCTCTTGCCACGATCGCTCTTGCCACGATCGCTCTTGCCACGATCGCTCTTGCCACGATCGCTCTTGCCACGATCGCTCTTGCCACGATCGCTCTTGCCACGATCGCTCTTGCCACGATCGCTCTTGCTGGCTTGTCACTTTTCATTAGAGCCAGCGAGTGAGCGCACCATCACTGAGCGGTGTAAATAATATAGCACAGTGACAAGGAGCTTCATTGAGTATATGACAGACATGGAAGACGACACATGCTCAGAGCACGAATAGCCCAACCCCTTAAACTGACGTCACTTATGATGCTTCATCTCAGAGTAAGGAAAGAGGCTGCAGCAGGAACAGAAGCTCTGATGAAGTGTTGTGTATCCCAAAATGCACTAGAAGTTCTCATACGATACAGTAAGTAGGTTAAAAAAAAAACGTTAGAGGCAATAAGTGAACTGTAGGGACTTTTTAATAAGGAATATTAGAAAAAGCATACTGAAATTTAATATTAAATTTTGGGCAACCCCTTTAAGTCCGCCATACACACCGTCTTATAGTCCGGTGAGGTCTTACCGGAAGGGGTTGACAGCGGAGGTGGAGGGGGTGCTGGAGTGCTTCGATGCTGAGTGGGTGCTCTGCTGGCAGCGATGGGGCTCTGCTGGCCATACAGAGCAGGGCAGTGTGGCAGCCTGTGAGATAGCAACCAGTTGAGGAGCACAGAGTGTGTCCTGAATACAGTCAAGCATGGTGGAGGGAGTGTCATGGTTTGGGGTCTGCATGAGTTTGCCAACTGTGGGGAGCTACAGTTCATTGAGGAAACCATGGATGCCAACATGTATTGCGACATACAAGAACCAGAGCATGATCCTCTTCCCTTCGTTTAAACATAACGATGCCAAACTCCTCCAACACGACCACTGCGTTGCTTAAGAAAGTGAGGGTAAAGGCGCTAGACTTGCCAAGCATGTCTCCAGACCTACACCCTGTTGAGCATCTGTGGGGCATCCTGAAACAGAAGGTGGAGTAGCACAAGGTCTCTAACATCCACCAGCTGCATGATGCCAAGATGTCCTGTGGTAATCTGTGAAGCTCGAGTAAACACCATGCCCAAGAGAATTATGGCAATGCTTGAAATTAGTGGTGGTCACAAAATCTTGACACTTTGGACACAATTTGGCATTTTCACTCATGGGTGGAGTCATTTTTCTTGCCAGTGGTTTAGACATTAATGGCTATTGAGTTAATTACAAGACACAACAAATTTACACCACAAGCTTGTACACTGACTACTAAAGGCTACTTTCACACTTGAGTCTTTCAGTCACAATCCGTTGTCTTGAGAAAATACAGTACCCTACAAAATATTTTGCAGGATTCAGTTTTTTCCCCATAGACTTCTATTAACGACGGATTGCGACTGATGGCCCTGCATTGTATCCGCAGCGCGATGGATCAGTCGTGGAATGACTGGCCGTCGGGCGGAAGGAACTGACACTAACATTTTTTGGAGAGTCAAAAGAACTCACTCTGCGCAGGATTCCATCACAATCAGTCAAGAGATAAAATGGTCGGTCTATGGTGGCTGGATTCTGCCATAATCCATCGCACAACGGGAATCCATTTGCTACTGAGCATGCCCCAGTATGTACACAATCACATGAAAAGGCTCCAGATAGGAATAATCCACACGGTCCTACGTCAGCCACGCAGGCCGGCATTGCAGCCCTGTACAGCCACACTTTGATTTACCCTCAGCAAGGCAGATCAAAGTCTTGTAGTATGCATGCGCAAACGGTCTTTCACCATTCCTTGCGCCTGCGCATTACAGTACTTTGATCTGCCCTCAGCAAGGCAGATCAAAGTGTGCCTGTACAGGGCTGCAATACCAAACATAAGAGCTGAGCATGCGCAGTGGGGAAAAAAAAAAAAAAGGATTCTGCGCTTAAAGGGACAGTATCGCGTTTTTTTATTTTTGTATTAAAAATAGTGATTCTGAAATCAAGTATTTCTAATACAAAATGAAAATCGTAGCTTATTTACTTTTTCTGTTATTCTAATTTTACTGTATGCACTGGGGGCCATGTTGGATTTGCTGGTGTGTGTAACGACAGTTACACACTCCTTTATGGTAGCCCCTGTGCATAGAGAATAGTGGTCGCTATCCGACCCTATGTGTAGTATTACAGTGGGCGTATGCTGTGACCTGGACGCGCCCCATGGGGCTGTCCAGATCACAGCAGAGGGAGGAGTTCAGCCGCCATCATCGTGGAGCTCACAGCGTATGCTGTTTGCTCCACTTCACCCCTGTCAACCGCCGGGATGTGTGAGTACAGGCCGCCTGCCCTCCCCTGCCCCCGTTACCCGATGACACCGCCTCCCTCCGCTCTCCCCATCCCTTCGCTCTCCTCAGCCCCCGCTAGTGCCCGCCCCTCCCCCTCGCCGTTCCGTCTCCCGCTGACACCCCCATCCCTTCACTCTCCTCAGCCCCCGCTAGTGCCCGCCCCTCCCCCTTTGCTGTTACCCGTCTCCGCTGACACCCCCATCCCTCAGCTCTCCCCAGCCCCCGTTACTGCTACCGCCGCCCCTCCCCCCGCCGTTACCGTCTCCGATGACACTTCCTCCCTCCGCTCTCTCCCAGCCACCGCTCTGCTCGCCGCTGCTGTGTATGTGTGTGCCCCTTGCCCCACTGCATGCGAGTACCGCCGCTGATGCTGTCTGCACGGCTGTGTATTATCCTCTCCTGTTTCATACTATCTGCTGAGCCGTGTATCTAACCCTCTCTTGGGTGATACACAGCTCAGCAGACCGCATCACCCAGGACAGATTAGATACACGGCCGTGCACACAGCATCACCCAGGACAGGATTAGATACACAGCTCAGCAGACAGTATCTAATCCTGTCCTGGGTGATGCTGTTTGATGAGCTGTGTATCTAATCCTGTCCTGGGTGATGCTGTGTGCACGGCCGTGTATCTAATCCTGTCCTGGGTGATGCTGTGTGCAACGGCCGTGTATCTAATCCTGTCCTGGGTGATGCTGTGTGCACGGCCGTTGTATCTAATCCTGTCCTGGGTGATGCTGTGTGCACGGCCGTGTATCTAATCCTGTCCTGGGTGATGCTGTGTGCACGGCCGTGTATCTAATCCTGTCCTGGGTGATGCTGTGTGCACGGCCGTGTAATCTAATCCTGTCCTGGGTGATGCTGTGTGCACGGCCGTGTATCTAATCCTGTCCTGGGTGATGCTGTGTGCACGGCCGTGTATCTAATCCTGTCCTGGGTGATGCTGTGTGCACGGCCGTGTATCTAATCCTGTCCTGGGTGATGCTGTGTGCACGGCCGTGTATCTAATCCTCTCCTGGGTGATGCTGTGTGCACGGCCGTGTATCTAATCCTCTCCTGGGTGATGCTGTGTGCACGGCCGTGTATCTAATCCTCTCCTGGGTGATGCTGTGTGCACGGCCGTTGTATCTAATCCTCTCCTGGGTGATGCTGTGTGCACGGCCGTGTATCTAATCCTCTCCTGGGTGATGCTGTGTGCACGGCCGTGTATCTAATCCTGTCCTGGGTGATGCTGTGTGCACGGCCGTGTATCTAATCCTGTCCTGGGTGATGCTGTGTGCACGGCCGTGTATCTAATCCTGTCCTGGGTGATGCTGTGTGCACGGCCATGTATCTAATCCTGTCCTGGTTGATGCGGTCTGCACGGCCGTGTATCTAATCCTGTCCTGGGTGATGCTGTGTGCACGGCCGTGTATCTAATCCTGTCCTGGGTGATGCTGTGTGCACGGCCGTGTATCTAATCCTGTCCTGGGTGATGCCTGTGTGCACGGCCGTGTATCTAATCCTCTCCTGGGTGATGCTGTGTGCACGGCCGTGTATCTAATCCTCTCCTGGGTGATGCTGTGTGCACGGCCGTGTATCTAATCCTAGCCTGTGTGATACTGTCTGCTGAGCTGTGTATCTAATGCTAGCCTGTGTGATAATGTCTGCTGAGCTGTGTATCTAATCCTCTCCTGGGTGATACTGTCTGCTGAGTTGGTGTGTCTAATCCTGTCCTGTGTGATACTGT